>NC_089220.1:10816439-11560606 GCF_963924675.1 Phocoena phocoena
CAACAAACCATTCAACTATCTGTTCTCTGTATGTCTGCATCAACATACATGCATTTGCACTACTGGTATCAGACACCTCTTAAGTGTTTGTAAATGGCTTAGAATGTTAGATTATATTGACTGGTGGTTGCCTCTAAGGAGAAAAATTGTTTTGAAAAGTTTCTTTTTAGTCTAAATACTTTTCCCTGTGATTTGAAATATTCTTTCTGTAACTATATTTAAATAAGTCTGATGTGTTACTTTTTACTTTCTTAGAAAGTATATAATTGGGACCTTTTATGGCTCAAGATTACAGATAGTACTGATTCATAGTTCAACTGTTTGTTTACATTTTCTGAAATTTTTACATGTGAATTTTACAGCATGTCATTATTTGCAAATAAAAGCAGTTTTCAGTAGCTTGCTTTTTTTTAACTGTACAATTTGAGATACATTTGAAAAAATGAATTAAATTATTTTTGTTTCATATCAAGAAATGGATGAAAAGAGGCTCCTGGATCCAGGGTTGAAAGTTCGTAAAGGCCTCTGGGATTATACTCTGAAGAACCAGCAGATGGAATGCCTGAGTGACTGAAGAAAATGGGTGCTAATGCATCTAACTGTCCTCATTCATGTTCCCCGAGGGTAGGGGGAAGTTCTCAAGCCCAGCAGACTTTTATAGGTAACTGTTGCAGTTTTTCTAACTTCGTTTTCTTTTGTGAGTATAAATAGAATCGGGTTTTCGGTGGTCTTTTTGTATTAAAAAAAGGATTAAGCTATGGAAAAAGTTATTACAGATAATAATTCTGTAGCATCCAGATTTTTTCCCATCAAATGTAAATCTGGCTTATATGATTTTTATCCTAAGCAAGCTGCTATAGCACAGTTGAGCTTTTCTTTGGTTGTCTTAACCATAATTGCCAGTTACCCTAGGAAAACTAGGAATCTCCATTGGTGTGGAAATAGCAAAATATGTTTCTTGTGTCTTGGTCCATTTGTTTTGCCCATACAAATGCAGCATTTTTTACAATTAATAATCTGCTTTGTTTGTCCCTATTCTTTCTTTAATATAAAAATGAGTTATCTGAACTCTTTAGTCTTCCTTTATGAAAACAGAAATCAGTTTTATTTGAATGGTTCAGAAATGTCTGTCTGTAAATATTTTTAGCACAAAATGCGTATTAAACTGAATGCTGAAAATGACTGTCACGAAAAAAGAGACAAGTTTTCATTTGTTTAATTTCCTTCTTAGGGACATCATCCTATTCTCAGCAAGGCTATGGTTGTGAATCAAAATTATATAGCCTTGACCATGGCCATGAGAAACCACAAGACAAAAAAAAGAGAACCTCTGGCCTTGCCACCCTCAAGAAGAAGTTTATCAAGCGTCGAAAATCTAATAGGTCTGCTGATCACGCCAAGCAGATGCGAGAACTCCTCTCTGGGTGGGATGTTCGAGATGTCAATGCATTAGTGGAGGAATATGAGGGAACTTCAGCCTTAAAGGAGCTTTCTCTACAAGCCAGTTTGGCTAGACCAGAAGCCCGGACATTGCAGAAAGATATGGCCGATCTTTATGAGTACAAGTATTGTACCGATGTAGACTTAATATTTCAAGAAACTTGTTTTCCTGTTCATCGTGCCATTTTGGCAGCAAGATGTCCATTTTTTAAAACACTACTTTCTTCCTCACCCGAGTATGGGGCAGAGATCATAATGGACATCAGTACAGCTGGTATAGATATGCCCATGTTTTCTGCGTTGTTACACTACCTTTATACAGGAGAGTTTGGAATGGAGGACTCAAGGTTTCAAAATGTTGATATCCTCGTTCAGCTTAGTGAAGAATTTGGAACACCAAATTCCCTTGATGTAGATATGCGTGGACTCTTTGATTACATGTGTTATTATGATGTCGTCCTTAGTTTTTCTTCAGACTCTGAACTGGTTGAAGCTTTTGGTGGAAATCAGAACTGTTTAGATGAAGAGCTCAAAGCTCATAAGGCTATTATTTCAGCACGGTCCCCATTTTTTCGAAATTTATTACAAAGGAGGATACGGACTGGTGAAGAAATCACAGACCGAACTTTAAGGACTCCCACAAGAATTATATTAGATGAGTCCATTATACCAAAAAAATATGCGAAAGTTATATTACACTGTATGTATACTGACGTGGTGGACCTCTCCGTTTTGCACTGTAGCCCCTCTGTGGGGAGTCTCAGTGAAGTTCAGGCTCTCGTCGCAGGGAAGCCAAACATGACTAGGGCAGAAGAAGCCATGGAACTTTACCACATAGCACTGTTCTTGGAATTTAACATGCTTGCACAAGGTATGAAATTCTGATTTTTAATCTTGATTTCTAAAATGACATATTTGTCTTCCAAATTGAAAACACAACCAATATGTTCCATGATTTCAGTGTCTGGGATGTAACAGGGTCAGTTTTTTCAAATCTGTAGTTATGACATCTGAGACAGAATGAGGGTTAGTTTTAATGTGGCTCTTCATTTGGTATTAAAACCAAGCATTCAAAACTAATGACTAAGCAATAGATGAGACTTGAGGCTCTTTCTTCCTTAATGTAAGATGATAGGTGTGGGAATATATAATTACCCAGCTACCATCCACCTACACCCTGTCTGCTCTTGAGCTTTGAGCTAGCCCTGTTTCCCAGATTTCAAGGTTATTCTTGATCTAAGACTCCTTGGGTGACTTAGATTCTCATATTTACACCAGTACCTTATTGATTCTTAAATATTTAGAATAAGAATGAAAGTTCATTACAGAAATGAAGATAGTCCCATTTGGATACAAATTAATTGAATCAAAGAATTGGGCAAGGTTTCTGACTTAAATTTTAAAATATTCTATATCTTTTCAAGTTCAACTTGTACCTCAAGCAACAGTTTACAGGGCATAAGGCAGAGTTAGTGCTTAGACTCGTGCCTTCATTTAATTCAAACTGAAACTAAGTTAGAATGGCACATTTTGTGTGTTACAAGCAAATAAATACATGAAAGTTACATTAAAAGAATTGTATATCTGTTGGTAAACCTTAGAATCTTAACATTTCACAGCTGGAAAGAGATCTTCCATGGGAGAGCAAAGGGAATTTGCTGGCTTGACAGAATGCACTCTTAGCTTTCTATGGCTGTATATTAAAAGAAAACAAGCTATATGACATGAAACTACTTGAGAAATTTAGCTGGTGAGGGTTTGCTAAAAGAACACTAGAAGTTGCCAATTAGAAGAGAATGTTAATGGTTTGGGTAAAAGACATTAAATAAGGAAAGCTAAGCACATTTTTCTAACTTGAAAAAAATGTATGGCTAAATCAACAAATTAATAAGACTTTGAGAAATAAAAATAAAAGCCCCAGTTAAATAGCAATGTCAGTGACAAAATGAATGAGAGAGATTATCAGAAGACATTATAAACATGAGTGAAAAAGTTAAGATTTCTATTACGTAAAGAATCTTTTAAAATCTTATTTTACCATTACCTGTGTAGCAATAGTACTAATTTTGTTTTATTACCATAATCAAAATGTCATCAAAATATTTTCTTACTAGTTTAAAACAAAAATTATTAGTAATAGTAGACTATTAGACATCAGAATATAGGAAAATATGTCACAAAAATAACCTAGCAGCTTGACCTACCATTCTTTCATTCTGTAAAACCAAATTTGTCAGAAAATGCCTCTACAGAAAAATTTAAAGGTTGCAACATTACCAAAAAGAGATAATAATCTCTATTTTCTCAAAATGGCTTTATTTTTTTGACAAGTTTAAATAATAAGAAACCAAAATGTACTGTGTATACTTTACTGTTTTTAAAAATGAGAAAGCACCCCTTAATGTTTTTTTGTTTTGTTGCTGTTAAGTTTTTAATGGAAAGTAAAATGGTGAGCCAGTTCTGGGATCTTGGATAATACTTGATCTAGAGTTCTTTTATGTTAAGTGAGTTAAATTTTATATATATATAATTTAGCTAGAAATTGTATTTTTTGGAGCACATTTAAAGCTATAAAACAACACTCCTTGCAGAACCTTAATTTTGGTTACTTAAAACAAGCAAACAAATATTCCCTTAAATTTGGGTGTACATGGGCTTCCCTGGTGGCGCAGTGGTTGAGAGTCCGCCTGCCGATGCAGGGGACACGGGTTCGTGCCCCGGTCTGGGAAGATTCCACATGCCGCGGAGCGGCTGGGCCCGTGAGCCATGGCCGCTGAGCCTGCGTGTCCGGAGCCTGTGCTCCGCAATGGGAGAGGCCACAACAGTGAGAGGCCCGCGTACTGAGGAAAAAAAAAAAAAAAATTTGGGTGTACATGACTCTCTGTTTCCTTTAATTATTCAAAATATAGAGTTTGGGTTATTTGGTGTTTTGTTTTTCACACCCCATGTAGGCCTTATCTTTCTTCCATACCCATTATACTGTTCATACTAGGGTTTATAACAGACCGTAACTTCAAGGTAATTTTTACCTATTCCCATGGGAAGGAGAATATTTAGTCACTTGGAGAGGGATTTTATATCATAAAGCCTAAGACCTCAGGCTCTGGTACCAGACAGGCTGGATTTGAATCATTTACTATCGTGTTTTAACTCGTTTGACCTTATAAGTCATCTCTCTAAGCCCCTGTTTTCTCATTTGTAAAATAAGAATTGGAATGCTATAAGGTAGGTTTATGAGGATTAAAGGAAATAATATATGTTAAGTGATCTGAATAGTGCCCAGTACATAGTAAGCATTCAATAAATGTTAGCTGCTAAATGCTAATCATCACAACATACATTGCTCACTCCCACAGTCTTTTCTAAAACTAACTGTTTAAGTTTTAAAAAATAATTTTATAATTATATTGACTAAACCGCATATTGAGAATAGTTTACAGATTTTTTTTAAGTAATTACTGTTTTTAAGATTTTCTTATAATTTTATCACTAGTGAGTTGGTGCATACCACTTATCAAACTATTGTATCTGGCTGTTTGTCACTCCGCTCTCAGCCAGAGTTCTGCAAGCAGATTAAACCTATTAATCCTCTGAGGCATCTATTATGTGTAATGAATTAGCATCTCTTCCATGCATCCAGCATGATACTAGTTACATACCATTTTGGAGAGAATTAAGAAAACAGTCACCGAAATAATTTTCTGTGTTCTATGATTCAGACGAGGACTCCCAGTTAAGAAAGGCTGTGAGACTAGACTGGCAACTTGAGGATAGGACCATATTGTTTTCATCTTTGTGTCCCCAGTGCCTGGGGCATAGTAGGCACTCAGTAAATGTTTATGAATTAATGACTGTTACCTTTTATTCCAAATTAGATTTAACTTTAAAAGTTAAAGCCCAGTTTCAAAAGGAGACAAATTCTATCGAAGGAGGCAAGACCTTGAGGCAACATATGCCCTTCAAGGTGGAGAGGTGATTTAATAGTTTTAAGAACATTATAGGGCTTCCCTGGTGGCGCAGTGGTTAAGAATCCACCTGCCAGTGCAGGGGTCATGGGTTCGAGCCCCGGTCCGGGAAGATCCCACGTGCCGCGGAGCAACCAAGCCCATGTGCCACAACTACTGAGCCTATGCTCTAGAGTCCGTGAGCCACAACTACTGAGCCCACGTGCCACAACTACTGAAGCCCACACACCTAGAGCCCATGCTCCGCAACAAGAGGTGCCACCACAATGAGAAGCCCGCACACTGTAATGAAGAGTAGCCCCCGCTCACCACAACTGGAGAAAACCCACACATAGCAGCGAAGACCCAACACAGCCAAAAATTAAATAAATAAAAAAATTTATTTTAAAAATTAAAAAAAAAAAAATAACATCATAAAAGGAGGCAATATAGGCAGACAGCCGGAGTGGTTTGGCAAGTAGATAAAAGGGAGGATTCCTGGCCTACATTGAGAATGTGTTTTATTCAGACAAGTAGGCAATCACTGTTAAGGAGGTGAATTAATAGGTAATGAGGCCTCAACTTACTGTGTGCCACCCTTTATTAAGCTCCCATGAATACATGAGTTAGTACTTTTTCATTTTGTTTCAGTGGTCCATCTGTCCTTGCATTAATATCAGTTGCAACCAGGTGGCAAATCCTGACCTCTGCCCCCTCAATTCCCTTCTAAACACAAGAGACCTGAGGTTTATTTTCAAACGAAGTCAACTAGAGAGATTCCACATCTGGAGATAACGATAAAGAAGGGTCGGGGTAAGGCTCAAGGTTGAAACCTAGAATTATGTGAAAGCCTACAAACTAAATGGTGAAGTCATTCCCTGACCTTCACCTGCTCTGGTCCAAGCCCGGACATCTTGGACATTTACTGTCCAAGACAGTAAATTTGGCTCCAGAAGCGGTGAACAGCCCAAGAGCATATAGACCTGTTTCAGGGTTTCATGATGAAATTACACAGTGAAAAAGCCAGTATACCTTCCAGTGGTTCTACAGAGAAGACTACAGTCAGCAGGCCTCCTTCTGTAAGAGCTTCCAAGTAGGTATTTACTGCCTCAGTCTTAAATATAAAAACCCTGGACATTTGAGGAAAGCTTCCAAATTGAGACAGAAATAAGAACATAGAAGAAACAGACAATGAAGGGAGCAGAAGAAAAACGTCAGTAGAATCAAGATATCCTTACAGAAAAGAGCATTTTATTGAACAATGAGACATAAATAGAATGCTATAAAAGTAAAAACAGGAGCTTCTGGAAATGAAAACTGTAATAGAAGGATTGAAAGGGAAAGTTAAGAAATCTAGAAAGTAAAATAACAGAGGGACAACAGTGGAGACAAATAAGAAAACTAGAGTATTCATCCAGAAAGTGTAACATCTTAAATAATGGCTTTAGAAATATATACTAGAGAAAATGGCAGAGAAGACAGTATCTAAGGAGTAATACAATCAATATTGCCAAAGCGAAAGGGATTTCTATATTAAAAGTTTCATCCCTTTCACTAGAAAACACCAGGGAAAAAGAGAAGATTCTGAAACGATTTAGAGAAGAAAGAATTAGTTTCCATACAAGAAATAGGAATCAGAATGGTATTGAACTCTTCAGTAGCAACAACTGAATTACATATTGCCTTTAAAGAGCTGATGGAAAATTGTTCTAAACACAAAATTCTATACTTAGCCACACTGTCAATCAAGTGTCAGGCTAAATAAATGCATTCTTCAGTCCTGCCTCGAAAAACTTACCTCCCGTCTACCCCTCCTCAGGAAGTTACCAAGGATGTGTTCCACTAAATGATGAAGCAAACCAAGAACAAGGAAGTGTGGGATCCAGTAAATGGGGTCTAACACCAGAAAGAAGGAAAGAAAATCCTAGGCACGAGCTGTATGTTAGGTGTAGTGGGCGTCTAGTCTAGACTGGACTAGGAGGAGGAGGAAAGGCTCCAAGAAGTAAATATCTGGGAAGAAATCAATTACCTGAATGTTTGAACATTAAGTGACAAGTGACATTGAAAAAGGTGTTACAGATCTTTTGGTACATTTATGAAGAATTAGCTATTGTTAATTTATAAAAAATGAAGCAAGTGAGAAAAGAGGAAATTAATATTTGCCAGAAAAATTTAAAGTCACATATGGAGGAAAATGTAATTCTAGTGTCCAGCCTGGCTCAGCAGTAAGTAGTATTTAAATAGTCATCATAGGGACTTCCCTGGTGGGCCAGTGGTTAAGTGCTTCCACTGCAGGGGGTGTGGGTTCAATCCCTGGTGGGGGAGCTAAGATCCCACATGCCTTGTGGCCAAAAAACCAAAACATAAAACAGAAGCAATATTGTAACAAATTCAATAAAGACTTTAAAAATGGTCCACATCAAGAAAAAAAAATAGTCATCATAATTTGAGCATTGAATGTTGGTTTAATAAAATTTCTAAAATTTTATTTTCATAGAATTTTATAAAAATTATAATAGAGATAAATACCAGAAGATACTAAAGTACTAAAAAACTGAGAGTAGTTGCCTCTGGGAAGCAGGACTGGTGTGGAAGAGAGATAGGACAGGAGGTTTTATTTTTAGAGTAAGCTTTTTATTGCTAAGTACAAGATTTTCTAAATTATGAGTGTACACTGCTTTGATTACAAAATTGATTTTTTATAATAAAATAAAGATGACATCAGTACCCAGAAGAACCAGAGAGATCTAGATTGGCCACAGTCCTGAAGAACTGGGGGATTTATCATATCTATCAGGACTGTTAACTAATGAGATCATGCTTATAATTTTGGTCTACACAGGGCTTTCACTTTCCTCTCATTTGGTTATCTTGACGACCTATGAGTATAGTAGGGCTCAGAGATTAATAACTAGCCTTCTCCTAAGCTTGTAAGTGATGAAGTTGTGACTCATACCAGCTCTTCCAACCCCAAGCCCAGGAATTTGGGCATGGTGAGGCACGGGAGCAGTATGAGAAGCACTTTTTGAGGATGATGGTGGGAGGCCACTGTGGCCTAGTTGCAGGAACAAATCAGCAGACTAGTGATTGAAGCATCAACTCAGAGGAGCCTCGGCTGTAAGCCTGGTGGGACTGAAGCGCTTGTGGATGGGGCTAAACACATATGTGGGGGAATTGTGGGCCAGCTGGAGATTTAAATACCTGGGTACGTCACCACTCAGACTGCTTCAGAGCACTTCGCCAGAGAACAGAGGGCTTTGTACTGAGCGGGCCATTCTTTCCTGAATAGGCAAGTATTCCAATATCAGTTACTTGACTTTTTCAGCTGCCCAGAGTAAGGAACTCCTTCCTAACATTGGGAAATTCCTCACTGTGTAGGTCTTTACAGAAGGCAGAGCCCACCTCCCAGTGTAAAAACCTAAAAGGTTGGATACTTGCTTTTTCAGCCTTCTCTGTGTTTAGGGCTTCAGCACATGACCTAGGCTTTTTCAGTCTAGAGCTGATGGCACAGAGAATCGGGGACTGTAGAGAATTCTTTCTGGAAGCAGGGTAGGAGCAGCAACACCAACACCTAGTGGAAAAGGAGAGAAGTCAGTGACAGTGGTACCAGTGATGGCATTCACCGTCCGGGAGTGGTTTTGGCCAGGGTCCCAAGGCTGCACAAGGTACTCACTGGACTGTTTCTGTGGTGTAGTACTCACTTGAAGCCTTCCTTTGTTGTTTGTTTTCTGAGTCTGCTCTCCAACTTTCCCAGCAGCTCTGTACTGACAGTATCCTTTCAAATAAATTCCGTTTCTGCTTAAGCCAACTAGAGTTGTTTTCTGTGGTTGCAGCTTAGAAGCCTAGTTCATAACAGTACCTATATTAAAAAGACTAGTGTAGGGCTTCCCTGGTGGCGCAGTGGTTAAGAGTCCGCCTGCCGATGCAGGGGACACAGGTTCGTGCCCTGGTCTGGGAAGATCCCACATGCTGCGGAGCAGCTAGGCCCGTGAGCCATGGCCACTGAGCCTGCGCGTCCGGAGCCTGTGCTCCGCAACGGGAGAGGCCACAACAGTGATAGGCCCACATACCGCAAAAAAAAAAAAAAAAAAAAAAAAGACTAGTGTATAAAATTCCAAAATAGAAGACTAGGTTGGAAGAGCCTCAAAAGAAGGACCAGGTGTTTGATCACTGACTTTGCACAATGACCTTAGCATACGCTGTGTAAGCAGCTCTGAAAATGTGAGAACAGTGAGAATATACTATTGATTCATAATTTTTTTTTAGTAAAAATCCACTCTTTAGGAGAACTACAGGTTTTCTCATGAACTTTAACAACCCACAGGCCTACCGTAAGAACTTATGTTTCCATGTCATAAATACCATTGACCTCAGAACAAAATAGCCCAGAATTAACACCAACATCTACGTGCATATTCCAGTCCGGGACATTTTACAGTAATATGCTTTAAACAGATTTATTTTTTCATATTGGTCAAAACTGTATTTTTCAATCTTTGGAATATGAAATTTATAACTTTAGTTCCAAAATAGCCTCTGAAATTCATTGTCCATATTTTTAGGCATAATACATGTGATTATATTTTATTGGATTAAAAATCTAACAGAGAAACAACTGAAAGCAATGACCTAATTTTTTCTCTTAGCAACTTGGTCAGATTCCAAGAGTGTGTGACTTGAAACGAATGCAAAATAGCAAAGACTAACTGTCCCCACTCTAATCCATTCCTCCCTCCTCCCATCCTCTCCATTGTCCCCATGTTGACACTCTTCCTTCTGTCTCGGTTTGGTTGAGCTGACAGTTCATTTTGCTTCTGTCTGTAGTTATTTCCTCTTCAGCAGATTAGTCTGGATATACTTCCTAGAGAACAATGGAACTAAGTTAAAGACCATTATCAGCAGATCAGAGTAGTAAATATAGGTTTCAGTTAAATATGTGACATAGATGAAGAATTAATCTCAGTTTCAGGAATGGCAGTTCAAAAGACTCAAGTTACACATCTCTAATCACAATAAAATTTAGCTTATAAAACTTACTCAAAATTGTAACATGTAATATTTAAAATATTTAATTGCACATTTTATTTTAGAACTTAAACCGTTTTTCATATAAACTATAAACTCTTCACCTCTGACCCTCTACTCACACTTTTCTTTGGTTTTGTAATATCTTTGACTTTGTTCACTAAATGTTCAAATCCCACCCTTGTCTTTAAGACCAAACTCACATGCTACTTCCCTTGTTTGGTCTTAGGCATTACAAATTAAAAGTATTTTCTGCTTCTTGCAAACTTCTAAAACACTTTGATTATTCTTTTAGGTTTTTACATCTTCTGACTTATTTTGAAATTAACCTATATAACTGTTTCATTTCCTCTACCAACTAGTGTCAACTATATTCTCTAAAGATAAGATCAAAATCTGAGTCATCTTTGAATCACCCAGAAAACCTAGCACAGCGCTTTGCTCCTGGTAGACTCTCAGTTATATATTTTGAATTATGTTTAGAACCTATGAAAACTGAGTAACTTTTTCTTTTAAAAAGGGGGAGGGGTATAATAAATGTTTAACCTAGAAGTTGCAAATAAAATGAAAGCAGGGAGCCTCAATTGAGATAAATATGAAGTATTATTTATAAAAGTAAATTTAGATGTGGTCCAAATGATGTATAACTGTGTACTGTTAAATGCAGTTTTAAGTTAAATTTCAAGTAAAATTGTCTCATCAGCTCTTTACTTTGTTGGTCCATTGATATGAAATAGAATATCAATTGAATTTAGAATATTCTTGGAAGCCAGTCAAGGCTATTAATCTTTTGAAGCCAAAAAAGTTTAATCTAAGTATAATCTTACCTTTTGTGCTAATTATAATTTAGATCAAAGAACTAATTATGTATCTAAAATCTCACTAATAAAAACATATTTACAGTAATAATGCAAATATAATTCAAAATGTTAAAGTAACTTGGAAATTCTTATTCTAAATTAGACATCTTTTTACTTCTTATTTATCCTGTTTTTTGTTTTGTTTTGTTTTTGCGGTATGTGAAAAATGGCCCATAGAACTTTCCCTATGGTACGCAGGCCTCTCACTGTTGTGGCCTCTCCCGTTGCGGAGCACAGGCTCCAGACGTGCAGCCTTAGCGGCCGTGGCTCACGGGCCCAGCTGCTCCACGGCATGTGGGATCCTCCCGGACCGGGGCACGAACCCGTGTCCCCTGCATCAGCAGGCGGACTCTCAACCACTGCGCCACCAGGGAAGCCCTATCCTGTTTTGTTAAAGGAAAATAAAATTGTAAAGGAGTTGCCATTTTCTTGTCTATTGAAAGTAGAGTGTTTATTCACCCTTATTTTATATACTTAGAAGACAGTGTAAATATTATGGCTTGTTATATGACTTTCTGAATGTAAATGTAATATACACCAGGCACTTTGCAGTCATAGCAAGTGTTATTTTAAAATACATACAGTTTATTTGAAGTAAAGTCTATCAAATGTCTGTTCCTCTTTATTTAAAATTATGCGGAGTTTAATTAGAAGCCTTTTCTCAACACTAAGCGCAACCTTTTTTCTGTAATACTGAAATTCCAAGGATGCCACAGTGAAGGGAAATGAAATAGAGGAAGATTGGTTTGGTTTATTTCCCCCAACCCAAATTGTGTGTTTATTATAGTCAGTGTCTAAGCAATTGGATTTAATTTGAACTTTATAGATATTAATCAGATAGAAGATGAAATGCTATACTCAGGTCAGTATGGATATGAACACAAAACTTTGAACAACAGTACTACTTCTCTGAGATAAAGAGCTGAGCATTTATATTATTTAAAGAGTGTGTTGAATTCTGGCCACTTGGAGGTAGCAGATAGCATCTGCAGTGTATTCTGAAGCAGAGATACTTGATTTCAGGTTAACTTTTTTCTTTCTTTTTTTTTTTTTGCGGTACGCGGGCCTCTCACTGTTGTGGCCTCTCCCGTTGCGGAGCACAGGCTCCGGACGCGCAGGCTCAGTGGCCATGGCTCACGGGCCCAGCCGCTCCGCGGCATGTGGGATCTTCCCGGACCGGGGCCGAACCCACGTCCCCTGCCTGCATCGGCAGGCGGACTCTCAACCACTGCGCCACCAGGGAAGCCCAGGTTAACATTTTTTGAACACTGTTGCTATACAAGATGCAGTGCCAGGGAGAAGAGAATTAACAGTTTTCAAATGCTGCTGTGTACCTAGCAGGCACTTCAAATATGCTGATTCATGTCATCTCCCATTTGCTCAGAGAGGTTCAGAGATAAATAGCAGTGCCCAAATTTAATGGTATTTTATAAACAACATTAGATGATGTTAGATCTGTGTTCTAATCCTGCCTCTGCCACATACTAACCATATAAATTCTGTCTGGGTTCCTCAGCTTGAGCTCGTTTATTCCTCTTCATAGAGGTACAGGCACCAAGCACAGTGCCTGGCTCACAGTTGGGCTTTAACAAATGGTTTTAAAACTGGAATACATTAACTCTTAAGTAGACAATTTCTAAAGATAAGAATTGAGTTATTTTCCTTACACATAATTTGACAGTACACTTCCAAGTCTCCGAGGTCTAAAAAAATTACCAGATTCAGACTTCTTTTAAAAGCAATGATGCAATTGCAAGAAACATCCAATGCTAGATGGCAAAACAGAGCCATTCCAAAAAATGGTCCATAGAACTTTCCCTATGGTGGTGGGCTATTTGGCGTATACTCCCATTTTGCTTTGATTCAGTTATAGTTCCCTTTTCTCTTAGAAACACTAAGAAAAACGGCCTAAATTGTGACCTTTTCCTAAAGCCCCAACTTATTTTATTTTTCTGACTCTGCCATCGTCAGATTTTGACCTTCCTCTTATACCTTCTATTGCCAAGGAGTGCAGAAACTAATGCAGTCTAAGATGCAGGTTATACCAGTACAAGGAAAATGGGATTGGGAGAGGTCATTACTAGTGAGTTAGGAGGGGAAATGACAGGAGGAAGAACCTCTGTATTATACAAATATCCTGGCTTTTCAAACTCAGCGTTGAGATACATAGTTGACGTTTCTGCCTTAAAACCAAATATTGCACTTAACTCCTAAAATATCCAGAGTAGAAGGACTCTGCCCAGATACAAGTATTCTGTCTACTTCTGGTTTTAAAAGTGGCTGCAGGAAACTATTCCAGGAATTAAGATAGATTAAATGTTTTAGCTATTACAGTGTGCAAAACATTGAGCTAAGCCCTTTTTGTGTAAGACCTCCCTTAATCTTTACAGTAGCTCTTATGGTAGCTGCTGTCATCCTGCCTGTTTTAGAGATGAGATGAGTAACTTACATTGTTACTTTCCCAAGGCCACTTCTATTGATCAAAAGATGGACTTCAAAACAAGAATTTACCGACCACCAACTCTATATGCAGTAGCTAAGCTTCCTATATACTTTGGTTTTTTGGCCGCCCCAAGCAGCATGCCAGATCTTAGTTCCCCAACAAAGGATCAGATCCGTGCCCACTGCAGTAGAAGGGCAGAATCCTAACCACTGGACGGCCAGGGAATTCCCTATACTTTGTACTTTTAAAAAGTTTGTAGACAGTGTGTTTGGTAACATTCATAAGTAAACCATTCCTTGTAACAACTTTAAATTTGAATGAATTTATTTCAAAAGCAGTGTATGCTCATTGTTGAAAAAGGAAATCGTACAGAAACATAGCCTAAAGTGTATTTTCACCTATTACCACTCCTTTCCCCAAATCCTTATTGATGACATGATTTGAACAGTTTGAGTTTCCTTGCAAACCTTTGCATGTGTATGAGTGTGTGTGTGTATTTCACATGCATATCTTGTTCTGTTGTAATATAATAGTACCATACTATACATGTTATCCTGTGTCTCGCTTTTTACATACTTAATAAACTTTGGGAAAATTATGTCGTTACATAATAGTTACTTTATTTTAATAACTGTATTCTTGTTTGTTTCTAAAAATGTAAGGATGCCCTGGTTGGATATTCAGATAATAAAAATAATACAAAAGGTGTTGAAGAGCCTTCAGAATCACTACTCAGTGAAAAACACTTAACAAATAGTACCTTTTTATAAATATCTCCTGAAGACTGAATCTGAGTTTGGAGTGTTAATTTATGAGCCTGCTAAAACATTCAGTGAATATAAACTGACTAGAAAGTTCTTCCATCCAGCTGTTTTTTCATATATGTAGATGAAAAGGAGTATCAATTCCTATTATAAATTAACATGAGCTAGCCTCACTAAATATGTCTCCACGAAGGGGGTAGCTTTGATATATTAAAAGACTTTGAGCTCTGGTTTTGTTCTCTCCACTGAAACATGCCTCATACTTAGCACTGATGTGTCCATAAGACTTTGAATAAATGTTTTTACATGTCAAAGTACTTGAAGGTGAAATATCCACACATCTGAAAGTCATGCCAGAAAACTGAAAACACTATTTGCACAGTTACATGGCTTTGTTTTTAACCATGTTCCTCTTCAACCATAATAGACCCCTGAAGTGGGTTTGTTTTAATACTGAGTTTTCACTGTCAGTGTTCCTTCCTAATGAAGTTTACATTAAAGAACAATGCTGGAACTTCCCTGGTGGTCCCGTGGTTAAGACTCTGGGCTTCCACTGCAGGGGGTGAGGGTTCAATCCCTGGTCGGGGAACTAAGATCCCACATGCCGTGTGGCACGGCCAAAAAAAGAAAAAAAAACCAATGGTGAATTTTGGAACCTGATTCACTAAACTATTTCTAGAAAATACGTGGGCATCACCTTGGTTTTCTAAACCTTGATATCTGTCTGAGCTTGTATCTAATTATGAGAGGTTCAGAAATGTATGATTAAATAATTTCTTTGTTATTTTTATGCCTCATTGTAAATTCTAGATTGATAGTTTTTTGTTTATAAGTGTAAAGAAAAATATTAAGTATCTAAAGTCTTCAGTGGTGTGAACTCCCCCTCCTAACCTAGTTAAATGGAAGGTAGCAAGTACTAAGTCAAATAGTAGATAGATACAGTGTCGTAAATCTGTTCATCATGATAGGTCTGTAAACCTGAGAGAACAGCAGCTGCCTGAGTTTTCAAGCAAATAAAGGTAACAATGGGACATTATGGGGGGAGGGAGGAGTGTAACCTGTTGGTTCAAATGGATCCTTGGTATAGAATTAGCACTGTGACTCCTATACTTTATTCATTTAGCAAACACTTATTGACCTCCTACTGTACGCCAGACCCTGAGAGTAGAGAAATGAATAAGATAGTCCAGTGGTGAGTGCCAATAGGCAATTCCAGTGTCAGTGCCCTAATAGAGTAAAGCACTGAATGGTAGGGAGCACATAGGAAAAGGAGGAGCCTCAAACCTCTATATAGGGAGTTAGGGAAGGAGAGACAGGGAAGGAGGGACAGTACCAAGAAGAACTATACAAGAACTTTACAGGGAAGTGACCTGGAGAATGAAAGGAGTTAAGTAAATAAAGGTTGGAGATAAAGCACATATCAGGCAGAAGGAACTGCAGGTAGCAAGGCCTAGAGATAAATGAGAGCAAGGCACTTTTGGCTGGTGGGAAGGGGAGGGGTTGCAGAGATAAGAGAGGTATGGTATGGAGAAATGAGGCTATAGCAGCCGTCAGGGCTGTGTAATGAAGAACTTGGTATACCATGCTGAGACATTTGGCCTTATCCTGAGCCTGTGGCCTGATTAAATTTACATTTCTGAAGGCTCTCTTTGGTTGCAGCATGCAGAGACCACAAGAAATGTTCCAGAAATAGTGTTTTTATTTTAAATGCATATGTTCTTTAAGCAGGTAAAATCTATTAATTATGCATCAAAAAGTACTAATTCTTTTTAAAAAGTTCCTTACTCTATTCATTTATTTAGTAGAATTTTTTGAGCACCTATTTTTTTGCCAGACACTGTGTAAGCTCTTAGCTCACATTACCCTCTGTGGTAGGTATTATCTCCATCTTACAGATAAACTGAGGCTTGACAATACTGTCACCTGGGTTTACAACTAGAAAGTGTTAAGGCCTAAATTTGAATCCTGGTTTTTCCAACTCTAGAGCTACTCTTTCCCATTTGAGGGGGAGAGGGAATATGATCTCTGTAAGAAGAAATCATCTGTGAGGTACACTGTTTCAAAGGGAGAACACGATTATATTGAAGAGATAAAAACCAGTAGATATCAAAAAGTTTTCTGAAAGTCATAATTACATGGCTCTACCCCAAGAGCTTTGGACTTTTCCTTTATTATGATAATGGAATTAAGGATACTAGCTTACTGTTTTGTTACTAGTGGGAAAATGGTTTAAGAATAATAAACATGGTATAGGTATAAATGGGTATTTTTTGTTTTTAGATAAAGAGGCATACACTTCTGAGTTTTTCACGTAATAAGTACTAGGATTATTTTTATGTAGCATTTTAATAAATGATCTGTGAGAGAAAAGTGCACATTTAGGTTGTCACTGACCCTTTCTGTTCCCTTTATGATCTTTGACTTGCTCTGCTGTCTTAAGATTATGCTCCCTTCCTACCCTCTCCTACCCCCGCAAATGCTTTTGAATTAGAATGCACCAGAATGGTGCGTGCCCTCTTCAAGGGAACTTAATTATAGTAATAGCTGCCATTTATTTAATGTTTATCGTATGTTTATGTGCTAGATGCTGTGTGTATATTTTCTTATTTAATCCTCAAAAATAACCTGATGAGGGAGATTTTTAGGATTAGGAAACATTTTTCAGATGAGGAAACAGGCAAAATTTCATACATCACACAGCTAAAGGGAGTTGGGATTGGGTCTCGGATCAGTCCGACTCTAGTGGTGTATCTTGGCATCTCTCTTCCAGTAAGATGCCCGCACGTGAGAACGTGTGTTCAATTTCAAGGAGTTCAGGCATCCTGTAGGTCCCAGAATTAGATCCCCTCGCGTTTTAGTTTAGCAGAGGCTTATATATAGTGTTGGTGTGCAGAGAACGGACATCCCCGTGAATGCTTCTCCCTTTCATTATGCTGTTCTCACCCCAAAAAACACTTAAGCACAAATATTAAAAATGTCATATTAGAAACGTTAATTTATAACAGACATTAAACAAATATAAATCTATATTCAACTAAGTATCTTAGGGATTCTTAGTCTTTTTTTTTTCCTTTCATGGTATAAAGAGAAATCTTCAGTCTTTTGTCAGTTGTCTGTGTGCTTTAGCCTCCTCCTTTAGTTACTAAAGTTGTTCTTTAGACATTTTCAGCTTCTTTCCCATCTTTGTTTTTCCCTTTCACACAGCTTGGCAGAGCTGTAAGAGTAAAGAATACAAGCACTCTTTGTACATTTTCACACACAAGTTACATGAATGTCAGTGATTGTGTCTTTCCCATCAGAAGGGAGTAATGTTCTCAAAGCAGCGAACCTTCTCCTTTCCTTCCCAATATTTGCTTGGATTTTGTGGTCGTTGATTGATTTTATATTGAGCATTGAGGGAAGGAACTCCTGGCACCTTCTATAGCCTGGTGTTTTTTGTTATTTTTTTTATTATTTGATTTTTTGAATAGATAATCATTCAACTGGAACAGAATTCAAAAGGTGCAAAAGGGTACTCAGTGAAAAGTCTCTTGCCCTCTCAACTTTTTGTCCCCCAGCCCCTCTGTTCCCCATCACAGAGGCAACCAGTATTATCAGTTTCTTGTATATCCATCCAGATAGACAATCCAGAGATTGTATTAGAACATAACTTTTAAAATATACTGAAAGGGAATTTTAAAAGATATTTGGAATGGATCTATAATACTAGTAATGCTTTCTGGCATTTAGCTATTACAAGAAAATCTTACAAGGCTGTTAAAAGGGGCAGAAGTTTGAAAGACATACTTCCACATAGATAAATATGTTACACTTAAGTCTCTGCCTGTATGTTAATGCCCTTCTACCCAACACGGACAACCAGGTTCTGAACATTAGCCAAAAGAGTATAAGAAATAAAACCCAGAAAAACTCAGTCTACTTTTTTTTTATAATGAAAATAGATTTTAACCCAGAGTTATTTTCCCCCCAGCTTTATTGAGCTATAATTGACATATAGCATTGTGTAAATTTAAGGTATACAATGCAATGATTTGATATATGTATACATTGCAAAATGTTTACCACAATAAGATTAGTTAGCATATTCTTTATCTCACATAATTAACATTTTGTTGTTGTTATGATGAGAACATTAAAGCTGTGCTCTCACAGCAACTTTCAAGTATACAGTACAATATTGTTAACTAGTCTCCATGCTTTACATTAGATCTCTGGACCTTATTCATCTTATAACTGAAAGCTTGTACCCTTTGACCAACATCTTATTTTCCCTGCCTCTCAGCCTCTAGAAACCACCATTCTATTCTCTGTTTAATGAGTTTGATGTTTTTAGATTCCATGTATAAGTGATACCATATTTTTCTTTCTCTGACTTATTTCACTTAGCATAATCCTCTCAGGCTCCATCCATGTTGTTGCAAATGGCAGGATTTCTTTCATTTTATGGCTGAATACTAGATCTAGATTATAGATATAGATATCTCACATTTTCTCTATCCATTCATCTGTTGATAGACACTTATGTTGTTTCTATGTCTTGGATTGGCTATTGTGAATATTGATGTGATGAACATGGGAGTGCAGATATCTCTTCAAGATAGTGATTTCATATCTTCAGATATATATGCCCAGAAGTGGGATTGCTGGATCATATGATAGTTTTATTTATAATTTTGTGAGGAACCTCTCTACTGTTCTCTGTGGCTGTACCAATGCACATTCCCACCAGCAGTGCACAAGGGTTCCCTTTCTCTCCAACCTTGCCAGCATTTGTTGTCTCTTGTCTTTTTGATAATAGTCATTCTAACATGTGTGAAATGATGTCTCATTGTGGTTTTGATTTGCATTTCCCTGGTGGTTAATGATGTTCAGCACCTTTTCATGTACTTGTTGGCCATTTGTATGTCTTTGGAAAAGTGCCTGTTAAGTCCTTTGCCCAGTTTTTTACTCAGATTGCTTGCTGTTGAGTTGTATGAGTTCCTTATATATTTTGGATATTAGCCCCTTGTTATTTATGGCTTGCAAATATTTTCTCGCATTCCGTATGTTACCTTTTTATTTTGTCAATTGTTTCTTTTGCTATGCAGACACTTTTTAGTTTGTTATAGTCCCAGTTGTTGATTTTTGTTTTTGTTGCTTGTGCTTTTGGTGTCATATCCAAAAATACTTGCTGAGACTGATGTCAAGTAGCTTTTTCCCAGTGTTTTCTTCTAGGAGTTTTACAGTTTAAAGTCTTTAAGTCCTTAATCCATTTTAAGTTAATTTTTTGAGTGGTATTAGATAGGGGGTCCAGTTTCATTCTTTTGCATGTAGGTATCTAGTTTTCCCTTTACCATTTATTGAAGAGACTGTCCTTTCCCTCACTGAGTATTCTTGGCTTTCTTATCAGTCCTTCTTTTTTTTTTTTGGCCAAACTATGATACACCTTTACCTAAAATATTGATTGCAGTTCTTACTGCTCTTCAGAAATGTAGTTACGTTAGACATGTTCTGAGAAAAGGCAGCTAAAGCAGATCAAAGAAATGAGTACTATGGCAGACTAAAATGATTAGGATTGTCTAGTATGTCAGAAAGGATATTGCTAAGATGCTTATAAACTTACTGTGGGGCTTCCCTGGTGGCGCAGTGGTTGAGAGTCCACCTGCCGATGCAGGGGACGCAGGTTCGTGCCCCCGTCCGGGAGGATCCCACGTGCTGTGGAGCGGCTGCGTCCATGAGCCATGGTCGCTGGGCCTGCGCGTCCGGAGCCTGTGCTCCGCAGCGGGAGAGACCACAACAGTGAGAAGCCCGCGTAACGCAAAAAAAAAAAACAAAAAAAAAAAAAACAAAAAAAAAACTTCCTGTGACCCCTAATGATCCTCACCTACAGGTATTCATACCATTATGCAACCCCCTCCCCTTAAGTGTGAGTGCGACATAAGACTTGTTTCTAACTAATACAGTATGGTAAAGATGATGGGATATCACTCCCATGGTTTCATTATATTATATAAGACTCCATCTTCATAGTAGACTTACACTAGAGACTTTTTACCTTGCCAGCTGTGAAGAAGTAAGCTACTATGTGGTGAGATGGCCTGTTGAGTGGGCTGCATGGCAAGTACTGCAAGCAGCCTCTTGGAGCTGAGTGTGAACCCCGCAGCTAATAGCCAGCAAGAAGCTAGGCCTTTAGTTATACGGCTGCAGGGAAATGATTTCTGCCAGCAACCCAAATGAGCTTGGAAGCAAATTCTTCCCCAGTTGAGCCTTCAGATGAGAATGTAAACCCAGTTGGCACCTTGACTGCAGCCTTAAGAAACCCTGACTAAGGACCCAGGTGACCCGTGCCCAGACTCCTGACGCACAGAAAATATGGGATGATATGTTTGTTGTTTTAACCCACTAAGTTTGTGATAATTTGTTACATAGCAATGGAAAACAAATACATTATTTAATCTTCTGATTTTCATAGGTTAGAATGGTTTAATATCAACAATTCCATGTGATTTAACTTAATTAGGGGAAATCAGTAATTTAAGTCTAATTTATCACAGAGCCTGCAAGGTGATAACCAGCCACACCTCTATAAAAGACTCAGTTCAGGAAAGATGGTGCTGTTAGCCACAGTCCCAGCTGCTACAATTGGCTGGAGGCTATAATTGATATTCTCATTGTAACTATATCACTCAGAGTTCAGTCAGGGAAGCTGAGCAACTCTGACTTTCGGGGTAGGGGAATTATTATAGGAATTGGGCCTTACACAATTGTGGGAGAAGCTGGGGAAGTGAGGGTCTGAAAGGGAGAGGAGTTAGACCCAAAGGAGTTAACAACCAGTCAACCTGGGAAGCCAAGGACATTGAGCCACTAAGGTGGAGCTGCAAAGGGGGAAGCACACCCGATAGTGGCTCCGTGGATCTGCAGCCAATCATCTGGTGGTTGCCTGGGGCTGGTGTTGTCAACCAGGGCTGCAGTTGGGAGGGCGAGCTGGATGCAGAGCTGCAGAGAGCAAGGACAAGCTAGAATCCACGGGCACCTCTGTGTCTGCCTGTCACCACATCTAGCTACAGTGACTGTTTTTGTTGCTTGTTTTCGGGATTTTTGGTGGTTTTTTTCTGGGTTTTTTTTTTTTTTTTTTTTTTTGGCTGCATTGGGTCTTCGTTGCCGCGCGCGTGGGCTTTCTCTAGCTGCAGCAAGCAGGGGCTACTCTTCGTTGCGGTGCACGGGCTTCTCATTGCAGTGGCTTCTCGTTGCAGAGCACGGACTGTAGGCACACGGGCTTCAGTAGTTGCGGCGTGTGGGCTCAGTAGTTGTCACACACGGGCTTAGTTGCTCCACGGCATGTGGGATCTTCCCAGACCAGGGATTGAACCCATGTCCCCTGCATTGGCAGGCGGATTCTTAACCACTGCGCCACCAGGGAAGTCCCTACAGTGACTTCTAGAGAGTAATGGCTGCTGCTGCTGCTTCCTTTCAAATCACACATTTCTGTTTTGGCCAACTTTAGCTTAGAAACAGACAGGGATGGAGATCGTGGAAAGGAGTTTTAGCTTAAGCAAGTTTAAACAGTACAGGTCAGCACAGTCTCCCTCTTCCATCACCCAACCTAGATTTTCTTCATGCTTTGCCAGCATTTCATCAGGTCTAGATAGCCTGCCAGGTGAGATGACCCAGACCTTCATCCCAGGAGTATCTGCAGTTGCCCAGCCCCCATTATCACTGAGCCAGGAAGCACCAAAAGGTACTGCAGTTGAGTCCCTCGGATTCTGGACGAACACCGTCCTGCTCCTTTTGCACTGCCCCAGACCTAGCCCCCTGGCACAGCACTCTCAGTATCTGCTCTCACAGTATTTATATCCAGGTCTTGTAATTCCTTGGGTGGGTGTGCTTTCTTCCCAGAACAGGAACTGTACCTTCTCTCTCAGAATGTGATTATGCTTGAACAGATCCTGATTATTGGTTTGGAGCTAGTGAGAGGAGGCAGGGGCAGATGTTGAAGAAGACAAACCCTGTCTTTTCGGGCACCTCCAGGGTCTTCTGGCAAGAGAACGCTACTGTCCTCTAGCAAGGAGTTGGGAGGCGCTGCTCCTCCCAGCGCGGAAAGTTCAAGTGAATCTTGGGGTTTAGCGTTCCTAGCTCATCCACCCAAATATCCCCCTTCCAGGTTTCTGTGTCCACCTGTTCCTATCAAGACCCAGATTTTGTCAGAGGTTTGCCAAGACTTTGCTCAAGTCTTCTTTGTAGTTCTGATATCCTTAAAAATTAAATCTTGAGCCTGAGTTTTGGCAGTCTTTTCTGCAGCTGCAGGAAATAAGGGTCTCTTTGAACACTGATCTAGAAGTTTCCTGATTTTGACAAAATTCTTAGACTTGAGGGGTGACTGTCATTTTCTTTTTTTCATGACTTTTCATCCAGCCACATCAGGTCCTTCGAATTACTAATGTTTCCATTCAAGTTCACTACTACCGAACTAAGACTTCACTTAGTGAAGAATCTTAGTATTGTCATGCTGCTACAGGCAGGGGTTATCACCACCCCACTTGTCATTAGGAATGGGGTCCTCTTCGCCATCTTACCAGTGAGTGATTTAGTTCCAGAATCTCACTCAGGAATCTTATTTCCTAGGGCCACTTATCTTACTGTCATAGTGTGGGTGTCTCCTCTCATTCCCCCATAACCTGTGCTGAAACAGCCTATAACAAAGGCTTGCTTGCAGGTACTTTATTTGGTAAGGCATCCCATGAACAAGAATGAGAATTAGAGGGATTGAAACAGGGGAGGAAGGAAAGCAGTGTAAGAGTGGGCCATTGTGTTGGTTACCACTGGAGGCTACTGGGCTTCAAGCCTGCTTCAAGCCAGGATCCTTGAGGAGTTTTGTAGAATCTTCTTCAGAATGGTCCTCCTGAAGGATAGCAGAGAGGAACGTTTATCCAGCCAGCTCCCAGATGTTGCAGAGTCCAAGGACTAGCAATGAAAAACACTAAGGCATAGATTGACTTGTCTTCTAACTCCCATGTCTCATGCTTATTCTCTGCCTTGGATCTGGAATTCTGGTTGCCTTTTTGAAATAGATGTGCAGGGATCATATGTTGATGGTGGTGTTTTAGAAAGCAAACCTTTCGGCTGCGTGATCATTATAGATTAGAATACTGAAGGGACAGAGATAGTGGGAAGCTTTTCTATAATTAATGTGGGAGGTACTGAGGATTTGAACCAAGGTGGTGTTAATGGGAATGGAAAACAAAGCTAATCAAAGAGCATTTTGAAGGAAGAATCAGTAAGAAACATTAACTAGTTTGTTTTGTGTGTGTGTGTGTGTGAAAGAGAGAGAGAAAGAGAGTTGGCACAGCTGATTTAAGATTTCTTGCCTAGAAAAAGGATAGTGTTCATGGACACACTGGCTCCCCAATATTATTTAACATAATCCTCAGAACTCTGATGGAATTATTTCATCCTGGATGTGAGGAAATGAGACTAACAGAGGGTGGTGTGCTTTGATCTAGTACAGGCTGATAGGTGAGAGCCAAGGGTTAGTGCTATAATTACCTGAATTCAAAGCCTTATATGCTCTTCCTGCTACTTCATGCTGCCCTCATTTCCCTCTTGTTTCATAATTCCTTTCCTTAGGATTTGGCATCAGTCATGTAGGGGTTAGTAGGAAAGAACTGAAACAACTTTTCTCTCAAGCCTATTTGCACTTGAAGTCTTCATTCTAACTCTGGTGCCACTGAAGAGTCACTATGCATGCTCTAAGGCCAGCCATCCTCTAACCTTATTATGTTGTTTTACGTTGCATGACAAGCCGTAATCTCCGTAATTCCTTTTCTTTCTTCCCCCTTATTTCTTTCTTCCGCTTACCACCTCAAACCCAATATGAAACTCTAAATTTGGAAGCAGCTTATACATTTCCTGTTGGATATGAGACAATGAAAAGGTTTCCCACTGATATTGGTGAAACATGTATGAGGGTATATACCTAGGAATAACGAAGAATATGAGAGTGGCAGTAAAGACAGATGCTGACAGTGTATTATTCAGGAAATCTGTCAACGTTGAAGTGCATTTTAGTTATCAGAGGAGCACGAAGAGGAGAAAAACAAAAATGTTCATAATAAAAACAGAAAGTGGTCCTATTTAACATGCAGCAGTAACAATCATTTGTATTACTAAATGTCAAATTAATTCGTTTCACTTTGTATTTCTGCCTTGATCATTCATGTTATATAGCTCAAATATTTGGAGAGAGGCATTTTTGCCACCTTAAGTTAAAGATAAGAAAGAAGATATTCTGGTGAAAGAGAATAGAAGAAAGGATATAAAAAGTTGGAGATGGATCTGTAAAATGGGGTTATCACACAAGCAAAAAGAATTGTAAATTGCAAAAAGACAGACTTCATACTGTCTGCCAGCCTCACAACAGCATTGTTGGAAATCTGCTACCTGAGCAAAATACATGGGCATCTTTGAGCCATTACATGGCTAGGCTACAGATGAGTTTTTCTGTTACAAGGAAATCATTAAAAGCTTTGATTCATCCAAAAAGGTGTATGGTTTATTAGTCATTGCTGTGTAACAACCACCAGAGAATCTCAGTGGCATTTAATAAAAAACATGTATTTCTCACAAATTTCCAGGTCAGTTGAAATCCCAAATTTAAATTTGCAGCACTGGAGTCACTCTGATTGCCACCATGGTTGAGTAGGGCCGGTGGCTGTGTTCCCACTGCTGCTCATTTTCCTCCTGGGACCAACAAACTAGCCACAGTATGTGCTTCCCATGGCAGTGGCAGAAGCTGAGAGGGCAAGTCTAGTTCCCAAAAGTACTTCTGAAGCCTTTTGTCACATCACATTCACTAACATTTAATTGGCCAAAGCAGATCTTATGGCCAATTCCAAAGTCTTGTGGCAGCGAAATACACTCTGCCCGTGGAGGTGGTGGGGTAGGGGGATCAGAAGGCTGGTAGTAGTGGATATGTCTAAACAGTAATCTAGCACATGTGGATAGTAGTCTAATAAGCTCTAAAGTTCTAGTTTAAAAAGATAAAGTAGTCATTCTGACTGTGTCATTTAGTTGTCTTTAAAGGAATATATGTACTGTTTAGTCTGTAGTTAGGAAATGGAGTCAGTAAGCTCTGTAGGGAAAAAAGAGAGCGCGTGCCCTCTCTTATGTTTGTTTTTAATTAATTATTTACCAGGTGTCAGGTAGATAGATAGAATCAGAGATAAGATGGGGCCACTACTGGAACTTCCCTGGTGGTGCAGTGGTTAAGAATCCGCCTGCCAATGCAGGGGGCACGGGTTTGAGCCCTGGTCCGGGAAGATCCCACATGCCACGGAGCAACTAAGCCCCGTGCGCCACAACTACTGAGCCTGCGTGCCACAATTACCGAAGGCTGCACACCTAGAGCCCGTGCTCTGCAGCAAGAGAAGCCACCACAGTGAGAAACCCACGCACCTCAATGAAGAGTAGCCTCCTCTCACTGCAACTAGAGAAAGCCCGCACACAGCAATGAAGACCCAACGCAGCCAAAAATAAATAAATAAATAAATTTATTAAAAAAAAAAAAAAAAAAAGATGGGGCCACTACACCAAAGGAGCGCTCAGTCTGATAGAGAATTCAGACAAATATATCAGAAAGATAAACTAGTATGAGAGTTTAATGCTATTACAGAGAGAAACACAGGGCACCATGGAAACTTTTAGGTAAGAGGAACACCTGACTTTTGACTTAGGCTTTGGGGAGCAGGTTCAAGATAGGCTTTTGAAAGAGGCAATATCTAAGCTGAGTCTAAAAGATGTGGAGGAGTTAGGAAGGAAAATTAAGAGCATTTCAGAAAAATGGAGCAACATATGTAAAGGCCTAGAGGTGAGAGAGTTCGGTGGAATTCTAGGAAATTGTAAGTAATGCAGTATGACTAGAGTGCAGGATATGAGCCGAGTAGGGGCTGGAGAAGTTGGCAGAGGCCAGATCACCCAAAAAACTGCAGTTTGGATTTTATCTTGAAGTCAGGCTACTGAATAATTTGTTACATATATAACAAAGTTGTGTGTGTGTGTGTATATGTGTGTGTATATATATGTGGGTGTATATATATATGGGGAGGGCAGTGCTAGAGGAGGGAGGAGGAAGGGCTAGATTTCCCAGAGGAAACGAAGTGACTTGGATTAAAGATGTCTGCAGAATATCCATGTGAACTCTGGGAAGTTAAGGAATGAGTATGGGAAGTTTAAGAAATGAGTCTGGATGTCAGGAGAGAGCTCTAGGTTGGACCTTGAAAGACATAAGGATACAATGGGAGTTAAGGCCATGGGGACAGGTGATATTACCCAGGAAATTGTGCAGTAGAAAGAGCTTTGTAATTACAGCACTTGGCAAGTAGGTACTCCAGAATGTTCGAATGAAGGAAGAATATCATCAAGGATACGGTCTCATTTAAATCTCATATCATAACCCTGAGTTAGGAATATAATCCCAGTTTTACAGATGAAAACATTTCAGGCTCAGGGAGGGTAAGTGATTTGCCCAAAGTGACTTTTCTGCTAAATGGTCAAGCTGGCATTTCAAGTCAATTTGATTTCAAAGTCCATTTTTCCTGTCATGTCTAGCTTCTTTGTAAACCTCAGAAGTTTAAATATATGATGTTATCTTTAATTCCCTTTCTTCCCTCTGCCAATATCCTGGTTTTAGTAGGATTGTGACACATTCTTTTAAAAGCCACATTTTCTCTAATTTGCCTGGCTTTGTCCCCAAACATGTCTACCGGATTGCCTTTCCTGTCATGTTGACTCATACTACTTGACTCCATTTCAATGCCCGCTTTGAAACAGCAGACTGACAGGAGTCCTCCACTGGCTGCTGCGCGAGGCCTGTCCTCAGCTTGGCATTCAAGGCTTACAGTAAAATCTTGAGAACTGTTCAGAACTTTTCCATATTTCCCACTTCTCATCAGCACATATTCATGCCTTTGGTGTTGTTTACATGCAGATTTCATTTATAAGGATCTCATTTTAATGTTTAGATTAAATAAATTTATCTTTAATCTTTAGATTTAATTACTCTTATGCTTACTCTGTTATTTCTAAAAACGATTTTATCTTTGTGGCAGAAAAAGCTTGGCTGTCTTCCTACCTTAGTTCCATACCCAGTGTAAGGGTTCTTGGTACTCTACTCCTAATGCGACAAGCTAGCCTCTGCTCCTGCCTTTTTCTAGAGGGATCCTTTTGTTGAGGGGAGGTAAGGAGAGCAGTTCTAATTGTTAGAAATTTCCTAATAATGAGTCAAAATCTCTCTTCTTTTACCATCAAGTGTTTCCCAGGACTTGCCCTTGCAGCCACAGAGAATGGGTCATTTCTTTTCTGCCTCATGAGGTTCCATCAGACATTGCAAGATAGCTCTTATGTCTCTCCTCAGGTTTCTCTTACATAAATCAATAATAATCTTGTTTGTTCAGAGCTTTTCTTCAGTAACAGGTCTCAAACTCTCCACTGTACTTAAACCCTCCTCTGAGAATTCTGGAGTTTTGTCATTGCCCGTCTAAACACAGGGCTCAGAACAGAGCACAGCACCCCACAGGAGAGCAGTGCAACAGTATTCCTTTGATTATGACTCTATGCTTGTATCTTAAAAGCCTGAGATTGCTTTAGTTTTATAGCAGCCATGTCACATTTTGCATTTGTTCAGTTAACATACCCAGATATTATCTTTAAATAAGGGGTTATAGTTAAGCTAGCTCGCCCCTATCTTTTACTGTGCCGTTGCTTTTCTTTAATCTAAATATAGAACTTTCTGATTTTTTTAGTTAGATTTCATCTTCATTTCGATCCATCTTTTTAGCTAATTATGATCATTTTATCCAGTGTATTTTTAACTGCGTTTCCCAGCTTTAGGTCATCTCAAGACTTTGAAGCATACTTTCCACAACTTAATTCAAATTCCTTTTTTTTTTTTTACATCTTTATTGGAGTATAATTGCTTTACAATGGTGTGTTAGTTTCTGCTTTATAACAAAGTGAATCAGTTATACATATACATATATCCCCATATCTCTTCCCTCTTGCATCTCCCTCCCTCCCACCCTCCCTATCCCACCCCTCTAGGTGGTCCCAAAGCACCGAGCTGATCTCCCTGTGCTATGCAGCTGCTTCCCACTGGCTATCTAGTTTACGTTTGGTAGTGTATATATGTCCATGCCACTCTCTCACTTTGTCACAGCTTACCCTTCCCCCTCCCAATATCCTCAAGTCCATTCTCTAGTAGGTCTGTGTCTTTATTCCCGTCTTACCCCTAGGTTCTTCATGACATTTTTTTTTTCTTAGATTCCATATATATGTGTCAGAAAGAGAAAGTCAAATTCTTGATTAACATCGGAAAGACAGAGACTCTCCACTCCATCCCCGGAGTTAATCAGTGCTACTTGCAAATGGTTCTGTTAGCCACTGTTCTGTCATCCCTCCATATCTTTCTGTCTTATCTTCAAAGATCTCATTTGTACATTCAGCAAATTTTTATTTAATGCCTACCATGTGGTAGAAGGTGCTAGAGATACAGTGAAGACAGCGGCCCCCGTCTTCTGTAGCTAACAGTCTAGCGACATCATGAAGTGTTTTGTTAAATGCTTTGCAGAAATCAGGTTATACAGTTCTCTATGATATTCTGCTTATCTGGTACCATATCAGAAAAGGGGAGGAAGCATTACTTTTTACAGACTCGCTATTGGTTCCTAATGATCTTATATCACCTGAAAATGGGAGTTGTTATCTTTCTCTTTTCACTTTTCATAGGTTCGCAAGAACTTTGAGCTTTGGAAGTCTCCAGAGTTCACTGCTGCCCTTTCTGTCTTTTGCTACTCTATCTTTTAAACCTCTGAGCTCATTAGAGAGCAGCCTGTTTAGCCACATTTTTGTTGTTGGTGGTGGTGTTTAAATAACCCCCCCATTATTGGGGTTCTTTTTTTATTTTATAGTAAACTTAGTTGTGAAGAATTTCTGTCCAACTTTAGCCGTTTTCCCTTACACAGTCTTTGTCACTGTAATGTGACTTACATTTTATCTTTGTATTTTGAAATTATCTTTCCTAAGGAAAATAGATGACTATCCTCAGATTTTCTTCTTCTCTTCTTTGAGCTTTTAAGGTGCCATAGTCACTTTCTCCAGGATCCTGGTCCTTTTCACTTAAACCACATATTTCTTTTTAGTTCACCAGATGAACAAAAAACTGCAGTATTTTATCTGTATTCTGAGGGATTAAGCTATCTGCGATGCGAAGTGTTGGTTTTTTATTAGAATAATACAAAAAACAGATGTCCTCATAGTTCCTAGAGATAGCCCACCTGTCTTACCCCCAAGGGTGGATTCTCTTATCAGTCAGGTGTCATCCAAGCCTTCCTCTTGCCAGTTCCCAAAACTGTACCATTTCTACCTATTCTTCTTTCTTTCCCCTTTGGTCCAGTGCCCTCCACTATAATGTCTTACACAAATTGTTGAGTTGCACATAGATGTTTATTTTCTTAAACAATTATGAGGGTTCCTTGCCTTTTTCTATGGATCTGTCTTTATGGAACAGCAGATTTCCTATAGATGTCATAATCTATTATAGTTACCAATTGTTACCCCATCCCACCAAGTCTTGGTGATTACCATGAGATTTTATTTATCTCCTTGTTCTTTTTTACCATTGATACTTTTAAGGTTGGTGTCTAACACACTGATGTTCAATAAGTAATATTTATGATTAATCTCAAGAAGTATTTGCCTTCTCTTTTAGGCTGTGAGGATATCATTGCTGAAAGCATCTCATTAGATACCTTAATTGCCATCCTCAAGTGGAGCTCTCATCCATATGGCTCTAAATGGGTACACCGACAAGCTTTACATTTCCTCTGTGAGGAATTTTCCCAGGTCATGACTTCGGATGTTTTTTATGAACTCAGCAAAGACCATCTGCTTACGGCCATCCAGTCTGACTACCTACAGGTAATCATTTATACACCTCTCAAATTCATTGTCATTCATAGGTGCACCAAGAAACCCATCTGTACTCTGTTACTCTCCCATCTAGGGAGATCAGCCCACCCAGGAATACCCTCTTCATATTTGTGCAGCCACAACCTTCTAGCTCTCTGGCCCTTTGTGCACTCTGCCGCCATGATTCAGCATTGTGAACCGGCCCAGGTCCTAACCAACCACGCCAAAGGGGTGTGACAGTAGGCAAAAGGCAAGGTCAGAAGCATATCCCAATGGTGATTCTCTTGGCTTCTGTTAATAATAGATTCACTGTAACGGTTTCGTTTATTTGGTGAAGTATCAGAAGATAGTTAGTTAGTTTAAGCAGCACAAAGTAAGAATAATATTCAATTTCTGACCTACTCAGATGCTTATAAAAACTCAATGTGTGTGTCCTGCTAAAGTATAGTAATGTTTTCAACTACTTATTTTTAGTCAGAAGTACTTTTAAGCAAATTCTTGTGCCCTTGACTTATATGTCCTTCATAATTAGGTAATTTAAACTAACAATAGATTTAAAATATTGTAAAAAAATACTTTCAGGTAGAATATGTTCAAGCTTTTTTTTTTTCTTTTTTTCTCCTTTTGCATTGGCTGTATGAATTTTATGCTAGAAACTGTACAACAGTTTTAATGTTATGAAGTCATAAACTCATTGAGCCATTTCCTGTTTCTTTGTATTTGTACCAGAAAAATTATGAAATGCTTCCATCTCAGTCAGAAATGAAGATTTAAAAAATCCATTTAGCATCTGTGTTTTTCCTTCATATATTGCTTTGATTGCAGTACAAATGTTGTCATAATTGCTTTTGATTTATTTAGTATCTGTGTTCATTAACCTTATTTCACTGTCCTGATGCAGACATTATGGGAGTTAGGATTTGTCAGTTCTCTCAATTATTGTTTTTAGAAGCTTTGCATTTCTTCATAGAAAGTAAAAACCTTGGACAGCAGCCTAGATTTTGCCCTCAGATTTTAAATAAAGTACAAAAGAGGGGCTCCCCTCGTGGCACAGTGCATAAGAATCAGCCTGCCAATGCAGGGGACACAGGTTCAAGCCCTGGTCTGGGAACATCCCACATGCCGCGGAACAACTGAGCCTGTGCGCCACAGCTACTGAGCCTGCACTCTAGAGCCCTCAAGCCACAACTCCTGAGCCTGTGCTCTAGAGCCCACGAGCCACAACTACTGAGCCCACGCGCCACAACTATGGAGCCTGCGCGCCTAGAGCCCATGCTCCGCAACAAGAGAAACCACTGCAATGAGAAGCCCGCGCACTGAAATGAAGAGTAACCCCCACTCGCTGCAACTAGAGAAAGCCCGCACACAGTAACGGAGGCCCAACACAGCCAAAAAAAAAAAAGTACAAAAGAATGAGGGGCACATTGCCATTTCACAGACAGTGCTTGAAGGGTCCTTCGCCATTCAGTAGCATACTTTGTGGAGATTGTAGTGTCTTCTGCCAAAACAAGTTGCCATACTTGTTTTTTTCTGCTCCTGCAGGAGATAGCGGTCACACTGTATCCTTACACTTTTACTTTCATCTGTTTATCTCCATATTGTCCCAAAAAGAATTTAAGCCAGCTGTATCGAAGCCATATAGTAAGGTAAATTTAAAACGGGAAGAAAACAGGATAAAGAAAAAATAACGATGGAAATAAGAATAAAAATTTAATTAGAGCCAAGAGTGAGGTTACTGGACAAAACACATGTCATTCGGTCTTGTGTATTTGCTGCTGATACACCACAGGTTTAGCTCAGACATTGGAAACAGCCAGTGTAAAGAGTGAAGCGTGACAAGTTGCACGTTGTATTTACTTTATGACCTAGGAAGAGTCATTAATGAGATTAACCATCTATCTGATTGCACTAAAATAAATGTAAACCGTTTTTTATTATAGGCAAGTGAACAAGATATCCTTAAATATCTGATTAAATGGGGTGAGCATCAGTTAATGAAGAGAATAGCGGACAGAGGTAAGCTCAGAAAACTAGCTTGCAACTGTAAGCTTTTCCTGGAAGTTAGTGAAGTGCGTGCCGCACATCAGTCTTTTGACAGCTGCCACTGTTGCCTGGTGAAAACAAATTTTTACAATCAGTAGAATCCTTTAGTGGAAAAGGTATACTTTTATTAGAAATAAATATACCAGAAAATTTAATTTTGCAACTTTAAAGCGATACTCTTAATGTTATCTTTCTATGTGTTTAATAATATATGTTGACTGATTTATGAAAGTATTAGAGTGAAATTTTTCATTTAATTAAAGTGTTACAAAAGCATGTCGATGAAAATGTTCTAGAATTAGATAGTGGTGATAGGTGCACAACATTCTAAAGGTACTAAAAGTCCCACTAAGTTGTACACTTTAAGATGGTTAAAATGATGAGTTTTATGTTATGTGAATTTTACCTCAAGGAAAAAATATATATATGACTACCCAAAGAGAGTATATTTGTTGTTTATTTTAAATTTTTGTGGAAGGTAAAGGAGAAATAATCCTTTTGAATGGCCTCCAGCTGGAGATACTGCAGAAGAGATAGAAGCATCATATGTAGCTTATGATTTTAACTAAACTTTGGAAGCTTATGATTCTATAGCAGTCTTATATTTATAGCTAGGTTTAGCCCACCCACCTGTGCTCCTTCTTTCATAGAATATTGTGTTCCTCTAGGTAGTGAACTCAAATCAAAATATTAGAAAAATTAAATGCAGGTTTCCCTTTCCTGTCATTTTCAACAGCTTTATGTAAATATAATTTACATACCATAAAGTTCACCTTTTTAAAGTGGTCAAGTCAGTGTTTTTTAGTACACTTACAGAGTTGTTCTGCCCACATTTTAAAATATATTTTAAAAAATCAAGCTAGGGCTTCCCTGGTGGCGCAGTGGTTGAGAGACCGCCTGCCGATTCAGGGGACACGGGTTTGTGCCCCGGTCCGGGAAGATCCCACGTGCCGTGGAGCGGCTGGGCCCATGAGCCATGGCCGCTGAGCCTGTGCGTCCGGAGCCTGTGCTCCGCAACGGGAGAGGCCACAATAGTGAGAGGCCCGCGTACCACAAAAAAAAAAAATCAAGCTAAACCTGCCTTCAAATCTTTTTATAGTGTCCCTTTAATATACTACCACCTAAGCACTAGGGAACAAAAGCAGTCCTCCTATCTTATTTTTCCTAATTTATCTTTTGCTAAAAGCCTTTAGCAATTTCAGATTTGAAATTTTTTAAATACAAAAACCACTACTATTAATTTGGGACATTTTTGAAATGCCATTATACAGTCTATCCTTATTTGCAGAGTCTATATTTTCACATTCACCTACTTGCTAAAATTTGTGATCCCCAAATCAGTACTCATGACACTAGCATGTTCCCTTGCAGAGATGTGCAGAGTGACACAAAATTTGAGTCATACGTTTCCAGCTTAAGGTAGAACAGAGTGACACTCTGCCATCTTATTTCAGCTCTCAAAGCAGTGTCCTTTTCACAATCTTTTTAGTGCCGTGTTTTTCACATCTTTATGGGTTTTTCTGGTGATCCCACAGTCTAAAATGGCCTCCTAGTGTAATGCTTAGTACTGTTTAGTGTTCCGAAGTCCAAGAGTGCTGTGATGTGCCTTATGGAGAAAATATATGTGTTGATAAGCATAGTTCAGGCATGAGTTACAGTGCTGTTGGCTGTGAGTTCATTGTTAATGAATCAACAATATGTACTAATAAGGTGTCTTTAAACAGAAACACACATAAAACAAGGTTATGTCTTGATTGGTTAACAAAACTAATGTGACCAGACACTCACAGGGACCTAACCCTGTGTTTCCCTAAGGAGCAGTGGTTCAGTGTTCACTAACTGTAGTGGCTTTAGAGAACAAAACCACCCCAGATAACAAGAGTTGATTGTATATAATGCTACATAATCATCATAGGCTTGTTCGTTGATGTAAGGCTGGTAATGATGAAATGTCATATTTATTTTGAGCAGATAATGAACATCCTTGATAAAATTTCCCTTAAAAAACAGTGGTTTTGGGCCTCCCTGGTGGCGCAGTGGTTGAGAGTCCGCCTGCCGATGCAGGGGATACGGGTTCGTGCCCCGGTCCGGGAAGATCCCACATGCCGCGGAGCGGCTGGGCCCGTGAGCCATGGCCGCTGAGCCTGCGCATCCGGAGCCTGCGCGTCCGGAGCCTGTGCTTGGAAGGCTCTTTCACAGGGATGAGGAGGACGCGGCACCAACCAGGGTGCCCTTTGTTTCAGTCCCCTTCATACATAAGGTTTCTGCCCTTACGTGTTACATATTTGGGAATTTCTTGTAATGTTTCATTTGAAACCAGGACACCACTACTTTGAGAAAAAATTTCTTTTGAAAAGCAGTGTCTTTTACAAGTACTGAAGCCAAAGCATAGCAAGACAAGAGAAAAAAAAAACCCTGTTTCACACACGTGCAATAATTTTACTTTGAATGACTCCAAAAATATCTTACCCTCTCAAAAAACAATATCTCTTTATCTAGCACGTGATTTAAGGGAAATACCAGTTTGCCTGTAGTGTTTGCAAAAAATCCAGCATTTATTTTTGTGAATGATAAAGATCTTATTTTTTTAAGGAAGAAAAATATACAGCCCCCTGGTTTAAAGATATGATTAAAAATTCCGCAAATATGAAATTTCCTTCCCACCTCAATATCAAAAGCATATATATACACTTCAGATTTTCCCCTTTCACTAATACTAAATGAAGAAAACATTTTATTCTCTGCTCTGGACAGTGGTATTACACATCAGATGTTAAAAGGTTCACTTTTATGCATTAACATTCCCATATTACGAAAATTTAGGAGGCTCATAAAATTCTTAAAGTCAAATAGAGTGTACATTAGGTTTTGCTGCTTTAAGATACCAGGTGATATAATTTTAGAATCTTGTTAAATTGCTGTTAAACATACATAGTAACCTAATGAGCATGCTGATAACCTACAGTGATCAGAAATAACATTTGGCCTGCATTGCCCTTATTGTACTTTTTAAAAAACTGGTCACCAAAGTGAGAAACCTTAAGAAAAAGACCTTGGTCAAACTAGATTTTAATAGATTGTCTTTTTTTCTCCTTGGAGTTAGTATATGGAAAAGAATTCTGTATTCTTTAATGCAGAACAATCATAAAGAATGTTATTGTACTGTTGACACCATGCTTTTTTCTTTGTCTGAGAGTATCGCTATTATGAAAACTTCTTAAGACATAAAAATAATTTACTTATAACGCTTTTTAAAGCAGATATACTTAATGTAAAGAGTGTTACTGAAAGTGTACCAGAGAAGAAAGCAAGCCTTTCTCTGAAAATCTGGATTTGGTTGGAGACTCCTCATTTTCTGTCTCTGTCATAGAGCCAAACTTACTGAGTGGCACTGCTCATAGTGTGAACAAGAGAGGTGTCAAAAGACGAGACCTGGACATCGAAGAGCTTAGAGAGATCCTTTCTTCTCTCTTACCTTTTGTGCGAATTGAACATATTTTACCTATAAACAGTGAAGTCCTAAGTGATGCAGTAAGTGTCTTTTTTCATTTATCCCTTTCATGAAAAGAAAGTGTCTTTTTTAAAAATCATTGTAAATAATTTCTACTAATGGAGTATCATGAAACTAAATTCCATGAGGACAGAGACAGATGTCTGTTTCGTACTGTATCGTGTCCCCAGTGTCTGGCACATGGCCCAAATAAATGTTTGGTGGATGAGAGTTGAGTGGATATGTCAGTCTTACTTTTGCAAGAGGATAGTTTCCAGTGGAGGTGATCCAGCCATTTATCAGTGTAGATCAAGTAGTCCTTATTAAAAAAGGAAAGGGTAGAAATTACCTTTGGAGACTCTTTAAGAATAGCAGTAAATCAGAGAGCAGGAGAGGAGGAGATTAGTTCATTGTAAAAGGGATGAATCTGGTAATTGTATTTCAGGTAAAAATTAATGGAGCTGACTGTTACTTTCATAATTTTTAAGTGAATTTTTTAGACTGTAAGAATTGCTGTAATTAATGGATGGGAAAAATAAATATTCTTCACATATTGGTTTATAACTTTAATATGTTGTAAACATCATAATAGTTTATTATTCAAGTGCACAGAAATATTATAAAAGTCATCTGGAAAAAAACTGATAAGAATTCTTTTAAGTTCCCTAAAAAGAACATAATTAAGGAGGGATAACTCTTCCATAATGTAAAGTATATTTTAAAACTCTGTTAATCTGTGGTGCTAGCATAATAGAGAAGACAAAATAGCCCAGAAAAAGATCCTAATTAATATAAGAATTAAACATGTAATAAGCGAGCTATCACAAATCACTGCAGTGCTATACTAACCCATCAGTGGGAGAGGGAAGAAGAGTGCTTAAAGTTAAACCCTCATTTCACTTGCACACAAAATTAATCCCTGTTAGATTGAAGAATTAAATATTAAGTTGAAATATGGAAAAACTAGAAGAAAATAATTAAATATTTATGGACTCTGATTAGAAAAATGTTCAGTCTCACTAGTCATCACACACACACCAAAGAAAGCAAAATAAAACAGTAAGTTATCATTTTTTTACCTATTAGGTCACTGATTTTTGAAATAATATTACTGTTCCATAGGGGAGATATAGCTGGTACATTGGTAGCATCATCATTAAATTTTGGGAAATAGCCTATGTATCTAATAACAGGGAAAATAAATTACAGTACGACTCCTTGACAGAATATTTTGCTGCCTGCCCTGACCAATGGTTGTAAAGACTAATATAGCAACATAATAATGGAATATCATTTTAGAAAGAAGGCTAAAAAAATGTGGGTTTTTTTAAACTTTTTTTTAAACATCTTTATTGGAGTATAATTGCTTTACAATGGTGTGTTAGTTTCTGCTTTATAACAAAGTGAATCAGCTACACATATACATACATCCCCATATCTCCTCCCTCTTGCATCTCCCTCCCGCCCTCCCTATCCCACCCCTCTAGGTGGTCACAAAGCACCAAGCTGATCTCCCTGTGCTATGCGGCTGCTTCCCACTAGCTATCTAGTTTACGTTTGGTAGTGTCTATATGTCCATGCCACTCTCTCACTTCGTCCCTGCTTACCCTTCGCCCTCCCCGTGTCCTCAAGTCCATTCTCTAGTAGGTCTGTGTCTTTATTCCCGTCCTGCCCCTAGGTTCTTCATGACCATGTTTTTTTTCTTTTTTATATTCCATATATATGTGTTAGCATACGAAAAATGTGTATTTTTATGTATTCTAAAATTTAGTTAGGTAAAAATTCATTTGAAAAAGACTGGAAGGAAATATATCAACATGATTACAGTTGTAACAGATTAGAGTTGTGGGTTTTTTTCCTGTTTTCAAAATATGTCTATTGCTATATTTTAATTCAACATGATTTTAATGCAGCAATTAGACGCTTATTATATTTAACAAGAATAATATTAAAGAAACAGTGTTTGGTTTTGTTTAAAACCTGGGACTCAAACCAAATTGATCCCTGAATTTGGTTTAGAAAAAAATTTTAGAACTTTTGTTTAATAGACTTAGAAAATATATATCTCTGCTCTTAATCCCCTGCCTAACACATAGCAAGTCCCCAGTAAAAGTTCACTAATAATGGCTGTGAACCATAACGCTCTTTCAGTGTATGCTAAGCACTGTGCCAGGCGCTGCTTATCTTCCTTACCTTCATTTACTCTTCACAGTCACCTCATGGGCTGTAAGGATTTGATTTATAGTCTCCTAGCGTAGATATGGGAACAACAGGGCCACCACATTTAGTTAGTCGTGCAGTGTCCCATCTCCAGGGCTACCTAGGGGCCCTTAAGGTGAGGCCCAGGTAAAAGGAGATGTCCATGGTCACGTGGCTGTTAAATGGAGAGTTAGGGTTTGAGCCAAGTTCTCCTTCCCTTAGAGCCCCTGCCCCTAATCACCTGCAGCAGACTGTCCATCTTTGTACTGTAGATACAGGCCCAGGAATGTGCTTGTTTTGTCTTGAGAAGGGTAAGGTGGGGAGGAATCCGTTCCCAGATGAGTAAGGAAAAAAACAAATTGGTTCTCATTAAGGGTTCTGAAAGTTAGTCTGACTCATTATATTTTTAATTAGTACAGCTCTTGTTTTTAAAACATCATTCCTCTATGTAGAGAAAAATGGAAAATTGTAGTACCTTTTTATGGCTTGCTGAATCCTTTAAATATTATTGAACATTTGAAGTATTTTTAAATTTCACTTATATTCCTAAATTTGTATTTAAATGCTAAAGTTCAAACATGTTGATTTATAGGTATAATTATTTTTATCTTTGTAATACTGCGGTGCTACACAAATCTCTGTTTCTGTAAAAAAAATTTTTTTTTCCAAGATGAAAAGAGGCTTGATTAGTACTCCTCCATCAGATATGCTTCCTACAACAGAAGGTGGAAAGTCAAATGCCTGGTTACGGCAAAAAAATGCTGGAATATATGTTCGTCCTCGACTGTTCTCTCCCTATGTAGAAGAAGCAAAGGTAATAAAAACCATTTTAAGATGTTAGACTACTTTGTTACACACTATAAACACAAAGACATTTATTGTGATATTACTTAAATATTTGGAAATAGTCTAAATGTCCAGTAATAGGGAAAGTGAAAGTAAATTCTAGTTTGACTACTCACCAGAGTAGTTTTCCAAATGTTGAGTTATCAAGCATGTTTTTATTTTCATAACTTAGGTCATATTAAATTGCATTTTACATTTTTCTCATCAGTTTTTCTTGCAAACTGTTAGCTTGGAAAAAATTTTCATTTTAATGAAATGGTCGTCAGTATTTTGTGATCTTCAGGGTGGGAGAAATGTTTGAGAGAAGATTGCATACATATTTTCTTCCTTTTGTAAACTAAAGAAATGCCATGGCTTCTTGTAACATATTTTTGTAGTGACTGCTGGAAATTGTGTTTAGTTTTGGAATAAGTATACAAACTAAGACAAAATTTTAGGCCTATTAAGTAAAAAGTTGGCATTATGTATATTATAACATAAAGAACTCGCCACGTAAATATGGTAATGGAAAATGAAATACTGCAATTTTTATTAGAAATGTTCAGCCGTAAGATCTTTGGGGTGACCTTTTGAGGAACTGACAGTCTTTGAAAGTCAGAAATCACCAGTAAGCTTAATGAAATGAATTAACAGGCAAAACAATGTGTTTGGGTATAGAAACATAGTTATCTTAAACTTTTTCTCAGTTTTATTGTTGGAGTCCCTAGTTTAAGGTACGTCTACGGAAGGATTTGTGAGAGGTTTCTTTTATTGAATAGGATGATAATCTATCCCTTATTGAGTAGTTGACACTTTTTTTTTTCCAGTTTACCAATTTTATTTTATTTTTAACTAATCTCTATTGGAGTATAGTTGATTTACAATGCTGTGGTAGTTCCTGCTGTACAGCAGAGTGAATCAGTTATACGTATGTCCACTCTTTTTATTTATTTATTATTTTTATTTTTTTGCTACACCGCACGGCACACAGGATCTTAGTTCCCCGACCAGGAATTGAACCCGTGCCCCCTGCATTGGAAGCACAAAGTCTTAACCACTGGACTGCCAGAGAAGTCCCTATCCACTCTTGTTTAGGTTCTTTTCCCATATGTCACTGCAGAGTATTGAATAGAGTTCCTGGTACCATACAGTAGGTTCTTATTAGTTGTCTATTTTATATATAGTAGTGTGTATATGCCAGTCCCAATCTCCCAGTTTATCCCTCCCCCCCACCCCGAGTAGTTGACACTTTAAATAGTTGTAAAACAGAGGAAAAAAGCAGAATGGTTGGGTCTGGTCTTTCTGAAGTAAGTTCAATGATGAAAGTCACTCAAGCAGCTGAGGCCTCTTGGAAGGTTGAGTCTGGTGATAAAAGGCCCGTAATAATCTAAATCTACCCTCCCTTCTGCTCTGTCTCAAAATGGAGCAGCAGTGAGCTGATCAGACAGTCCTCCTGTACCCATGCATAAGCAGAAAAATGCCCCCAGTAAATGTGGAAAATGTTTTTACATGATGCCATTTTGACCGTTCTGCAGTTTGTTGAGATAGATTCATCTGAAACTTACTTAACAATTAGGTTTATGTATAGGTCTGTTGAATTTAATATCAGTCTTTAATATTTTATATTTTGAGCATTTCTTGTTGGCTCTGATATTTATATACATTGTTGTATATACATACATATATACATATATATGTGTATTTATATACATATATACATTGTTTTCTTTATAGTAACTTTATGTATAAGTTATTTCTGATTAATTTTATATCCCTTCTTCAAATTTCAAATACTTCCCTGGTGGCGCAGTGGTTAAGGATCTGCCTGCCAATGTAGGGGACACAAGTTCGAGCCCTGGTCTGGGAAGATCCCACGTGCCTCGGAGCAACTAAGCCCGTGCACCACAACTACTGAGCCTGTGCTCTAGAGCCCGTGGGCCACAACTACTGAGCCCGCATGCCTAGAGCCCGTGCTCCACAACAAGAGAAGGCACCGCAATGAGAAGCCCATGCACCACAACAAAGAGTAGCCCCCGCTCACCGCAACTAGAGAAGGCCCGTGCATAGCAACGAAGACCCAATGTAGAAAAAAATAAATAAAAGTAAATTTAAAAAAAAAAAACAGATTTTTCAGAAAATGATTCTTTCTTTTCAAAGATGCTCCAAAAAGATCCTTTAAAAATTAAAGAGGTAGGGCTTTCCTGGTGGTGCAGTGGTTGAGAGTCCGCCTGCCAATGCAGGGGATGCGGGTTTGTGCCGCGGTCCGGGAAGATCCCACATGCTGCGGAACGGCTGGGCCCGTGAGCCTGCGCGTCCAGAGCCTGTGCTCCGCAACGGGAGAGGCCACAGCAGTGAGAGGCCCGCGTACCGCAACAAAACAAAACAAAACAAAAAACAAAAAAAGATTAAAGAGATTAGGGTACTTTTTCCTTTCACCACTAATTTTAAGCTTCATACACTGGAAACAATAAATTAATTCCCTTTTTATATGATGATGGCGGTAATCTTTCTCTAAATGTGATTTAGCAGAGGTGTAAGGTTGACTAATTCTGTTAATACCGAATTGTTTTCAGTCAGTGCTAGACGAGATGATGGTGGAACAAACAGATCTTGTGCGTTTGAGAATGGTTAGAATGTCCAATGTGCCAGACACACTTTACATGGTCAATAATGCCGTGCCACAGTGCTGTCACATGATCAGCCACCAGCAGATCAGCAGTAACCAGTCAAGCCCTCCTTCGGTTGTAGCAAATGAAATCCCAGGTAAGGCAGTAACCTTGTTTCAGGCATTATATTTAAATGAATGATCATATTTTGGATAGTCAGGACTCAAAAAATTATTTGAATAAAAGAATGAATATATTTAAAAGACTTTTGAAATATCCTGAGATTCAGAAGAGAATATATGCAAATAAAATTTTATTTGGGCTGTGAACGAATAATGCAGTTCAGGAGCTGTTTGGTATTACCAAGAGCCTTTTGGACACAGTGAAATTTTAAAACCTTAAAAAATAATTAGAAGTATATAAATTACTATCTTTCCAGGAAATTAAAATACTATCAAAAATTTATGAGAAGATTCTGATGCAAAACACATGCTTTTTTCTTGCATTCAACAGGTGGTCTTTTGTGTAGCTCAGGTATTGTGCCTACAAACTATTTCTCTTCTTCCAGTTCCTCGTCTCCTCATTATGAAAGACATGGTCAGACGTCTGCAGGAGCTACGACACACTGAGCAGGTGCAGAGAGCCTACGCACTTAACTGTGGGGAAGGCGCCACCGTGAGCTATGAAATTCAGATTCGAGTACTGAGAGAGTTCGGGCTCGCAGATGCTGCTGCAGAGCTCTTGCAGGTGGGAAACGGCACGAAACCATTTAAAATAGGGAGCCTTGTGTTAGATTGTCAGTTATTATTAATAATGAAAATATTATGGTATTCTTTTGGATTCTGTGATGTTGTGTTATATGTCATATTTTAAAATTTGCAATTTGTGATTTCTAATTCTAAATAAATATTCAATTTTTTATACTTGAAAAAAGATCAAAATATAAGGAGCCTTGACTGTCACTCAGGCAGTATTTTACATATCCCAAGGAGCCCTCGTAGCATGTCTTTTTCTTTGTACGTGCTCTTTGACTGTCCCTGGTGTCTTGGATGACCTGAAAGCCCCCAGTGAGAGGCAGTGTGGTAGAGTGGACAGGGCGCAGTCTCTGGAGTGAGAACTGGGCTTATGTCCTGGCTCTGCTGCTCACCAGTTAGTTAACTTGGAGCAAGTTACTTCACCACTCTGTGCATCAGTTTCCTTACCTGTAAAATGAATTGTTGTGAAGATAAGAGCTGCTGTATGTAAAGCAACTATGCCTCTTGTATATATTAAGCACATAAATGCTAACTGCTAAAAGTTCATGGTGTGTACGCCCAACAGAAGTGGAAGAGAAAGTAGAAAATTCTGACCTTCCGCTGCTTTCTGTCCCTGGTTTGGTCACTAGGTATCAGGTTTTAGCCTACTACATACTTAACAGACCTTCCATATGCCCCTCTTTTCCCCTCTCTCCTCCCCTTTATTATAAGAATTTTTTTTTTGCATGATGGTTCAAACCCTATAAGCATGAGAATCAAGGAATGAGTGCTTTTTATTTTTTTTTAACTAGCACAAAGAAACCCATTTCTAGTAATTATTTGGTACAAAAAGCAGTAGCATTTTTGTATAAAATGTGTAAAGTAGTCTTCACAGCAACTAAAGTAGAACCTAAAATAAAATTTAATTTCATCTGGTCAAGTGATTGAATTGTTTTCTTGCCACTAACTGCAAACCACTTTAGCCTGAGTTTTCAAAGGGGAACATGCTATGGTGGCCTTAGGCAAGGAGCAGGGCATTTTTAGGTTCTTTTTTTTTTCCACCATTTTTAGGTTCTTGATTTTCAATTTTTACTGTGGTTTCCATCTCTAAAACAGGCTTGTTTTCTGTTCATTTCTATTCTCTTTGCCATTCTAAATTGTATCTTAATTTGATCTCTTAAATTGTGTAAGTTTTACAATTTAAGAATTTCCATATAGTGTTTATCAAAATATTAATCAAACTTATTTCTATATAATAGGTAAGGAATAGTATTTTGTAGTTTTTATTTCAGACTGAAAGTGTACAGACGTTTGTCAGAAAGTTCTAGAATCCTCACTTATATGCCTTTTCCTCCTTTTTAAAAATTTTGTCAATTTTTTAAACATCTTTGTTGGAGTATAATTGCTTTACAATGGTGTGTTAGTTCCTCCTTTTGTTTTTATTTATTTTATTATTATTTTTTTTTGGCGGTACGCGGGCCTCTCACTATTGTGGCCTCTCCCGTTGAGGAGCACAGGCTCCGGACGCGCAGGCTCAGTGGCCATGGCTCACGGGCCCAGCTGCTCCACGGCACGTGGGACCTTCCCGGACCGGGGCACGAACCCGTGTCCCCTGCATCGGCAGGCGGACTCTCAACCACTGCGCCACCAGGGAAGCCCCCTCCTTTTGTTTTTAATGTTAATTTTATTTTCTTGGCAAAGACATATTTGCATTAGGTTTTATTTCCTGTTTTTGATTATCACATAATCTTGCAAGAGATTACTGACCTGCTTTCTGGAGTATTCAGTTATACCGCTCTCCTTGATAGCTGCTGCGCTCTACCCTTTTATACTGTTTTTGAGGTAATTTTTCCTTGGGCTTCTGGCCTAGAAAAGTCTGTTGTGCCTTTTACTGTTGCTGAATGTGGTTTTTCTAGGTACTGGCTTAACTCAGCCTGTAAATTTCTGTCCAGGAAATCTGCTAACAAATATCCTACCTTGTTTACCCCCCACCCCATTCTTTCTTAGAATCCTCACAAGTTCTTTCCTGATGAACGTTTTGGAGATGAAAGTCCACTCTTGACAATGAGGCAGTCTGGGAGATGTCGAGTTAGCAGTAACCCCGCTGCAGAAACCGTGTTTACAGATCCGGACTCTTTTGTGGCCTTCCATCCACCCTTGCCACCTCCACCACCGCCGTACCACCCCCCAGCTACCCCAGTCCATCACCACCTCAAAGCGGGCTGGAGACAAAGACCTCCCAGCCAACACCCTTCACGTTCGTTCTCTTATCCCTGTAATCATTCACTGTTTCACTCCAGAGCAGCTCCTAAAGCAGTGCCCCCTCCAGTCTGTTTGCCGGGTGTTCAAGCAGCAGGACCTGACTGTCCCGGCACCACGGGGCTGGGGAGACAGACGGGAGCCGCCGCCGCCTCAGCAGCAGTGGTGTCTGAGAGACAAGTGGTGAGTGTACAGCTCAGTAAGCCACCTAAACTTACGAGCTGCTGGAATGTCAGAAGCAATTTCCTTGGCCCCTGGGACTCAGCGGTGCCCAGAAGAGTTACTGACAAGCTGAAAGCATAGACTTAAGGGAGTATGGAAAAGGGAGAGAAAAAGAGAGTGTAGGGGGATGAAAAAGGACGGAGAAGAGAGACGAGGTGTTTGCGGTGGAAGTAGGCCAGGGCCTTCCCTTATGTTCGCGTGCAGGTATCCAGAAGGGTGGGGTTACTGGACAATGCAGGTGACGTTACCGGTTTCATGGTGTGCTGTTCAAGCACGTGTCAAGAGTCTGGCCCCGACCTCTATTCTGTAGAGTCTACTATTCTACCAAAGGCTTTGTTGGGGCAGGAAGGGGAAGCTACTTGTAGCTGAGTATACCATCGGGAACAATGTGGCAGAAGACTCCTCATTCATAAAATGGGCAGAAAGTTAACCCGCACGCATGTCTCTGCCTCTAGCAAGCTATTCCATCAGGACACTCATTTGACTGGAAATCACAGTCGCTAGCGCTAGTAGGTAGTAAATTAAGCAAGAATTCTTTGCTTGATCTTGCCCTGCATTAGAGGTTGAATTTCTGTTTCATATAATACATTTGGAAAAAAACTGGTGAAAAAATCTTTAAGTCTGCCTGCTTGGTCACATACCGTTATTAGTGTTCGGTATAGAGAAGAACAAAGATACATATATACATATACATAAGGGAATCTTCATTAAAAGATGGCCTTTTGGAAGCTGTGGACTAGTGTACGCCTTGGGTCAAATTATGGTCCTCACCTTATACCCTTCTATCCGCTTTCCCTGCTGTCCCCCCGAACCCCTCCAAAAAGAAGAAACAGCAAAGACTGATAGTGTTGAATAAACCAAATTCCCATCTTATTGGCCTGGCCCTCAGTTCTACAGTTACAAAAGTTCTACTACTGTATATTTTATTTATTTATTATAAATTTATTTATTTATTCTTGGCTGCGTTGGGTCTTCGTTGCTGCACGTGGGCTTTCTCTAGTGACGGCGAGCAGGGGCTACTTTTCGTTGCGGTGCACAGGCTTCTCATCGCAGTGGCTTCTCTTGTTGCGGAGCACGGGCTCTAGGCGCGTGTGCTTCAGTAATTGTGGCTCGCGGGTTCTAGAGCGCAGGCTCAGTAGTTGTGGTGCGCGGGCTTAGTTGCTCCGCAGCATGTGGGATCTTCCTGGAACAGGGATCGAACCCGTGTCCCCTGTATTGGCAGGCGGATTCTTAGCCGCTGCGCCACCAGGGAAGTCCTACTTTATATTTTAAATAAAACTCCCGTCAAAGGTGTTTTATCTGTATGTTCATTACAGTCTTGATTATAATAATGAAAAATTGGAAACAACCTTAAGGTCCAACAGTGGAAGAATGGTTAAGAAGTCATGCTTCATCAATACAGCGGAGAACAGTATGCAGTCATTTAAATAGTATTAATGGCAGTGTTATATATGCACTAAATTTTATGAAAATATGTGTGCAAAATATAAAAGGTGAGAGAACTGCTTCAAAATGCTAATAACAATGGTTATCTCAAGTAGGGAAGTTTAGGGTTTTTGTGGGGGTTTTGCCTTATAGCTTTCTATATTTTTATCATTTTAAAAATAATCAGGGGAATTCCCTGATGGTCCATGGAATCCAGGTTAGGACTCCATGCTTCCACTGCTGGGGGCCTGGGTTCGATCCCTGGTCGGGGAACTAAGATCCCACAAGCTGCATGGCACAGCCAAAAAAAAAAAAAGCATGTATCATTTTTCTAATGAGGAAACAAAAAATCAGTGAACATCATTTGAAAAAGAAGGAGTCTTGGGCCTTTTTCTTTTAACCCTCCCCCTGTTTTGTTTCTGTTTGCAGTGTACACAACCTGTGCTAAATGATCTAATGCCAGATATCGCCATGGGAGTGTCCACACTGTCACTCAAGGACAGGAGGCTTCCCGAACTTGCTGTAGACACAGAATTAAGCCAGTCAGTTTCTGAAGTAGGACCAGGGCCTCCCCAGCATCTATCGTGTATTCCACAGAGGCATACACACACGTCTCGAAAGAAACACACACTAGAGCAAAAACCAGACACTCGAGAAAATCAGCAGGAATATCCAGATTTCTATGACTTCTCGAACGCTGCTTGTAGACCATCTACTCCGGCTCCCGGCAGACGCAGCCCCTCCCCTTCGCAGGGTGGATATTTTGGTCCCGATTTGTATAGCCACAATAAGGTATCACCAAGCGGCTTAAAGTCAGCCTACCTACCTGGCCAGACCTCTCCTAAAAAGCAGGAAGAAGCTAGGAGAGAATATCCACTTTCCCCTGATGGGCATCTGCACAGACAAAAGAATGAGCCGGTACACCTCGATGTTGTTGAGCAGCCTCCCCAGCGGTCGGACTTTCCTTTGGCAGCCCCAGAAAATGCCGGCAACGGTCCAGCCCATGTCAGGGGGCGGACAGCAGTGGAAACTGACTTGACTTTTGGGCTGACTCCTAACAGACCTTCACATTCTGCATGTAGCTCTGAAGCTCCAGAAGAGAGATCTGTTAGAAGACTGGCAGACAGCGAGTCCTTGGGCCATGGAGCTCAGCGAAATACAGATTTGGAAAGGGAAGATTCAATCAGCAGAGGAAGGAGGTCACCAAGCAAGCCAGACTTCCTCTACAAAAAGTCTGCCCTTTGAGAGCAACCTCCAAGTCGTCTGTGCCTGAGATGTGAAACATCCCATTTTATGATGTAACCCAACAACTTAGAGTATTGATGCCAGCTGATAACTCAGTTTCACGGTATTTTATTCTGGTTTTTGTATATACACGTCTATTAGACATGGCATGCTAAGAGGGTTATTCTGAATGCTGCGTCTGTCTATTTTGTGTTGGAACAACTGTGTGGGGGAAGCATTTTTAAGAGCAAGCAAGCTGGCACTTTTTTTTTTTCTCTTTACAAATGATGGAATTTTTTTGCACTTGTACTTTTATCTGTATTGTTTTTATATCAGTATGTTAAACTTTATTGCCACATTTAAAGGACTGTATTTTCATACTTTTTTGCATTTTACCTTTCATCTAGCAATTTCCACGTGCATTGGATTGCACACTAAGATGTATTTTCTTATGAAATAGTTCTGTGTTTATTTTTTAATTATAGAAATTCCAAAGAACAGCACATCAAAATGCTCCTCTCTTTTCAGTCATTGTTTTAGTTCAGAAATCTTGCCGCTCAGTCTTCATAAATCTAACGTCGTACTTTTTAAATGAGTCTTGGGAGCTGGTCTTCATTCCTCCAGCAGGAATCCAGTCAGGATCCTGAAGTTTCCTGGTTCAGTAAAGAACAAGAAGGAGAAAAGCCTTTTTGTCCAGACTCAAGCTATTGCTTTATTCACAGTGCAGATGCTGTTAGAATCACTGCAGATTCTGGTAGTGTGGATTAGAGTTTCACTAGATGAGGTTCTAAAGCGATCGGCTTTCCTGGAATCCTAAAGAAGTGGAATTAGCGAAGTAACTTAAGCCTGCCCTACGGGATTGCTGGTTCTGAGCTGCGACTCTCCAGATGAGTCCGGGGAGTGACTGCTTGCTGCCTTCAGTTGTCTTGCTCTCTGTGGGAAAAAAACAAAAGGGCTTCAGCCTTACGGATGTCATTTGGTGTTTGTAAGCATATATTTTCTTTTAAGTGTTTTTCAAAGTGTGTCTGAATTTTGGTGTCCTTTAAAGAAGTTGTTGTATAATGCATAATGCTTTGTCACCAAAAAAGAAAAAGAAACCTTTTTTTTTTTCCTTCGGTGAAATACTACATGTCCTACTTGAACTCCACTGGGGACGCTGGTTTGGGATTTTACTGAACCACTGAGCACATGGGATCTTTTAAGATCCTCTCCCTTAGAAGGGCAATGTGTGAGCTAAGGACTGTTTTTTTCTTACTCTCCAATGTAAATACATTAGTATTTGAGTTTTTAAATCACTTCGACATTATTTGAGCATTCACTTTCTATTTTTACACATACACACACAGCCGTGGCACTTAGAAGAAAAGAGACTTTCTGAACACTCCCTCCCGTGAAGGATGTTTGGGAGCCTCTTCTCTGTGTATGTATATATATATAAAACTCTGAATCACTCACACTCACTCTAAAACTATGCAGGGCTAGGGAGCCTTTACAAGCTACCATATAAATGAATGACATGCACTTTTAAGTAAATAGGTTTCTATTGGGTGTCAAGAACTCTGATTTCTCCCGAAACTGTAGTTTCTCTTATAATCTTTTCCTACTTTTACCCTGTGGATATACACTCAGGAATAATCTGACATTTAAAAAAATCCTAACAGTAGGTAGTCTTAAAGATGGGAACACATCCGTTTGTCTGTCTACACCGGCGAACCGCTGCCACTCGCTCTGCTGCCTGGCTAGTTAGCTGCTGCCCGTACGTCCCTCGATGTCGGCCAAGCTACACACCGAGCCCCAGATCTCCCAGAGTCAACGCCAGGCTGCTGTGAGGTCAGCTACACGTCGTCGCCGTTGAGGCTCCTTTTTTTTAAAGATGAAAAACGTTAGGACTCTGTTCTCATTTTTAGTAGGTTTTTGACTTTATGATAGATGACGGTGTCTTTTGAAGCCAATCTCAGTCTGTCTCTCCTCAGAAACACAAAGTGTTAATTCCATCATATTCCTTAATGTGTATTTATATACATGTGTTGACATGAATTATTTTGATACAGTTTTAAATTTCTATTCTGAATTCAGACTGTGCTGTGCTGGTACTGCAAAGAAGAGGGAGTAGACATAGTTGGTGGGGGAAATCTTTCTCATCTCCAACCTGTTTTTTTTAAAAAATGTTAGACAAGAGCTATTGGTGCCACACATGCATTTTTCTGAAAATTTATTAAATATTCTTTCACGTCCCTAAAATATAATTATAAAAGAAGTGGCCACTGTTCATAGTTTTATTTAATTTATGAAGTTTGCTTTTAATAATTTAGTAGCATACCTGGCTAAACTCTCTGTATAGAGAGGAACGTGCTGTGGATCGTGGACTGCTGTGACTTCCAGAAGGGAAACAGATGTGGGTTTAGTGTTAGGGTAGGTGTTAGTGGACTTTTAATGTATCTTGTGAAGTATGGTCAGTAGGGTAGGTTGAATAGCTGTGTGCCTCTGGCTTTTGAACCCATCTATTCAGTTTTCTTTAATGCTTACTAAGCATTAAAATCTTTCAGTGCTGTACGAAGATAAATGTGAAGTCTGAGTAAGATTGCTCTCAGAAATAAACATGTATAGTATAAAATTTAGGCCACGGGACCTAGCATTTTACTCGGTGTAGAAATTTCATGAGAACCAAATCTCAACATACCAGATCTCCTCTCGAGGCCATGGACAATCAGGCCATTAGACAATCGCCACCTTTGGTGTCCGCCGAGTCGAGGTTAGCGAATACCAGTTAGATCCTGGAGCGGAAGGAGAAGATCTGCATTTCTTCAAGACGCTGTTGGTCTGTTTCTTATATTTCTGTTTTAGTTTTGTGATTTTGATTAGTAATTTCAGTTCAGAGTCACCTGTGACTCCTAAGGGAAAAAGATAGCAGCATGAAAGGCAAAAATTATTCCTGAAAAAATCGTTGTTAGAATTTACCATGTGCTATTCATACTCTTTTTCACACGCCCCTGTAGCTTTTTCTAGGCATGTCCCTAGACCTCATCTCTCCTGACATTTTGGTAACCAGGTAGACTTTAAATGAGTTCTTTTTATTTGAGTCTTTTGGGGTTTTTTTTTGGTTGAACTCTATGAAACTTTGCTTAATTCTTGTTTATGCTTCCTTAAAAAACTGTTCTTTATTGAGTTTTCTTTGGATTTGTTGTTCAAGCTCTAGTAGCAGTGGACCATACTTGTCCCTTTGGATTTAGGTGATGATGGAGGGGAAACAGCGTATGCAGCATCGGCAGCGGGGTGCAAAGATGACCCCCACGTGCTGGCAGCAGCGGGACGCAAAGATGACCCCCGCGTGTTGGTCTCTAGAGGTGAAAGATGAACACCTCTCAGTAACTACTCATCAGAATATGAATTTTCATGTTGAAATCCGCCTTTTAGGGGAAAATGTGTTTCCTGAAACACTTGTAAGATACTGCTTTTGCAATTCTAAGGCATTTATGTTTTTATCTTAGGACTGAACTCAAAGGGAAATGTTTGCCTTTTTTTTTTTTTTAATTATTTGGTTGACCTTCAACTTACTGTTGAACGTTACTATTAAAAGCAGCAGTGATGGGTGCTATTCCCCGTTCTGCAGTGGTTTACTTTGTCTACTAAGGAGTTTACTTTAAAACCTCATTACAGATAACCTTACTAAAAGAATTACCGTCACACACTAAAGTGTATTGTATTATTTTCCATTAACACTGTTGTACGAACAGTGTCTTATGAAATGTTAAGTTGTCTTTTTGTCCTGTCGATTGCAATAGGTGTTATGTAATTGTTGTATTGGCAAGTTTTTTGATTTTTCTTTTCCTATAGAGAAGCCTCAGACCATGAGTCAATCTTCCATATTCTGAATATTATAATGCTGTGGCCCTTTCTATAGAAAGATTACTTGCAAGTGTTGTGTCTTGAAAATAACTTCTTGTGTCTGTGTGTTTACGTGGGTTCTGTCTAAGAGCTGAAACGAGCTCTGGAAGCTTCATCGTGTACCTGCACGTGACTGTGTATCTGGGTTCCATGGGCACGTGGGACGGAATCCTGCTCTTAGGTGGGGTGGCTGAACGATAAAGATTCCTGAACTCCACTTGCTGTTTGTGTACCACGTCTGTGTGTCAGAGAGGTGGTATCTTCTACAACACTGCATTTCTTGTGGTTGTGCTGTTACTGGTATAAAGTCAAGTGCCTTCAATGCTAAAGGCTCAGAAATTTTTCTTAAACTGATTTCACGTCCTATGCAAGTGTTTTCTACAACCTGCGTAACCAGTACTTTGTAAAACTTGTTTACGCTTCAAATGTACATAGTGTTTTTTAAAGAAATATATAGTATTTTTATTTAGGTACCTCCAAACTTGAATTCGTCTGTGTGAAGCATTGTAAAATGATACATTTCTCTTTTGAGCACCATTACAGTTGTACAAAGGTTTTCACTGGTTCTATTTTTCTACTGTTACTGACAAGCATGTAACACTGACTTTATCCTACATATAGTTGGCGTTTCAAATAAATGGCTTGGATAGAACCCGCTGAGTTGGATACAGTCTGTTTTAGCAGGTAGCACACAGCCCTCAGTTATAGAAGCAACGTTGTCCCCACCACTAGGTAGAAGTGGAAGGTTTTCTAGGTGGACTTCTCCTCTGTCTCTATGCTTTCAGTTATTCAGAGGCTTCTTTAAAGTATTACGGATTTCTTGGAAATACCATGTTTCATTTGATTCAAGTTCAGAATTTTCTGTGATTTCACTGGGATTTTTCTGAGAGATTTCATTTTACAATTTGAGCAAAAAAGTAACTTGCACAGGGGTCTCCAGAGGAAGTTCAGCATTCCAAACACAGGGACCCAGCAACTGGAATGAATCAGTCACTGGAAGGGCTGTGGTCAGTCGGTGAGAGACCCAAATGCACCCCAAGATTCACAGGCCTCCAAGTGTCAGACACCTGGCTTAGATTCAAACTCAGGAGCGTTAATATTTTTCCATTTGAAAGGGAAATGGAGTCATGATCTAGAGTCTAGTTTTCCAAAAAAACCATGCAAAATAGAAAGTTTTCCAATTTCCGTTTTTTAAAATCACTATTTAAAATTTTTACTTTAATCATTTCGCTAATAAGTTCCATCCTAGCATTTCACCCTTTGTGCCTCACTGTGGCAGTTCTCTTTTTATATTTCGTAACCATCTTAGGTTTAACTGTGGAATATCAAGATAAAATAAAACCTAAGGTTTCTGAAGGTGAGCTTCCTCAAAATCTAAAACAGGAAATTGGGTAAGTCAACTTTCACTTCTGTTCTTGTGGATTCCCCTGGAAGAGTGAGTTCAGGCCAGCTACCCTAGCTACTTGAGGCCTTACCTCTCCTCAGTGCATTAAGGAATATCTCTTGAGTCCACTCTTCCCAGAGTTTGGGAATGTGGAGCAGCAGATAAAGCAGACAGGATACCTATTCTCAGAAGCTTTAAAGTAGGAAGAGACTTCCCTGGTGGTCCAGTGGTTAAGAATCCGCCTTCCTAATGCAGGGGACGCGGGTTTGATCCCCGGTCGGGGAACTAAGATACCACATGCCGCGGAGCAACTAAGCCCTCCCAGGGCAACTAAGACCCGACGCAGCCAAAAAAAACACACAAAAAAACAAAAAACAAAAACTAGCTAGAGAGACAATTGGAACAGTACATAGCAATAGGAGGTTACTGTGGCTGAGGGGAAGGCTGGCTTGACATGGCCCAGGAATGAATGGGAGGAGAAACACGCTGGATTCACTGCATAGCACTTTATTTTTTTCCCCTGTAATCAATGAGTTAAGTATTGTTTTCTTTAATCCTCTGTGAATCACCTACTATTATTAGTGCATTTTACAAATGAGAAAACCAAAGCACAGAGATATCAAGTGACTTGTCCAAGGTCACACAGCTAGTAAGTTGGCAGAGCCTGAGTTCAAACCCAGGCATTGTGGCTACAGATCCCAAGTTCTCAACCACGGTGTTGTACTGAACACCAGAAAGCATTGGTGGCCCAGGCAGGGGTACCATAGTGTGCAGAGAGTGGAGGTAGTTACAAGCATGGCATTTACTTGCTCAAACATTTATCCAATAAGTAAGCAACTTCTACCTGCCAGACCCTGCTAGGCCCTGAGGTGACAGGAATGAACAAGACAGTCACAGCCCCACCCACAAGAACGTTAGGGTCTCAAGGAAGAAAAGACATCGTACCATTACAGAGGTAAGGCTGGGGGTCTTACTGGTCCTGGGATGGGGAAGGCTTCCATGGGGAAGTGACCTTCAAAGCGCAGGGGAAGGTGGAGTCACGGGGCTAGGAGGGGCGGGTTTCCTGGGAGGTTTCGGGGACGAGGCAGAACCTGAGGCAGGAGGTCCTGAGCACTGGGGAAACCAGTGTGGGCTGGGACAGAGGGTTGAGCCCATCTTGCCAGCCCTTCCAGGGCAGGCCAAGGATTTTGAAGTTGATCCTAAGAGGATCAACGGGAAACTGCTGTAGGGTTTTAAGCAGGGGCATAAATGTAATCAGATTTGCATGCCGCACATCACTGGATTGAGGCGGAGCAGGAATGCGTCAGGAAACCAGGCAGGAGGCTGCAGAGAACAGAGGAATATGGTCAGGAAGTGATATCTACAGGACTTGGGCATTGCTTGGACGTGGGGAGAGAGCGGGAGGCGTCAGATCTAGGGGAAAGACCATGGGTTTAACGTTGCTTGTGTTCACTCGGTGATTCCATGTAAGCTGGGAACTCAGAAGCAAGGGGCCAAGCTGGAGGTGCCAGGTGGGAATTGTCCACATACGTGGGTGGCATTGAAAGCCTCGGGAGTAGATAAGGTGACTTAGTGGGGAAGGTTTAAAGATGAAAATAGAGCCTAGGAATGAACTTTGGAGGAACTCCGACCTTTCTAGGTCAGCTTGAGGGAGTTGCTGACCAAGGGCGGGCTACCAGGTAGAAAGAGAACTAGTGTGGTACTCAGAAGGCCAGGCAGAGGCTGTTCAAAAAGGACGGAATATGCGCTTCAGAATTTATAAAGTGAAAGGAGTAGAATACAAAACAGGGCATATGGACGCTCCCACTTGTGGAACAGACAAGAAAAAGGAGCTACATAATAAACTTGTATATTCATAAAAACGTCTGCAAAGACCTATGAGGCAGGACTGCCTCTGGAGAGAGAAGGGCATCGTAATCGGGTGGGGGGAACTTAGCTGTATACTTTTTGTACTGGTTGAATTTTTAAATTACCTGCATGTATTACTTTTTCAAGTTAAAGGTTAAGAGATGAAGGATCAATTCCACCCCTCCCCAAAAGTTAACTCAGTGGCTGCGGCTTGGAGATTTTGGAAAATCAGGCTCAAAAGATGCTTTGGGTCGGCACCGTGGAGAAGGTGAGTGGGGCTGGCAAGAGCGGTTTGGTGGCGGGGTAGGGAGAGAAGCCAGGTGGGGTCGGGTTGGTGCGGGAGTCTGCGTGGGAGATGAGGCGATGGCCTGGGTGAGGAGCTCAGGGTGGAGAGGCGCGGAGAGCACGGAGGCTGGGGCAGTGGTGAGGTGTTGGGAGTCATGGCCAGCCCCCCTTCTTCATCTCCACGCATCCCTCATGAGAGACTGTCACACGCCCATGTACAGCCCAGCTGGGGTCTATCCCCACGGAAGAGGAGGCCAGCTCAGCATAATTTGTTCTTAAAAGACTCAGTTCCGGGACTTCCCTGGTGGCCCAGTGGTTAGGACTCCATGCTCTCGCTGCCGAGGGCCCAGGTTCAATCCCTGGTTGGGGAACTAGGATCCCACAAGATTTGCGGCACGACCAAAAATAAAAAAGACTGTTAGTTCCTGATCACAACTACTTTCTCCAAGTATCAGAAATCATTCAGGGGCTTCCCTGGCGGCCCAGTGGTTCAGGGGACACGGGTTCGAGCCCTGGTCCGGGGGGATCCCACGTGCCGCAGAGCAGCTAAGCCCGTGCGCCACAACTGCTGAGCCCGCGTGCCACAACTGCTGAGCCCGCGTGCCTAGAGCTTGTGCTCTGAAACAAGAGAAGCCACCACAATGAGAAGCCCGCGCATCGCAAAGAAGAGCAGCCCCCGCTCGCCGCAACTAGAGAAAGCCCACGCACAGCAACAAAGAGCCAATGCAGCAAAAGATAAATAAATTTATTTTAAAAAATCATTATCTATGTCTTTAAAAAAAAAATCATTCAGCAGTAGCAGGAGTTCATTTTAGAATCCTCTAGGGAGGGGCTTCCCTGGTGGTCCAGTGGCTAAGACTCCGAGCTCCCAATGCAGGGGGCCCGGGTTTGATCCCTGCTCAGGGAACTAGATCCTGCATGCGTCAAGTAAAGATCTCAGATGCAGCAACTAAGATCCCACACACTGCAGCTAATACCTGGTGCAGCCAAAATAAATAAATAAATGTTTTTTTAAAAAACCTCTAGAGAACCCCAGTAAAGGTCCCTGTCCTTAGTTGCCAGAACCTGCCATCCCATCCCCCTTGTAACAGGACCAAAGCAGATGAACTGAGACATTGGTCATTTCTAGTATTGGTCATCTGTCCGACTGACAGTAACGCGACAGCTCCCCGGAAGGGACCCTCACGCTCCCCAGACCCCCCCAGACCTTTGCCTCCACGTTTGCTTATTTGTCCGAGTTTGAGGGATGCTCCCTTCACAGAAAGTATGGAAGTGAATCGTGGGTCTGCGCACCATCATCCGCTCAGCCTACATTAATTGTCCCGGCTCCAAACGCAGCTTTACACCTGACAGTGATAACGACATGGGCCCATGGGCCCCACCTCGGTCTTGACTTTACCTCACGGACCCACCGACGTGTCCCTTGTCTGCACACCTTTTGCCCATGGGCTTCTTTTTATTTGGTCTCCAAACCCCCAGAGCTCACCATTCTGAATAGCCTCAGATGCTGGCCATGAGCCTTTGCGTCAGCATCAGAGTTAAGACGTCCTCCTCTGATGTCTTCCCAGTGGGTGAGCTTCACATCTTGCAGAGCCTTGGATTTGGGGCCAGCGTCACTTGTCTGTAAATTTCGAGGCACCTGCATCCACAGAGTCTGGTGTCTAAGCATGTTTGTGACCACTGCTGGATGGTGGCCGAGCTTGGGAGAGAGTGAGGAAGCCGAGGCCAGAAACCCCGAGGGAGGAGGGGCTCGTGTTCCGGAGGGAGACTTGCCTAGCGGGGACCGTCACCGGGCACCACGAGGAGCCTACGGGTCCTCATCCTTAAATGGGGTGACAGTAGTTCACAGAGTTCACGGAGTGAGCTTTGACTGTGGACTTTAAGTATTTTGCCACATAATCCTCGTCACTCTGAGTCTTCTCCCCATTCTCAGGTGAAGAAGCCCCTCAACACCCCTGGCAGGCCTGCTGTGAGGGTCTGTGGGCAGTTGTTGCCTTTCGCACTCTCCTCCTGAAATCCCTCACCTTAAACCCACGTAAACATCCTCCATTTCTGGAACCTTCCATCAGAGGAACCAGATACCTCGCCACCCTCTGTGACCAAACTAAAAACATCTGTTCTTCCCATTTCTCCACATTCTGAACAGATCCACCCAAACTCTGGTTAGTCCAGGTGTGGATGGCCCTGAGAGGCCCGAGTGCCCTGACTTCCCAGCATCCCCCTGCGGCTTCCAGGACTGTGCCCTTTGCAGCGATGGGGTCCGTCGTCCCCCTGGACCTGCTGTTCCCGCTCTCCCAGGTCGCTTGCACAGCCCCCTGGATTCCCAGGCCGTCCCCCAACCCCATCCGCGTTGCCCACCTTTCCTGCATGCTTCCCCCACCTTCCCACTCTCTCCTCTCCTGCCTCTTGCCTTAGCTGAGGTCCAGCCCTCCTCCCGCCCTGCAGGCCTCTCCCGAGAACTGGCGTCTCGCACTTTACACACTTTAGGGTCAGGATAGGCAGCGTGTGGCGGCCCCCCTGTAACACCCCTAGCACCTCTGCGGCCCCTGCCGTCTGGCTGTCCCACTCTCAGCTCGTGACCGTTACGCTGTCACTCGTTTCATACCCCGAGGCCTTGTCGCAGCCTCCCTGTTGTCCTCTTGTTCCAGGCCCGGCCATCAACCTGGGTAGCGCCGGGGACCATCTCCAGCTACCTGCTCTTCTATTCCCCTCCCCGCTATTCTGTGACCTTTCCCCTTGTCCCCAGAAGGGCTCCACCTTTGAAACCTTAGCTCACTTCCTGCTCTCAGGCCACCATGTCCCAGATGCCCCTCCTGTCTTCCTCTGGAACGTCTGACCTCTGGCCTCCTTGCTCCCCTCTCAAGGACAGCCCAATGTCCCTAGGTGTTGGCCTCCTCAATTTGCTCACCTTCCCACCAATTTTCTGGCCAAACTCGACCCATGAACAATGGACATGTCCATCTCCGGGGTCTGGACCCAGCTTTGGGGGACAACTGAAGACAGTTGGACAGCCACAGTCCCCACGGTCCCCACGGCGCCCAGTCTCCCCGCCTCAGTGCCCAGGCCAGCTGAGTCGGCCCTCACCCAGCTCCCGGCCACTTTCCACCCTCACCTCCTCTCGTGGGGGCCACCCTCCAGCTCGCTCCTCACTCCTGGACCTCGTGGGCAAAATAGCCTGCCACCGTTTCCCTCGTCCTCTCTTCTGTGATACTCCTTGTGGGCGAAGGCTCCACACTCTCCTCTGGGGTCGCCATCCGTTCCCAGCCTCTAGCCTGGGGACGCCGCGCTGGGGTGGTGTTTCTTGGAAGGCTTAGGAAACCCTCCCTGTAGTGGTTTAGATGCTGGAAGACAGTCCAATTCTGTCATGTAAGTATAAGTGAATTTACCAAAACAAAACCCAGAAGAGAGTCAATGTCCCTCCTATCCCAGGGCAAAATACGACACCCTGTGATTTATGCAAACACTATTGGCATCTTCCATCATTTCTGCTCCAAGAATGTTTTTGGCCGCGCCACACAGCATGCAGGGTCTTTGTTCCCCGACCAGGGATCGAACCTGTGCGCCCTGCAGTGAAAGTGCGGAGTCTTAACCACTGGACTGCCAGGACAGTCCCTGCTCCAAGATTCTTAACTGTTCCTGGTGCCCCACTTGCATGAGGCCAGATGTTGAATGAAATGAGCTGGGAGTCACCCTGGCAAGCTATGGATCCCCGGTTTCTCAGAGCCTCAGTTTTCACATCTGTAAAATGGGGACGGACAGTCATACTCTTCAGGCTGCTGTGGGTGGGTGAATGAGATCAGGCGCACAAACGCATGCAGCCCGCAGCTGCGCAGCGGGGCCGGCGGCCCCCAGGTTCCAGCCCTTTAACCATGAGCTGGAAGGACAGTCCCTGACCTCGTGGAATTAACCGTTTAGTGGGGAGGACAGATACTAAGCAAACTCACGAATATGTCATCACCAACAGGGCTAAGTGTTGTTACGAAGTGATGATCTGAATATTAGCCACACGGCAGTGTCTCTCCATCCATAATGAAGAGGTCGTGGAGGGGAGGGGAGCGGAGGCTGGGCAGGAGAGAGCCGGAGGCCTCCGTCACAGCAGCTGACCTGCCGATGCACCGAGAACAGAACCTGAGAATGGAATCAGTGGCTGGCTCCACAGCTCTGTGAAGAAACTGGTGGGGAAGGTGCATCTGTCATTCTCAGCAGCTTCTCTCTCCTCAGCTGCTGCCCCATTTTATTCACAGCTCCAGGCCTGAGGGAGCAGAGAGCCCCTTCCCTCGCGGCTGGGGTGCTGTGACCCCAGCGTGGTCTCAGGGAATGGCCTGAGCGGCACCTGCGACCCAGAGAACGTAACAGCCGGGGCACAGGCCATGACTCCAGGCCCCAGGCGGCCTCGCTCACTCCACAGGTGCTGCGCAGGGTGGAATGAGACAAACGGGTCGCTTGTTGTGATGGCTGATTTTCTGTGTCAACTTGACTGGGCCGTGGGGTGCCCAGACATTTGGCTGAACGTTATCCTGGTGTGTCTAGGAGAGCGTTTCTGAGTTAGAGTAGCATTTGTACCTGCAGTCTGAGTAAAGCAGATGAGCGTCCCAGTGTGGTGGGCATCATTCAGTCCATTGAGGGCCTGAATAGAACAAAAAAGCGGGGGGAGAATTTACTCTCTGCCCGTCTGAGCTCGGACACGGGTCTCCTCCGGCACTAGGACTGACACTTACATCATCAGCTCCCCTGGTTCTTGGACCTTCGGGGTGGGACTGGAACTACCCCACTGTCTTTCCTGGGTCTCCAGCTTGCAGACAGTAGATCATGGGACTTCTCAGCCTGCACAGTCATGTGAATCAATTCCCAATTCCTTGTTAGAGAGAGAGAGAGAGAGAGAGAGAGAGAGAGAGAGAGAGAGAGAGATGGATGTATATATCCGCGATTGGTTCTGTTTCTCTGGAGAACCTAATACAGCTGTAGAACTTTTCAATTTGGCTCATTTAACTACAGGTCAGCTGCATCCAGGAGCCTTAAGGCCTGAGGCAGAGGCAAGAGAGGGAAGCCAGGAGTCGGGGACGTGATCCACACAGGCCACAGGCTCCACACAGGAGGATAGATGGCTGAGGAGAAACCCAGCCATCTCCGGGGGGATGGGAGTCTCCAGGTGGGGCAGCTGAGGCAAAGTTAAGCAGGGGCAGCCAAGGCATCCCTGGGAGAATCCCTGGGAGAATCAAGACCAGAACAAAGACTTGGATGGGAGGCCAGTGGGAAAGTCCAGAAGTGTCCAGACTTTTTCCACAGGAAAAGGCACCAAGACTGGGAGAGCAGGGGACGAGTGCCGTGTGCAGTAGGGGGCACTCTGTCACCAGAAGTGCTCAGAAGCAGGAGCTAGAGAACCGCAGAAGTGTTCCCTGCTACGGAAAAGTCTACGAGCCGTATGAGCTTCAGACGAGACTAATCCAGTGGCTCAGTGCGCGCGTCACCGAGGGCCTGGTTTTCTCTCCTCTCCACCTTCCAGGCCGTTGGCTTCTCCTAAGCCGGGCTCCACAGGGCTCACAGGATTTCTGCCCGCAGCGGAGAGAGAAGGCCAAGGCGCCTCAAGTCACCCGGCAGGGAAGGGGAGGCATTGCCACCAAGAGCATGGAGGCATGGAAGCCCGGTGGCCAAGACCAGCACTGGTCCCCTCTGAGCATCACCCGCGAGGGAGGGACCCCTTCCCGACAGGTGAGGCCGGGTGACTTCTCCGATCCCTTCCAACCTAGGGATCCTGTGACTAAGGATGGAACACAACCCGTCTAAGGCCCAGTGGTTCGGGGCACAAGTGAGTAGAGTATGGCTTTGGCCCCGTGCCGAATGCCAGATGCCCCGCAGGCCAAAGCTTGTGCCTGGCAGCCGCTTCCAGGTGAGCTGACTGGGAGGCAGCCTCACTGGTTCCTGGGAGCCCTGCTGGGTTGGCTTCCTGTGCTCCCCACATTCCCCAGAACACACTCACCCTCCGTGGGAGCTTCACTAGGTCACTGCCAAGGTCCGATTGTCACTGGGGCTGCTCTTGCAATTTTCTTCCAGTCCGCTAGGGTCCTCTGGGGGAGCTGGGAGAACTGCTGTTCCCTGTAATCCTGCGTGTTCAGAGATGAGGGCAGCTCCAGGCCTACAGAGAGCACTTCATTCACTTGAGCTTAACTCACCACAGGTGATGACCTCAAGTGTGAATCATTTCCAAGGAAGCAAGAGCTGCGGGGAGGCCAAAGATGGACCTCTACACTGGCTTCTTGGTTTGTTCTCACATTTACTTTTGAAATAATGGCTACCATGGAGGTGGACCTCATCTCTTCCTCGGCCTGTGGGCTCCCAGCCCTCTCCCCTGCACACAGCAGGACCTGAACACATTGCGATAGGTCATGACCGCCCATTTCTTTGTTCTCTGTTCATCTAGGCCCCAGAGGGAATCATGGGACCCCCCTCCTCAGAGGTGTCCTAAAGTGGGGGTGGGGAGGGGAGTGAAGGAGCTCTGCTGGCGGGACCTGGGATCAGGCTGAATCGGATAAAACAGCTGCAGAGACAGGAACCGTCCCCTCTGCTGGAGCAGGGCCCCAGGGCAGGCAGAGCTGCCGGAGTGGACCCATTTTCTTACAGCCTGCAAAGGGAGGCTGTGTACATTTAAAAGTGACTAAAAACAGGGCTTCCCTGGTGGCACAGTGGTTGAGAATCTGCCTGCTAATGCAGGGGACACGGGCTCGAGCCCTGGTCTGGGAGGATCCCACATGCCGCGGAGCAACTAGGCCCGTGAGCCACAACTACTGAGCCTGCGCGTCTGGAGCCTGTGCTCCGCAACAAGAGAGGCCGTGACAGTGAGAGGCCCGCGCAATGTGATGAAGAGTGGCCCCCGCTTGCCACAACTAGAGAAAGCCCTCGCACAGAAACGAAGACCCAACACAGCAAAATAAATAAAATAAATTAATAAACTCCTACCCCCAACATCTTCTTTAAAAAAAAAAAAGTGACTAAAAACAATCTGAAAAACCACTATTCTGAATTGGTTTATTTAAATTTTACAGAAACCTTATTAGAGTTAAGTATGTAATTATAAGTCCAGTAACAATTCTACAAAAATGCACATACAATGCCAGAATTCCTTAAAAGTAACTAATACCATATTCCTGTTTTGCATAAAACATGCATTAATATCAACTGCCACATGTTGGCCAAAATCAGTCTCTACAAGAAGAGACAGTCCAATACAGTCAATAAGAAAACTAGTTGTTAACAACAGGTTAAAAAAAGAGGTTTTCTGGTTAATGTAAAAGCAACAGTACCTTTCCTAAAACAAGCCCTTCACCACTGGGTGATCTGTGCTCTGCCGCACAGTAATGCGTCACCTCCAAGACCGGGTCCTGAGCTGTCGTGAGGAAGGGAGGAACTTTCTGATAGTTAAATCAAACGTCTGAGAAGATAGAAACTTTCAGGCCACAATGGTACACAACTAGTACCACCTTGCGGAGGGGGTTCAAAAATCCTCAGACTTGGGCCGGAGTTCCCAAGCTGGGGATGTAAACCACCTTGAAGATGCCGTGAGCTCTCACCCTAGCCTTTCCACCCTTTCTACAAGGCCAGCTCAGAGCACACAGGCATCTCCCGTGGCCACAAGACCTTCCAGCTCCACACGTCCCTCTTCATCAGGATCTGTAATTAGGAGGTTTGATGCAGAAAAACAAGTTGTACTATTTCTTTAAGTCCTTGACTTTCTGTAGGCCTAGTTCACCTTATCCAGGGATCGGTGGGCACTTGTGACTGCTGGACACACAAAAATATTAATATACACTTGTGGCCCCAAAGCCTCAAATGTGTATAGTCTCACACCTCAAAGTGTGTCGTCTACTGTCAGGAAAGACCACGCTCCTCCAGAGGGAGAGAGCAACTGAGGGCTCTTTGTTTATCAAAAGGTGTTTTCCACACAGACTGAGGGGCTTTAAAGAGATTTCAAACCAACTGAAAGGACATCCCCTCAAATATGGGGTTTTATACAACATCCCATGAGGTTCTTCAAAAGATCTCACAGTCATTAGGGACTCAGCTGTGGACAGTAACGTTTATATACATAAAGCTCATCATTTGCACATGGGATCTCTTCCACATCGTCTCCCAAAACAGAGCACTCACTGCCCTGCTCGCTACAAGTAAGCTAAGCCAGTAGCTTTTTTCTTCAGCACAGATTTAAGGGGAAAAATAATAATTTATTGGGGGTTCTAATACCATTTTCTTAACAGAACAATATCAAAATAGGCCTGTTTATAATCTAGGCTTACGAATATCCCTGATAATATAAAGAAACCCAGAGGACTTTGTAAACCACCATGATTTCACAGGGTAGTACCCGGTCTATTTTCTAGGCAGTAGAGAGGGACCAGTATAATGGCAGATTTCCTCCAGGAAGCCCTGTGAGCACTACAGTACTGAAATTCTAATATTCTAGTGCCAGTAGACTTGTGAATGAAATTTTCACTTTAAATTTTTTAGTAAAATTTGTAACAAAGGTAGTCTTCCTCAGTCCTGCCATCAGCCAATCTCCTTGCCTGTGATAAACATCTAGGCCAGAAAACCATCAGTCCTGGCTACTCTGGAGGTTCGGCCTGGAGGAAGCAAGCTCTGAGATCCCTTCTAAGCTGTGACCAAAGCTCAGAAAACAGAGATGTGGGAGAAGGGGCAGAACAGGCTTGAGGAAGCTTCGATCCAAGGCACCATGATCGCAGGGGTGGGGGGATCTACGGAGGTTGGAGCTGACAGGAAGAGAACTTGACAGAGCAGGTCCTGGAAGACAGCGGCTCTGTGACAGGGCAGACACACTCGGGAGTTAAAGAGCAAATCATAAGGGGAAAAAAAAAACTAGTTTACTTTCTCAAAACCAAATCAAACTTCTTGAAACTCATGAGCAAATAACCCTGGCTGGACTGGCGTGGTGGGGCTCAAGTCTGTGGAACGAGCTGCATTTAGCTGAGTCAGAAAGAATGCTGGTTGTGAAATCAGCAGGAGGCGGCCGCTCCAGGGAGGACAGAATGAGGACCGAAGGTGAAATATGCCTCTTTTATTCCTGGAACAGCAAGTGGCATCTTCACTGGCTGGATGAGAAGGTGCCACATCCCAGTCTAGCTGCAATAATACTGCATCCCATCCACTCTTCTTCTCTTTTTTGACTGAAATTCTTCAAAGAACTGCTGGATGTCCTCTCTCTTAACCACCTGTTGAGGGAGAGCGAAAATTAGGCAAGGGCACATCACAGAACAGCACTAACAGGTTGTAACATTCACAATCAATCCAACAGTACTGCTGATAAGGACTGTGTTAATGTGTAACTAATTATCCGATCTCCACTGCAGACAAGCGCATCCTGGCTCAGAGACTGGCCAGTCAGCGTCACGCGGTAGGCAGACAGCACACTGGTACGGAGCGTGGGTTCCACCACCGCCCTTGGTTTCCTCATTAAAATGAGATGAAAGCAGCACCCATCTAACAGGGCCGTCTGAAGAGCAGATGAGATGTAATACCTGTAAAACACTGCCCAGCACAGAGTAAGTTCTCAGTGAATATCAGCTGAAAAGAAAAGCGGCAGAGCCAGGATGAAAACTGAGGAGACCAGTGGTCTCCTGAGGCCACTGCTCTCCTCATGACACAGCTGTCTTGGGGATGTCCTTCAGTCCCGCAGAAGCACCCACAGCAAACAAAATCTGCTTTTCTTGAGATTTGTGCTCTCTCCTTTACTGAAAAAAAAGGAACCCCCAAACTCTTCCCTCTTCAAGAGTCCAAAATTAAAGATGTTTGCTATATAAATAGAAAAATAATTGGCAAAGACCATGGAAGTGGTACCCCCAGTAAATGGAATGCAAGAAAAATGAGAAATTTATCTTGTATTTTATCGGAAAAAGGACTAGAACATCACATAGAAGTGTTTCTATTAGCAAAATAAAATATGAAAAAATAAGAAAATAAGGGGAAATATGGATAAAAAAGTAAACCAGGCCTACCCGGAAGGAGTCCCTGCTCACCCCAAGAGTGAGTCGGTGCCGCAACTGACAGGTTTGTTAACATGGTTTTCAATTACAAAGGTAACACATTCTTATTATTATAAAGGAATAAAGGTGGGGCGGGGAGAGGGAGGGAAAGAGAAAGAGAAAAAGAGAGCACTGTAATACAGTGAGCAAGAGGGAGGGGGGGGAGAGAGAGAAGAAAGAGGACAAACACTTGAGTGTAAAGCGAAAACCTCCCTCTCCACTCCCCAGGGGTAAGAGCGCGACATCCCCAAATGGCACAGGCAACCTGAATAACTCACTGGGGCGAGACATGATCTGACAACTCCTCGAAATGAAAGAACTCCACACCAGACTGGCAGCTGACACACCAGTCTCACAGGCACCAAGAGTCAGCCGGGGGTCAACCTGTGAGGAATGAGAACCCCTCACAGACTCAAGACCGAGATGCTAACGCACTCTGAGGCAACCACAGCTCAGAGCTCTAAGGCCCTGGGCTTGGGAATGCACACTTATAAATGCTATTAAATAGGATACTGGGGAGTTCCAATGTGAAGGATCTGCCCCTAGCTCAGATCAAACATTAAACGCTGAAAGGCAATACAAGGACATTTCTCTGGCAAGGAAACAGTAGGAGGAGACCTAAAAGCCCACAAATTACACAAATTAGAGTGTGTAATCTTTAGAGTTTCTAGGCATCCTCAAATGGTCACAGCCAATATGCAGAGTAGAAATGTTAAAGAATAAATACCTGGGTCCAATAATGAATCATTTTATTGGTTTGATCTAGAAAATTTGTAGTGTCTAAGTGTTATTATTTTTTTAGTCAGACACAAACATTAAATAAAGGGCAGTCCCTCATTTGACAACACCCAGACCGTATTAGCATTCTCTTCTATAGCCAAATACAACCAAAGCACATGAGCTTTATGACAACTTAAGGTGTTTGTAATGTCGAAAACAAACAATAAAAAATATTTTTCTGTCCTTTTAAATCATCACATCAGATAATCTCAGACTCATAAAGAATGGCTCTAGCTGTCACAAAGATCCATACACTGAAGACACATGTGAAGACTCTGGATAAAACTGTTTCAAATGTGAATGGAAAAAGACAACATACCTACTTTTTTTCTTTTACGTGAATTTAAGTGTGTGTGTAATAAAATCAATAAAGAGCACAGCAACCACAAACTACACAAAAGCAGAGGCAAGAGCATGTGCTTTGACACACCTGAAAGACCCTGAACGTCCACTAACAGTGCCGAGGTTAAAACAGTTACACCCGGGGCTTCCCTGGTGGCGCAGTGGTTGAGAGTCCGCCTGCCAATGCAGGGGACACGGGTTCGATCCCTGGTCCGGGAGGATCCCACATGCCGTGGAGCAACTAAGCCCGTGCACCACAACTACTGAACCTGCACTCTGGAGCTCGCGAGCCACAATTACTGAGCCCATGTGCCACAGCTACTGAAGCCCGCGTGCCTAGAGCCCATGCTCTGCACCAGGAGAAGCCACTACAATGTGAGGCCCACATACAGCAACGAGGACCCAATGCAGCCAAAAATATATAAATACATTTATTTAAAAAAAAAAAACAAAAAAACCCCCAAAACAGTTACACCCTCTTAGTTCCAGTGAGAGAGAAGCCTGAGGCTGCATTAAGCAGAGGACAGCCTTTGCAACAGAAACGAGAATAACTGTTAAAAGAGCTGCTGGGAAGCAGGAAGACGTCCGTCCCTAGTGACAGTGAGGAACATTCTCTAAAAATGAAAAAACCATTTAGGAAGTCTCTTTAACTTTGGACTTCACAATTCATTTTGCAGAAAGGCAGCATTGCCAGATATCAAGGCAGCTACAAGTTCTTCCCACATTTATGAGAAAGCACTCAGTTGGCAGAGACTTCTTCCAAGAAAACAAGTTTCCGGGCACGTCCCGAGTGTCCGTCAGGCCCACGTCTGACTTCATTTGTCTGTCTAGCTATAGCAGAGCAAAACATTTTCTGTCCAGAAGGACAACTGCAGGCCATGAAAAGAAAAGTTTTGCTTTATATCTGCCTTTGGAAGATAAAAAAGTACTTTAGAAGAAAAAGTCCATCATAAATGTATGAGTAGTAAAGGGCCAGGAGGTATTTGTAAATTCATCTGGAAAACTATTTTATCTATTTATTTATTTTTTGGCTGTACCCTGTGACATGTGGGATCTTAGTTCCCCGACCAGGAATCGAACCCACGCCCCCTGCAGTGGAAGTGTGTTGTCTTAACCACTGGACCAGCAGGGAAGTCCCTGGAAAACTATTTTAAAAGATTACATGGGAATTCCCTGGCGGTCCAGTGGATAGGACTCCTTGCTTCCATTGCAGGGGGCATGGGCTCATACCTGGTCGGGGAACTAAGATCTCACGTGCCACGTGGCCAAAAAAAAAAAAAAAATTTATACATTATAGAGTTAGTGTCACCCTTAAAAGCATATAGACCGTCCTAACCAGCAAGAGAAATGTTTTAGCCCCCCAATATAAAGTTGTTTTATTTTAAACTAGAACTCAAAAATCACAGAAAAGCCGTCTGGCTTTCATTTTTCCTTCCTTCTCCAAAAATCCCTGCTTGAAGGTCAGGACTGAGAGAATCAGTATGGCTGATCCAACGGCCCTCTCCTAAGCTACGATTCTCTCCAGATCAGGCATGACTGCTCCGTCCCTCATCTGGAGGGTTAGGAAGGACTCCTGATGTGGCTAGTCCATTGGTGTTTCACTACTATTGATTTCCCTTTCCTCTGCCTGCATTAAGCTCTCAGTCATCTTTTTCATCAAAGAAAATGAACTATGGAAAACAGTACGGAGGTTCCTCAAAAACCTAAAACGAGAACTACCATATGATCCAGCAATCCCACTTCTGGGTATGTATCCAAGAAACTGAAAACACTAATTTGAAAACATACATGCACCCTAATGTTCACAGCAGCATCATTTACAATAGCCAAGATATGGAAGCAACCTAAGTGTCCATCAACAGAAGAATGGTTAAAGAAGACGTGGCACACACACACACAATGGAATATTAGCCATAAAAAAGAATGAAATTCTGCCATTTGCAACAACATGGATGGACCTAGAGGGTATTATTATGTTTACTGAAATAAGTCAGATAGAGAAAAATAAATATTACATGTTATCATTTATATGTAGAGTCTAAAAAATAAAACAAATGAATATAACAAAACAGACTCACAGATATAGAGATCAAACTAGTGGTTACCAGTGGAGAGAGGGAGGGGGAGAGGCAAGTGAAGGGTAGGGGATTAAGTGGCATAAACTACTATGTATAAAATAAACAAGCTACAGGGATATATTGTACAGCACAAGGAATGTAGCCAATATTTTATAATAACTTTAAATGGAGTATAATCTATAAACATGTTGAATCACTATGTTATACACCTGAAACTAAAATAATACTGTAAATCAACCATACTTCAATAAAAAAGATACTTTATTCCAAACATACAAGGCCCTGATTAAAACTCTAACTAAACTTACTGTGCCTTCATCAGCAAATCTCTTGAGATAGTCTTTAAGTTCAGTCTTCAAGTCATTGTATTCTAAATCAAAACAACAAAAAAAGGACATAAACTTTAGATAAGCCATTTGCATTTAGAAACAAAATATTTCTTGACCATTGACATTTGAGTATGTTAGTCTAAACCACATTTTTCTTTAAGTGAAATCTGCAGAGAAACTTGTTCTCAATTTCTCTCAAATTCCTCCATTTTGACATCTGGGACACTTTTCCATTTAAAAACCCTCAAAAAACAGAGATATCCTCATTTCCAAAATGATTAGCTAAGAATTTTTTTTAAAGTTTTCCATCTCTCTGGAATTCTAGTGCTTGAAATATCTTGGACTTGTCAAACATTAAGTTTTAAAACTTGCGCACTCACTCAACAATTTATATTATGTACAAGGCACCTTGAGGGCTACAAAAATGTTTTAGATGCAGCCTCTATCCTTGGAAAGCTTTTACTCCAATAAAGGTAAAAGGAAATTAATCAAACAGTTACAAATACAAGACAGGAATAATCAATGTCCAAAAAGGGGCACAAAAGTGGTGGCATCCGAGTAGAAATGGCTAGGATGGAAATCACTAAAATAGGCTGCGCATACTGGGGGAAAAAATGTAAAAGCCTGTAATTAAGGGTTTGGGAATGTTTCCCCTCTAGTGGTTTCCTGTGAACCACTGAAGTATCCTCAAGAACTGTCAAAAAGATGGCATGCTTTGCTCAAAAAGATGACATGTAATGTTCAATGAAAATTATTTCAGTGGATGGAAAAAGAAATTGATTTCCTTTTATTCTTTACTCATACATCTACCCTTAGTCAAAATAGCATGTTATGGTTTCTCAAGCATGTAACCCTAATTCAATGGAAATAGCAGCTAAATACCCAGCAACATTACAATCAAGCAAGTGTAGGTGAGGCCTACTATACAATTCCAAATTTAAACCATCTTTGTGTTAAATTAAAATAGGTTATTAGTTGTCTTCCTTATACGTAAGTTTTTTTAATGGTGAAGGAAACTTCATGAACTTCATGAACTTTCACAAACAATATTTACCACAAATAAGTTCCACTTGCTGGACTCTGTTCATGCTGTTAAGGGTGTCCATTAGAGGGTCTCTACTGTCAGCTGCCTGGTCAACCTTGCCTTTGTTTTCATAAGCCAGAACTGTGTCACATTCATCTGTCAGGAACAGGACATCTAGATCGCCATACATTTTCTTTAAAAAATAAAACCAGTTTCCCCATTAGAACTGTATGTCATTCTCAGAAAGTCAACCTCATGAGAATCACTAAAAGTTTATTTAAATAATACCCAGAAAAACCTGAGCCTTTTAGCAGAGTTGCTTGAATGTTTTATTCTTTTTGCCCAAATCTTTTAGAAACCTCCCAACTTCCCAGTAGATATTATACGATCTAAGAGATGTTTATTTAAAAACCACTGACTTACTGTAACTTTCAAGTAATACGTGTTTCCAAGCAATTCTATGACATAAAAAAGATAAGCTATTTTCCACTGAAATGAAGCTAATAAAAAGTATTGCATAATTCTTAATTTCTTCCATTAGCATTCAGACTGCAAATACTATTTCATAAATTTGCTTAATATAAAAAAAGTTTTCAGTTCTCTATACTCTAATATCAGTTTCATAAATATACTTTTCAGGTGCTCTTATTTTAGGCATCAGTCCACAAAACATACTAATATTGAACTTGATCAGGTACTTACCATACAGTCTTTGCAGGTACATAACTTGCTACGCCAGTTCAGGGGCCAATAGGTGGCAGTGTCTTTCTTTAGGAACTGCTTAGCTTTAAGCTCCTCAAGTTTGCAGCCAGACTGTGATTCTGTGTCGAGATGTTGATTCTTAAATGCTGTCTGAAATTAAAGTAAGTTTTGAAGTGTGTTTTTTAAACTATCATAGTTTTCGTAGTTTAGATTTTGTCAAAGGATTTCTTTAGGCAAAGGGTACAACTGAAACCCAAAGCTATATAGGTTACAGAATTAATTTTGCTTAAGTTTTATTTCTTTTATAGCTCAGATTTCATGTTACCTGGAGATCAGCTTCAGAACTAGAGCTGGTACATGGTTCGTTCATCTGCTCTGCTTTAACTTCCTTCTCAGCAGCCTTTCCATGTTCTGGAACATCCTCTTTGAGGGCACCATCATGATGAGCTCCATTTTCAGGTTGGATAACTTCCTGGTCACCTACCGCATCAACATTCAGCAGCAACCCATCATCTTCAGCAGTCACTTTGGTTACTGTGGGTTCAATGAAAACACACACACACACATATCCACAGACCTGTTAGCCAATGAAATCACTTAGTCTGATTAAAACATACTTCAGAATCTGGAAAAGGAGAAAGTCAACCTTAATCTCTGGAATAATAAGAAAGGAAATAACACTTTTTTAGTTTATGCCTGCCTAATCCAAAGAGTCAAATAACTGCAAAGATCATTTAAAAATACCAATCACTACTTAAGCACTTTTTATGTAAAGGAGAAAAAAAAATACTATAGATGTTAAAGACAGGGACACCTCAAGAAGCAAGAGGCAATAGGAAGAGATTTAACTGCAAATACAGGTAGAAGGGCACTTTTAGAAAAAACAACAGCTTTTCTTTATGAGAGAAGGAAATCAGAAAGAGTGCGTGTAGAGACAGAAATACTGTGGAGAGAAGAGAAATGATAAGGGAACTCAGTTTGCATGATGGCATTTCAGTTTAGTAGGAAATGAGGCCATCTGCTGACAGGGAAGGAAATGAAGGAGGGGCAGAGGGGAACTGTTAAGAAAACCTGATGAATGTGAAATAAATTCAGGTCCAGCAGAAAGAGAGATTTAATTGTAAAGGGTATGAACAGAAGGAAGCACACCAAGGTTAAGAGCTTCGAGACAAATCAAAATGTCTGAGGCTGCTTGTGGTTTGTATGGTGAAGTGTTCCCTAAAGGTGAGAAGGGCAAGAAATTATGAGGCCAGAGCAGGAGACAACTGACACTTTAAAAATAAATTAACACGGGCTTCCCTGGTGGCACAGTGGTTGGGAATCTGCCTGCCAATGCAGGGGACGCGGGTTCGAGCCCTGATCTGGGAGGATCCCACGTGCCGCGGAGCAACTGGGCCCGTGAGCCACGGCTGCTGGGCCTGCGCATCTGGAGCCTGTGCTCCTCAGCAGGAGAGGCCGTGACAGTGAGAGGCCCGTGCACCGCCATGAAGAGTGGCTCCCGCTCGCCACAACTAGAGAAAAGCCCTCACACAGAAACGAAGACCCAATGCAGATAAATAAATAAAATTTAAAAAATAAAAAAAATAAATCAACACATATAGCATTACAAATAAAATAAAATATTTAATGCCTCAAGAACATTCATTGCTGATTAGTGGTTTGGGGTCAATTTCTTAAGAGTATAATAAAAGCACTATATGACAAACTATACCACCACCCTCTCCCCAACCAATAGCATGTCTTACATTTAAGAACAATGTTTATCTCTTTATCTTTCAAAATCCCGTTCAAAACTGCTTCCTCCATTTTCTCTAATTCTGGTCTCATCCATACTCTGCATCACGCCATTTAAGTACAAATTTGTTCTTGGTAGTCTCCCAATCTATCTATAAGCACCTTGTGGAGAAGGAACAGATCTTATACTTTTTTCCACAGAGTCCAGTTAAAACTAGTAGATAAAAATTACGTACTGAACATACAAATTGTTCTGAACATACAGCACAAGTTGGCGGAATACCAACTCCACAGACATTTACCTGCCAAATGTGCAACATAAGCCCACAGAAAAGAACAGCGTTTCATGCAAGCCTGGCACACCATCTCTTGGAAATCTCCACTCTCAGGGGGAACGGCACCAAGATGCTGTGAACACAGAAAATCGAACATTTTCCTTGTGATCACCAAGTTGTCCAAAAAGCCCATTATTTTATAAAATATTGCGGGACTTCCCTGGTGGCACAGTGGTCAAGAATCCGCCTGACAATGCAGGGGACACGGGTTTGATCCCTGATCCGGGAAGGTCCCACATGCCGTGGAGCAACTAAACCGGTGCGCCATAACCACTGAGCCTGCACCCTAGAGCGCACGCCCCACAACTACTGAGCCCACGCGTCGCAACTGCTGAAGTCCAAGCGCCTAAAGCCCACGCCCAGCAACAAGAGAAGCCACCACAATGAGAAGCCCGCGCACCACAACGAAGAGTAGCCCCCGCTCGCCGCAACTAGAGAAAGCCCATGTGCAGCAGCAAAGACCCAACGCAGCCGGGGGAAAGAAATATATTGCACTAGTATGCTGATCATATCTTTACTATAGTTTTAGAAGAGTAATTACAACGTAAAATATAGTAAATTCCAAAAGACAAGATCTTTTCTCTTTTTGTAAAGACAATGTCTTTAAAAGGTAAAAGCTTTCCTTACCCTTCCATGGAACCAGTCTTCACAGACTACACACTGGATCATTTCATCTGGAATCTAACACGGGAAAGCCATTTGTTTGTTAATGATTACAGCGAATTCTGGGATACCAAAGTAAATCTGGCACACATTAGAATTAGATATTAAATAATTCTCTACCAATTCTGTAAAACTGCTATCCACATGCCAGAAGTCAAGAGAACAGGGAGAAACAGCAATTCAAGGGGCCAAAGAAGTTCATTCTCCATGAACTGGTGTTACAGAAGGATTACATTAAGATAAGCACTTTGTGAGCAATGATCAAAGCTTTCATATCAGTTACTTAATATATGATTCCCATAAAACTTTATAAATAAGTAACGTATTCTCACTTCAGACGTAAACCCAGGCCCAGGGAGGTAATGTGAATTGCAGCAAGTTGCAGATGTGAATGCACAGAATTTTCACTTTTGTCAAAATAAAACTAGAAATTAAAACTCACATTCACCCACTTATATGTGCACAGAAAAAGGTTTAAAAATACATATACCAAAAAGTGTTAACAGTGGTTGTTTCTGGGGGGTAAGAAGGTACAGGAGTGAGGAAGAAGAAAAATTCTTTTTAAATTTTGTGTGTATGTCTAATTGAAATTTTTAAGAGGATCCAGTTTGTACACCCTATTTCTTTCCTTGCAGGGATGTAAGAAACGGAAGGTCATTTTCTGGAAAGTGTTCAGGGGAATGGAGCAAACAGGCAGGCAAAGAGGGGGGGAAAGGAAAAAAGTTCTGGCCTTGAGAAAGTCCTGTCCAATATTTCATTCTCATGATGTAAGAATGAGAATAATAGTTGGGATCTGTTCTGGTTGTAGCTCCAGCCCAGATTCATAAGAAGGGATAAATCTAGAATCCTTTCACAATCCCCAAATCCCTGCTGAACAGCTAAAGGGTCAAATATGACAAAAGGCTGAGGAGTGAAGGCTAAAGATGACACAGTCCCGGTGCTAACCTCTAAATCTCTTACCTCATCTTCAGGATCAGGATAAGGTCTCTTGCAAATGCAGTACAATCCAAAAAAGTTGTCATTGTACTTATTGCCACAATTTATCTTTGCTTTGTCCTGAAAGATATTAATTTCAATATATAATATGGTCTAACTTTAACTATAATTTCATGCATCATGAAATTTATGCATTCAATAAATTTGTGCATTAAATATCTCCACCCACCAGAAGCTGGTCTTTAACTTTCAAAGTACAAAGGAAAAAAATTCATTCCTATTAAAGGGATACTTTTTCCAGGATACAGGGAAAAGTTAAAATTTATTTTCTATGTCTTCTTTGTAGCAATTGGAGGAAAATGAATCACAAATATTAATTATCAACCTATGTAAGCTGACATTGGCCTAGAATTTCAAAAGACTTCTTAATGCCCAGCTGTGATAGCCAAAGCCCCCAGGTTACTAGGAGGCAGACAAGGAAATTATCTAAAAATAATCTTTGAGGAGGGAAAAAGCATGACAGTTTTAGCAATACGATTGAATAATGTCCCTTATTTTCTCTTTCATTTCTGTTATTTCATTGAAAGTTAGCGTATAAGCATAGTATTTTTTATCCAAAAAGCACTGAAAAACTTCTGAGTGCACATTACCCACTCATTATTGCCAAGTTTTATTTATTCAGTTTTTAAAGTCATCCCCTTTGCTTTAAAAACCTTAAAGCATAACACAATCAACAAAACTAAACCTGAATCACTTTAGAACATTCCCCCACAAACCCTTCATATTAATTACAATCTACACTGTAGGCTCTGAAAAGGTTACTTAGTTTTCCAAAAAGTAATAAATGGGATGCAGTCTAATACAGATTTTTCCATTTACAAAGAATAAGCATAAGAACTTCCTTTTTGGAAAATACTTGGTTTTTATCCACTTGGACAAATATCAATCTCAGCTACTTTTCATGCATTTATAGTTACGGTGCTTACTTACAGGAAATAATTTGCATTCCAAATTTTTAAACTTGCTGTTTCCACAATCACAACGAAAATTTCTGAAACAAAGGAGGAAGAGCCGATTTAAATTTTTCTTTTAAATCTAATGACTTACTCTTTAAATTCATGTCATAGCCTCTTCCCTTTCAACTGGCTTCTAGGATCTAAAAAGTGACCTTGGTTGTTGTTCATGTATCCAATCCAGAATTTCTCCAAGCACATAACAATAAAAGATTTAATAATTCTAGAGATTAACATGCATAAAGACAAATATCTATATTACACAAACACTAATAAAATCATGGCAGAGCAGCAGGAGTAGTTGAGTTTGCACCATAATTTTATTTTAAAGGGCCCTTGGGGGACTTCCCTGGTAGCACGGTGGTTAAGAATCTGCCTGTCAGGCTTCCCAGGTGGCGCAGTGGTTGAGAATCTGCCTGCCCATGCAGGGGACACAGGTTCGAGCCCTGGTCTGGGAAGATCCCACATGCCGCGGAGCAACTAAGCCCGTGTGCCACAACTACTGAGTCCATGTGCCACAACTAGTAAGCCTACGCTCCTAGAGCCTATGCTCTGCAGGAAAAGCCACCGCAATAAGAAGCCCATGCAGTGCAACAAAGAGTAGCCCCGCTCTCCACAACTAGAGAAAGCCTGCGTGCAGCAACAAAGACCCAACACAGCCAAAAATAAATTAATTAATTAAAAAAAAAAAAAAAGACCCTCTGGAAAAACTGCTCTCTCCAATTATATTATATAAAAACACATTACGTTTTACCAGTGCACAACTACTTTGAATGCAAAAAAAAAAGATTAAGAAAAAAAGTGCAGCTGGAAAAGAATCTAAATATTTGAAAAGCATTCAGCATCAGTCTCTGACCATTTTACCTTTTTGTGTATAGCTCAAAAAGTTTATGACTTCCATGACATTCATAACTGCAAGCTAGGCAAATTCCTGCTGGTTCTTCTCCCTCTGGGGTGCAGGTACTACAGGCATATAGTGCTTGTCTCTTTACTGAGCCCTAAAAGACAGCCCCAAAATGGAAAAAGAGAGAAAAAAATTGAAGAAACATGGCAGAGTCACCTAATGCCCATACTATGATCTAAGAAATAATTGAAATCAGATTACCTGTGGTCAAGATTTTCCTGTAAAAAACACTGAGGCTAATAAAAAAGCTTATTCAACAGAATACCAAAACACTGTTGCATGTTTCATACACTAGTGCTTGTTTTCATATAATCTTTTCTTAAAGTGATAGAAAGAAGTTTAATATTTTCAGTCAGCTGTGAATAAGCTGGTCTGCTTAATCATTTCAACACAGAAAAATGTAGGAGAGGGCTTCCCTGGTGGCGCAGTGGTTGAGAGTCCGCCTGGCGATGCAGGGGACACGGGTTCGTGCCCGGTCCAGGAAGATCCCACATGCCGCGGAGCAGCTGGGCCCGTGAGCCATGGCCGCTGAGCCTGTGCATCCGGAGCCTGTGCTCCGCAACGGGAGAGGCCACAACAGTGAGAGGCCCACGTACAGCAAAAAAAAAAAAAAAAAATGTAGGAGAACGTGTCTAAGTTTATGTAAGTAATAATCATACTTAATTTTGGAAAATGCTTGTGGTTCTACCAAAGAGAAAACCAATGCATTAAATGAATCCCTTTGATTTTTAGATGTATGCTGAAGTATTCAGAGGTGTACTGTCATGGTCTGCAACTTATTTTCAAGTGGCTGAGGAAAAAAGAAAAAAGAAAGTCTATTACAATGAAGGGGTAAAAGAAAAAACAAATGTTGTAAAATGTTAAAAAGTGAATATATGTGAAAGTACACAGGTGTTCATAATATTATTCTTTCAACTTATCTGTAGACTTAAAATGTTCCAAAATAAAAAGTTGAAAGAAAAACAAGCAAATCCTGATAATGGATAGTACCTTCTTCTGGAAGGGGGGAGACACAAGGAAGATACAAGGAAGCTTCTGGTATGCCGGTAATGTTCTATTTCTTGATCTGGGTAGTACGTACCTGCATGTGTTTGCTTATTTTTTTTATTTTTTGTGGTAAGCGGGCCTCTCACTGTTGTGGCCTCTCCCGTTGTGGAGCACAGGCTCCGGACGCGCAGGCTCAGCGGCCATGGCTCACAGGCCCAGCTGCTCTGCGACATGTGGGATCTTCCCGGACCGGGGCACGAACCCGTGTCCCCTGCATCGCCAGGCGGACTCTCAACCACTGTGCCACCAGGGAAGCCCTGCATGTGTTTTTGTTTATGCTTTCCCAAGACTTATACATGGTTTGTGCACTTTTCCACATATTTCACTACAATAAAAAAAATGTTAAGGAAGTCCGTTTCAAAAACCTAACTACATTTCAAAGGTAACTTACAGACTTTTTAAAAAAAGGAAAGCAGGGAAAAAGTTGTTTCAGTGGTGACCAAAGGTTTTTAAATACCAGACAACATTAAATACATCTGACACAAGGTGTATTAAAAAAAAATGTAACCACTTTGCACTGTAAACTCAACTGGACAGCGATGACAACTGGTATTATGATCTCAGTCCGCACCACATAATGACCCCAAATCTCTCTCCACATCCTTCAGCGTTCCACTCCACCCCCTTGGAAGGTAACCTTCTTCGTCCTACCAATTCTCACTTCTTATTAGTTTTCTTCTACCCACCTTTCTCCATTTTTGTACCTAGAAATATAGGATGAGTCACCAAACAAAGACATCACACCCCCTCAAATCCCTGTTCACGACATCTTCCAAATGCTTTCTCTCCTCCCCTCCCCTCCTCTGCCAGTGCCACCAGCTGTTCCGGTCCCGGTCTATCGCCCTGGGGGGCAGACTGCAGACAGATGCAGAACTTGCTTCTTCTCTCCAAAAACCCAGCTAGCACTTGTCAAACTAAATTGCAGAAGAACCAGCTGTCCAGGAGCCCAGCCTACACGGGGAGATTTTCAAATCCCGAGCTCTCTCCTTTAACTCTGTTTTGACTCTCCCATTCGATTCCTAATAAATGGTCTGAAGATGCGAAAAGTAGAGACAAAGATGTCTGGATGTGAGAGGTCACGGGGACGGTTTCGTGAAAAGCAGCTGAGGCACCGAGAAGAGACGGGAAAGGAACGAAAGAGCAGCCGCTCCAGGGCCAAAGGCTGGAGAATCGTGGTGGGGAGGGGCGGCGGACGGAGGAAGACCGAGAAAGGAGGGGAGCCCTGCTGGACACAGGCTGAGGAAGGGGGCTCGGGAGACTAAGGGTAATAGGACAACTGGGCCTGCGATGGGGAAACGTACTACGAACAGCGGCCCCGGACCACCAAGGGGGTGCCGGCCGCGGCAGGCGGGAAGAGGGTAAGTCCAGCGGGGAAGAGAAGGTTCAGAGGAGCCCGGGGGAGGCGAGGCCCGGGCCGCGCGCCCACCTGCGAGTAGGAGCACTTCTCCGAGTCGCTGCCGCCCAGGACGGCGCACGCCTCATTCTCCAGCTCCTCGTCCTCCTCAAGTACGTCGACCAACGATACCACGGGCTCCAGCTCCGACTGCCGCCCAGCACGCTCCTCGGCTCCAGCCATTCTCAACTGTCACCCGGACCGCCTCTCGGCCCCGGCGGAGGCGGGAAAAGCGCCCGCGAGGGGCGGGGCCGGAGGAGGCGGGGCCTCAGTGCCAGGCACCAATCCCAGAGACGGGGAGCGAAGGAAGGGGGAGGAGCGACTTCCGACAAACGGAAGTTACTCCTCTCCCTTCTCCCGCCTGCGCCTGCGGCGAGCTGGCTTCCGCTTCCGGGTGGCGCGTCATCGCTGCGCGCTCTGGAAGTTTGGTGGTGTCCATGGAGTTGTTGGCCGAGTACGTCGGGCAGGACGGGCAGCGACAGCAGCTACGGGTGCCCTGTGAGGCGCCGGGCGTCGCCGACCCTTTCCAGGGCTTGTTATCGGGCGTGGCTAAGATGAGGGAGCTGGTGACCAACCTCCTCGGCTCCCCGGTACAGCGGGAAGCACAGGACCGGGTGGCGGCGGCTCCAGAGAAGGCGTTGGACGGTGAGTTCTGAGACGGTGCTGGAGCGACAGATGGGTGGGCAGGGGCGCCCGGGGAAAGTCTGCTCAGGGAGCCTGCGTGGAGTGGCAAACTTGGAGAAAGTGAACCTGGGGGGAAGAACTCCAACTAAAACTTGTTAGCACCTTCCGCCAGATCTGGGCTGTACCTGGGCTCATTTACCAGGGCTGCTTTTCACGATTCTCTTTGCAGTTAAATCACACACACACAAAAACGTGCTGAACGTCTACTGCTCTATGCCAGTCATTGGGCTGAGCTCTGGAGAAAGAATGAAACTCAGTTCCTGTCCTTGTGGAACTCTGACCGCTGAGGGGTTAGACAGACAAACACTCTTATTAAAGAGTAGAAGGATGACCCTAGGCTCCTCTGTAGCTATTGCAAACCTAGAGAACCCAAAAAGACTTCAGAGAGGGCGTGAATTCTAAGCTGGGTGTTGAAGGATGGAAAGGAATCTTCCCCGGTGTAAAATTACGAACAAATTTGGAAGACTGCCATCTGTCACAGAATAGGAGCAGGTTCCGAAGATTGCAGCAGATTTCAGATGAACAAGTCTTAACTCTCAGGGACTCCTTTCCTTTCCCAGTTTTGTAGGTGCAGTTTGAAAGTAGAAACGGGAAATTTAAGTGTATTTGTTTTTTTAAGTCTTGTCTTGACTACCCTGAGCTGAAGAACCTAAGAACTAAATATTAGAATCAGGACTTAATTCCTCTGTAGAGGAGCTTAAACTGTACTGTACTTTCCTTTCCATCTTGTTTACATCTTGATTGCCAGATAATGTGAAGGAACCAATTCAGAATATTACACGAACTTCAGATAATAGATTGTTTCCATGAGAGAGAAGTCCTGGTTCTTGGCTCCAAAAGTTCCTCTCTGATCCGTTGAAAATATTATCATTGGAATAAGGACAGGTATAGGTAGAGCCATTTATATATATATATATATATATATATATATATATATAAAATTACTTACTGGATAAGTAACTGCTGTCTGTTCTAATAGTGGGTCAGTAATATCTTCATACAGGAAGACATGCTTTTGTATATTTAATGAGGTCCCCATAAAGCTTCTGTTTGAATTTCCTTTGTTAAAAGCTGTAGAGATTAAAATGACAGATTTTATCTTATATGAATCATATCTTAACAAATACAAAATTTTAAAAATGTAACAATTATGAAAGAAAAGTGATAGAACGCAACACTAGAAAGACAAATAGTGGTGATCATTTTGTAATGTACAGAAGTATTGAGTCACTGTGTTGTGCACCTGGAGCTGACAGTGTTGTGGGTCAATTATACTTCAATTGAAAAAGAGTCATCATAATGACCAAAAAAAAAAAAAAAGAATCCAGTTACCAAAATGTGCAGAAGACTTGAACACACAGTGCTCCAGATAAGATACACAAATGGCCAGAAAGCACCTGAAAAGATGCTCAACATCATTGACTTTCAGGGAAAGGCAAATCAAAGCCGCAGTGACATACCATGCCATGCCCACTAGGAAGGCTGTAATCAGAAAGAACAATAACAAGTCTTGGCTAGGATGTGAAGAAATTGGAGCCCTCACACACTGCGGGTGGAAATGCAAAATGGTGTACCTTCTTTGGAGAACACTTTGTCAGTTCCTCAAAAAGTTAAACCTAAATTTGTCGTACGACCCAGCAGTTCTACTCCTAGGGATTCCTAGTTCCACTCCTCGTTCTCCCGAGAGAACTGGAAACATGTTCCCATTAAAAACAAACGCACAAATGTTCATAGCTGCATTGTTCATAATAGCTAAAAAGTGGAAACAACACAGATGTCCATCAGCTCATGAGTAGATAAACAAAATATATATCCATACAATGGAATATTATTCAGCAACAAAAAGGAATGAAGTACTGATAAATGCTATACAACATGAATGAACTCTGAAAACATGATAAGTGAAAGAAGGCAGACACAAAAGGCCACATGTTTTACGATTCATTTGTATGAAGTGTCCACAATAGACAAATCTAAAAGATAGGAAAGTAGATTAGTGGCTGCCAAGGACTGAGGGGAATGGGAAGTGACTGCTAATTTGTATGAGATTTCTTTCTGGGAAGATGAAAAGTGTTCTGGAATTAGTGGTGATGGTGGCCCAACCTAGTGAATATCTAAATAAACTGTATGCTTTGAAAGTGAATTTTATGGTATATGAATCATATCTCAAAAAAAACTGATAGAAAAGAAAGGTTTTAAACACCAAAATTCCCAAAGTCTTTTTAACTGTACATATTTCTAATTTGATATATCCATTGTTCTATTAATCCCTAAAGTGAAATGGTCTCATTATCAGCTGCTTTAGCTATGTATATTTCTTTCAACCAATGAACATATTGTCATACAACAAATATTTATTTTAAAAGGTGATGATGAAGATGATGCAGAAGATGAAAATAACGTTGATAACAGAACTAACTCAGATGGACCCTCTGCAAAACGGCCAAAAACACCAACTTAACTGTAGCTTTTATGAAATTTAAAAGACTGCTATGATATCTTATTTATCACACACTGACATTTAAGGAAGACTTGTGCTCTAATTTAGAAAGCATTTGCTTTGTTCCCCTGGGACAATTTTGTCAAAGAAGAAGCTTTTCTGCTGTTTCCATCAAAGAAAGATAGAATAAATGTTTTGAAAGGAATCTTTTTTCTTGAGTGAGAAGTAAGTTTCAGACCATGGAGATAAAATAGACATTTAATAATGTATAAAATCCACTATGTTGGCAACTGAATTCTTTCTTTATACTTTTTAAATACCCTCTGGATTAAATTGTGTGATGTCTACATCTTTCAGCTTCTGTTATAAAAAGTACATGTCAAGGTTCATGGACAATTATATTTCAAGGAACTGACATGAACAAGTGGTGAAAATTGGGTATTAAATTTAAGAATGGCAGTTCTGTATAAGTAGAAGGAAAATGGGAATAGAGAGAAATACTGAAGAGAAAGGAGAGCCCTTGAGAGAGATCCAAGGAAACCTTGAATCCACACTCACACCCAGTACACAGACTTCTGGAGACGATACCACTCAATGGATATATGTTTAACCTGTACCTTAAGAGAGTTATAAATGGGGTGCGCTTTTAGGCTGTGATGTGCTATTTATGTTAACACAAATATAAGTCTTTAGGTAAGCAACCTGTGTTGAATATAAAAAGATATTTCGTGTCATCCTGTAGTCAAACTTTGATTTTGCTTAGCAAAGGACTATCAAATCCTTTAAATATACATATGTATATATTCCTAAAATATATGTGTGTGTGTATGTATTCCTTTTCTGCTTGTCGGAGGGACTAAGGCATTTTTCATTTACTCTGCGTGTTTCCTCATTCATTTAGATAGCTAAACTGCAGAGAAATCAAGTAGCATGTACCTACTGAAACACAAATTGTCATAGAATTTTAGAGTTGGAAGTAACCTTACAGATTATATGATTTATTTCAGAGGTGAATCAAATGTGAGGTATTTGCCCTGAGTTACAGAGCTTATTGGCAGAGCTTGGGTTATACACATAGCGTTTGAAAGATTCCGGTAGCACTTTCCCAGTTACACATTCTGAAACCTGTAGCTTACAAAGTACATGCTATTAAGGAAACTGAATTTACACACCTTTTCATATCTTTAAAGTATTGTTTTACTTGGAACATCAGCCTTCCACTAAGTGCTCTTATGTAATTAAAACAATACCAACTAGAAAAAGTTTTATAAATGGTCAGAAATTACCTTGTTTAGTTTGTGATAATGTCTCTAATATTGGGATTTCAGCTCAGTGACTGATTTGTAATAATCTTTTATCTTTATACAATCCTTAAAAAAACAAGCTGTATAATTAAAATAGTTCATACGTTTAAAGTAGTAGCTGAACTTTGCTCCTGAACATTTTGTCTCCTTCTGTGTTTAGTAAGTATGTTTATGAAGAAGAAATGTCAACATATTTTTGCTTGTGGTCTAGTGTTTGGAGGTCTGGGTTATAGGTCTGATCGATCTTTTTCTGATTCTAATACTGTCTTCCTAAGTGAGCCACATGCATGACAAAAAAGATTTTGAAGGTTTGAGGGACCAGCTTGAAGGACCAGTAGAAAAGAAATGCCTTGACTGGTTTTCTAATCTGAAAACCAGAGGTAAAACTGTTGGCCACAGGCATACAGGATACAATTATTCTCTGAAACAGCTCCAACTTTACTGTTATACAAGAAAGTCAACCCCACAATCCTACCTAAAAATAAGCTTGATGCTAGACTTAGGTAATTTTTTTATTATTATTATTTATTTTTTTTTGTGTGTGTGGTACGCGGGCCTCTCACTGTTGTGGCCTCTCCCGTTGCGGAGCACAGGCTCCGGACACACAGGCTCAGCGGCCATGGCTCATGGGCCCAGCCGCTCTGCAGCATGTGGGATCCTCCTGGACCGGGGCACGAACCCGTGTACCCTGCATCGGCAGCCAGACTCAACCACTGCGCCACCAGGGAAGCCCTTAGATAATCTTTTAAAATATGAAACATGGAGTTCTAAATATGAAATATATGGACATATGCAAATATGTATATATGTAAGTGCTTTTGTGTCACATTAAATACTTATTTTAAGAGTTCTGTGGCCAAGGACAAGAACTTTTACTCTTTTATAATAGGTTACTGTTGCTTGGCTGTAATATTAGTTAGGAAGTTTGAACATTTAAACATTTCCTTCAGCAGAACTTTCTCAGCTTCTGAGACAATGTTAGGTCCCCATACTATATGTTTCTGTGGAACCTGGCCCCCTGTACTTACCCCCTCATAAAATGTACTTTATTAGAAGTATTTCTTCAAGCTGCTCAAATTTTTTTTTTTATATATAAAGTTATTTATTTTTTGGCAGAGTTGGGTCTTCGTTGCTGTGCACGGGCTTTCTCTAGTTGTGGTGAGCGGGGGCTACTCTTCGTTGCGGTGCGTGGGCTTCTCATTGTGGTGGCTTCTCTTTGTTGTAGAGCACAGGCTCTAGGCGTGCAGGCTTCAGTAGTTGTGGCACGCGGGCTTCAGTAGTTGTGGCGCACGGGCTTAGTTGCTCCGTGGCATGTGGGATCTTCCCGGACCAGGGCTCAAATCCGTGTCCCCTGCATTAGCAGGCGGATTCTTAACCACTGCACCACCAGGGAAGTCCTGCAATATTTTTTTTAAACTTTTATTGAGAAGGCTTGTATTTTTAAGGAAATAAAAGTTTGTTTTCTTCCAAATGGAAAAATGAGAGACATCTGTGGCCCTCAGTTTATTATGTAGTACTTTTCCCTACATCCTATTTAGCCTATTAAAGATACACCTATTTCTCGGTAGAACTGTTCAATCTACAAACATAGAATATCATTTCTTATCTAACATTCTGCAGTAAGATGCATACATAAGATATCTTAAAAACCTAGGCTTTAACATGTTTGGGGAAATTAATCATACTACAATCGTCCTGTGATGTCATCTTGCACATTTAAGTATATAGTAAGATTAGAGTGTAAAATTATTATAGAAATTGGAGAATATTTGTAAAATAACACTTTCGGTTTTAACAAATGAGAAACAAGTTGGTTAGTTTTTGTGATGAAGTTGGGTTCTTTTCTCACTACCTAGGGCATAATAAATTTCAGGTAGATTCAAGATGTTTAGTATTAAAAAAAAAAAAACCTGTAAAAGTACTAAAAGAAAATGGACTAAGAGTTTTTATAGTCTCAGAGTGAGGAAGGTTACCTAAGGAAGATTTTTAGAAATCCAGACACCGTGATAGAAAAGATTAGTAAATGCAATTACATAATAATGAAAATTTCTGAATATTCTGTAAATGAGGTTAAAAGACAAAGCGGGAAAAAGTATTTAGTATTTTCAACAGAAATGACCAAGAACTAAAATTCCTTTTATAGCTCTCACATGTACCAGTCAGAAAGACAATAGAAAATTTCACTTCAAAGAAAAGTAAAACCACAATGCAGTACTGTTTTCTTCTCACACTGAAAGGGCAAAAGTTTTGATGCAATATTGAGCTGGAAAGGGTGTGAAGTCCATAATATATTGGTGGTGAGAGTGTAAATTGGTATAAGCTCTTGAAAAGTCAAGTTGACGATTCTGTCAAAAGGTTAAATGTGAGGGGCTTCCCTGGTGGCGCAGTGGGTGAGAGTCCGCCTGCCGACGCAGGGGACATGGGTTCGTGCCCCGGTCCGGGAAGATCCCACATGCCGCAGAGCGGCTGGGCCCGTGAGCCATGGCCGCTGAGCCTGCGCGTCTGGAGCCTGTGCTCCACAACAGGAGAGGCCACAGTGGTGAGAGGCCCGCGTGCCGCAAAAAAAAAAAAAAAAAAAAAAAGTTAAATGTGCGTGCTCTTTGACTCAGCAGTTTCACTAATAGAAATTTATCCTATGGTTAATAGCACACATATGCACAGATAAATATATAAAACTATTCATTGTAGCATTATTCTTGGTAACAAATGATCGTAAACAACCTAAATGTTCATCAGCAGAAGACCCTAGTTAATTAAATTAAAAAAGAAGCACATTAGTACAATAATTCTGTGCAGCCATTAAAAAAAGACAAAGGTATAGCTCTATGTGTTATTAAGATCAATATGCAGTATATGATGTTAAATGAAAACTAGCAAGATGTAGAACAGAGTGCAGAATGCTTCTAGTGGAGAATATTGGCTAGATATGCATATAGTATCTCTGAAAGGACAGTCAAACTGCACCTGGAAGAAGGAGTTGGGGTTGAGAGTGAGAGTGAGACTTTTCATTGTATGTTCTTGTTCTCTTTGCTTTTTTTTTTCTAATTTATTTTATTTTTGGCTGCATTGGGTCTTCATTGCTTTGCATGGGCTTTCTCTAGTTGCTGTGAGCAACTACTCTTGGTTGCGGTCCGTCGGGTTCTCACTGTGGTGGCTCCTCTTGTTGTAGAGCACGGGCTCTAGGCACGTGGGCTCAGTAGTTGTGGCTCACGGGCTCTGGAGCGCAGGCTCGGTAGTTGTGGTGCACGGGCTCTGGAGCACAGGCTCAGTAGTTGTGGCTCACGGGCTCTGGAGCGCAGGCTCAGTAGTTGTGGCTCACGGGCTCTGGAGCACAGGCTCAGTAGTTGTGGTGCACGGGCTTAGTTGCTCGGCGGCATGTGGGATCTTCCCGGACCAGGGCTCGAACCTGTGTCCCCTGCATTGGCAGGCAGACTCTCAACCACTGCGCCACCAGGGAAGCCCTCTCTTTGCTTTTTTAAAAAAGCATATGTTACATATTTTTCTACACAAACAGAAAAACAAAAAAGTCATGCTTTTTTAATAAGGGCAGATCAGCCATATTAACAGTTTATTTTATTTTATTTATTTTTTAAACAGTTACTTTTTAAAAATTAGTTAATTAATTTTTGGCTGTGTTGGGTCTTCGTTTCTGTGCGAGGGCTTTCTCTAGTTGTTGCAAGTGGGGGCCACTCTTCATCGTGGCGCGAGGGCCTCTCAGTATCACGGCCTCTCCTGCTGCGGAGCACAGGCTCCAGAAACACAGGCTCAGTAGTTTAAAACACTGTCATGTACGTAATTCAGGGCAAAAATTAACGAATCCAGACTTAAACAAAACAAAGTGTCCACATTTCCCCTCTGACTACTACTTTGTCAGAAAAGGGAGTATGCAACTTCTAAAGAGGTTTACGAGAGCTGGGCTAAATATGAGAATAGGGTACCATTAATGATAGGGAGGAGGTATTTCTAAAACTGATGGGCCCAGCCTTAACCCTCTAGCCAATGTTACTGTAACTATTCCAGTTCTCAGGTGACCTTTGGGATCAGAGTTGCTCTATTTAAAGACATGGCCCAGACTTCCCAGGTGGCGTAGTAGTTAAGAACCCACCTGCCAATGCAGGGGACGGGTGTTTGAGCCCTGGTCCAGGAAGATCCCACATGTCGCGGAGCAACTAAGCCCATGCGCCACAGCTGCTGAGCCTGCGCTCTAGAGACTGCGAGCCACAACTACTGAAGCCCACCCGCCTAGAGCCCTTGCCTGCAACAGTAGAAGCCACTGCAATGAGAAGCCCGCGCACCGCAGCGAAGAGTGGCCCCTGCTCACCACAACTAGAGAAAGCCCGCACGCAGCAGCGAAGACCAAAACGCAGCCAAAAAAATAATTAAAAAAATAAAATAAAATAAAGACATGGTCTAGGAAACAGTGAATGCTAGACAGTAAGCCTCTATTTAAATCTTTTAAAAAATAGCAGTTCACGTTGGGGCAGCAACAAGGCAATTGGGGTACAGTTTTAAATAGAAATTTACTCTTATGCCAGAAATTCTGCTGGGTATAGAAGTAACTTCTGGAAGCACATTACTAGTTTAAATGAGTGCTTTATAGGGCCAAGGTATTGCCCCTTGATACCAGAGTACTGAAAGTGTGTGCTGTAGCTTTAAGATGTCCTCATGATATTTGCTGCGTATGTTTGGTGGTTTAGGAAACCATTGTTTTCATGATTGTAACTTAAGAATTTCTCAAGACTAACCACCACTTAAAACCTTGTTTGTGACTGTGGTCTATGTTTTTCTCGCATGAATAAGGAAAATCCCAAGACAGCCAACATCACAAGAACTGTTAGAAAAAATAAATTGAGAGACTCATTTTAAATCTTGACCTTGAAAAGAATATATCCCTACATGCTGAAACTGGAAAGAGCTAAGTAACCAAACATACCTAGAACACATGACAAATTATGCTATGCACTTAGTAACTTTATTCTCTCTAGATTGTTTTGGAGCCTCGTGAGAGGGCTGTTGAGTGGCAATAAAAATCACTCATGCAGTAAATAATTACTGAGCACCTACTATGTGGCAGGCACTGTTCTGGGCATGGGGCACATGGCATAAACAGACAAAAAATCCCTGCCCTCATGAAGTTTAGATTCTGACAAAATGTATAACATGTCATATGACAGTAAGTGCTCTGGAGAAAAACAGGGGAGGCAGATGCTTAATTTTCAATAGGGTGGTCAGAGGCAGCCTCACTAAGCTGACAGTTGAGCAAAGGTCTGAAGAAGGTGATGGAGCTGGTCAGGGCTGAGCATCCAGGCAGAAGGTACACTGAGCCCAGAAGCCCTGAAACATGTTTTTCTGGCATGTTCTAGAATCAGCAAGACCAGTGAGGCTGGAGTGGAGCAAGGGGTGGAGGGGGTTGTAGAAAATGAAGTCAAAGTCGAGGGCCACTTACTTAGAACTTTGTGTGCCATGTTAAGGACTTTGGCTTTTATTCTGAGAAGGGGAGCTATAGAAGGATTTTTGAGAGGAATAACTTTTAAAAATGATCCCTTGCCTCTTGTTTGATAGTAGACTTTTAGGAGACTTGAGCAGATTTTGGTGGGTGGAGAGATCAGCAGCTTATCTTTATAGACAGGTTAAGTTTCAGGTGCCTGGTAAGATATCTTAGTAAATATCAAGTAGGCAGTTAGATATTCAAGTCTGGAGCTCAGGAGAGAGATCAAGGAAGTGACAGAAATTTGCGTTTTAAAGCCATGAGCCTGGATGCAGATGACAAGGGATTAAGTGTAGAAAAGAGAACTGGGGCATGCCAACACTTGGAAATTGGGCAGATCCTCAAAGAGGAAACAGGAAAGGGGATAGGAGAAGCTGGTGAGGAAGGAAGCAAATCAGAAAAGTATCTAGAATTGGACTAATACATGGTAGCTACTAGCCACATGTGACTGTTTCATTAAAATTTAAAATTCAGTTCCTCAGCCGCACTGGCCACATCTCAAGGGCTCATTTCATGTGGCTCCTGGCTATTCATAGGGACAGCACAGATACAGAACATTTCCAACATCACTAAAATTCTATTGGGCAGTACTGATCCAGAAGTCAGCTGAAGAAAATAGCTCAAGGACAAGGGAGTGTGTCAAAAAGTAATTTGAGGGACTTCTCTGGTGGTCCAGTGGTAAGACTCTGTGCTCCCAATGAAGGGGGCCCGGGTTCGATCCCTGGTGAGGGAACTAGATCCCACATGCATGCTGCAACTAAGAGTCTGCCTGCCACAACTAAGACCCGACGCAACCAAAATAAATAAATAGTGTTTTTTTAAAATCCATTAAAAAAAATAATAATGAGGGGGAATTCCCTGGCAGTCCAGTAGTTAGGACTCCATGCTTTCACTGCCAAGAGCCCAGGTTCAATCCCTGGTCAGGGAACCAAGATCCCACAAGGCACGACCCAGCCAAAAAAAAAAAAAAAAAAGTAATTTGAGGACTGAGACTTGACCATTGGGTTGTTACATGTAAATGACTGGCAACCTCTTGACAAGAGAGCAGCTTTGGTAGAGTGGGAGGCAAAAGCCTGACAGAATTGTATTCAGGATAAATTGGACGATAGGAATCAGAATCACAAAATACAGACATCTCATTCCCGACCTTGGGCTCTGGCTGGCAGCTGTTTGCAGTCTACCTGGTATGGTCATGTCTACTCTGCCGCCACTGCTGCTGAGGGGCCTGACAGGCCAGCCTGCAGCTCCCGGTGCTGCATGCCCAGATGCATTCCAAGCCACCATGGGAGCAGCTCAGGACCATGGATGTTGCCATTGGGCTTACCTCCTGCTTCCTGTTTCCTCCTGCCTGGGGCAGGGTCTTGTCATACCTGGAGAGCTACAAGAAGCAGGAGTAAAGAGGGCTGTCCTTTCCCTTCTCTGTGACATGACCACCCCTAGCCTGTCCTGATCATGTCTACTGCATTCCTGGCTGGCCTCCCCTAGATCATGGCCTTCAGTTAGTGACCTCCTGCAGCTGATCTTCATGACCCCTCTTTGTCCATGCTTGACATCCTGGGACCACATACATTAGTTTATAAGTCTGCTTAACGCTGAAGTCTATTTAAACCTTGGAAAAAAAGAAAAGAAAGAATATATAGACACCTTTTTAAAGATTTGCACAATTCAGACAGCTGGGGTAAGCCTACCATGAAATAATTGTTGACACTGTTCCACAGACAAACACAGTTCTCACGAGTAACAGTTGAAGCTTTATGTTGCGTGAAAACCCCTGGCGCAGTAACTCTCAACCCTAATAGACTTCCTTGAAGACCTCCTAAAACAGGATTGCCTTGGCCCCTCCCCCCAGGGATTGATAGTTGGGAGGGACCCTGGCATTGTTTATGAGGAGTTTTGCCTTGTTTTTTATTTCCTTGAGTGATTCTAACATTCAGCCACAGTTCAAGACGCACTCACTGCCTTAGACCAAAACAAAAATACCAATGCATAATGATTCCCAACCATGGTCCAGAGTTATATGGAACTTTATCAATATACTGGAGAATTTATAGTGATGGCACATACTTGATGCAAAAATGAGTCATGTAGTATTGCAGTAAGCTTTTCTGCCAGTGATTTGGAGATTGAGAACATTAAATCCATCAAGAAGGAAATCAAAAAAAAAAAAAGAAGGAAATCAATACCAGATAATCTTAACACAGACTTTAACACTACCCATGGTGAACAAACATACAGGTTTGATTATTTTATGGGTGCTGTTACTCTCGTAGCACTTCTCTGATGATTCCACTTCTGCAAAGAAAAGCTTGTTAATTATAAAAGCTTTGTTTGAAGTAGAATCAAATTCTAAACTTGGGGAATCACATTTTTTACTTTGAAACTGGTAACCTCTTTAAAACCAGAAAATGTGGCAATTCCCTGGCGGTCCAGTGGTTAGGACTCCGCGCCCCGCCACTGCAGGGGGCACATGTTCGATCCCTGGTTGGGGAACTAAGATCCCATATGCTGCAGGGCAACTAAGCCCGCTCGCTCTAGAGCCCATGTACCACAATTAGAAGCCCAGTGCCACAACAAAGAGCCCGCATGCCGCAACTAAGACCCGACGCAGCCAAATAAAAAAAATAAATATTAAAAAAAAAAAAAAACCCACTAGGAGCTGTAACTGTTTTTCTCAATCTGGAAGCAAATATCACTGAGTAGCTATAGATACTAGGATATGTCCCTTCCCTAAAATCCCTGAAGCACTTTCTACATTTGCCATTTATCTCGTTATCTAATCCTGTATTCACAGCTTTTTGTATTGTGATGTGACTATGAAATAAGTGATCTGTTACAATACACAGGTCTCCTATCCATTGGTTTCAACCTCCACCTCAATCTAATAGGGCTAAGGACTAATTTCCCCTTTCTCTCTTTACCAAAAGAGTGCTTTGAACTATTAAATAGCCATTGAGAAAATAGGACTAATCTAAAACTTGGATAATTAATTCCTAAATAATCAAAAAACAGATTAACCCTGCAGTCTAAACCTTTGTGATTGCATTTGGAAATACATTACTCCTACTCTAATTATTTTAATATTTCTACTATCAAGACAATATCTTGAAAGAAAGAGATGGACTGAGCATTTGCTCACCAAATCCCAAATAACTAGAATCTTAAGTGTAAGAAAGTCTACTTCCATAAAAAGGAATTACTACCTTACAAGACAAATAGCAAACTCACAAACCCTGCATTACATCAAGCATTTATAAAACAAAAAATAATGGAAATAATTTCCTTAAATCATTTCCAAACTATCACTGCCTCAAGACAAAACAAGAAACTGCTCAATGACTTTCCTTAATCTTTTCTTTGATAAGCAGTATAGTGGAATGATAGAGCTGGAGATCTGAAACCAGATATCCTGGGTTCAAATCCTAGCTCTTCCACTTGCTGTGTGACCATGAGCAAGTTATTAATTGGTATGTGCTTCAGGTTTCCTCATTTTCCTCTTCTGTAAAATGGTACTAGTACCAGTACACACCTGCCTCATAGGACTCTTGTGCAGCATGAATGTGTATCATTCAGGAAACTGCCTGCAGCATGCATATTTTTAGTAAGTATTCAAAAGATCCAAGTGATTTGGTTATCTGACGCTTGCAGAAACATATATTTCAAACTGCTGCTTAATTTGAAGATTCAATGTATTGTAGCAAAAAATATATCCTTTCAGTAACTAGACCTTTGGAAGTAGTAAAGGAGAGAAATGAGATTAATTGGAGAAGAACAGAAGAATCTGATCGCACTGCTTTTGAGTTACAAGAGTACCTGCTTTATCTTTCAAGTAAAAGCTTGCTGTGGAATGCTCAGCCTTCCATTCTGGTCAAACCTGATACAAGGTAAAGGTTGAGCTTGCTTGAAAACTTTTAGATTTTCAGTAGCTCACACAAATTGAGAAAAACCTTTCTCAGTTCTTTTCCAATCTTTAGCATGGTTAGGCAGACAGTACCCAGTGCTGAAACATTTGTCATTTGTGAGAAGCACTACAGTTCAGTGATTAGGAATAAAGGCATCAGATGCCAGGTTAGAACTCTGCCTCTGCTTCTTGGCTGTGTAACCTTTGGCAAGTTACTTAACTTCTCCACCTCAGGGTCCTTATCTGTAAAATCTGGATAATAATAGCTGTTATCTCATAGGATTGTTGGGAGGACTAAATGAGTTAATTCATGTAAAGCTCTTAGGACGGGGCCCAACGGAGTAAGCACCAAAAAATATTATGATTCTTATTCAGATCGGTCAGTGTAAACATTTCCCTGGTATTGATGACATTAACTGTATAAAAATATATCTTGATCTCACCCAGAAAAGAAGAAAAATAATCCTAATTTCTAATTTTCCATGTTTTAGTTACTTGTATTGTTACCAGACATGAGGTAGTAAGTACAGATGCAAAGGACGCAGTACAGGGATCACATCTTCATGCAATTAACCTAACGTCAGAAGACTGGACCCTAGGCAGAAAAGAAAATCAGGACGATGACTTGAGAGCATCTTTTAGATGTCACACATCTGACAGGGACTGCCTTAAGTATTTTCACTGAACACCTTGTTTTTATCTTCTATGTGTTAGATTTCTCAACTTTCAAACACTTAGTCTCTTCCCAAGTAGTTTAAAAAAAAAAAAGTTGCATGAATAATTCTAGCTAATTAATAATGCCAGTAGCATTACCAAAACGAAGAACACATTTTGCTTCTCAAGACAGCCATCACCTCAATAATTTTATACCAATTTCACACAAGCTGGTAGCAAGCAAGTATAAATAGCTGGCTTAGCTACAACAGGATGAATTGGTGTTTTAGTCTGAAGAATTTTAAAACAAGCCAAGTAATTGTATAAAATTTAAATTTTATGACCATGTTTGGACCTTTTTACATTAAACACAATGGAAATGTTCATTTTTTCCCCAAAGGAAAAATTTCTGAATCATCACTATGTTGCACAGTAGAATAAAAATATGAATCCAGGTACTTATTCAAGTTTCTAAAGAATTCAAATAACATAAAATTTTACTTCCAAAATCTGAAGTCATCAACATGATTTTGTAGTACTGTATCACAGGCTTTACCTAAAAATTCAATATTCAGATAAAGATAGTCCCCTAGTCACATTCTTTAAAAAGCCTCTGCCCCACCACAGCTTCCTGAGATCTGTGAAGAAACTGCAGTCTTGTGATCAGGCTTCATACAGTACTGGCAGTTTTGTACTTGTAAGGAAAAAATAGTGACCGATTTTATGTGTCAATCAGTTGTAGTCTGCTGATCTGATTAGAAGCCTTGACAAATGCCTGGTGGCGATTGCATATAACTGCCAAGCATATGGGAATAATACAGTAGCCCATCGTTTTGGGGTCAGCTCTTGTACAAGAATAAAGGAACAAAAACATCTGCAAGTAAGGTATCAGAAAAATAACTGTCCAAAACCAGAAAGGCAGGGAGAGTAACCGAGCTTTCAAGGAGTGTGTCCATGTAGTTCCTTCAAGGGGCTCCTCTGGGTGCTGCTGAATGTGTTCCAAGGCCAGCCTATTGTAAGTCTCGTTGATTTCAAAAACATAGTAAAATGCTGCTGCACTTGCTAACAGATACAATCCCACTCCAATCCATCCCATACGCTGACGGAAGTTCATCATTCTCCATGCTCTGTGCCTTTGAGTTAAAACAATAACAACACAGTGAGGGTCTAGTAATGCTGTCATGTCAGCTGTTCCAAATGTACTTACTTTTCGTCCAATGAGCTCTAAAATACTCCCTAACACATTTGAGGTTTAAAATAACTAAATTAAATTTACATCTATTAAGAAGTATAAACATCTTACAGGTTGTTTTATGTAATAGTTATGCGGAAGTAAAGTTTCAGTATATATAAAGTGTGCTTTTTACTGAATCCCACAGATAAATAAATCATTAAATCTGGCTTAAATAGGTCCAGCACACGTTCCCTTAAATTGTAATTAAACTAGTTCCCTAGGGAACATTTCACTTCTATACTTCAAATACTTTCTGAATTAACAGTATTGCTTCAGACATGAAAACTTGGTTCTACAAGTCAAACCAATATCGGAGCCCCCACGTTAAGACAGCAACTCTTAAACACTTACAGTGGTCCCGAAAATCTTCCTGTTCCCACGGCAAGCGTTAAAGAGTCACTCAGCTCTGAATAATCGGGTGGCTTTGGCATTTCAGAGAAAACCACCATAAAAGAAATCCCCGGGGTCACCGGCTGGGAGAATGGTGCGCACGGCTAGCCTGGAGCAAAAGCTAATTGTGATTAAGCACAGCGTGACTGCAGCCGGTCACGCGGCGGCCCGGCCCCTGTCGCCGCTGCCGGAGCCCCAGCCTGTGTCACTCGGCCCAGCCGGGAGACTCCCCAGCCACCCTGGCCTCCCCTGCAACCGGCCCCGCCCCCTGTCGTGCTGCAGCGCCCGCTGCCGCGACAGGGCTGCGCGGGCGGCGCCAGACCCGGGCCTCTCCGCCTTGCAGCGCCGGGAGCCCGGTGCCCGGCAGCGGCCACAGGCCGAGCCTGCAGAGCTGGGCAGGTCCCGGATCTCACCTCCTGTCCCGGTTGGCCCGCCCGCCCGCCGTCCCGGATGCTGCTACAGTAGGGGCTTCCGGCTCGGGCAGGAAGCGCTTTGCCCCGCCCCCCGAAAGGCCCGCCCCCTCGTGACGTTAGGGAGCCTCCGCCGTGGCACCGCCTCCCCGAGCGCTCCCGGAGCAGCTCTGCTGGAACTCCAGGGAGGCTACGGAGGCGCCAGTTGTAGCTCTACCCTTCAGGTGGGCGGCAGTCTGGGCCTGGCCGCTTCAGCGCTCCTCAAAGCCTCTCCCTGGTGCTTCGCTCGCGGCTCTGATCGCCACCGTCGTTCCTCGCCGCGGAGAGCACCGCAGCAACTGGCGGTCAGCCATTCCCCGGCGCGCCTCTGCGTAGTTTGGATATCCCTCTCGAGTGTCCATCCGAGTGCAGGAGAAGCCGCTCTCCCGCTCCTCGGACCTGGCCGCCCGGGAAGCGTCGGAAGCAGCCCCTGGTACCTCGGCCACCGGCGACGGACCCAGACATGACTACTAGATAACTGCGAGGTGAATTGGGACCCCGCTGTCTGCTGCGGGGCGCCCTAGGCCGGGAGAGGGTAAGGTGGCTGCTTGCCGCAGTGCGGCCGGCCGCCGGCGCGGGTGCGCGGGGCTTCTCCGGGCTCGGGTTATTCATTTACAACTTGAACTAACGTGACTACTTCATCTTCACTGCCCGTCGGAACTGCAGACGCTGACGAGACTTAACTCGGTTACCGTGGAGGAATACTGTGAATTGCAGTAGCATCAGTGGCCGGGACAAATTGGACTTCAAATGTGTTATTTTGGGCATCATGACGCTAAGCCTCTTAGAAGACTGGTGTAGGGGGATGGATGTAAACCCGCGGAAAACGCTGTTGATTGCCGACATCCCCCAGACCTGTAAAGGGCAGAAATTGAGGAGGCTCTGCGATCTGGTTTTGCTCCCTTGAGCGAGTACCGACTGCTCGGAGGATGTTCCGGAGGGAAGAGAACAGGAATGCAACCTTAATAGGACTTAACTGAGGAGACGAGTCATGCTCTGGTCCCTAAAGAGATACCCGGAAGCGGGGGTGCCTGGAGAGTGATCTTTAAGACCTCTGACCCAGACAATGAATTTTTAAGCAGGTTACATGAATTCCTAGAGGGAGAGGGCGTGACATTGGGTGAGTTTACCAGAGTTCTTGGGTATGGAAACGACCTTTTTGACCTAGACCAGGACATGATCCCAGAAGTGCGGGCCCCTATGTTGGCACAGGCATTAGATGAGGCTCTTCAGCCTGCTCTGCAACACCTGGAATACAAAAAGCTGAGAGTATTCTCAGGCAGTGATCCTCCAGAGCCAGAAGAAGAAGAGTTTGAATCCTGGCTGTTTCATGCCACTCAAATGATGAAGACATGGCAGGTGTCAGATGCCGAAAAAAGAAGGCGATTGCTAGAGAGCCTTAGAGGCCCGGCATCTGATAACATTCGCGTCCTCAAGGTAAACAGTCCTTTAATTACAGTCCCTGAATGCCTGCATGCTCTGGAGCAGGTATTTGGGGTTACCGATAATCCTAGGGTGTTGCAGGTCAAATATCTGACCACTTACCAGAAGGATGAAAAAAAATTGTCTGCGTATGTACTAAGGCTGGAGCCTTCACTACAGAAACTGGTAGAGAGAGGAGCAGTTGAGCAAGAAGTTGTGAATCAGGCCCACCTGGAGCAAGCCATTGCTGGAGCAGTCCACAGCACACCGCGCAGGAAGTTTGCTCTGTCAGAGGATGGCTCAGCCCCTGGCTTATTGCAGTTATTGACACTAATAAAGGATGAGGAGGCAGCTGAGGAGGAGGCGGCCCTCCTCCAGGCAGGATTAGAGGGGCATTTCACCTAAATCTTGGGAAATCAGGAAGGGCTCTCTGGCAGTGAGCAGAGCATAAGGTAGAACAGTCTGTATGCTCAGTGACAGACATTAACCAATCCCTATCTTGTGTTGCCAAGTAACTCATTTTTATGCAGTTCTCAGTATAATCCTTTGTCATTTCTGTGCCCATTTAATGTCTCCTAAATGTGTCATTGACTAGAAGGATGTAGTTCTGCACTGGTATTTATATATTTAAATTCACCCTGTGAATTTTTTTTTATCACACACAGTTGTACAAAAAGTCTCATCACTACACACATGTGATACTCTGAGAGGACAGCCAAGGCTCAGGTGCATATGCTGATCCGATCTCGTTCAGATGTCAGCTTGTATGATAATAGGTGCAAGTGTAGCTGTCAGATGTGATAATGTGTCATAGATAGTTTTGGGCTGTGTACGGCCCTACATTAATCATGAAGATCGTGAGCAGGGGTTAAGAGGTTATTTTCTGTGTGAATCGGAATTTTATTGCTTCTATGCCATCAAAACAAGAGGCAGAATTAAATGCTGCAGTTGGTCAGTTTGCAGCTGCTACCTCTAACCCCAGATTTCTGATGTGTGTCTCAAAGCATCTAGTTCTGAATATCATTTTTAATAGGTTACAAAATTATAGATGTGAACTTATAAAATAAATAAGTGTGAATAAAATGACCTTTTTACCCAGTTTGTTTGTATCAAGTTTCCAAGGGAGATTTCACTTGAACAAAGGGTTCCAAAAGCATGAATCTGAAAACCACTGAATTGCACGGCCTTAGTCCCTTGGACACGTTCCTCCTGGTGCCCAGGTGGGTAGGGAGTAGTTTTCTAAGTGAGAGTGCTGGCAGGACCTTTTCCTGAAGTACAGTAGAATGAAATGAGACTGTAAATTAGTGCAAGTAGCAGGTTCAAAGGCATTGGGGCGTTGAATCTGGAGGGTGAAAAGAAAGACAGGAACATTGCATACCTCTGCACGGCAGACTGGACTAAATGTTCCATGTACTTCCTCACTTAATCCTCTTAAAAATCCTGCAATCTAAGAAAACAGCTAGTTTCAGAATTCTGTCATCTGCCTTACTGCAAGGCCAATGTTCTTTCCATTGCTAAGAAAGAGAAGCAATCCTAAGGTGTCTGGACCCAGCCTCACAAGGGAAGCAGGTCAGATTGTTAACAACATTTAATAAATGAACTATTAGTATGCGTTAGTGTGGACTACATCTTAATCACTACTGCAAACTGGACACTAAGAAGTGGGGAGTATGAGAACCTGTAAGACCCACAGGCAGCAGGGAGGGTGGACATGGGTTAGTGATTTGGTCTCTAAAAAAAAAAAGAATGAAAGCATGAAGAAAAAATGAAAATTGCTGAAAGATCAGACTGAAAGTCTTTATCTTTAATAAAAAATACCCCCAAAGAACCAATTCTGGGATATACGTTTTTGGTTTAGATTCGAAGGCATATAGTATAATGTTTCTGTTATGACTAAATGTCATGGTTTCATTCTTTATAAGTTCCCGTAAGTTCTCACACTATGGAAGGTTAAATACACATCAAACCATCATGTTGTACCCCTTAAATGTATATAATTTTAACTTGTCAGTTACACTTCGATAAAGGTGAGGAAAGAGAAACTAAATACTAGATGATATATGGATAAATTCAAAGATGTAATTCCGATCTTGTTTATATGCGTATAGTCATTTATTTGCCACCTTAGTAGTAAGAAGTGTTATTAGCTGCATTTTGCTGATAAACAGACATTGTGAATGTGTGCACACATGGGTGTTAATAAATGTTGCACCTCGAGGCTTCCCTGGTGGCACAGTGGTTAAGAATCCGCCTGCTAATGCAGGGGACACGGGTTTGAGCCCTGGTCTGGGAAGATCCCACATGCCTCGGAGCAACTAAGCCCCTGCACCACAACTACTGAGCCTGCGCTCTAGAGCCCAGGAGCCACAACTACTGAAACCCACACGCCTAGAGCCTGTGCTCCACAACAAGAGAAGCCACTGCAATGAGAAGCCCGCGCACCACAGCCAAGAGTAGCCCCCGCTCGCTGCAACTAGAGAAAACCTGCGCATAGCAACGAAAACCCAACACAGCCAAAAAAAATAATTAATTAATTAGAAAAAAAATGTTGCACCTCTCCTGTATGTGAGGCACTGAGATGGGGGGGGTGGCGGGGGAGTAGATTGTATAATTAAATTTAGGTTGTAAGCCCTGTCATGGAGGTCTACCCAGAGTCAACAATAATAGGTGACACTGAGCATTTGCTATGGAATAAGCGCTGAGCACCACGGAATGCATTTGGTCCTCCAACAATAGTGAGAAGCAAGGCCTTTTGTTTTCCCATTTTACAGATGAAACTGTGGCACAGAGATGTTAAGTAACTTGCCCAGGGTTTCCTAACTAAATCCTTCCAGGGTCAGGATTTATACTCAGGCCATCTATTTCCAGAGTCCTTGCTGTTAATCTACTCTATGCTGCTGTGTTAAAATCTGTGAAAAACATACCATTGTTTCCTCCCTTTTCTGAACGAGAGGATTGAGGAGCAAAGATTCAGTGGTGCGGGGGCACGGGGGGCACATAGTCTGACTCCAGAGAGCTTTTCTTAAGGTGTCCTGGCATATGCATCTGGTAAACACAACATAATTGTAAAAAATGGCAGTTATGTTTATGAAATCAGGTGAAGTAATAGAACATGTTCTTTATAAGCTATGTCTCAAAAATGTAAATGACAAACATCACTAAAACACCAGTTGTGTTGGGATGATGGGACTATAAGAGTAATTTAGCTTTCTTTTGTTTCCTAAAAGTGTTGTTTTTTTATATTAAAAATAAATATGCAAAGGAAGTGCTCATAAAGCAAAAATCAGTTGACACATCAAAGGAACACAGGAGCAAGCCTGAAAGAGCTCCCACTGGCGAAAGCTACAATTTGAGGAACAAAGTGGATAGCGTAGTATTGGATTATAACCCAAAGTATAAAATAAATATCCATGAGTTCATTATGATATAAGTAAATGTGGGAGAAGAGTCCAGTTTTCCTTACAGAAGAATTTCTAATCATTAGTGTGGCTATTTCCCCTTTTAGGAGTTGGAGTTTATTCCTGTCCCCCTTTAAGTGTGGGCTGAATTCAGACATAGAATATGGAAAGGAAAAATAGTAACTTTTCAGTGAACAAGCGTGGCAAGGACTACCTTACTAGGATAAGGTTAATATCAGTGATCAGTCACGTTGATGGCACGTATTCATGATAACAATGCAATGACAAGGGCACTTTATTTCCTCAGAACCCATAACCCAGTCTAGTTATGAGAAAAACACCAGACAAACCCACATTGAGGGACATTCTACAAAATACCTAACCAACACTCCTTAAAACTGTCAAGATCATGAAAAACAAGACTGAGAAACTGTCACAGACCAGAGGAGAGTAAGGAGACCTGGTAAGTAAATGTAATGTGGTATTCTGGCAGGGATTTTGGAACAAAAGACCTTAATAGAGAAATGAAATCTGAATATGGTCTAGAGTTTAGTTAATAGTGACATATCAATGTTAGTTTATTGGAGATGACAAATTACTAAGGTAATGAAAGATGTTTAGGGGCTTCGCTGGTGGCGTAGTTGTTAAGAATCCGCCTGTCAATGCGGGAGACGGGTTCGAGCCCTGACCCGGGAAGATCCCACATGCCGCGGAGCAACTAAGTCCGTGCGCCACAACTACTGAGCCTGCACTCTAGAGCCCACAAGCCACAACTACTGAACCCGTGTGCCACAACTACTGAAGCCCACGCGCCTAGAGCCCATGCTCTGCAACAAGACAAGCCACTGCAATGAGAAGCCTGTGCACCGCAACAAAGAGTAGCCTCCGCTCGCCACAACTAGAGAAAGCCTGAATGCAGCAACGAAGACCCAACACAGCCAAAAATAAATAAATAAACTTTAAAAAGTATCTTTAAAGATGTTAATGGGGAAACGACGTGAGTATACGCAAACTCTGTACTGAGAAAGACAAATACCATATGATATTGCTTATACGTGGAATCTAAAAAAAAAAAAAAGACAAATGAACTTATTTACAAAACTGAAACAGACTCACAGACTTAGAGAATGAATTTATGGTTACCAGAGGGAAAGGGTGGCGGGGAAGGATAGTTAGGGAGTTTGGGATTGATATGTACACACCGCTGTATGTAAAATGGATAACCAACAAGGACCTACTGTACAGTACAAGGAAAAAAATACCAATAGCCAAAAGACATCAACAGCTATTTGGCTGCTCTAGTAATCAAAGAAATGCAAATAAAAATGATAAAATTCTAAAAACGAACAAACAAAAACTCTCTGCACTATCTTTGTAACTTTTCTGTAAATATAAAACTATTCTAAAATAAGATGTTCGTTGAAGTATATACATAGATACTTAAACATACATACGTACGCAAGCAGATAACAAATGGCCTGGGAATTAAGTCACTAGGGAGTGAGTAACTGGAGGGCCGGCCCTTCCCCAAAATGGTTATTCATCTAAACACCACCAGGTGGCGGTAAGCACTCAGGTTAGGCCTTAGCCAGAACAAAGCAGGGAAAGGGATTATTTCTTATGTAAGTGTCGTCATACCTGCCCCTCTCAAGGACTGGAAAATTTCTCGTCTTTTTTAAAATTTATTTATTTATTTATAAAAGTTTATTATTTATTTTTGGCTGCATTGGGTCTTCATTGCTGTGCGCGGGCTTTCTCTAGTCACGGCAAGCGGTGGCTTCTCTTGTTGTGGAACATGGGCTCTAGGCGCATGAGCTTCAGTAGTTGTGGCTCGCGGGCTCTAGAGCACAGGCTCAGTAGTTGTGGCGCACGGGCTTAGTTGCTCCATGGCGTGTGGGATCTTCCCAGACCAGGGCTCGAACACCATGTCTCCTGCACTGGCAGGCGGATTCTTGACCACTGCACCACCAGAGAAGTCCCTAAATGTCATTGTCTTTCAAATAAGAGACTTCCAGTGACTTCTCTGGTGGTCCAGTGGGTAACACTCCACGCTCCCAATGCAGGGGGACTGGGTTTGATCCCTGCTCAAGGAACTAGATCCCACATGCATGCCGCAACTAAGAGCCCACCTGCCACAACTAAGGATCCCACCTGCCACAACTGAGACCCGGCACAACCAAATAAATAAATAAATATTTTTTTAAATAAAATAAAATAAGAGACTTCCAGAAGCTCATCTCTAAAACCATCTAGTTTCCAATTTTGTGAAATGCACTGGGAGTGCGGTGGAACCGCTAAGGATGTTCTTCATTTGTACAGATGGATCAGTCCATTTGTCATGGCCAGGCCTCTCTGCCAAGGTAGTTAGAAGATTCTATAAACAATAAGGTCTTACTGTATAGCACAGGGAACTATATTCAATATTCTGTGATAGGGGATTCCCTGGCAGTCCAGTGGTTAGACTTGGCAATTTCACTGTGGTGGCCCAGGTTCAATCCCTGGTCAGGGAACTAAGATCCTGCAAGCCGCACGGCATAGCCAAAAAAAAAAAAAAAAGTCCTGTGGTGAACCATATGGAACAGAATATTAGAAAAGAATGTGTGTGTGTGTATATATACATATATGTATATATATATGTATATATAACTGAATCACTTTGCTGTACAGCAGAAATTAACACAACATTGTAAATCAACTATACTTCAATTTAAAAATAAAAGATTCTAGAAGTGTCATGGACCTAGAGAGGAAGTCACTGTTTCATATTGGGTATTTAAATATTTTTCCACATAAAGGCTTGAGAGGACTTCACTGGTGGCGCAGCGGTTAAGAATCCGCCCCCGGCTGCAGAGTAGCCCCCTGCTCACTGCAACTAGAGAAAGCCCGCGCACAGCAAAAGATCCAATGCAGCCAAAAATAAATAAATAAAGTTATTTTTAAAAAATTAAAGAGAATGACATTTAGATCGACAGTACTCATTTTTTTTAAGTACTATTTGCTTCTTTTTCAGACCTGCTTTTTTTTAAAAAAAAAAAATTACTTATTTTTGCCCGCGTAGGGTCTTCATTGCTACACTTCCTACCATACCCTTCCTCCTTTGTATCCGAAGCCAGATTTGTTCACCCACTTCACAGAACTGTGAATTTCAGGTGGAACCTAGCCTTTCCCTGGCCCCTGCAGGGAGTAGGGGTGGTAAATCTTGATCAGTTTAAGATGATTCAGTACCCTTTGCCAAACTGCTTGTTTGAGGCGTGGGCAAAGAATTCAATTCTATCCGGTGAAAGATGAGCAGCTCTCTTTTCATCTTTATTTACGTGAGCATGACTCTGGTGCCGGAATACCTCAAATAAGATTCCAGCTTCGCCATTTTCTAACTCTATGGCTTTGGGAAAGTTTATTAACCTTTTCTGGACTTCAGTTTCTTCAACTGAAAATGGGAGTAGTAACAGCACTTACAGGGTCATTGTGAAGACCAAATGAATTCATAATGTAAAGTGCAGGGAACTGTACCTGCTGCACAGTAAGTTCTCAACAAACAGCTATTGTATTTGTTCTCTGTTCCTGCACGACTAATTGCCCCCAAATTTAGAGGCTGAAAACCAACAGTTGATCCCTGGATCAAAAATCTGGGAGCGACTTAACTGGGAGGTTCTGGCTCTCTGACAGAGGTCTCAGCCAGGGCTGTGGCCGTCACTTAGGAAATCTTCCAAGCTCACCCACGGAGGCCTCGCCACATGGCTGCATTGTGACACGGCAGCTGACTTCCACCATTTCCACCAGAAGCAAGCAATCCAAGAGAGATTGAGAGAACACCCCAGATGGAAGCCACAGTCTTTTTATAATCTTATCCAAAGTGGCATCCCATGACTTCTGCCGTATTCTACTCACTAGCAGCCAGGCGATAAATCTAGCCCGTTCTCAAGGAGAGGAGATTGCACAAAAGTGTGAATTCCAGGAGGTGAGAATACTGGGGGCCATTGCAGAGGCTATGGCAGCTACTGGTTGTTTGTTTGTCTGTTTTACAAAGTCTATATTTTTGTTACTTCTACTTTGTATTTACCCTTTAAATGATTAAATTCCTCTATTAGATCCAGGTTAAAAGAAAAATAATCCTCCATTACATTCCTTTTCTCTAATTTAACTCTTTCATGGATCAGAGTAAGAAACACAGATTTGCCCTTTGTTCCTTCTAAAGGCTGCCATGGGCCCTCTCGGGCTTTACAACCAGCATATGTTCAGCTTTTTAGAGTTACAGGCATAATTACCTCCTCAGTCTCTCTCTACTCCAAGGAGTAAATGTCCAGCTGCTTCCTAGTTTCTGATTCCCTTCTGATTTCAACTCCTTCCCTTTGACTGCCCTTTAGGGAGAAGCAATAACCCCCAGGGCCCCTGACACTCCCATCCTCCGGGGAGTGGGGAGAAGACTTACCTTGTCCCAACAAGCTCTGGCTTCTCAGAAACTATTCCTTCAGTATGCAACAAAAGCTTTTAAACTGTGCATTCCTTTGTGGGGCGGGGGGATAAATTGGGAGATTGGGATTGACATATACACACTACTATATATAAAATAGATAACTAATAAAAACCTGCTGTATAGCACAGGGAACTCTACTCAGTACTCTGTAATGACCCATATGGAAAAATAATCTAAAAAAGAATGGATACATATATATGTATAACTGATTCGCTTTGCTGTACACCTGAAACTAACACATTGTAAATTAATTATATTCCAATAAAAGTTAATTTAAAAATAATAAATAAAATGTACATTCCTTTAATCTAATGTATTCCATTTATAGAAATGTATCCCAAGATACTAAGTAAGAATGGCCACAAAGGGACTTCCCTGGTGGCCCAGTGGTAAAGAATTCAACTTCCAATGCAGGGGACGGGGGTTCAATCCCTGGTCGGGGAACTAAGATCCCACATGCCGCAGGCAACTAAGCCTGGGAGCTGCAGCTACTGAGCCCACACACTCTGAAGCCGTTGCGCCACAACTAGAGAGAAGCCCACGTGCTGCAACGAAGATCCCGCGTGTCGCAACTAAGACCCGACGCAGCCAAAAGAAAAAAATAAGGCCACGAAGAATGGGCTAAAAGAGTTTTCCTTTGCAATATTTTTTAATCATTGTGAAAAAAAATTGGATAGTGCCCAATAATAAGTGACAGGCTGAATAAATTATGCCATGCCCAAACGGCTATAAAATCTGCAGTGGTTAAAACAGAATTATGCTGGGTGAAACCATATGCAATCACTGTTTCTGTAGTTCAAAACTGAATTTTGGTAATTTCATATGGTTCAGCCTAATCAAAGGATATTGTTTGGTATACAAATAGATTTACAACCTACTATTGAGTGAAAAATTCGAGTACAACAGTATTTATGGAACAATCTGTTTCTGTGTTGACAAACAGATAAATATATTTGTAAAGAAAAAATCTGGCCAAGCATACATCAGAATGTTAACAGTAGTTATCTTTGGGTGGCAGAATTATGTGCAGTTTTATCCTTTTCTTAAAAAATGAAGTTTCTGCTTTTTTCCAATGAATACTTCCTATTGGTGTAATGTTTACACACTCTTAAATAAGTAAAGGAAAACCCAAAAAAGCGTAAGAGATAAACTCCAAAAGGCCAACCCTATTCTCTCATTTTTCATAGTAACTGATAAAACGTTAAGCCAAGCAGAGGCTAAGCAACTTCTCCGCAGCGAGCAGGTGTACGAGTCCCAGCCAGCTGCAGGGGATTCCTCTAGTGTTGGGAGACTGGCCAAGCAAGGGCTGCTCAAAAGATAGGCTTTTTCTCTCAGTGACTTGGGTTTGGGTTTAGTTGAGAGCAGAGCGACTGAAGAAATGTGCAGGTCCCCCAGGACCTCTGTGCTCGATTCCGAGTTTGCTCTCTCTTTTTCCAGCAGTAGCCCCGGTTTTGTTTGGGGATTTTCTCCGCCGTAGCTTAGCCATAGTTTAGGGGTGGATACGTGACCCAGACCTGAACTAATCAGCGAATCACATTCGTGCAAGGTGAGCACGGGACCCCGAGCGAAGCCGCAGAAAGATGAACTCCATCTCCTCAGCGCCGTCTGCCAGCCTTTCTGTTGAAATTTTTTTCTTTTCTTTTCTTTTAAAAATTAATTTTTTAAATTGACCTATAGTTGGTTTACAATGTGGTGTCTGTTGAATTTTAAATTCAGATACAGCGTTACTTCTCACTCATCCATATTGTGTGATTATTCCATTTTTATTGACTTTCTGTCCTAATTTCATGGCTGTATTACTTTTACTACCAATGATCTATTACTGCCTAACTAATTACCTCAAAACTTAGACAACAAAAATCACTTATTATCTCTCACAGTTTTCTTGGGTCAGGAATTCAGACAGGGCTGAGCAGGGATGGCTTGTCTCTGTTACATGATGTCTGCGGCCTCAGCTAGAAGACTCTGAGGCAGGGGACCTAGAATCATCTGAAGTCTTATCACTCCCTTGTCTGCCCATTGATGCTGGGGCCAGCTCAGGGCCAGCTGGGGAGGGGTGGGTGTTGTCTGCCAGGCCTTTCCATGTGGCCTGGGCTTCCTCCCAACATAGTGGTTGGGTTCCCAGGGGAAATATCCCCAGCTGTCAGGCAGAGGCTGTATCCTTTTTACGACCCAGCCCCAGAGGTCCAACAGCATCCCTTCTACTGGACTCACCGGTTACTGGCTGGGCAGTCAAGACCCCTCCACCACCCAGATTTAAGGATTTAAGGAAAAGGCATAGATCCCACTCCATTCCCATTGTGAAAGCATGTGGAATGGGATAAATATATAATTGGGAAGTGCAGTCTGTCTCAATGGCTCATTATCCTTCATTATCATTCAGGATTTTTATTCCAGTTTTTTTGGTTTGTTTGAGTTTGAGTTTATATTTTTAGTTTTCTACTGTTCCCTACCTTATTCCTGTTTCCCCCAGTCAGATCCATCCTTGTGTAAGGACCTGGGAAATGCTGTCCTGAGCCCCTCACGTGGGTGGAAGCCACCAGGGGCTGCATCTTATGAGGTTTATGGGCAGCCCTGCATCCTAGTCTCTTTCCTCTGTTTGTTTTATTCTCTTTTGTGTTGGAAGCTTTTCTCAGATGAGTCTGAGAAAATGTGTGGTGGGTTCTCAATTGTGTGATGCTCCTTAGCTGTCAAGTCTCATCTCAAAGTGGGGCACTGAAAACCTGATTTTAAGCTCTATCTTCATGGGTGGAACTTGAGGCTTCACCACAGGGTGAAGCTTCTTGGTTGGGGGAACCCCCAAACGTCAGTAGCTAAAGGTCTTTTCTCTCTGTTCAGTTTCTCCAGGGAATGATCCTTAAATTTCCTGCCCAAGGGGGATGAGCCTGTCTAGTTACATTGCAGGAGTCAGATGGGACACGGAGGCCCTGCATCTCCTGCTGGGAATGCAGACCCTCATTACTCTCCAGGTTTTCCATCAAGAGCCTCACTTCACCCTACCTTGTGTCTGGCACCCCTGAGTCAGGAGCATCTCTGGTTCAAGTTCAACTTGTCCAGAGAATAAACCTCCATCTCCTGCCAAGGTGGGGCAGCACAGGTTAGGGTCGGGCTCTGGGTGTCCTACTGTTCTTTTATCTGACTTTCAGCCAAATTGTCTGAATGTTTCCTGTGGCTGCTCTAGCAAATTACCCCCAACTTGGTGGCTTAAAACAACAGAAATTTATTCTCTTAAAAGCCTAGAGGCCAGAAGTACAAAATCGGTTTCACTGGTCTAAAATCAAAGGGTCAGCAGGCTACCCTCCCTCCAGAGGCTCTAGGATAGATTCCATTCCTTGCCTCCTGAGGTGTGCTGGTTGCTGGCGTTCGTTGGCTTGTGGTCACATCATTCCAATCTTTAAGGACACCATCTTTAAACCTCTCCGTCTTCATATGGCCTTCTCCTCTGTGTCTGCGTCAAATCCCTCTCTGCTTCCTCTTATAATTACATCTGTGATTACCTTTAAGGCCACCTGGATAATCCAGGATAATCTCTCCATCTCAAGATCCTTAATTTAGTCACATCTGCAAAGACCCTTTTTTCCAAGTAAGGCAACATTCACAGGTTCCAGCGATTAGGACCTGATATCTTTGGGGGCCATTATTCAACCTGTTGCACCCTGTCTTCAGTCCCATGTCCTTACAGTGCCTGCTTCTGTCCCTGGTGCCTTTAATGTCTTTGGAATTTCTGGAAAGGGTGAAGATTTGCTTTGCATTGCCCCCACCACCACTGCAGGGACTTCCTCTTCCTCTGTACCTTCCTCTGCTCTTGTAGGTCAGTACCATTCCTTCAATATTTATCCTTATTCCAAAAAATGTGTTGATGTCTTGCTGTGGTCTGAATGTTTGTGTCCCTCCAAAATGTATTTGTTGATATCCTAACCCCCAAAGGTGATATCATTAGGAGATAGGACATTGGGATATGATTAGGTAGTGCAGGTGGAGCCCTCATGAGTGGGATTAATGCCCTTTGTAAAAAGAGGCTCCAGAGAGCTCCCTCGTCCCTTCACCATGTGAGGATACAATGAGAAGTCTTCAACGCAGAAGAAGACCCACACTTGACCATGCTGGCCCCCTGACTGCTGACTTCCAGCCTCCATACTCTGAGAAGTAAATGTCTGCTGTTTATAAGCCACCCAGTCTGTGCTATTTTGTTATCCTGCCCCAGTGGACTGAGACACAGCTCTCCCCTGCAGCAGACACACCCCCTTCTCCTTGTTCTCTAGGTCCATCTTTGTTTTAGTCCTTGGATGAGTTTCAGGTGTAAATAAACACGTGTGTTTAATATACAGGGTTTAACCTAATATCCCTCCAATGTTTTTTTTTTAATTAATTAATTATTTATTTATTTTTAAGTTTCACTGGAGTATAGTTGATTCACAATGTTGTGTTAGTTTCAGGTGTACAACATAGTGAATCAGTTATACATATATTTATTCCTTTTCAGATTCTTTTCCCATATAGGTTATCACAGAATATTGAGTAGAGTTCCCTGTGCTATACAGTAGGTCCTTGTTGATTACCTATTTTTTATATAGTAGTGTGTGTATGTTAATCCCAAGCTCCTAATTTATCCCTCCCCTGCCCAGAAGTTTGGTAACCAGAAGTTTGTTTTCAAAATCTGTGTGTCTGTTTCTGTTTTGTAAATAAGTTCACTTATACCATTTTTTAAAATTAGATTTCACATATGAGTGATAGTCATATGATATTTGCCTTTCTCCGTCTAACTTACTTCGCTTAGTATCATAATCTCTAGGTCCATCCATGTTGCTGCAAATGGCATTATTTCATTCTTTTTTAATGGCTGAGTAATATTCCAGTGTATATATATACCACATCTTTTTTTTTTTTTTTACAGTATGCGGGCCTCTCACTGTTGTGGCCTCTCCCGTTGCGGAGCACAGGCTCTGGACGCGCAGACCCAGCGGCCATGGCTCACGGTCCCAGCCGCTCCGCGGCATGTGGGATCCTCCCGGAACAGGGCACGAACCCATGTCCCCTGCATCGGCAGGCGGACTCTCAACCACTGCGCCACCAGGGAAGCCCCACATCTTCTTTTTTTAATTAATTTTTATTGGAGTATGATTGCTTTACGATGTTGTGTTAGCCCCTACTGCACAGCAAAATGAATCAGCCATATACATACAGACATCCCCTCCCTTTTGGACTTCCCTCCCATTTAAGTTACCACAGTGCATTAGGTAGAGTTCCCTGTGCTATACAGTATGTTCCCATAAGTTGTCTATTTTATACATAGCATCAATAATGTGTATATGTCAATTCCAGTCTCCCAAGTCCTCTCACCCCACCCCTTCCCCCCTTGGTATCCATACATTTGTTCTCGACGTCTGTGTCTCTATTTCTGCTTTGCAAATAAGATCATCTATACCATTTTCCTAGATTCCACATATATGTGTTATTATACGATATTTGCTTTTCTCTTTCTGACTTGCTTCACTCTGCATGACACTGTCTACGTTCATCCACGTCTCTGCGAATGACCCAGTTTCATTCCTTTTTATGGCTGAGTAATATTCCATTATATATATGTACCACATCTTCTTTATCCATTCCTCTGTTGATGGACATTTAGGTTGCTTCATGTCTTGGCTATTGTAAATAGTGCTGCAGTGAACATTGGGATGCATGTATCTTTTGGAATCATGGTTTTCTCCAGATATATGTCTAGGAGTGGGATTGTTGAATCATATGGTAGTTCCATTTTTAGTTTTTTAAGGAAACTCCATACTGTTCTCCATATTGGTTGTACCAATTTACATTCCCACCAACAGTGTAGGAGGGTTCCCTTTCTCTGATGATTTTAAATATTTTTACAAATAGCTTTATTGCTTCTTCCATTTGTTACAATATGATATGTTTGTTTTCAAAATGGTCTCATATTAAGGGCAAGTAGATAGACTGCTAGAAATCACATCTCTTACCTAAAATCAATGGTCAAAATTTGAGTCCGCCATTTTAATGTTTTCAAAGCATATCTCAAACATGATGGCATTTGGTCCCTACATACTTCAATATGTACCTCTGAAAAAATAGAGCTTTTCTTATCATGCCAATATCACATCTGACAAAAGTGTCCCTAATGACCTGATATCCTCTAATACCCAGTTCATATTCAAATTTCCCTGATTAGCTCAAGAAAGATCTTCTTACAGTTGATTTATGGGAATCAGAACCCAAACAAGACCACACATGACCCTTGATTGTTATGCCTCTGAATTCTGTTAATTAAAGCGGCCCCTCTCCCTTTCTCCATGCCATGGCCTTGTTGAATCTCCAATGTTAAAAAGACACATAAGAAACACCTTTATACGCCCCACACTATTTCAAAGTGGCTTGGAGAGAGTCTAACAGGTGGCACTAGTCTTTGCTAGAAAGGCTGTGGATGTGACTTGGAGTCTAGCAGAATCAGCTGAGGTCGTCCTCATATCAGACTCCAGCCCTACACATTTTGTCCCCACAGCAGCCCCTGTACCCTGAAATACAGACGTTTTGAAGAGGCATCTGTTTTCCTCCAAGGGTCTGGAGTAACCCTATCCAGACAAAGTTATCTTTGGATCAAATGGGATCCGGGAGAAGGAAGGAACCCAAAGCACCAAATTCCTTCTTCAGGGGCCATGGTGCCCAGGGGACGCCCTTGCAACACTCCCTTGAGCTGATGTGCAAACTGCTTTTAAAGAAAAAACAGGGACTTCCCTGGTGGTCCAGCAGTTAAGACTCAGTGCTCCCAATGCAGGGGGCCCGGGTTCGATCCCTGGTCAGGGAACTAGATTCTGCCTGCCACAACTAAGACCTGGTGCAGCCAAAGAATGAAAGAGAGAACATTGAAGAATCCTCCACTTGAATTCTTGTTTCAGAATATCACTGAAATAAGTATGAGGAAAGGGAATTTGTTGCGGGAGGGCGGGGAGCCTTTATACCTCCTTCTTATACGTGGGGATTTGCCCACTGCATTGATTTCCTGGAGCTGCTGTCACAATGGACCACAAACTAGGTGGCTTAAAACAACAGAAATGTATTCTCTCGCAATCCTGGAGGCTAAAAGTGGAGAGCAAGGTGTCAGCAGTGCTCTGCTCTCTCTGAAGGCCTTAGGGAAGGATCAGTTCCGTGCTCTCTTTTTGCTTCTGGTGGTGGCCAGCGATCCTCCGTGTTCCTTGCTTGTAGACACATCACCAAATCTCTGCCTCTCTCATCACACGGCCTTCTCCCTGTGTCTCTCTGTGTCAGTTTTCTCTTCTTATAAAGATACCAGTCATTGGATTAGGGCCCACCCTAACCCAGTATGACCTTATCCTAACCACTTATATCTGCAAAATCCCAATTTCAAATAAGATCACATTCTGAGGTTCCAGGTGGACGTGAATTCTTGGAGGACACTATTCAACCCAGAGGCCCCACACTGGGTCTGATTGGAATACAAAAGATATGGAGCCCACCTACTTCTATAGAAAAAGGCAACACCTGATATGCACTTTCCCAGTCTTCCTGTGAGGTGCACACAGGTGTGTGACCTGGACTTTGCCGATGGACACCTCCACAGAGGATTTTGTATCTGGAGCTGGAGCTCTTTTGTAAAGAAGCAGGGGAGGAGAGATTCTGCCAGCTGGTCATGTGTATTTGTCAGCTTCTACTGTGTTAACAAATACCCCCAAAATCTCAGTGGCTTCCAACAGCAAATGTGTGTTTGTCATTCACGGTTCTGTGGATGGGTTGTTGGTGTACTGCATCTTGGCTGGTTTCTCCTCGGCGCCTATGGGCTGGGCTCCAGGCTGTCAGCTGGGGTCAGAAGTGCTTCACATCTTTCCCGAGCTCGTGCTGGAGAAACAGCAGGTCCCTGGAGTAGTCAAGAGCAGGGCAGAAACGCTGCTCAGAAAGGGCACACAGTCAAGTTGCCCACATTCCATGGATCAGTGCAGGTCACACAGACAAGCCCAGAGTCAGCAGGGCAGGGAGGCATGGGGCGGAAGAGAGGAGAAGGACTCCGACCTGGAAAATAGCAGAATCTATCACACCAGGGCAGCATCGTCAGATGCTAGATGGCAGCAGTGTCCTTTCTGATCTGGTTCTGGGCTGTGATCCTGCCGGTGTTTCTGGCCCAATTTCTAATCTTTGGTCAGTTCCTTTTCAGCTTCAATCAGCCGGAGTGGCTTCTGGGGCTTGTAGCTCAGGGTCCTGAATGAAAGACAGGACATTAACTCCTCCCTGGACTTAAATGTGGTTTGGTGGTCACTGGCCTAGTGTCTCTCTGTCCCAAGCCCACCCATCTGCCCGCTCTGGGGATGGGACTCTGAAAACCACATTCCAGACCTTGCCAGATGGCTTTCTGATGGGTCCAGCCCATCTAGAGAAAGGCTGGGAGGGAGGAATGGAGAAGGGACATCTTTCCTGCTGCTTGAAGCTCTTGTCTGCGTCATCTTGGAACTGCGGTTGGTCCCAGCCTCCAGATTCCTTCAGCACCTCCAAGTCCGCTTCCTTGTGCCCTCTCCCATGTACCAGCAGCAGTGGGGCAGTGCCCCCTCCTCGTGGATGTCTTTTGACACGGTTGATTGGTGCCTGGATTGTCTCCAATCACTGTCCCAGGTTGGGGGCCTTTAGCTCGAGTTTGTCATTCCCCAACTAAGTACAGCCATGGGGCCTCCTCCCATCCCTGTCTCTGGGTGGCCAGGCGTGCCCTTGGGGCCCCTGGGGTCCTGGAGCATTTCAAGGAGGCATCCTCAGTGCATAGTCACTTGGGGACAGAACACAGTCTTGTGGCATCACTGGGTGTTGTCCCTGCCAGAAGCTGATCCATTCTGCGTGCAGACGACAGAGGCGTCTGTATCCAGAGCCTCCCGGGAGAAGCTGGTGAGGTTCCAGCAAGGCCCCGGGCGGGACTCAACAGCGCCTCACACTCAGCCCTTCCCGCTTAATCCCTTCACACAAAAGCCCTAGTCTCTCTCTCTCTTTCCTGGTAGAGCCTGATGGGCCAAAAAAACTGGACAATAAATCATTACCCATTGAAAAACTGGTTACCCTTGCCCCGAGGGCTGGAAGGACTCATTTTTTCATCTACTACTGGGAAAGGGAAGGGAAATGTTCAGAAGTATTTGCCCCCCGGGGCATGTGCTTGAGGCTGGGGGTGGGGAGAGACTCCCTTCCTAGACTGTGTTGAATCCTTCCAAGGCAGGGAAGAAAAACAAAACTGTTAATTTTTCATATTTAGAAAGTTCACGTGCTTCCCCAGCTTTTAAATGAAAGTAAACTTAACAATACAAACAGGGCTTCCCTCGTGGCACAGTGGTTAAGAATCCGCCTGCCAATGCAGGGAACACAGGTTCAAGCCCTGGTCCGGGAAGATCCCACATGCTGCAGAGCAACTAAGCCCCTGTGCCACAACTACTGAGCCTGCGCTCTAGAGCCCGTGAGCCACAGCTACTGAGCCTGCATGCCACAACTACTGAAGCCTGCGTGCCTAGAGCCCGTGCTCCGCAACAAGAGAAGCCACCGCAGTGAGAAGCCCATGCACCGCAACGAAGAGTAGCCCCCGCTCGCCACAACTAGAGAAGGCCGGTGCATAGCAACAGAGACCCAACGCAGCCAAAGATAAAATAAATAAAATAAAATAAATTTTAAAAAATACAAACAAAAACTCATGAACTTCAAATTAACATTAAATCAGCGTGATGGATGATGCTTTACCGACATTGGGTCACTGTGAATCACTGGTGTGCGGTTTAATGGGAGAAAGATGTATTTTCAACTTGACTTTTTTTTTGGGGGGGGCAGGTAACGGACTATTATTTGAGTTACAGTATCAATGTTGATTTTGGGGGGGGTTGAATAATAAACTCCTTTTTAACCGCCTATCCATTATTTTAATGAGCCAATCAGTTTAATTGTGCACCCTGCCAAACATAATACAGGAAATGTTTTGAAAGCATTTAGTGAAATTCTTTTATTGTTTATTTCTACCACACTTAACTGCTAATGCGTATCGTCACTAGTTGGATGGAAAGGAGATGAGAGCTGCAAAATCCATCATCTCGCAGGACCACCCAGTTCTCTTGCCATCTTTCTCTCTTTGAACTCTAATGAAATATTTGCCTTCAGTGATACAGCACACTGATTCATCTGCCATGAACGTGACCTTAATCCAAATGGAAAAGCAAGTTTAAAATGGTGAAGTGGTGCTTGGTTCTGGGGTGGTCATCTAGATGATCCAAAAATGAAACCACAACTTTCAAAACTTTTGGTAGAACCCATAGACCCCCAGTAATATGCCTACAGACCCCAAGATGAAAAGCACCACCTGAAAATAGATAGTTAGTGGGAAGCTGCCACATAGCACAGGGAGATCAGCTCGGTGCTTTGTGACCACCTAGAGGGGTGGGATAGGGAGCATGGGAGGGAGACGCAAGAGGGAGGAGATATGAGGATACATGTATATGTATAGCTGATTCACTTTGTTATAAAGCAGAAACTAACACACCATTGTAAAGCAATTATACTCCAATAAAGATGTTTAAAAAAAAAAGTACAGTAAAACAAAACAAAACAAACTTTGCTTGAGGGAGCAAATTAGAAATACTTTCATAAAAATGAAAATTTTGCCATCTTGTAAAAAACCGTCAAACAGTAACAAAACTTCCTTACATATTTCTGGCGTTCATTCACTCTGCAAAATCTCACAAATAAGAATATAAGATGGAGCTGGAAAAAAGAAAAGAAAAGCACCACCCAGGGTTTCATGGGGAGAAGAAAAGAGAGATTTCTCAGTGGCCACATGCATGGGCCCTGGAGACGTCCTCTGCTGACCTGCAGAAACAGCTTGGGAAGCCTTCAATAGATGGAAGGGCCTGGGGGTGAGTTTCCAACGACAAATGCAGACAGCTCGTATACATTCAAGGAGGAGGCTTGATGCAGTCCTGGTCAGAGTGAGGTTCCTTCTGGAAGTAAACAACAGAAGATATGATTGCCTTTCCTCTGTGCTTCTTTGTAACTTGAGCTGCAAATTTCCCCAAGAAGTCTGACATGAGTATGGTCTGAAAAAAAAAAAAAGGAAAATAAACAGTTAACAATGCTTACCTCTGGAAAGTAGGAAGGAAGTAGTTAAGGAACTTCCTTTCCACCCTACTATATGCATTTTTCACATAAGCATGTATAATTTATTTTATAATTCATTTTATTAAATAATAAAGAGTGCCTCAACTCTCCAAGACCAATACTGTCCAGAGTAACAGGCAACCACATATCTTGGATTTTCTGACTCAGCTCCAGTCTGTTCTTCTTTCGATGAAGTAACTTTCCTTGATTATACAAGTTAGATTCATAGTAGAAAATTGGGAAAATACAGTAAAGTGGGTAAGAACCAAACAAATTCCTACTAGTCAGAGATAATCATTACTAACTTAAAAAATTTTTTTGTTAATTGAAATACAGTTGTTTTACAATGTTGTGTTAGTTTCTGGTGCAAGTCAAGTGATTCAGTTATACATACATACATACATACGTCTCCAGATAGATGTATGTATGTGTGTGTGTGTGTGTGTGTGTATATATATATATATATATATATATATATATATATATATATATATATATTCTTTTTCAGATTCTTTTCCATTACAGGTTATTATAAGATATTTAATATAGTTCCCTATGTTATACAGTAGGACCCTTGTTGTTTATCTATTTTGTATATAATAGTTTGTATCTGCTAATCCCAAACTCCAAATTTATCCCTCTCTGTCCCTCTTTCCCATTTGGTAACCATAAGTTTGTTTTTGAAATCTGAGTCTGTTTCTGTTTTTTAAATAAGTTCATTTGTATCATTTTTTAGATTCCACATATGTGATATCATATATTTGTCTTTCTCTGTCTGACTTACTTCACTTAGTATGATCATCTCTAGGTCCATCTGTGTTGCTGCAAATGGCATTATTTCATTCTCTTTTTACGGCTGAGTAATATTCCATTGTATATATGTACCACATCTTTATCCATTCCTCTGTTGATGGACATTTAGGTTGCTTCCATGTCTTGGCTATTGTAAATAGTGCTCCAATGAACATTGAGGCATATGTATCTTTTCAAGTTAGAGTTTTCACCGGATATATGCCCAGGAGTGGGATAGCTGGGTCATATGGTAGCTCTATTTTTTGTTTTTTTAAGGAACCTCCAGACTGTTTTCCATATTGGCTGCACCAATTTACATTCCCACCAACAGTGTAGGAGGGTTCCCTTTTCTCCTCATCCTCTTCAGCATTTATTATTTGTAGACTTTTTGATGATGACCATTCTGATGTGATACCTCATTGTAGTTTTAATTGGCATTTCTCTAATAATTAGTGATGTTGAGCATGTTTTCATGTGCCTGTTGGCCATCTGTATGTTTTCTTCAGAGAAATTGCTACTTAGGTCTTCTGCCCATTTTTCGACTGGGTTGTTTGTTTTTTTGTTATTGAGTTCTATGAGCTGTTTGTATATTTTGGTAATTAAGCTCTTGTCAGTCACATCATTTGCGAATATCCTCTCCCAGTCTGTAGGTCGTCTTTTCATTTTGTTTACGGTTTCCTTTGCTCTGCAGAAGTTTATACGTTTGATTAGCTCCCATTTGTTTATTTTTGCTTTTATTTCTATTGCCTCGGGAGACTGACCTAAGAAAACACTACTATGGTTTATGTCAGAGAACGTTTTGCCTATGTTCTCTTCTAGGGGTTTTATGGTGTCATGTTTAAGTCTTTAAGCCATTTTGAGTTTATTTTTGTGTATGATGTGAGGGAGTGTTCTAACTTCATTGATTTACATGTAGCTATCCAGCTTTCCCAGTGCCACTTGCTGAAGAGACTGTCTTTTCTCCATTGTATATTCTTGCCTCCTTTGTCAAAGATTAATTGACCATAGGTGTGTGGATACCACTAACTTTTCAAAGTATTTTCCTCCACTTCTTTGTGGTAAAAATGTCCTTTCCTTGAATACAGTTGTAATCACGACTTGCCGTGAGGGCAACTCAGTAGACTTTTTTCCCCCAAGCAATATTATGACATAAGCATTTCTCCCATGGTTCAGTAAAGACCAGGAGATCACTAACATTTGAAAATATATTCTGCAGATTCTGTCTTTATCAATTCATTGCCTAAATTAAAAAAAAACATTTGCATTGAAAGATAATCATAGTCTCACAGGAAGTTGAAAAAATAGTACAGGGAGTTCCATGTACTCTTAGCTAGCTTCCCCTAATGGTGACATCTTACACTACAGTACAATACCAAAACCAGGAAATTGACATTGGTACAATGTACAGAACTTATTCAGATTTCACCAGCCTTTTCACACGCTTGTGTGTGTGCGCATGTTTTTATTTTCTTTATTTTGTAAAGATTTAATTTTAATTTTTTTGGCTGTGTTGGGTCTTTGTTGCTGTGCGCGGGCTTTCTCTAGCTGTGGTGAGCGGGGGCTACTCTTTGTTGCGTTGCGCGGGCTTCTCATTGTGGTGGCTTCTCTTGTTGCAGAGCACGGGCTCTAGGCGCGCGGGCTTCAGTAGTTAGTTGTGGCACTCGGGCTTCAGTAGTTGTGTCTCGCGGGCTCTACAGCACAGGCTCAGTAGTTGTGGCACGCGGGCTTAGCTGCTCCGCGGCAGGTGGGATCTTCCTGGACCAGGGCTCGAACCTGTGTCCCCTGCATTGGCAGGCGGATTCTTATCCACTGCACCACCAGGGAAGTCCGTGTGCGCATGCTTTTAACCTCAATTTTATTTGTAAAGGTAGAGAAACCTAAGGCTCAGATTGCTTTAGCCTCTGCCCGAGCTGCACTGCTGCTGAAGCTGGCATGTAAACCTAGGTCTGTCTGATTTGAAGCCTGCATATTTCTCACTTATTCTGAGGGGTGGAAGGAGCATCGGGAGACAAAAAGTTTTTAAAGGCACAGCTGAAACATCGAAAGCTTAAACAGTGTCTGAGGATTAGTATCCAGGAGATCCAGGCGTTGTTCCAGTAAGATGTTGGGGAAATCTTTTACTTCTCTATTGGCTTCAGGGTCCTGATCATAAAATAGGAGTGACCCCCGCAGCGCCCTCCTCCTAGAGCTGCTGTAAGATAGACACAATGCCCACAGAAAGACAAGTGTATCACACACACACACACACACACACACACACACTGTTATTTTAATCCCCAATTTAGTAGCCCTCCTAAAAATGTTCTGGACGGGAAAACTTTAATAGAAACTTCTGAATCTGGAGTTAAAAGATTTAAGTAAATCGATTATAGTGTAGTTCCACGTGATGCTCATTTGAATTGTGGAAATCCGAAATAATGGAAGAATATGAAGAAAGCCTGATACTATGCCTCATAATTGAAATACAGAACCCCACCCAATTAAAATATTAGTCAAGAATCCCTTCATTTCAAAAGTGGTGAGACTGGGTATTGTACACCGTTCATGACATTGCCACAGGGTGGCGCCACTGCAACAGGTAAACAAATCCATAGGCTGCGTCAACAGTGTGGGAACCACAGTGGTGTGAAGGTGTATTGGGACTTTGAGTTCAAGCGGTCTTGGAAAGGCTGAGGCTGAACAGTGCATTAACGTTGTGATCACTTTTGCAGAAAGGTTAGCTGAGATAAAGTGCTGTCAAGAAGGCCAGTCACTGTGATAGCTCTTGCTATTAATTTATGTGTGAGAGTTCTGCAAAATATTAGAGATGGTGCAGAGAGCAAAGGTCCAATGAAAGCACGAGACTACAATGGTTGTAAAATCTGTGCTCTGAGGATTGTGCCCCCAACTTTAGAATTATTCGTGTGGGAAAATTATTCTTAGACTCCTGAGTTTTAAATAATGCAAGTCTCTAGAAGCCCATCATTGTCATGAAATATGATTGATCAGATTCTGATCTCCAGGAGTAGATCAGCTCAGCTAGAAAGGAAGTTCTGCTCTCCCAACCTGGCCCAGAAAACCCAGTTGCCTCCAGGACACAAGTGAAGAAACAAACACTTTTTGCTCCATTTCATGTTAGGTTGTGCTTGTTCTCCTTCTCTTATTTAATCCTTATAACTCTACCTGGTTCTAGTGCCCACCCAACCACCCCGATGGCTGATCTTCTGTCAGTGTCTTTTCCTTCCTTCAATAATGAGGAAACCTAGGCTCAGGGAGGTTAAGGAATTTGCCCAAGACCCCACAGCTGACAATCAGTGGAGCTGGAATTTGAACCTAGGTCAGGTGATACCAAAGCCTGCTTTGTCCCTGTGCAACAGGGTGACTCTAAGCTATGCTTGTGCTGCACCATCAAAAATTCGGCAGGAGCGGACTTCCCTGGCGGCCCAGTGGCTAAGACTCCACGCTCCCAGTGCAGGGACCTGGGTTCGCTCTAGATCCCGCGTGCCGCAACGAAGACCCGGTGCAACCAAATAAATAAATATTTTTAAAAAATTCAGCAGGGGGGCTTCCCTGGTGGCGCAGTGGTTGAGAGCCCGCCTACCGATGCAGGGGACACGTGTTCGTGCCCCGGTCCGGGAGGATCCCACATGCCGCGGAGCGGCTGGGCCCGTGAGCCATGGCCGCTGGGCCTGCGCGTCTGGAGCCTGTGCTCCGCAGCGGGAGGGGCCACAACAGTGAGAGGCCCGCGTACCGCAAAAAAAAAAAAAAAAAAAAAAAAAATTCAGCAGGAATAAACAGGTGTCTGTCTTTGATGGAGGCGGAGGGAAGGTATTTCTCAATACGATATAATTGCTCTTTCGTAACATATTTCAATGTTCAAAGCGTTCTTGCACAGGATGATTTTGAAGATTGTTTAGATGGAAGCAGTCATTCCTTTTCTCCAGACATAATGCCGCTATCTGTAGTTCACATAGCAATGGCATGTCTATCAGCAAACCTCTCGATCAGTGATTCACTTGCGAGATTTTATTTTAGTTGAGTCAGCAGCCTTTTAGTTTCCTGGAGTCGAGGAGAGGTTGATGTAGGCGGGGCAGAAAGGGTAGAAAATTGTGACATAGCAGCAAGGCAGAAACGGCAAGTGCTTCCCAATTCTTTGGGAAATCGTAATGTTATTTTTTCCATCCACTCACCAAACGCCGATGAGGAAGAAGAAAGCATGAGACCCTGGATAATTTACTCTTATTTGCCAGATGACAGCATCTGCCTTATAAGATCAGCATTATTCTGGAAGTCGGGTGGCTGTGTTCCTGATTAAATCGAAGCAGAAATGCAATTGAATTGCTTAAGTATGATGATAGGGGACATACCTAACACGTTTTTCTTTTCGAAATGCTTTTACGTCCGTTATCTTACTTTATCTCTGCACAGCCTCCCTGCCTTGAACAAACTTTTATTATAGCACTTATCGCCCTGTAGTTACTGTTCAGTGTATATGTCCATCTCTCCCGCTGGTTTATGACCTTCTTCACAGGGCAGAAATCCTGCCGGATTTATGCATCTATAAAGCTCGAGCACTAAAGTTAGGGTTTGTTTCGTTGCAAAAGATAGAAACCCACTGGATGCAATTTAAGCAAAAAAGGGGCTTTGTTTCAAGGATCCCCAGGGTAGGGGTGCAGCCACTGCTCGGCAGAACAGGAACCAGGCTCTCTGACGATTCCTCATCTCTTGCATCTGCCTCATTAACACCTCCTCTCTGCAGAAGTATCTTTCACTCCTTTCTGGTTGCCTCGGCTGAGAACTTGGCTGCCAGCATCTCCTGAGTGGAGATGTAACTTGTCCAGCCCTGAGCCAAGAAAGAGCCTTATCACTCTCTCTGTCCCAACCTCGCCAGTCTCCAGGAGTCAAGACCCTGATTGGTCCAGCCTCGGTGAGGTGTTCACCTCTAGCCCAATCAACTGCGAGCAGAGGGGTGTGGTTCAATCTGGGACCCAGGTTGTTCCTAAGGTAGGGCATCCGGTGGGGCAGGAAGGAACAAAGCACAGTTCTCTGAAAACAGTGTGAAGGGGCGGGGCAGCTCAAACTATAGGGGGCCTCGTCTTCGTATATACTTAGTGCTCTGTAAATGCTTACCGACCTGCCTGGCTCTACGTGCTGCAGAATACTGGCCTTCTTTTAGTTCCCCAAACCCACCGAGCTCTTTCTGGACTTCAGGCTTCAGGATGGCTCTTCCTCGCCATCATCCCCGTGGCCTGGCTAACTGCAGCTCCTCCTCTGGATCTACATTTGGATTCACCACCTCTTCATCAGACGGCCTTTCCTGACCCCTCCCAGAATATCCTGCTCTCTTTCTTCAGAACACTCGTCACCTTGCAGTTACTTGTTTAATTCCTGCCTCCCCGCCTCTCTCCCCACAAAGACTCTAAGTTCCAGTGTTCCCAGGGGCCCCAGTAGCTCCCGGCCCAAAGGGCAGCCCTACAACTTGGATGTGGGGCAGCAGGGGCGTTAATGCCCTGCTAGGCAAACCTTTGACCAATGGGAGGTGGGAGAAGGGGATAAATTCTTACCTTTTTCCCTCAGTGGACTGTTCTGAGATGAAGTTTATGAGCTTTTGAGAGGACAGTCCTGGAAGACGAAGCACCCTGATATTGCCAGTGCCCCCTTCTCGCCCACCTGTCTTGTCGAGGGACAAGGATTTCTGCTCTCTGGAATTGCACTCCCTTATAAACGAGTAGCAAAAGCCTTTGCCTCAGGCTCTGCTTTCTGGGGAACCAGGCCAAGTCGCTAACTCTAGCTGGCACACATGAAAAATTGAGTGTATTGGCTTCTCCTTAGCACAGCGCTGAAACAATGGACCAGAAATCCCACTCTTGCTAGGCTCTGTTTTTCTCCACTTTAGTCGTCTTTTTTTTTTTTTTTGCCATGCTGCGCTGCTTGTGGGATCTTAGTTCCCCAACCAGGGATCCAACCCGTGCCTCCTGCAGTGGAAGCTCAGTGTCCTAACCACTGGATTGCCAGGGAACTCCTCAGTTTTCTTCTTATTCAAGCTTTCTCTGAATGCAGGCAAGGTTGCTACCCCCAACTCCAGCTTGCTCTCATGAAAAGAATGCTTCTTACCTCCTGGCTTCACCTTGAGTCCGGAAGCTGACCCTCATGGTCTCTGACCGGCCCAGGTAGGGTCACACGTCTTCCTCTGACCCAGTCTCTGGGGGCGGGTGAGGTCCAAGCTTCATCTCCAGGTATTCTCGTCTTTCAGATTTCAGGAGCAGTGATGATGTGGGCAAAGAGGCAAGACGAGGCCCAGGAAATGCCAAATTGGGTTTGGTGTTGGGTAGGGGAGCAACACAGATGCAGATGGCAGGGAATCTATGAACCCTCTCCCCCCGTCCAGTACAGACAGGAGGAGGAGAGATCTGGGCGGCCAGCTCTCCAAGCAGTCAGCTGGGGAGGCCAGAGCTGGGGCTGGCCAGGCTCACTTCCACAGCGGGCTGTCCCCAGAACAGGCTCTGCAGTCAAGGCCCAGGAGCAAAGCTCAGGCCCCTCCAACCCTGATGCCCAAGGTGGCACTGGCCGTCTCTACTCCACGGCACCATCAGGTCCTGTCTACCCTAGAGCTCTCAGACCAGAGCCTTCCCAGGGGCCCAGAAACCCCACTACCAAGCACTGGGTTCAGACATAGCTGGGGACCTCAGCCTGGAGGTTCCTCCCCATTCATGTCCTGCACTTTCTTGTCTACAGATTTGCACATGGCATTGCTAGAATGACTTTCTTTGTTTGCCTTTCTTTGTTTCTGCTTGGTGAGTTCATCCTTTAAGATCCACTTCAAATTTCGCCTCCTGCGTTAGTCATCTATCGCTGTGTAACAAATCACCCCAAAACTTTGCAGCTTAAATCAACAAATATTTATTATCTCCCATCATTTGTGAGGGTCAAGGATCTGAGAGTGGCTTAGCTGAGTGGTTCTCACTCAGGGTGTCTTATGAGACTGTAGTCAAGCTCTTAACAGGGCTGCGGTCTCCTCTGAAGGCTTGACTACCCACCTCACTCGCCTGGCTGTTGGCAGAAGGCTTCAGTTCCTGGCCCCCTGAGCTTTTACCATAGGGCTGCTCATGACCTGGCAGCTGGCTTCCTCCAGAGTGAGTGATCCAAGAGAGCAAGACAGAGGGGACCCAACACGGAAGCCACAGTCTTTCATAACCTGTGCTCAGAAGTTTCCTATCATGACTTCAACTTTATTCTATTGGCCACACAGACCAACCCTAGTGCAGTGTGGAAGGGAACTACACAGGGATGTGAATCCCAGGAGGCAGGGCTCACTGGGGCTGTCTCAGAGGCTGCCGGCCACCACTCCCCCGTGCGGTCCTCAGGGGATCGGCAGTTCAAATGTACTTTTGTGAAGCCTGTGTCATGGATGTTTTGTCTCTCTCCCAGATGGCAAACTCCTGGAGGATGGTTACTAAACCTTATTCAACTTCCCCTTCCTTTTTAGCCCCACATATCCTCTAATATAGAGTATATATTCAATAAACCTCAAATTAATGCTGAATGCATGAATAAATGAGTAAATAAACGAATGAATTAGTGATTCTGTAGGTGGATAGTTCAAGACTAGAGGAGACAGCATGAACTATTATATGATTAATTTCCCCTGTTTCCTGCCTCAAGATACCTAAGGAGTTGGTGGCTCAGAGCTCGCTTCCTTTTCCTCTGGTTACTTCTCCTTCCCCAACACCCCAGACTTGCAGCATCAGAGGGCTTGCTCGCCATCTTGGTATAATGATGGCCTGCCCTCTCATCACAGCTGATTGGACCAGGGCCGAGCACCTGACCCAAGCTGGGCCAATGGACTCCAAGGAATTTGAAATTGGACTAAGAGAGGCCAAGCTTCAGTCTGGCTGGTTTCTTGTCAAGAGGGAAAATCTGGAAACTGTTGGCAGTAGCAGTTCTTTGATCCATGGACTGGGGAGCAGAGAAAGCCAATCTGCCTCAACAGGAGACAAGAGTGCAAATAGAAGAGTGAGAAGGAGAGAGGGGAAGGGTAGCTGAGGTTGCAGAAGCTCTCAGTTCCTGCTTCCAGTCCTATCGGAAACCTGGCTGCAGCTCCAGCTTGGTCCCCATGAGATACACATATATGTATACGTATTTTTAAATTTTTATACAATTTTTAAAGGTTACTTTCCATTTACAGTTATTACAAAATATTGGCTCTAGTCCCCGTGTTGTAAATATATCCTTGAGCCTGTCTTACACCCAATAGTTCGTACCTCCCAATTCCCCACCCCTATACTGCCCCTTCCCCTCACTTACATTCTTATAATAAATGGGTTTAAGCAATGGTGTCCTGGAGCTGGTTCACACTAGCTCCTGAAAGCTAATCGTACATCTTTCTCCATGACGTCACGTTGGGAGCTTGACATAGGCCACAGCTGCAGTATTTACACCACAGAAATTGGCAAATGCTACAAATCAGTGTCCCCCACTAAAAACTGGTTATTAAACATTAACAAGCACATCGATGGTTTTAAGACAATTCCAGGGGGTTTCTGTAACATACAGCCCAAATAGTTTTTCTGACTATATCATCGGGGCAAACTCCTACTCATGCTTCGTGACCCAGTGCATCTCCCGTGAGAAGCCTCATCTGGTGTTTGCGGGAAGCTGATTCTCTGTGTACTCACATAACCTAGGAGACACCATTAGACAATGCAGAATTCTGAGGGCTACATGACATAGGCCAGGCGTAAGACAGACAACCCTCCTAGGCAGTAATTGCCTATTGGCCTTGGAGTGAAGTCCAGGCTCCTTATCACGGCAGAGGCTGTTCCTCTGAGCAGGGGCCCGTGCCCTCCTCGCATCTCGTTCCTGCCCACACCATCCCCACCCCATCGCCACACCCTGACCTCCTCAGCCTTCTCGATCTCTAGCCCAGAGTCTCTACCCCATGAGTTGTCAGTCATTCGGAGAATATGATAAAGGTCATGGACCTTCACCCTGGAGGAAACACACATACAGACACACAAAGATTTGCATATAGTTTCAGGGGATTCGTGGACCAAATAACTTCTTTTCTCTGAAGTCCTTCCTGACTCCTACATCCTGTGTGCCCTGCTTTACCCCAAACATACCTCTCTCTTAGCACCTTCAGTGCTCTTAAACTTATGTTTATTTTTGAGTCTTTTGCCACACTGGCTGCTCCTTGGGGAAGCATCTATCATTGCCTTATTTAGAGTACATGAGTGACCGAGGGATGGCTGAGGTGTGTCCTAACACCCAAGTTCTAATCATGAGATCAGGGTGTAGCTACAGACACAGCCTACTGTCTAAGCACAGATGTGCGTCATTGAGGCTGGCGTCAACATTGCTAAAGGGAGAAGATGCCAACCATAGATAGATTGAGACACACGTGGAAAGTGAGAAGCAGGCACTGCTATGGCTGGTGTATTCCCAGCACCAGTGGGGCGAGGCGTGGTTAGGGGCCTGGGGGGTGTCTTGGGCAAAGGAAGAGCACCCCAAGTGTGGTACCATGGGAAAAGCCAGAACTCTGGGTCTCAGAGATCTAGGTTCCGATTCTAACTCTGTCACTCATGGCTTGTGACTGCGAGCACATTACTTTGTCTCTCTGAGCCTCAGTTTCCTCACCTGTCAAACCCTACTTTATTGAGTCACTGCTAAGATTCAAAGAGATGATCTGTGTGATGTGCCTGGGACACAGGAGTTGGTCAATAAAAGTTAGTGTCCCCTTGTCCTGTACTCGTCTCATGTTGGTCACATGCAACAGAAATCAACTCTGTTTAACTAAAGCAAAACAAAGAATTTATTTGTAAGAGTGGCAGAGACTGCTAACTGTCTCCCAGTTCCTGTTATCCCTTTCTAACATGGTAAAGTAATTTTTAGCTAGGTACATAGTTGCTTAGCTAACTACTACAAGCTTCCCTTGCAGATTGGCACAACCTGGTAACAATGTTCTGGAGAGTGTGATGTAACCAGAAGTGATATGTACAACTTCTAGGTCATGTCCGTAAAGAGGGCAAAAGGCGACAGGTCCCGTTACGTTTCTTCCAAAAAAAAAAAAAAAAGAGAGAGGGCACACACTCACCTCTTCTCTCTTTTCTTCTGCCCTTCTGGCTGGAACAGGGATGTGCTGGTAGGAGATGGAGCAGCCACTTTGACCCATGAGGTAGAAGCTGAGTGTTGAGGATGCGGAGAAAGAAGACAGAAGGAACCTAGGTTCCTAATGACTTAGTGGAGGAGAGGCACCATACCAGCTCAGACTTTTTTTTTTTTTTTTTTTTGTGGTACGCGGGCCTCTCACTGTTGTGGCCTCTCCCGTTGCAGAGCGCAGGCTCCGGACGCGCAGGCCCAGCGGCCACGGCTCACGGGCCTAGCCGCTCCTCAGCATGTGGGATCTTCCCGGACCGGGGCACGAACCCGTGTCCCCTGCATTGGCAGGCGGACCCTCAATCACTGCGCCACCAGGGAAGCCCCCAGCTCAGACTTTTAAGGGCAAAAGAATTAAACTTCTATTTGTTCAGCCATCGTCAATCTTAGGGTTTTATTATAGCAGCCAAACCTATACTCTATCAAGTACTCCATGCTATAGACCGTATACCGCTAAAATTTGTATATTAAATCCTATCTTCCATATGATGGCATTTGGAGGTGGGGGCTCTGGGAGGTCAAGAGGACAGAGCTTTCACGAATGGGATTAGTGCCCTTATAAAACAGACCCCAGAGAGCTCCCTTGTCCCTTCCGTCACGTGAGAACAGAGGGAGAAGACGGCAAGCAGGCTCTTGCCAGAAACAGAATCTGCCAGTATCTTGATCTTGGACTTCCTGACCTCCAAAACTGTGAGAGAGAAATTTCTGTTGTTTATAGGACACCCAGTTTATGGTATTTTTGTTATAGCAGCCAAATAGACTAAGATACTTAATAAACTATTAAGGTGCTCATGGTATCCAAAAAAGAGCCAGACAAATGCTTACATTGTTTTGACTTTGACTATTGTCAGTTTGACAATTATCTATTTGACTATTTGGTTGACTCTTGTGTTATTTTGATATACACACATCATTTTGCTTTTTTGAATATTTCCTTACATTTGGCACAAGATGTTCCAGGCTCATCTTGTAATTTCCATGCCTCAGCCTTGGACTCAATCATTTGAATAATGAGTTTTAGTGGTTTTGGTGGAGAATGGTGATTAGAAACAGTGACCTGGGGACTTCCCTGGCTGTCCAGTGGTTAAGACTCCGTGCTTCCAATGCAGGGGGTGAGGGTTCGATCCCTGGTCAGGGAACTAAGACCCTGCATACCATGTGGTGAGGCCAAAAAAAAACAAAAAGAAAAACACCATGACCTGTGTGCTATGCATGCTTATTGATACAGAGCTGACACTGCTTCCAGGCTTTCCGGCAGATAGGAGTAGGAAATACATGTGTATATACGTATGTGGGTGTGTTTCGGTTAATACATGCATCTAATACAAACTCCTGCACCTATACATCCATTTAAAAACCATGAGTTTACACCAACATTTCTAATTCCAATTCAACACTCAGGGTTTACTCTAGTCTTCTCCTCTTTTCTTTTCTTTTTCTTTCTTTTTTTTTTTATAATTGTATTGCAGAGTTAAATGTTACATTTTGTATACTTCAATTATTTTGCCATGCAGCTTATGGAATCTTAGTTCCCCGACCAGGGATTGAACCCCTACCTCCAGCATTGGAAGCGTGGAGTTTTAACCACTGGACTGTCAGGGGAGTCCCCCCAGCCTTTTTTTTTTTTTTTTTACTATGGACCACTTCACGAACTTGCATGCCATACTTGCGCAGAGGCCACGCTAATCTCTGTATTGTTCCAATTTTAGTGTATGTGCTGCCCGAGCGGGCACTCCCTCTTTTCCATCAGACATTACTCTCTTCTCTGATGGTGAGAAACTGGATCCCATTGTCTCCACACTATTTCCATGTTTGCTTGGTCCGCCTGTATGTACCAATCCCTCGACCACTCAGGTCCCTCCTCGAGCCTGGCCCTACCATGGCCCCAGCCTGACCAAGGGGAGGGGGAAGAGACCAGATGCACATCTTAAGATATTATCAATCCCTTTACTTCCCCCTGCTCATCAAATAGCCTCCTCATTATAATTTGGCCTCCCGTTGAGCTTGCTTATAGGTACAGAACGAAGTGACCTTCTGGAGAAAACATTTCCCCCTTAACTCTGGGCCACAGGGAAGCTGAGATTGGATTTGCCTTCTGCTTGAAGAAAGAAGGTGCTAGTCAAAGGGCCTGGACTGCAGGACACCTTTGAAGGAGGATGCTGGAAGCATGAAAACTGGATGCTTCTCCAGCAAGAGCCCTGGGTGGGGACTCCTATACTTACTGGGGAGCCCGGCGCCCAGGTAGCTGTTCTTCAAGAGCATCCAGCTAACACCCTTCTCGTCTTCTGATTCCATCCTCAAGTACAGCAGCAACCACAAAAGCGGCATCCCTGCCAGGCATTGTGCTGGTGGCTTTGCATGTATTATCTCTTTTTGGTCCTCACGGTAATATTAGGGGGAGGCGCTGTGATGGTCCTTATTTTACAGATGAGGATACTGAGTTTTGGAGACGTGAGTGAGGACTTCCCTGGTGGCACAGTGGTTAATAATCCACCTGCCAATGCAGGGGACATGGGTTCGAGCCCTGGTCTGGGAAGATCACACGTGCCGCAGAGCAGCTACGCCTGTGAACCACAACTGCTGAGCCCGTGTGCCGCAGCTACTGAAGCCCGCGTGCCTAGAGCCCGTGCTCCTCGACAAGAGAAGCCACTGCAATGAGAAGCCCACACACTGCAACGAAGAGTAGCCCCTGCTCGCTGCAACTAGAGAAAGCCCGCGCACAGCAACGAAGACCCAACACAGCCAAAAATAAATAAATAAATAAACAAAAAACCCATATAATCTTAGAGAAGTGAGTGAACCTGCCCAAGGTCACGTGACAAACATCAAGGCCAGAGCTTGAGCCCTTGAAGTCCAGCTCCACCGGCTCCATTATCCTGCTCTGAGCCCTTGACCTCTCACTTCAGTGTTCTCTTGACCTCCACCTGTTGGTCTGACGCTACCCATGCTCTGGCTAGTTCTGTCTTTGTCCGGGAAATAGAGTCCTGGGCGCACAACAGATGTCAGTGCCAAGCTTTTTAAATAGTACCACTGTAAAAAAAAAAAAAAAAAAAAAAAAAAAAAAGTACCACTGTGTGATATTTAACAGGTGCCCCCCCCAAAAATATGTAACATACACATGTAAGTGATAAGACATAGTAATAAAATAATCCCCAGCCCGCAGACCTACCGCCCAGCTTAAACATATGCTAACAAGTGCTTTTTAATTAGGCTTAATTTTTTACATTTTTAGAGATCCTTTGTATTTTCAAAGTGCAAAACTTCTCTCAAATTCATCTCCTAACTGGAAAGCTGAATATCCCCTATAGATTAGCCAGCTCCCTCCTTTTGTCACCCTTTCTCTGAGGAGTGAGTCCTTGACTACTGTGTGTGTGTGCTTTTTCAATCACATTTCCATCAACAAATTCTGTGGGTTTTACCTTCAAAATACATCACAAATCTGACCACCCTGGCCTCCTCCCCTAATCCAAGCCACCGTCAAGGCTGGACCCCTGCAGTAGCCTCCTAGCCACTGTCCATCACTCAACCACAGTGAGCTTTAAAAAAAAAAGAAGGAGTTAAATTATGTCCCTTTCCTGCTTGGTCCTGGCCCCTGGGACATGTTTGTCCTGCCAGCTCAACCCTGAATCCTCAGCGCTGACCTAGGGCCAGGGACAGAGTCCATGGTCTTTGCCAAGGCTGACAAGGCTCCCTTCCATGGGTCTTCTCTCCACCAACCCCCTGCCCCCATTCACAGACCCTGTTGCTTCTGCCTGGAACACTCTTCCCCAGATATGCTCATGGTTCCTTCCTTCCCCCTGTAGGGCCCCTGCTCATTAGCACATTTGCCCCCTTTTATCACATTTTATAAGCATAAAAGAAATTCACATAAGCATAAAATAAAACCTACCTAAGCACATACTTTTTTTTTTTTTTTTTTTTTTGTGGTATGCGGGCTTCTCACTGTTGTGGCCTCTCCTGTTCCGGAGCACAGGCTCTGGACGCGCAGGCTCAGTGGCCATGGCTCACGGGCCCAGCCGCTCCGCGGCATGTGGGATCTTCCCAGACCGGGGCACGAACCCGTGTCCCCTGCATTGGCAGGCGGACTCTCAACCACTGCGCCACCAGGGAAGTCCTAAGCACATACTTTAAAAAAAAAATCAATAGAATGTACAATAATTTAAGGGAAAAATAAAAGGAAATGAATATTTAATATGTATTTTAACAAATAGATGTTCTGGCAGCTCTCTGCACTTATACCTAGAGTTCTTATAAATGTGACAGCCACAAAGATACAACGTGTTGACTCAGATTCCACAGAGATGTGATTTCTTAAAACAGTGAACAACTCTTTGTGGAATCCCAAACAAAACATAGTGTAACCTTCCTTCTGTATACATAGTTCTTGAATTCCTGAAGATACAATGAGTGATAAGTCTGTGTATAAAATACTTGCTGCTTATTTATAAAACCAAGTTAGGTTCTAGGTTCATATAATTATAAGCAGATTTTTCACCTACATAGATGTCTGCTGGGATATTCCAGAGTTTCACGGAGGAGGTCAGTTTTCAGCCCCTCATTGCTTCATGTGTCTTGTACATTGCAGGATGTCTGGTGTGCCTGCACCAGCCAGCTAAACACCTGGTATGCACCTGCCCGCCCTTATTGTGACAAGCAGAAAAAGCCCTGGAAATTGTCAAAATGTCCGCTAGTTGGCACGAGAGTCCAGGGTGAGAACCAGAGGTGGGCCCCCGTTTTGATTTTTCCTCTCCGCACACACCACTCCTTGACCTTGTACAGTGGTCTACATTTTTTGTTTGTGTTGCTTGTGTCTGAGACCAGAATGTGAGCTGCAGGAGGGCAGGGCTTTGTTTCTTTCGATGCCACATCTCCAGTGCCCAGAACAGCACCTGGCACATGGAGGGCGCTCAGTGAGGGAGTGGATACATGAGTGGTGTCCAAGATCACCCTAATTTCCATCCCTAGAACTCAACATTAAAGTGTGTGCAGAATCACCTCAGTAGAGAGGCTGGGAAAGGTTCTCAATGTCATGCAGCCACCAGGCGTAAGGCCTGGGTTTTGAATACCAGGCACTCACCAGCCACACGTAGAGCCTCCAGGCTATATACCCCTCCTGATAGACTCTGGGCAGGACTGTGTGTGACAGCAGAAAGAAGTCCAGCTTAGGAGCCAGAGACCCGGGTTCAAGGTGTTGTTCCGCCACCAGTTTGCTGTGTGACTTTGGGCTGGGTACTTGGCCTCAGCCTCCTTATCTATGAAGGGCAGTGTGGTAGAACCAGTCCAAAAAGCTAATTTGATACGAGGCCACGTAAACAGACATATCTATCTCAAGGGAAGAGATTTTGACTCTGCCTTAAGGCAGCCAGGCAGACCTAGGTGGGCTCAGGTGAGCCTGGAGCAGGCTCAGAAGAGAACAGCCAGCTGGAGGAAATGGGGCCATTCTGGCCTGGAGATAGAAGACCAGCCAGTGGGTAAGGGTGGGATGACTATCTGCTCCTCCCTGAAGGGCAATCAGAGGACAGAGAGTCTTGTTGGGTGTCCCAACGAAGCCTGGTACTCCTGACCAGGGGTCAGAGTCCAGGAGGGAGGTCAGTGCTCACACTGCAGAAGTTGGAAGAGAAGGACTGCTCAGGGTGACCTCAGCTTCCAGCAGGCTTTTAGAGTCCTTTCACACCAAAACACTGGGGAGATGGTCCCTGATGTCTCTTTAAGCTTGAACACCCCCCACCCCTCAGCCCCCAACTGTCTGCTTCTTAAGGCTAAGATGCCTTTTCTCTTTCCACTGGCCTTGAAAATCCATAAGGGACTTTCCTCAAGGACACCAAGGAAGAAGCTGCTCTGACCTATTCCATCAAGCCTTCTGGGGCCAGGCCTGCCTGGATATTTCTGGCTCTCCCAAAAGAAAACAAACATTTACCCACTAATATAAGCAGGCAAAATCTTTACCCAACAAAACAAACAAAGCCAGCTCCTCTAGGCCATGCCCAGCTTTCTTAATCCGGCATCCGGGAGAGGATCCTTGGCATCCAATCAACATGGATAGTCCCACTCCCAGGAGAACAGAAGGAACTAACCCCAGGGGGCAGATGAAGGTCACATTCACAATGAGAGGGCTTCAAATGTTGGATGGGCTCTTCATGGGTAGGGTTAGATACACCTCGGTAAAATACAGGAGGCCTAGTTACATTTGAATCTCAACAACAAATCCTTTTTTAAAGTATAAGTGTACCTCACAGCCCATTTGGGACATACTTATACCAAAAAATTATTCATTGTTTATCCGAGATTCCAGTGTAACTGACCTACAATATTTTTATTTGCTTGATCCGGCAACGTTTGGGGGCTGCACGTAAATACGGTAAACAACTGGGGTCTGACTGGTGTCTTAAAAGGGAGTCAGCACCTGTCAAAGAAGGACTTCGTGCAGGTAACTCAGAGACTTAGCACCTGATGTCATTTACATATGAAAACTCAGCCCCTTTGCACTAAAAAACAGCTGAAAAACTGAGAAGGTTGCTTCTGAGTAGGTATTACCATTTTAAAAGCTGCCCAGGAAGTTTGAAGTCAGTTGCAGCCTTTGGGAAATACTTTTGACTTTTTGATACTGAAGGAGTTTGAACCCATTATTCCCCTCATTTCCAAGGACAAAATCATAAGTAAGCTTTAGGGATAAAGACATTCATCCAGAACTATCTATAATAATTGCTAACACGTTCATGGCAGTGCTGTACGTAAGAGAATTGCTGAATCCTCACAATAAGATTGAAAACCAGAGAATAGCTCAGGTCCAATATCAGGGGATTAGTTACGTGAGTTGATGGTCTCGTCACCAGACAACTAGGCAGTCGTTAAAACCAATGATTCTTAAGGCTGTTACAACATAGAGGATGCTTAAAGTCTGACGATGAGAGAGGCAAAAGCAGGACACGAAATTAAAATAAAAACTTGTTACCTGTTGAGAGAAAAGACACTGGAAGGAAATAAATGCTAATCCTGATTGTTAGGTAATTTTTTCTTCCATAGTTTCCTTTTTCCAAATGTCCTTTAATAAATGTATATTCATTTTATCATTAAAACAAAGCTGAAAAGTCTTCCACGATCCTCCCTATCTTCCCAGGTAGCCAGGCAGAATCCAGAATCTACCCAAGGTTATCTCCCAGAGGCCTACACTGTGATTCTCTCATCTTCCTTCCCTACCTTCTGATGAATTAAAAATATTTAAGAAATGCCTCTCAGGTGCCAGGCACAGCCCTGCAACAGAGCAGTTGGAATACGGAGCTGAGAAACACACAAAGCCTGCCCTTGAGAGTCTTACAGCCACACTTCTATGTAGTACCTGCTAATTCACCACTCTAGACTCACCTCCTCCAGGATGCCTGCCAGGATATCCACTTCTCATAGTCTCATATAGCTCTGTACATACTCGCCTGATTTTCCTACTAGATCATGAGCTTCTTGAAGCCAGATTCTGTGTTTCTTTCTTCTGACTCCCCAGAGTATGTAATTGGCCTCAAGAGATATTTGCTAAATGAATGTTTCATATATCCTACAAACACATGGAAATAACTTGGTGGGTACTTCACCCTCTTTAGTTTGTCATTTTGATTTTCTTAGTCAGCTGCTTACCTCTTCCAGGCCTGGTCTAGCCTCTTCCAGGCCTGGTCTAGCCTCTTCCAGGCCTGGTCTAGCCTCCAGTTGCTACATACCCATATATGAGAAAGGTTAAGATTTCCTTTTGTTGTAAATGTTTTTATGGCCTCACACATCTGAACACTGAATACGTTTGTATTCATGGGCTTGAATTCATCCTCCAGAAATCTCAGACAATTAGTTTATTGTTAATATGACCCTATAAAAGCTACTTTATACATGCTCGAATTTAGTAGTTTTAGGATAAAAACAGCGCTCATTTAAGTATAAAAAAAGAAAAGCAGAGAATTTATAAACGGGGTAACCATTCAGAGCAGAGGTCAGCAAAGCTTTTCTGGAAAAGGCCAGATGTAAACGTTTTCAGCTTTGCTGGCCATACGGTCCCTGTCACAATCATTCAACTCTGTTGCTACAGGAAAGCAGCCATGGACAAGACAGAAAAGAATGGGTGTGGCTGCGTGCCAATAAACCTTGATTTGTACACACTGAAATCTGAATTTCGTGTAATTTTCGCATGACATGAATTCTTCTTCTTTGGACTTTTTTCCCCAACCATTTAAAAATGGAAGAACCATTCCCAGCTCATGGGCTGTACAAAAACCAGTGGTGGGTTTACAGCATGAGGCCAAGTTCAGCTCCAGCCTCACCAGTCACACCGACCTTGGGGCAATTCCTTAATCTCCCTGCCCCTCAGCTTCCTCGGGTGTAAAATGGGAGGAAATAAGTGTGAACCCAGCGTAGGGCTCTTACGAGGACTGACAGTGATCCTGCACGTGTACTGCGTCTATACATATATAAGGAGACTTATAAAATGCGTGCATAGTAGCTATTATTCTTTTAAACTGTAAAGAATATTGGGTACCTGATTATAAATGATGATGATAATTTTGTGATTCATTTCTTTCTGTATCTTGGTATAGTGTTCAATCCCCGCGTGCATCCAAATATCTTGGGGAAGACTCCTCTCTCTCTCTCCTCTCTCTCTCTCTCTCTCTCTCTCTCTCTCTCTCTCTCAGACTCTAATTTCTTGGATTTCTTTATGTTGGTCTTAGAGGAACAGGGTTTTAAAATTATACTCTTCGTTTCACTGTACATTGTCATCATGGTCTATGCTAGGTGCCACTCATTTATTTTTGAGTCTCACTCTCTCTCCATGTTCCCTTCCCCTCATCAAGAATTCTGATCCCTTGGTCTGGGGTAGGGCGCAGACAGAGGTATTTATTGTTAAAATCTCTTCAGCGATTCTAAGTACAGCCGTCTGTGTTTCATTACAGTTTCTAGTGTCTTGTCAGAGTGGCATGCTGACCAGCAGCAACAGCATCGCTGGCTGGAAATGCAGGGTCTCAGGCCCTGCCCCAGGCCCAGTGAATCGGAACATGCACTTGAACAAGATCCAGGTGATCGTGTGCTCGTTGGAGTTGAAGAAGCACACAGCTCTTGGGTCGTGTGTATGCTTCCCTTTCTGCAACTGACGTGTGCTTGGAAGCGGTGTTTGAGACTCGCTGCTGTAGATGGACTCATGTTCTAGACCCAAGGTTGGCCTGGGAAAGCGTCAACTGCTGAGACACGTGGGTTGTGAGCTTGTTTATACTTTTCCTTTTAAATCTTGGGTTCTTGTAAAGTGAGGTCCCTTTGCAGGCCTCTGACAGAGCGCAGAGGGCAGGACTGTGCCAGGAAAAGCAATTTAGGACCCGAGAGGCCACCAGGGGCCTCTTTCCCCATGACCCCAGAGGGTGGATGTCACTGGGGCTCCTGGGGCTGCCAGGGGTGGGCTGTGGGTGGCATTGCTTAATATGGTTAGTCAATAGCTGTGTTTTCTAAGTGCCACAGAGGACTAAAGGAATGTCGCTAATGTTTGGCATGGAGGTTACTGATGGCTTTGAGAGGGACGTTTCCCAGGCCTTGGAAGGAGAACAGATGTCATAGAAGGGGGGCATCACGGAGACAAATCCCCATGCACAGGCCTGGTCCCTGCTTTTTCACCACTTGGGCTTTGGGCATGAATATAATGGTGTGAGCAGAGAGCTGGCATCGCCCAAGGAGACTTTGGCCTCGCAATCCTTGGAACTTGGCTTTGCTCAGGTCACAGGCAGAGCTGGATGCTGCTGGCTTTCTCCCTCTGCCTCGGTTTATTGGCCTGTACAAAGGGCATGTTGCTGCAGCCACCCGCATTGCAAAACTCGATTGCACTGCCTCGTTTCTCTGAGTGTTTCCTTCCTTCTTTCCACCGGAGGTCTTGAGAAGAGGGTTCCTGTCCTAGACCTCTCTGCTTCTTCCCACAGCAACAGGGAATGGTGGGGAGAGCCCAGCAGGAGGCAGCAGGCCCCACTCTGCCATCGCTGTGTGGCCTGCAGCTGGGCACTTTGCCCATCAGGGTCCTCATTCAGTATCAAGACGGGGAGGACACACCCTTCTTTGCAGGTGGCTGTAGAAGTCCGTAAAGCAATGCACTGGGGAGTTCTTTGAGAACCAGTTTCATGGTCTCAGTAGCTGTGTATACTCTAAAGGAACATCTCTTGAATTGAATCATCTCTCTCCCACTAGACCTGCATGTCAGTTTAAATCTCTCCTATGCCGCTTTTTTCTGGCAATGAGAGCTGATTTAGAGTCTGATCAGTTCTGCAGTCTTCAAGGAAATCAACAATTCTGGCAAAATTATCTATTGGTGTTAAAACCATTAGGAAGTCTATCAGCAAGGGCATGGACAACAAAATTGTGGCATATTCATCTAATGAAATAAGACAATAACGGGGGAAAAACCTTGATACCCACAAAAATATGTGTGCATATCACAGATAATGTTGAGTGAAAGAGTTCATATTATAAGACGCTGCTTATATGGAGTACTGAAGCAGGCCCAACTCATCTGCATGAAGAAAGTCAGAATAGAGGTTTCCTTTGTGTGTGGGCTGTTATCTGGGAGGGGGCATGCGAGGGAGCCCGTTGGGGAGCTAGGAATGTTCTCAGTCTTGATTTGGGCTGTGGTTATGTGGGTGGAAACATATGTAAGCATCTCAGCACAAGAGGACCTTATGCATTTTCTGGTAAACATAACACCATCTATAATGCATTTCAGCCCAAAGCTTTTAACTTGAATCTAATCAAGATTTTAGATCTAACTTCTAGTTTCCAAGAAATGGAGAGATAGACGGACAAGCTAAATGGTACCACGAGGAAGACGCTGAACAATCCCAGAAAGTTGGTCCTTCTGTAGGACAATCAACGCAGTGTCTTTCACGAGGGGAGTTGGTTGAGGTCAGAAGAGCTCAAGAGACATCACAACCAAAGGCAACGCAAGGCCTTGGTCTGGACCCTGGTTTGGATAAACCAGTCATAAAGAAAACTCATAGAGGCAAATAGGGATATTTAAATATGGATCAAGTTTTAGATGTCATTAAGAAATTGTTTTTCCTGTTTTTGTTTAGTTTTATTTCTTTGTTCTTCATGTTTTAAAGTATGATAACACTAATTATTGGAAAATGTTATTTTCAAAAGATGCATACTGGCAAAAAATCCGGATTCATTATCATCTTGGTGAAGACAAGCCGACCCACAGGAGTGCCTTGGCAGTTTCCCTTTCGGTAAACAAACCTTTCAACAGGAAATGGACATTTACTGGACTTCTGTTATAGGTCAGCACCTTATATATATTTCTCATTTCATAATATCCATGTGTTTTTCCTTTTTATGACTATGTTTAGTTGAAAAAGCAATATAAATTTGATGAAAAATATTTTAATCACTTAACGAATATGCGATGAAATATGATTCCTCTCTGTAGGAACCTCCTTTTCCCAGTTCCTCTTCCTAAAAGCAGCCACTGTTTTTTGTGTATCTTTTCAGAAAACAGACATTCTCTGTCCACGCAAATATATACATGGATATGTGGTCCCCTACGTCTTTTACTCAGTGGCAGCCTACCATCCACACTGTATTACACCTGGGTGTTTTGATTTAACGTATACGAGACAGTCTTCCATACTTGCTCTTATGAAGGCCACCGATGATCTCCCTGTGTTCAGATCCAAGGCCACCTGTCAGTAGTCCCCTTACGCCACCAGCCGATGGCTCTGTCCCCCAGGCAGGCATCCTGCACGAGGCTTCCGGGGCTAGTACTCTCCTGGGTTTTTCCTCCTATCTCTTCAGCTCTTTTGCTGTCTCCTCCTCTCCTCCCTGACCTCTGAATATTGTCATGTCCCTGGCCTTGTCCTCGAACTTTTCTCTGTCTACACTTACACCCTCGGTGATCTCATCCAGGCTTTATACCACCCCTATACTGACAACGCCTGATTTTATGTCTCTAGCCTGAGTCATGCCTTGAACTCCAGATTTCTTATCAAATTGCTTGCTTGCCATCTCCATCAGATGTTTGACCGATGTCTCAAACCGAAACTGTCTAAAACAACTCCTGACTTAAGCCCCTAACGCTTCACCTCCTGCCATCTTCCCCATTTCACCTCCATTTTTCCAATTGCTCAGACTCTAAACCTCAGACATCTGTGAGTTTTCCCCTGCTCTCAAACCCTATATCCCACCCACCAACAAATCCCATTGAGTCAATATCTGACCAATTCTCACCATCTTTGCTGCTGCCTGGGTCTGCGCCACCATCATTCATTATCTAGATTATTGCAAGAGAACCCTAACTGGTCCCTCTCTCCTCCATCCTTGCCCCCCCACCCAGTCTCTCCTCCACACAGTAGCAGAGTGATCCTGGTCCTGTATTCCTCCAAGGAATCCCATCTTGCTCCGACTGAAAGGCAGCATCCTTGCAGTGGCCCAGGAGCCGTGTGTGGTCTCTTTGTGGACTCACTTCCTGTTCCTCCTCCGTTGCTCATTCTGTTGCAGCCCATCTAGCCTCCTGACTGTCCCTTGTCAACACCAAGGCTATCTGAGAGCAGTCGCTCTTCCTCTGCCTGAGAGCTCTAACCCCAGGTATCCGCATGACTTGCTTGCTCACCTTTGTCACAGTTTGGCTAGATGTCACCTTCCAGTGGGATTTACCCTGACTACTGGATTAAGATGGCGATCCGCCATTTCCCATCTTCCTTGTACACTTTATTATTTTTTTGTAACATGTATCACTTACTAATGTACTAGGTCATTTATGAGAATATAAGCTCCACAAGGACAGGGGGTTGGGGGGGGATCCATCTGCCTCCTATTTTTGCAGTGTTTTCATCACTGCAGTAGCCCTAGTGCCTAGAATAGTTCCTGGCACATAGCAGATACTTAATAAATATTTACTGATTGAGTGAATGAACAGATATTATCCTATTTGATTATTTAAATGGCCATAGGGGTCCACTTATGGATGATGGTGGCTAACACTCAATAAGACGTGTCTGATACAGTCCTTTATGAATTTAGACTCATTCAAACTTCTCGCTAACCTTGTGAGCTACATTTGATAATCACTCCCACATAATAGATGATCAGGGCTTCCCTGGTGGCACAGCGGTTGAGAGTCCGCTTGCCGATGCAGGGGACGCGGGTTCGTGCCCCGGTCCGGGAAGATCCCACATGCCGCGGAGCGGCTGGGCCCGTGAGCCATGGCCGCTGAGCCTGTGCGACCGGAACCTGTGCTCTGCAACGGGAGAGGCCACAACAGCGAGAGGCCCGCGTACCGCAAAAAAAAAAAAAAAAAAAAAAAAAAGAAGATCAAACTGAGGTTTAGACAGATGTATTAACTTGCTCCCAGTCACACAGATAATAAATACTCATGCCTCTCACTGTTGTGGCCTCTCTCGTTGCGGAGCGCAGGCTCAGCGGCCATGGCTCACGGGCCCAGCTGCTCCACGGCATGTAGGATCCTCCTAGACTGGGGCACGAACCCACGTCCCCTTAGCATCGGCAGGTGGACTCTCAACCACTGCGCCACCAGGGAAGCCCCACTTTAGCTATCTTGAGCTAGCACATTTAACTTTGTGTCAGACTGTTGAAGAATGGGTTTACTTAACCAGTCTCCTACAAATGGACACCATCTTATGGTTCTCAGGTGAGGCAAGCAAGGCTCAGAGAGGTTAAGAAGCTTACACAAGGTCACACAGCTATAATTCTGGTCTATTGGCTGAACCCTACGTCTAAATTCTCCATCACTACATTGTCTCACCTCCCAAAGCCTCCTCCCCCAGAGGAAGGATTGGGGTTAGGAGGCCTTCCCTACTTCCCAAGTAGGAGATGCCCTTCCTCCCCAAGGCCCTCTCTCTACTGTTCCTCTCCCTGCTCCAGAATCCTCTCCCAGATGGCCCTAAGCCATGGACACACACTACCCCATTTAATCCCTTAATGGTTCATCTGCCTCCCAAAGGGAATGTAGATGTCTCCAGACTTCCCTTCTGGAGTTTCCCACTTCAGAGAGGTCAGGGACCACCTGGAGGGACTTACCTGAGGTTCATTTAATCAGTCACTTTAATGAGCACTTCTGTAGGTAGGGAACTGTTAGAGGCAGTTTGGCTTCCTCTAGAATCCAGATAGCGCTCAGCCAGTATTATCTACTGTGTTTTAAAAATTATTAATTAAAAATTTTTGGCTGCGTTGGGTCTTCCTTGCTGGGCGCGGGCTTTCTCTAGTTGCGGTGAGCGGGGGCTACTCTTCGTTGTGGTGTGCGGGCTTCTCACTGTGGTGGCTTCTCTTGTTGCAGAGCACGGGCTCTAGGCTCATGGGCTTCAGTAGTTGTGGCACGTGGGCTCAGTAGTTGGGGCCCACGGGCTTTGTTGCTCCGCAGCCTGTGGGATCTTCCTGGAGCAAGGATTGAACCCACGTCCCCTGCATTGGCAGGTGGATTCTTAACCACTGCGCCACCAGGGAAGTCCCAAATATTATCTACTGTTGCGTTATGGGAACAATGGTGAGCAGAGAAAAGCACAGTCCCTGCCCTCAAGGGGCTTACAGTCTAGTGGTGAGATAAACATTAGTCAAGTATACCACTCAAAGGGGCAAGTGGGATGACGATCCTCATTGGAGGTGCAGAGAGCTAGATGGTTGAGATGCCAGGAAGGGACACCTGGGCTCAGAGCTGGTGGATGAGTTAATAAGCAAAGAGAGGGAAGAACATTCCAGAAAAAAAAGGGCTGCATAGCTAAAGGCTCTGGGGACAGCAAGGACCACAAGAGGAGGCAGCAGGGTGAGAGGAAGGTGGTGGGAGATGAGGGTGGGAGGCCTTGGCCTTATCAGGGAGTTTTGGTTTTACCCCAAGTACAGTAGAAAGCCACTTCAGCAGCGTGGGGTGCGGGGAGGGCAATGGTGCAGTCTGATTGGACTGATCAAATCTGACTTACATTCTGAAGACTGCTCTGGCTGAAGGGTGGAGAACAGACTAACTGAACTAGTGGGCACAGAGAAGTGGGCAAGGGTTTTGGGGAAGGGTTGATGGGCTCTGTGGCACTGAAAGAAAGGAGAAAGTGGTGAATCTGAGGAATATTTGGCCCGAGATTGTGCCCCTTCCTTAGGTCAGCCCATATTCAAAGTCTGGTTGATTGAGCAGGGATGGGGCAGGCAGAAAGGCCCACTCCCTCGGTTAAGGTGGGACAGCTCTGAAGGGTGGTTCTAGCCCTGGAGCTCCCTGAGGGATGACCAACAAATTAAAACAGAAGTAAAAATGTATAGTTTCCCATGCTTAGTGGAGAGGAGGTTTGAGGCCATGAACTGCCCAGGGTTCCAGAGAAGTGTGGGTAGGTCCCTCGTCTTACCAATGCATGGGAGGATCCTTATTTACCCTGGGCAGGGGTCCTGACCCTCACAACCTGTCCCTCTCCTCTCACATCCCTCCCATCTCCAGAATGATGGTGAGCCATGGGGGTGAGGGGCCTCTTGACCTTGGGATGCTGGTTCTAGCTTTCCCTCTTATCTGCTCTGTGATATTGGGCAAATCCTTTTCCCTCTCTGGGTCCATTGCTTCATTGCTAAGACAGGAAGTTGGAGTAAATAGTGACTCAGACTCTGAGAGTTTGTTGAAAGCTACGGTCATTATACATATAATTTCTGGCAGCTGCAGGGGTTCTGGAGTCCTGGGGTGGGGTAAGGAGGGGACTTAATTGAGCCTCAAGTTAAGAATCCTTACGTATACACACTACTATATATAAAAATAGATAATCAGCAAGGACCTACTGTATAACACAGGGAAGTCTACTCAATATTCTATAATAACCTATATGGGAAAAGAATCTGAAAAAGAATGGATATACATATAGTATAACTGAATCACTTTGCTGTACCCCTGAAACTAACACAATATTATAAATCGATTATACTCTAATATAAAATAAAAATTAAAAAAATAATCCTTGTATAGAAGCAACTTAAGTGTCCATTCATAGATGAATGGATAAAGACGTGGTACACACACACACACACACACACACACACACACACACACGAATATTACTCAGCCATAAGGAAGAATCTTACTGTTTGTGACAACATGGATGAACCTAGAGGTTATCATGTAAGTGAAATAAATCAGACAGAGAAAGGCAAACACCATATGATTTTATTTATATGGTGAATCTAAGAGAACAAAACAAATGAACAAACGTAATAAGACGGAAACAGACTAATAGATGCAGAGAACAAAGTTGTGGTTGCAGGGAGGGGGCGGGGAATGGGCAAAATAGGTGACGGAGATTAAGAGGGACAAACTTCCAGCTCTAAAATAAATAACAGCACAGGGAATGTAGTCAATAATATAGTCCATCATATTGTAATCACTTTGTACGGTGCCAGATGGTAACTAGACTTATCATGGTGATCAATTCGGAATTTACTGAATCATTATGTTGTACACCTGAAACTAATATAATATTGCAAGTCAATTATACTTCAGTTTAAAAAGAAGAGTCCTTGGGTGAGACAGTAACAAGCCCCATGTCTGATGACCTGCTGAGGACCAGTCGAATACCCTGTCTTAATCCTCCCCAAATATTTCTCAGGTTCACCACAATTCTTTAAGGCAAGCATTACTTTCTCCACCCAGAGCTCAGAGGCAGGACTTAAGTGACTTGTCCAAGCTGGGAGGAACTGAACTAGGACCCCCCCACCCCACCCCCGCCACCACCTCAAGCCAGGTCTTTCTAAAGCCAAAGACTGTTCTTCCCATTTCAACGAGAGACATCTCTCCTCTCCTTCTGTCCCCACTCTGCACCACACCCCCTCATAACACCATACATTTTAGACCTCATAGCCACTGGTCTTTTGCAGCCTGAAGTGCTCTCATGAGGCAGGGCTTACCTCCTAAGGTAAGAGGGAGGACCTGAGGCCCAGAGAGGGTGAGTGGACTGCAAGGTCACCCAGCAGGGGTGCAAGGGGAGGGGAGATGGGGGAAGGGTGGAGCTAGCTGAGAGGTGGACACAGAGGACCTGTGTGCTCACTCCGAGTCAGGTGTGGACAAGCTTCACCTGGTTGCAACTGGGAAGCCCTGCAGGAAGAAGGATGGGGGAAGCTGTAATTAGGGGAAGAAGGCAGGAGCCTAGGGCTGGGCCTTAAAGAATGAGCTCCAGTTTGGTCAAGGAGAGTCTGTCACCCCTAACAACTTTGTTTTCCATTTCTCCCTGCCTCTATTCAAGCTATTCCCCCTTCTCAGGCCCGTCAACATCCTCCTTATTTTTCAAGGTCAGCTTAAATGTCTTCCCTGAAAATCTGAGACCCCTCCCACCCCCCATTCATTTTTTCTGCCGGGGCCTGGGGAGAGATGCCCATTTCTCTCAGGCTCTTTGAAGGCAGGATGCTTCCCTACCGCCTCACAGGGCTTGGGCAGGCAGGGTGGGGTTAATGAATCAAGAGCGCTGAGGCTGCGGCCGCCCTGCACCCTGAAAGGAAAGTGTCTTCTGGGAGTGTCCCACCCTGATCCCTGATACTTCTAGTCTCTCCCCTCACCCCCTCCGTTGGAGGGGGCCCAGAGTGTGATTGGTGGTTAACTTCCTAAGCCTGAGAAGGCCCCTGGGTGTTCATGTCCCCACCCTAGGGGCCCCCATCCTGGGCCTGGGTCTGTCTCCTCCGGGGAAGACAGATGATCTCATTTATTGCCTGCATCCGCCGCGCCCCCCCCGCGCCCCCATCCTCCCGCGCCCTCTGCAGCAGTTGGGACTGAATAGTGCTGGGGGTACAGAGATGCTTTTGATGAATGAAACTCAGTGGCTCGATCACTCCCAAAGGACAAGCAGAAAATGCCCACACCACGACTCCTCTCGCTTCTTTAAAAAGTAAAAGCACTTGGGAAGGGCTGCCCTAAATTCAGTCCCGCGCCCTCAGTCCCCAAGTTCAACAGCCAGAGCCTCGACACAAACACGCACCAAAGGACTAGGGGGGGAAGGCGCGGCGCCTTTAAGAGGCGGCGGGCGGTGCTGCCCCCTAGCGGCCGGCGCGGCCGCGCTTCCTCCGCCCCGGCGGGGTCCTGCGGGCCGCCCGGCCGGGTCAGCACGGCGGCGCCGGCGGGCTGCGGGCTAGGCCGAGGACGGGGACGAGGAGGAAGTGGCGGCAGCGGTGGGTGAGGACGACTGGGCGGGGGGAGCGGGCGGCCGCGTGCGCCACGCCGGGGTCCGAGCGCGCCGGGAAGGGCACGCGCCCGGGTCGGATCGGCCGAACGCGCCGCCGGGGACTCGGAGTGGGGACCGCGGGCGAGAGCGAGAGGGAGGGAGAGGAGGAGGAACTCGGAGGCGGCGCGCAGCCAGAGCGCGGGGGCGATCCGCCGTGGCCGCCGCTGGAGGGCGTGTTTCTCGGTCCCGAGCGCCGGGAGGGCGGTGGGCTGGGCGGCGCCGGCGAGGGAGGGCCTCCCTCCTCTCCTCCCCGGCCCGGCCTGGCGCTCGCGAACTTGCGCGCCGGGAGCCCGGCTGGCGGCGGGGGCGTGGGCGGCGGCGGCGCGGGCGGCCCCGACGCGGCTGCAGCCAGTGGAATGCCGCGCTGAGCGCCGCTCCCTCCGCCTGGGCGCCCGCCCCGCCCCGGCCCGCCCCTCCCGGCAGGACTGCGCGCCCGTAGCCCCGTTCCGCGTCCCCGCCGCCGGGAGGAGGTGCCCGCAAGCTCGCGGCGCGCGCGGGGCCGCCAGACTCGGCCTGTGGGCGATTTCCTCCGGACCCCAGCTCCCCGCCCGAAAAGGAAGATGCAGACCTTTCTGAAAGGGAAGAGAGTTGGCTACTGGCTGAGCGAGAAGAAAATCAAGAAGCTGAATTTCCAGGCCTTCGCCGAGCTGTGCAGGTATGGAGAGACGGGGCTCCGGCGTCCGGGGACCCCCGGCCTGAGCCCAGTTCAGCCTCGGCGGCTGTTTTGGGAGGTTAGAGCGAAACGGAAAGGAGCGGTTCGCGGGGACACTGAGTCCGAGTAGCCAGGTGGCGGTGGTGGCCGCCGGCTGTGTTCGAGAGAAGCAGTGGCCAGTATGGGCGGTGTGGCACGGACCAGGGCTCTCAGGTGCACTGGGACCCCGGGTGGGGAGACCCCTGGCTCCCCAGGGCACGGTGGGAGCGCTGCTAAAGGTGGCAGAGGGACCTGGGAAATCGGGGGGTCCACGCTGTCTGCCTGTGGCTGGAGGTTACTTTTGGACTGGAGTGTTTTTTTTCCTTCGTCCGCTTCCCTTCATGGAGAAGGGCACCAGTGTTTGTATGTTTGCGGACCACCTACTATGTGCCCCGCCGGTGCAGCTCTCTTTGCAAGAAGCTGTCATTGCATGTCACTGGATTAAGCCTCTTTGAAGCGACTAGCAATACTTGGCATGTATGTGATTTGCTGTCTCATTAGAGCCTCGCACCAGCCTTGGGAATTGGCTGGGTTGGTGATTCAGGGCCACGTGTCTAAGAAGGGGAATCCATCTGCAGAGAGATGGGGTACCTGGCCCCGGGTCCCACAGCTAGGGAGTGGCTGGTGCAGAGGAGGTGCTGGGTAGATGCTTGCGGTGTAGAATGGCTTTTCTCCCTCTGGGCTCCACCCCCCCGCCCCACCTCCCCATGCTGGTCCTCAGTGCGGGAGACTCCTGGTGTTTTAATAAGATTGCATTCTTAGTCCATTACAGATGCATCCAGTCTTGGGTCAGGTATGCCTCACCTTGTTCCACCACGGTGGCTTTGCCTCTGAGAAGCTGTTAGTTAAATCCTGCTCTCAGTGAAAGCCTGAGAGAATCAAGCTCCTCAAGCCTTTTGCAAACTCTAGGGGGAAAACCCTTTTGTTATGCAGTGTCTCCACTTGGTAGGTTTGATTCTCGAAAATGGGTCCCACTTGCATTTTTGTCCCTGTTGGGTCACCAAACATAATGATGAATTGAACAATTGGGTTTCCTTATCTCCTGGTGTGCGGAGCAAGTGGCCAGTCTGAGCTGGCCCGCGCAGGCTGGCCTGGCAGTACCTCTGTGCCCCTCATGCCTGTCCCCCGGGCCTGTTGCTTCTTTGCCTTGTTCCAGCCGCCCAGGAGCTCTTCTCCCCACCGCCAGAGGGGCGCACCTTGTATAAAACAGCTCCTGGCTCTGCATCCCTTGGTCTGGGGATGGAGTTGGCTGCCTTCTCTCATGCTGGCTTCCCCAGGAGAAAGTAAGCTTTTCATGGTCAGTAGGGCATGCCGAGTGGCCAGGGAATTCACAAGGAAACCGGGAGGAACTTGCAGCCAGAGCTTTGAAAGTGGGTCTGAAGACTTTTGCAGCGTCAAAAAGGGGCACTTGAACATTGCACCGCAGATACGCACACTTGTGGAAAATGTGCCCTAGACACTGAAGAAATGTGGAGAAGCCCCTTTGACGTGTTCTCGAAGTCTGGTGCTGGTGTTAGGTGCCCGAGCTCCCCCTGCAGTCATCTAAGACTTGGGAAATCCCCACTGATACCTTGCACCCTTTTTCCTGAGGTCTCTCTGTATTTGTGTCATCCTGTGTCTGCAGCTTAAAGCATGAGGCTTGTCATCTGGTTGGTATGTTTTGCTTGGTAATTAGGAGGCTCTCGCAAAACAGTTCCAGCCGAGACTTGTGGCTGGGTCCTCAGGCTGGACTTGCGGATTGGCTTTCCCTCCCCGTGGACCCTCCTGTCTTTAAAGAGGGGGCTTCAGGGCAAGCCGTGATGTCAACCGTTCTGGGGGAAATCCAGAACGGAGTGTTGATTTCTCTGAAGGGGTTATTGTGTTCAAAGTCTAGTTGCGTTCTTCTGGCCAAATGGGCTTCAAAGAGAGGAAGGGAAACATCTGGGTCATTCTAGAACCTCAGGAAACCCACTTTGTGTTTTCATCAGGGGTGCTTTAGATATTTTGTCACTTAAGCTTGGGAAGGAAAAGAAAACACCAAAAAGAATTTTTCTGTTTCTTCTCTCCTTTATTACTTTCAGGGCAGCGCCCCCTGGTGGCCGCGTTTTTGTACTGGGTGCAAAACACTCCCACCCTCGAGAGAGTGGCCGGAGTCTTTTGCTGCTCTCGTGTTTGATGTGAATGCTGGTGCAGTTTCAGTGGCCGAGAAGGGGGTGTAGATGGACATTGTCATGTGTTTGACTTTCACAATCCGGGGGTGCAGCGCTCCCATTTGGATGGGTGATGAATTGTCTGTGAGTTCCATAGTTAAGAAGTCCAGAGATGTTTGAAAATGGCTTGAGGCTCTGCTCCGAATGTTTGGGGCAGTGGCAGTGGCAGACAGGATGACCTGAGTGGATCGGGATGAGTTGTTTGTTTAGTCGAATGTCAGTCAGGCCTTGTAAAAATCTTAGAGCAGGAAGGGGTGTGGGAGATCATCTCACCAGCCCCCCGACCCTGACCCCCACCGCTCCCATGCCCCTGTTTTTTTTGGCCACACCGCCTGGCTTGCGGGATCTTAGTTCCCCAATCAGGGATCAAACCTGTGCCCCCTGCAATGGAAGCGCCGAGTCTTAACCACTGGACCGCCAGGGAAGTCCCCCCAGCCCCTTTGTTTTACAGACGGGGATATGGCATGAGACGGAGCAGCCTCCATACTTTTGTTCCTTTTGTTCAATTTCTAGAATGGATCCAACCTGGGCACCTTGAGACCCACACGGAAAGCAAGTCCTTTCTCCTTGGGCATCTCCGACAGTTGGGCGGACCCCCTCATTATCTTCACGGGGTCCAGCTGCTGCCGTTTTGTCTTGGAGACACTTCCTTGCAAGGCTGAGATGTGACCTCAGCAGGTGTAATGTCTGCTCTCTGAGGGTCATCACCCGCTGCAGGCATCCGTGGGCCGTTGGAGCAGGTCCCGCTGGGACACCTTAGCAGGCGTGAGGGCCAACCCTTTGGACCCTGGTGCACCTCGATGGGATGGGCTTTCTGGCTGCTCGACAGATGGGCCTTGACTCAGCTTGTTTTTCGTGGCACTGTTTGTTCCCGCCCCTCTTCTGCGTGTCTTCCCTCTCCACGGGGACGGCTCTGGTGTTCTCTTACCCTCCTACCTCCCTTCCCCTTCCCCTCACACTGGAGCACGCTTGCAGCTCCCTCACATCTCCCTTTGTGCCTTTTTGAGAAGTCCAGAAGGAACTTCAGGCGGGGAGCAGAGAAGTAAAGCTGTTAGTTGGAAATGTCTGGTAATTTTTTTTTTTTTTTTGCTGCGTTGGGTCTTCATTGCTGTGCGCGGGCTTTCTCTAGTTGCGGTGCGTGGGCTTCTCATTGCAGTGGCTTCTCTTGTTGTGGAGCACGGGCTCTAGGCCCGCGGGCTCAGCAGTTGTGGCGCACAGGCTTAGTTGCTCCGCGGCATATGGGATCTTCCCGGACCAGGGCTCGAACCCGTGTCCCCTGCACTGGCAGGCAGATTCTTAACCACTGTGCCACCAGGGAAGTGCATGTTGGGTGATTTTTTAATTTTTAGTTTTCTTAGTTCTCCACAGTGCCCCGTGTGGAAAGGCTGGCTGACCTGGTTCCCTTTGTCCGCGTTTTCTGTGTCAGCCCTCCAACGCCTCACACCCCCACTCCTCTTTCCTGCGGCTGAACTTGTGTTGCAGGAGGTGGTAGAAAGGCACAGGACATCACAAAGCATTTTGGTGTAGAACGTGGGTGAACCTCTGTCTTTACTGTCGTGTTACCTGACTTTTTTTTTTTTTTTTTTGTGGTACGCGGGCCTCTCACTGTTGTGGCCTCTCCCGTTGTGGAGCACAGGCTCCGGACACACAGGCTCAGCGGCCGTGGCTCACGGGCCCAGCCGCTCCGCGGCATGTGGGATCTTCCTGGACTGGGGCACGAACCCATGTCCCCTGCATCGGCAGGAGGACTCTCAACCACTGCGCCACCAGGGAAGCCCTACCTGACTTTAATGCTGGAACCTCATCTCACATCATCCTTCCTGGAACCTCATCTCACGTCATCCTCCCTGTAGCTCAGGGTGGCAGAATGGGGAAACTGAGACCTGGGGCATATGAGGGAATTGCATTCAGAGTGGAGGGCTTCCCTGAGCCCAGACCCCAGGTCTCTACACCTGGGGATGTGGCTGCCTTGTTTATTAAGAAGTTCTTTGCCCAGCTTAGGCCTGGGCTCTTGGAGGCTCCAGAAGGAGGGAGCTGGGAGTTTGGTGTTAACAGTACCCTGGCCTCCAGGGTACCCCCAGGCCGTCCCTTCCCCTCAGGGCCCCTCAGGGCCTATATTCCTGTCTTTATTTTTATTTTCTTTTATTTTTTGCTGTGCGACACGTGGGATCTTAGTTCCCCGACCAGGGATCGAACCTGCACCCCCTGCAGTGGAAGTGCGGAGTCTTAACCATTGGACTGCCAGGGAAGTCCCCATTCCTTTCTTTAAATGAAGGAATCCAGAAGGTTCGTTTTTGCTGGGATGGTTTAGCATTATTCTGTGCCGGGATTCTTTTGGGAGATTCATAGTGGGGAGGAAGGAGAACCTTTTCCTAGGTTAAGTGCTGCTGGTCTGTGAGTGGGTATTTTTCTGTTTGTCTTCATGTCTGGATCTGGCACCGTTTTGGGGGCGTGGGGGTGGGGAGAGGTGCTGACTTAGGTTTTCTTTGCAGCTGTGCATCGGGACTGTCCATACCCAGCCTTGCAAGTAAACACCTTCCAACAGCTTCCGAGGGAGCAAACTGGGCTTCCCACGGGAGAAGACGGCCATCTGGGCGCTGCTGTCTGTGGATGAGCCTGCCTGGGTCCCAGGCCTGGGTCTACAACAGGCCACCCATGTGACCCTGGGCATGTGCCTCAGTGCCCTCATCTTTAAAGCGAGGATAATGGCAGTGTTAGCTCAGGGTTATGAGCCTTAAAAATGTCCGTACGCAGGTGCATACCGTGCCTGGAGCTCTGTGAACGGTGGTTGCCGTCCTTGGTGAGGGGGGAGTGGGCTTCCGCCCACGAATGCCTTTTTGTTCCCAGATCTTTGGCATTTGCAGGTCGAGTGTCCCCGGCCTGGGCAGTTTTTGAGTGACCCTGAAGTCCGGGAGGGATGCTAACTGCTCATCCTGCCTGGGTGTGAGGTGTGTGTGGGTCCGGCGGGCACGGCTAAGGAGGGGCTACCCTGCCTGGTGCCTCCCAGCATCTCCCTTCACACCCGGCCTGTGGGACTCTTACAGCCCCTTGGGGGGCGGGGCTGCTGTCCTCACCTATTTTATGGATGGGGAGCCTGAGAAAATTACATTAATGCCAGATGATACTTCCCTTTTTTTTAAGTTCTGAGATTCAAGAGGAGGTTGTGCTGGGTTTCCTGAAAATGCCGAGTCTCCATGAGCAATCATGGTGCTGTTATTCATTAACATTTATTGTTTTATCTTTTTGAATATTAAATACATGCATATGTTAAAATAAAACCCAGAGGAGTCAAAATACACAATGAAAAGGACTCAAAATACACAATGAAAAGTCAGTCCGTTTCCTTCTTGTTCTTGAGTTCCGGTCACTCAGGGACATGTGTTCTTGGCAGTCTCTTTCTCTGGAGGTGTTTTTTTTTTTCCTTTTTAACTTTTTTTTTTTTTTTAATTGAATGAAAGATTCTTGAAATTCTGTAGCGCTTTACAACTTTCACAAGTTTCACACATATGATTTGATATAATCCCATAATAACCTTTATTAAAAAAAATCCCCTACTCCTATATTGCCCCTGCCCCCTCTCTCGGGGTGTTTTGTGCAAAACACAGGGAGCGTGTGTGTGGGGGTCTCTTCTGCCCATATCGTTCTGCCCTCGGCTCCTTTCACGGAACACCGTGTCTTAGAGAAATTGAACATCACTGCCTCTTTGGAGACAGTTCTGTATCACTTGCCTCGTTTCTTTAACGGCTCTGGGGTCCAGATCTTAGAACAGTGGACCGTATTTCTTGCCCTGTGGTTGGCTTCTGCCGGTGCGGACAGTGGGGCAGGGAGTGCTCTGCCCCATCGCCTGAGTGCTCATTGCTAGATGAGTGAGCCCTGGGTCAAAGGGCAGAGGCATTTTACTTTTTCGTGGCAGTTCTGAAACCGCTCACCAGGACAGGGCACTGCTCACAGATGACAACGCATGGGAGGGCCTGTCACGCACACCCTCCCCAGCACAGCTCGTGGACAGATATTTCTGATCTTGGCCACACACACGGGTGAGAAATGGCACTTTTGGTTTGCATTTCTCTTATGACGGTGAGATTGAGTTCGTGTAGGCGGCTCTGGCTGTGCTTGGGCAGGCGTGGGGCACACGTGAGCTGGGCCCACTTGTGCATCAGGCTGGGGCCTCCCATCCTAACCCCTGGGCCCTGCTGCCTCCATGGGTTATTTGCCCCTCGTGATTTCGCAGGTTTGGGGCATTCAGTAAATGCTTAGTGAAGTGCCGTATAAGTGCAGTTCCTGAACAGTTGGATGTAAATGGGGTTTCTGTTCCTACTTGTATTTTGAATTCAGCTGGTAAGCTAGCTTTTTGAGAGAATGTTCTGGTACCTCCTTTATAGAAAGTAAGATTCATTTAGAAAGCAAATCATCATTCAGGAACTGAGCACCTACTCCCTCCCTGGCAAAGCCGAGGTCTTAAACCCCTTCCCTCTTGGTGCATGAATGGGGCCCATCCCGACCTTTCCCCCTCCGCTGGCCCTCAGGGACCCAGCCTGGGTGTGTGGCCTGCTTAGGGGAGAGTGCCATGCTCTCCAGGGAAGCCCAGGCAGGGTGCGGTAGCTTGTCCAAGGCGACACAGCGGGATGTGGTAGGGGTCAGGGGAGGGGGCCCTCGCCCCACTCCAAGACCAGCGCGCCCTCCCGGCTGCCTGCTGAAGCCTCTTTTCAAACAGCGCTTCCTCTGGAGCCGTGAATGAGGCCGTTCCCATTGGGCTGTTTGAATTCCGCCTGCTGCTTTGTCTTGCCTGCTCCCAGCTGCCCTCAGAAAGCAGCTGCCCTTGTGGCCTGTGCCTCCCCAGCTGGGCCTCATGGGCAGGATTGCGTCGGCCTGACGGGCTGACAGCTCCTGGGGGTGCCCCATTTTTAGGGCTCAGGGGGGTGGATCTGTCACTGGCTGTGCCGATTTGAGAATCATTCCGTGAAGGATCCCCGGACTCTTGTCCCCTTCCCTCCCAGGCCCGTGGGTGCGGGGTGCCCACCCTGTTAACTGCCCTCGGTGTTCCCAGCAGCCCTGCCGTCAGAGCCCGCTGGGTAGACTCTGCTAAGCCGCCAGCTGCCCCGGAGGGAGAAGCAGGACACACAGGCCAAAGTCCCTCCCAAAGATAGCTTCTGGGAGATGCCGGTTTTTCTTTCCTTTTGCTCAGGATCCTAAACCCTTAGTGCCCCCTGGCTGCCCGTGTTCTTTCCCTCTGCCCATTGTCTGTCTCTCCTTTGGAAGGTTGGTTCCATAAAGGTCGAGACTTTGACAGTTGTGTTCCCTGCTGAAGCCCCAGTGCTTGTACCAGGGCACACAGTAGGGGCTCAAGAGAGCATCTGTTAGTGGATGAAGGAACTGACTGGCGGGTTTTGGAAGCCTTTTCTGTGTCCCTGTGGCTCAGCCAAAGCTCCTTGTGACCCTGGAGTGCTCTGGGCCAGGAAGGAAGACCCAGGGTGGAGGTGGTAGGTCCCAGGTCAGGGAGGAGACCGTTGGCTTCATTCCTTCATTCCTTCATTCACTCAGCAAGGCCCGAGCATCCACCCTGGCTTGCCTGGTGCTGGTGCCGGTCCCTGCCCCCCTGCGCCTGGTAAGGAGATGAAGGGAAACCAGCCCACAGATACATTTAAAACGCTGCAAGGTAGAACTAGAGCCGGGAAGCCTGCAGAGGGGAAAGCCATGACAGGAGCGGCTGCAGCCACTTCAGCACTATGTGGTCAGAGAAGGCCTCTCTGAGGAGGTGACATTTAATGAGGGCCGAGTGCCTGTTCCTCTAGGAGCTAAAGAGCTACAGGGCGGGTGGGGTCTGCTGCCCGGAGCTCACACGCCCTGGCCTGCCTCTGCCATGGCCCTGGGTTCCCTGAGGACCGAGGGCAGCCGTCTAGGGAAGAGCAGGCCAGTTTCCACATTAGACAGGCAGTGGTCAAAGGAGGCAGCAGGGTGTCCTGCAGTAGCATGGTTCCCTGACAGTGTGACAGGGGACCAGGGGGGTGGCCCTGGAACCTTCCTCCACCTGAGGCTGCAGCTGTGCTCTGGGAGCCAGACAGGAGGACAGATGCTCCCCTCTGGCCTTGTTCAGTCCAGACTTTATGTTCAGGAATGAGCAGTTCTGGGCTTTGGGGGGCTGGGGCGAGGATGGGTGGGGAACCCTATGGCCCTGGTAGGCCCTAGGCCAGCTGACCTTTCCTAAAGCTCAGGTTAGGCCTCAGGTGCCCAGGGAGTTGGGGGAAGGATGCTTGCTCTCTTTTACACTCATTTACCTTCCTCCAGGCCAGTGTTTGCTGAACTCGCCCAACAAAAGAAGCACTGAGGGCACCAGGGAAAAACGTATCCTTGAGTCCACCCACTCCCCCTTAAAATTCTCCAGGGAAAGGGTCTGGGAGCCTCCTCTTAACAAGTGCCCTGCTGATTCTTCTGGGAAATGGACACTGTCATTTCCCAAACAGTGTTACTAGGCCTCACCCCCGAACCATCAGGCACGTTTGACGCCGAGTTAAACAGGCGAAAGCAACTTCCTTACTGTGGGGCTTCTCTGGGACAGGGGCTTTCTAGGAGGGCATCTGGGATGTAAAGGTTCCCAGGCTGGTCTGTTCCCGGAGTCCCTGTGCGGGACTCGTGTTCCCCGGAGCCCACCCCGAGAAACTCTGGTGAGGCACTCGCCTTCTGCTGCCTCGTTTGAGCCTCATCACACGGGAGGGGGGCAAGGCAGGGGCACCAGGCTGCCCACCCAGCTTCCCTGCCTGCTGGTTGCTACCTTTCGGGCAGTCCTGTTTCCCCTTTTAAAGATGTCTCGCCTCTGGCTGCTGGTTTGCACTGAAGTTCCTTAGAGATGGATCCCGAGGCTGGGGAGGAGCTAGTTTTTGCACGGGAGACCGGCTCAGCCAGGTGCACGCTGAGCATCTGGGCCGGGGCCCGCGGCAGAGGCTGGAGCACACAGCCTGCGGTGCCTTATTCTGAAGCTTAGTCTGCAAACCCATGGGCTCCTCATCGGGCTCCGGCCTGCTCGGGTCTTAGAGCCTCTGAGCCATGAAACCGGAACCGGGGGCTTGTCCAGGAGGCCTTCCGTGCTTCCGAAGGGCTGTGTTGAAGTTCCCTCCTGTTCCCTCCTGGATCAGTGGCTCATACCAGATTTCAGAGCACAGGGAGAACTTACCACGGGCCGGGCACTATTGTAGGTCGGGAATCTACTCTCCAAGATGGCATATCTCCATTTGCTAGATGAGAACACCGAGGCTTGGGGAGAGGTGTGATGACTTGCCTACTCACTCAGCTGTGAGTGGCAGAGCTTGGATTCACCCTCGGGGCTCACTGACTCTTGGAACCCTGCTGCTTCTACCCTGCCAGGTGGCTTTTATCTCCGTCTTGAACGTGACATCTGGGTACCATTGGACTGATACCCAGTTTCAGAAGAAAATCAAGGCATTCTTTTCTGAGCATCCTCTGTGTGCAGTTATGGGGCCCAGAGGGATGGTGGGTGGTGAGATGTCTGTAAACTCGGAGCACGAGACTTGCCTGATTGACTGTAGATGACTGACAAGCCATTCTCCTCCCAGGCCTCTCCTCCTCCGTCTGTAAAGCGGGCATAGTACACCCACCTCTAGGGCTGCTGAGCATGGCAGGTGCTTCGGATGTGACAGGACTCCCCCTCCCCGTGGGCCACCTCCCATGCCCTCCTACCCGGCCAGGCCAGGGTCTGGGGCCTTTGACACATCTCTGGTGGAGCCCCCAGCCCAGGGCAGGCAGAGAGCCTCCCTGCCCGGCTCCCCTATCCTTTTCTGGTGTGGGGGACCTCCAGCGCCTGTGCCCAGGACATGCCCCCAGCCTCTCAGCTCACTGCTTCCTGGGAGGGGCTGTGGGTGGTAGGTGGCTGCAGAGTGGAGGCCCCTGTGGCAGTTTTGCTTTCATTTCTGCCTCACACCCTTTATCTATCCAACAGTTGAGGGCTGGGGTGTGGAAACCTCTGGAGCCCTCCCTGGGGCCCTCGTCCCAGTGCAGGTTGCTAGGCACCCCCCTTCCCGGTGGATGAGTTTGGGTGCTGTGGACCCGTGCAGCAGTGAGCACCCCGGGGGTGGCCTGGGGCCACGGAAGGCTCTTCCTCGCAGTGCATTGGGCTGGGTCCCATGGAGGGGAGGGTGGTAGCAGGGCACTGCAGGTTGTGTGTGGCTCTCTTTCTGTTCTCTAGGGGGGATGGGGGGGCCTTGGAGAGGAGAGAAGGGGGCGTGTGTGGGGGTGGGGTATGTGTGAGTCCCCAGGGGCTGTTGTGCTGTTTCCCATCCTCCCGGGATCCTGGGCATCTTTCTGAGGAATGTCTCCTGGTTTCTCTCTGGATAGGGTTTCCTCTTTGTTCCCCAGCCCGTGTTACAGAGGCCCAGAAGGAAGATGCAGAGCTAGTAGGTGGGGCAGCTTGGATTTGAACCTGGCCTTGCTGACGCTAAAGCTTATATTCTTCAAGATTTTATTCTAAACGTCCTAACATTCACTGTGGGATCCTTGAAAAGCAAAGGAATTCAGGCCATTCTGTCAGAGGTCTGTTCCCGCCTCCCTGTGGGCAGGTCTGGGCAGGGGCTCCAGGGTCCTGTGGGGAAGGAGTTCGGCTTCTTGCGCAATCAGCCCCCAAGCCCCCCGCCTGCACTTTGAACCGGGCGCAGCAAGGCGTGGCCTGTGCCGAAGGAGGTTGGGTTGCTCGGAGCCTCGCTGCCTGAGCCTCTGGGCCTCAGTGTCCCTGCTGGTGAGGGATGTGCTTACTCCCTTGGGGGAGCTGCTGTGGCTGCCCTGGCATGGGGGGGGCAGTGGGGTCCGTGGCTTGAGGCCGTGGATGTCGTGGCATCATTTCCAGGGTTACGAGAACAGCTGAGCCCTGGGAATAACAGTAGCTCCCGATTCTGGAGCTCCAGCCACGGGCCTGACCCTGTGCTTTAAGGCTCCCAGTGCACACGCGGAAACAGGCTCAGACAGGGTCAGGGACCTTCCCCCGGTTTCATAGCTGGTCACTCCTGGGGGTGCGATTTGAACAGCACTTTCTGTGAATCTAAAGCTCCAACCCTTGACCATTAAGAGTTTCTTTCTTTGTAAACGAAGGCAGAGGATGAGAGGATGGCTTTCCTTTTGTCTGAGCTCTTTTCTAATGACCCGTCCTCGGTGCCCTTTAGTTTTTAACTTTTCTCCTTTTCGTTTTCAATTTCAATTGGATGCCTGGCTTGCCTGGAGTCAGGGAATTTAGGTGCTGGCTCCGTTGGCGTCCGCTCAGGCTGGGTACCAGCTGAGTCACCTTTCAGCAGCGTTGCCGTCCGTCCTGTGGATGCCGAGTTTGGGCCGCCCAGTTTGCGACGTGCTCTGTCCAGACAGCGTCATTCAGATTCCCAGGAGCCTGCCATTCCCGCCTCACACGCGCCTCCCTTGAAATCCTCTGAGCCTATGTGGATGAGGCCCCATGGCCTACTCTTCTGTTTAAATTGCCATGCATGTCCCTTTTTGGGGTCACCTTGGGGAACCTTGGTGCTTTTTCTACTGAAGGTAGAGGGTTTTGGAAGCACCTTGGAAAGACCCCAAAAGCCTGGAAGGCTCTTGGGAACATTCTCGTTGGAGCCATTCCTCGGCTTCAGAAGTGGGGGGATGCTTGTGAAAGAGCTTCGAGATCCGGAGCAGGAACTTGCAGGCTGGGGTGCTGGGTTCTGGCTGTGTGACTTTGGGCCAAGCCACCTAACCTCTCTGAGGCTTTCGTTTCTATACCTGAAATGGGAGTTTTCTGCCAACCTGCAGCAGAATAGCTCTGCAGATTGGGGGAGCTGAGGCAGCTTGAGTCTTTTGTAGCGCAGAGCCTGGCTCTTGGTGGGCAACTGGTAACTCTGTTATTCAGAGTCAGCCATTAAAGGGTGATGGAGCTGTTGACCAGGACCTTATGTCTGAGCAGCCTTCACATCTGGGAAGAAGATGGGCAAGCTGAGTTTCGGAAGCCGCTTAGGTAGGGCTGTGCTGGATTCCTTGTGTTGTCCCAGGGACAGTGTGTATCTTGGTCAGTGGTGGGATGTGAAGGCTGACCCAGCCTCTTACTGGATGGGTGACCGGGGTGTGTTTTGGCCCCTCTCTGGGCCTTAATTTCCTCCTTGATAAGAGTCAGCCTCGTGCGTGCACACAGGAGGGGCTCAGCACACAAACTTGCTCCTTTCTTGTTCAGGCCAGAGGCCATCTCTGACAGAAGCAGGGGAGGGCTGCCCTTCACTCCCCCAACCTGTAGTCACGCCCTCTGTGTCCATGGGTGATGGAGAGTAAACTTCCCCTGCTGGTGAGATGCGGAGGTCCGCCATCTGAGAGGAGGAATTTCCCAAAACCTCGGAGCCAGAAGGGGTCCTTGCAGGTGAGGATTTGCAGCTCAGAGCGTCCAGCCTTGATGGTTCGTGCACACAGGGGATCGGCCCGATGTGCTGGTTCTGAGCCCTGGAGCCCACAGGTGCTTCTCCTCTGGCTTCTGGGGAACCGCAGGTAGGATGTGAGGCCAGGGTCTATTCTTTTCTGTTCCGTTCTGAGCCATTGTTGGCAGACCCCGCCTCGTCCAGGATGAGTTCTTTTGGTTCGTGGGCCCAGGCAGTTGGGGGTAGGACCCCCAGCCTGGTGGTCTTTCCTGTCCTTCCTCCAACCTTGCCAGGAATGCTGAAAGGGTAAGCTCTTTGGGATTTGGGTTGCTCCCCTGGGAAGGGCGGGGGAGTGGGCGGGTAGCCATATGGGACATGGACAGTTCTGGGGTGGGGGGAATGGGGACTCCCCTGGGGGTGAGACCTGAGGACTGGCTAGGTGCCTGCAAATCTGTCTTCGCTGCCGGAGGACACAGTGGGGCAGCCGGGGCAGCCGTGTCCTCCAGGCTTCTCTCTCTCAATCAACCAACGTGGAGAGTTGCTGGGCTGAAGTTAATGGTCTGAGCAGAAGAGCGATTGTCTGACTGATTTCTGCAAGTGGCAGCAGTGTCTCGGTTTTGGTAGAAGCCTCAGTGCCAACTGGGTTCAGTAATAAAGGGGCTCCTGTAAGTGGTAACTCCATGCAGAGGTCTGGCTTCAGGTATAGGTGGATTCAGGGGCTCTCATGGTGTCCTCGGGACCCAGTCTCTGGATCCCTGGCCTTCCTCGTGTGGCTCCATTCTCAGGCCCATGTGATACAAGGTGAGTCCTCACAACTGACCTTTATTCTGAGTGCCGAGTTCCTTGTGTGTTATCTCCTTTGATCTGCGTTACACCCCATGAGGGTGTGGGCTTTCAGTACCCCTGTTTCCTAACAGAAGGAGTGAAGGCACAGAGAGGTTAAATAACTAGCCCAGGGTCACAGCTGGTTGGTGGCAGGACTGAGATACAGACCCGGGCTGGTGGCTTCGGCGCCTACCTCCACCTGGGACGTAGGTCAGCCTGGGCCACACGTAGCTGTCCCTCAGCCAGGTGCTGGGGCCGGGGAAGTGCCCCGTTCCCTACCACGTGATCTGCGTGTGGGCCGGGTGGACCCCACGCGGGAAGCTGGGGACTTCCCTGAAGACAGTGGGATTGGCCACTGGGCAGCCAGGGGAGGTGGGGATACTCCCTGGTTCTGGGCTTCGGGGCCGGGGCGCTGTTCCCAGCGGGGGAGTGACGGCCACCTCCACGAGTGAGAGCCTGAAGCTGGGCCCCTAGCTTCCTCTTTCTCCTCAAACAAACCCGAGCTGGTTCATTCCCACGGCCAGTCGGACGCAGGCAGATTCTGAGGGCCCTGAGCCCAGTGATCACACAGGGGCATCCTGGAGGAAGGGCTTATGTAACCCTGCCTTGAGGGATGGGATCTGGGGCCTTGGGCAGAGGCTGTTTTGACACCGAGTGTTTGGGGTGAAACAGTCTTGCGTTACGTAAACACGCCGTCGCCCTGTTGCTGTCTGGCCCTGCCCCATGCACGCCGGGGAATGTTTAGGTGCCTTTTCCCCGGGAGCCTGCGGGATTTCGCAGCTGTGAACTTTGGCTTGGGGGCTCAGTCCTCCCGCAGAGGGGAGCATTAGCGCGGGACGCGGGCTCTCCTGCCTGCTGTCCCGCACCCGAGCAGGCCTGCCGGGAGTGGTTCCTCCTGGAAGGGGAGGAAGTGACTGGTGGCCACACACCCAGGCCCTGCACACCTCAGGACCCCGGTCCTGGGGGCCCCTGGCGAAGGGGCAGGGCTGGAGGCCGGGAGAAGGCTCAGGGTGGTAGGGCCTGGTGAGGGGTTTTGGTCCCTGATGGTTCCTTTCTGGAACCAGTGGGGGAGCAAGGACCCCTTGAGAAGCCGGTGGCTGCCCTGCTCAGTGCCCTTGCCCTGCCTGCCGGCTGCCTCTACTTGGGTGTTCCCCAATTCTCGTAGGCCAGCGGTTCTTGTTAGTGGCGTGGCCTTTGGTGGCAGGTAGATAGAGGTAGTGGTGGTGGGAAAACAGTGGAAGGGAAGGCTGTCCCGGGCCCTCCCCTTTGCTGTGGCCGCCGTGGACTGCAGGCCTGGCCTGACATCTGTCAGCCCCCCGGTAGCGTCCTGGGGCTGTATGATGAAGCAGCCGGGTCAGGAAGCTCACGTCTGTCTCATTCATTCTCACTGTCGAGCTGTATGGCCTTAATCAGAGTCCCTACTTGAGGGCCCCCAACTCGGAGGTCCTGGGGAGCGAATACTTCTAGTCTAGCTGGTCGGACTGCCGTTTGGGCCCGAGTTGTCAGCTCATCAGGTCTGTTATGTGAGGTTGCGGGGAGGGGTCATTTCAGTTTATCAGCTGATTAAAAACAGCACTTGAAAACAGAAACCAAGTTGGAGCAGGTCAGTGACTTGTCTGCACGAAAATTCCATAGTTTCTTGTGGGCAGGTTTACATCTGACTTGTGAATAGCACTAAAAAGCTTTTGTTAAAAAAGAATAATGTACGTGATCAAAATTTAGACCACACCTAAGAGCATGCAGTGAAAACTCGGTCTCCCTTACACTTCACCCCAGGCCCTGGAGGCCGCCGTGTTACCACGTTCTCGCCTGTCCTCTCTGACACTTGTGTACGCGCACACACACACACAGGCACAGCCTCCTTTTTTGTTTCTGAAACAGTGATGGCCATTATCCGTGCTCTCATACAATTACCTTTTTTTTTTCGTTTCATACAGCTTATGGGTGATTCTATACTTGTACAGATGTTGAACTGTCATTGCCTAGGAAATAATATATGAACATAGCTTTACTCTTCTGTTTTAGTACAACCTCAGGCTTGAAAAAGACCCCTTGTCAGTTTCTCTTGGGGGTTCTAGGCTTGCCCCGGGGCTCACGGTTTACCTTCTCCCTTAGTCTGCCTGGGCGGCCGTAACAAATGTCATAGGCTGGGCACCGTAAACAATAGGCGTTTATTTGTCACAGTTTTGGAGGCTGGGAAGTCTGAGATCAAGGTACCTGCCAGTTTGGTTCCCAATGAGGGTCCACTTCCTGGTTCATAGATGGCCACCTTCTCTCTGTGTCCACACGTGGCGGGGAGAGAGCTCTGGCCTTTTCATCTTGTAAGGGCAGTAATCCCATTGTGGGGTCTCTGCCTTCATGATGTCATCTAACATTAAGTACCTCCCCAAAGCCCCCCCCATCCCAATACCATCACATTGGGGGTTAGGGCTTTAACGTGAATTTTGGGGTAACACAGTCAGTAGCATCTCACCTGACAGAGGTTGTACAGGGGTTGCCATCCATCTAAGGCTGGGGGTCCTCAGTGTGTGTGGGTCTCTACCTCCTGCCCCACATACATGTGGCCCTTAGTGGAGGTGCTGCCTGGAAGGAAGCCAACAGGTGTGCCGGTCCAGGCCTGCCGCTGGCTCCTGAACCCAGCCGCAGCGCCCAGGGCATGACTGACCTGGGGCAGGTGATGGGCCTCCTTTTCCTCGTCTGTAAAATGGGCACATTAGCACCCAGTTGGGAAGGTCGGGGGATCAGAGGAGGTGATGGCTGAATTGGTGGAGGTGGTCTCTGACACATGATGGGGGATCTGATTATAATTTATGCTCTTCCCCAAATAATTTTTTTTCTGCCTAGAGATGAATATTTAGAGAGCTGAATATCATCTGTGATCTCAAAACTGGTCAAAGGAAGGGGTAGCTGGTGTGGCCCCTTAAATTGGGAAGGACCAATCTTGGTTGATAACCTCCTAACCCAGCACTCTTGCTGGGGCTGGTTGGTGGGGGGAGAGGGTCCTCTCTAGCTCCGCCAAGTCTGGATTTCCTCAGCTGCTTCCATCAGAGTCTTCCTCCTTCCCAGCCCCACGTGCTTCTGGGTAGGGTCCCCCACCAGCCAGCCCCTCACTCATGCTGAGTCCCAGCTGAAGGAAATGAAAGAACGTCATCTTTTCTCTTGGCATTTTTGGTCCTCTGTAAAGACAGTGTAACACCATGAAAGCAAAATTTGAAGAGACAAATCATTCCTCTACTCCTCACCCCATCACGTCTAGTTCCTTTTTTGTATCTAAAGTTGCAGAGTTGAAAACATTGTATGGGTAGCTTTTTGATTTTTGCTTTCTGCACACAGCCTTGTAGTGTAAACTAATTCCATGTTGCTACAGTCTTTTTAAAAAAATAAAGAAATAAACTCATTTATTTATTTATTTATTTTTGGCTGCGTTGGCTCTCCACTGCTGCTCACGGGCTTTCTCTAGTTGCAGCGAGTGGGGGCTACTCTTCGTTGCGGTGCGTGGGCTTCTCATTCCAGTGGCTTCTCTTGTTGTGGAGCACGGGCTCTAGGCGCGTGGGCTTCAGTAGTTGTGGCACACAGGCTCAGTAGTTGTGGTCTGCTGACTCTAGAGCGCAGGCTCAGTAGTTGTGGCTCGTGGGCTCTAGAGCGCAGGCTCAGTAGTTATGGCGCACGGGCTTAGTTGCTCTGCGGCATGTGGGATCTTCCCCAGACCAGGGCTCAAACCCATGTCCCCTGCATTGGCAGGTGGATTCTTAACCACTGCGCCACCAGGGAAGTCCCACTACAGTCTTTAGAGTGATCTTTTAAAAATTTTTATGAAATTTTATTATGAACATTTCCAACATGTATAAAAGAAAGAATAATAAAATGAACTCCCTCCCCCCGTACCAAGTATTAACCATTATTAACTTATGGCTCATCTTGTTTTATTTATTTCCCTCGTATTATTTTGAAGAAAATCTCAGCCATAGTTCATATGTAATTTAGTATGATCCTTAAAAGCTAAGGACTTACATAATCAATAATGATCATGTATTTATAGTTTAATTTTCCTTTTCATAAACCAAATATCTTAAAAGATAATAAAAGTGTCATCATTCCCTACCCTGTCCCCCGCCTGCTGGCAAAAATGCTAAGTAAGGACTTAAAACATAATCCCAATGATGTTACCCCACCTGAAAATAAAGTACAATAGACGATGGTCCTTTTCCATTGCTATGCGATAGCTCTGTTGGGTGTCTATGCTGTGATATATTGAGCTATAATCTTATGATTGAATAGTTAGATTATTTCCAGTTTTCTTGCTGGTGTGGCTAATGCTGCATTGGATATCATTGTGAATATAATTGCCTTGCTTCCCTTTCTGATTCCATTACGTGTAAGTAAGAGTTTTATCAGTTATTGTTGAATAACAGACCATCACCAGCATAGCGCCTTTAAACAGTAACCACTTGTGAGCTCACTGCTCTTCGGCGCCGCGGTTCGGGCTGGGCTCCCTTGTGTATCTGCGGTCAGCGGCTGGTCAGTCAGGATCTCTGCTTCTGCGGCTTGACCTCTGCTCAGCCAGGGTGATGGGGGTGACCCGGCCATGGGTGTCTCATCGCCCAGCAGGCTGCCTGGGTGTGTGCTCTTATCCAGGGGGCAGGGGTCCAAGACAATGGGCGTTTCCAAGGCCTCTGGAGGCCTGGTCTCTCCACCACAGTCTGTTGGCCAAACAAGGTTCAAGGCCCACCCGGATTCAGGGGGTGAGAAAAATGAACTTCACCTCTTTCTTTTCTTTTCTTTTTTTTTAGTACAAAAATGGAATTTACTCAGGGAAATATTGAGGCTGTCACATAAATCACCTGTTTCTGTAGAACAGTTGCTTCTTAACCTTTCTTAGAGGTTGTGGAGATCTTTGAGATTCTGATGAAAGCTATAGATCCTATTCTGAAGAAATGACATGTAATGATACACATATACCAAAACACAGAGAATGCCACAGGCTCTCTGAAGCAAAGGTTCTATGGATCCCAGGTGAAAGCTGCTTGTTTGACACAGTTGGCCTAGATTTTCAGGAAGGATGACGTGTAAGTATTCTTTAGAACAATTATCTTGTAAGATTTCTACAAGATAATCCACCAACGAGCAATTCCATGGCCACATAAGTTTGGGGAGCCGTGCATACCTGGAGATTTAAAACACACAATAGCATATTAGAAATCCTAAGACATCTTGCCAGAAAGAAACCTTATTGTCTTTGACTTAGCGTTTTGCGTTTGACATGTTAACATCTTAGAGAAGACATTTTGGGAGACACAGCTCGGTCCAATATCCACTCCGTGACTTATTAGCTTTGTGGCCTTCGGCAAAGAGCTTACCTGTGTGAACCTCGGTTTTCTCGTCTGTGAAATTGGGGCAGTGATACTAATGCCACTCTGTCGGCTTGGTCGCAGCGGCAAAGTCATTGCAAAGGGTGCGGATGGCCAGGATGGAAAAGGCCTCGTCCTTTGGAGCTCTGGTCCATGGGGGGAGGTGCGTGTGGGTAACAGACATGTCAACCAGTGAGGTAAAGCGGTGATTTCAGGCGGGAACAGGAAATGAAGTGATAGCAGTGATGTGAAGCCATCTGGGGACTGTCCCCAGAGTGGTGAGCGAAGGCCTTTCTAAAGGAGAGACCCTTTCTGTGACCTGACTGGTCAGAAAGAAGCAAGCTGTGGAGAGTCTGGAGCATCTCAGGCAGGGGAAGGAGTAAGTGCAAAGGCCCTGGGGTGCCTTAGGGCCAAGGAGCTTGGTGTGTTTGTGGAGCAGCAGGGAGGAGGGCTTGGCTGGAGCCAGGCTTGTGAGGTGTGAGGGAGGGAGCAGTAGAGAGGGAGGCGGAGCCAGATTCTTCAGGGCTGCCCACGCCGTGGCGTGCAGCTTGAGTTCTATTTATGTGAGAGGGGACGGCAAAGACTCCCATCAAATCACCCCACAAGATGGCCCTTGAACATGGATGACGCTTTGAAAGCTTTGGGCGGTGTTCAGAGCTCCAGGGCAAGGTGTTGAGGCTGTCTGTGCGAATTATTCTTGAGAATGTTAAATGTCAGCTGAAAAGCATTGGCTCCTTGCGCCCCTGGGGCCGTGCTCAGCCTTCAGGTGAGCGAGGACCTGTGTGTGTGTGACTGTGTCCTGGAGCAGGCCGTCCTCCTGGCTGGGCGGTCACAGGGACACTTCTTCTGTATGCTTGGGGCAGCCTGGGCTCCCCTCCCTCCACCTGAATAACAAAGTGCCCAGAGCCGGCTTTGGAAGGAGGGACCTGGGTTTCAACCTTGCTTCTGCCACTTTCTAGCTCTGTTGTTGAACTTCTCTTGAGCCTCAGTTCCTACATCTGTAGGATAAGCAGAGCACTTTTTAACATTCACGGTTGATGTGTCAGTTGAAATAACGAATGTAAAGCCCTGTCGTTCACCGCCTGCCGCGTTTATTTATTTATAAATGTTGGAAGTACCCCATCCCAGGTTCCTTGGTAAACGGGAGGCGGATGGTATTAAAGTTGTGGAGGTGGTGTTATCGGTGGTGCTGTGCGTCTGGGTTAGAGCCGGTACTAAGCTGGGAGCACCCGGGGGCTCAGCTGGCTGCGGGAGATAGAAGCCTTGAAGGGTTACCCTAGTTGTGCTCATGTGTGGAACAGCGGTAGTGGTGGGGGGCGGGGGCAGTTTTCTCCGTCTAGGAGGAGCCAGGAAGGCTTCCGCTGGGTCTTCGAGGGTCTGGAGGAGCTCACTGGACAGAGGAGTGTGGATTTAAGGAAGTCCACTTAGCGAGCCGGCACGTGGGAAGGTGTGATCTGTGAGGTCAGGGGTCCTCAGACAGGGACTCTGGACATGTCGGGTCAGGGGCAGATGGGGGCTGCAGAGAGCCACTGGAAGCCTGGGCTGATGAGCATCTAGAGAGCAGTGAGGTGGGGTACAGGGGAAGGAGCACCTCTGATGCGCATCCCCACTCTGTGAGCGGCAGGTATGGCTGTGCAGGTGAACAGGTGTGGTGAGGAGCCTGGAGCCTGGAGGTTCCCCGCCGCCCCTGCCCCCGGCGCAGATTCTGGCTGCCCTGCTGGGAGGGTCCGTGCAAGTCCCTAAGCTTCTCTTGGGGATGGTGACAGTCCCCCCACTTGCAGGGCCAGTGGGTGGACAAGAGGTCCACGGATGGCACTTAGCACATGGCAAGCACTTGATGATGAAATGGTGGCTTTTAAACAGGGTCCTGGAGGGCGAGCCCGTCTGACAGCCTCTTGTTGATTTAGGCGAGGGGTGGTGTGCAGGGGTGGGGGGACGTCCCTCTTAGCCTCCTCTGAGCTGTGGGCACAGATGAGTTTCCAGAGCAGACCGACAGATACAGCCCTGCTGCTTGTTTCCTTTCTTTCTCATTGGGAAGCAGCGCGGAGCAGCTACCTTCCTCTGTCTGCCTCTGTCCCCTGCCTGGCAACCCCGCCCCCTGCCCCCCTCTCCCTCTCCCCCTCCCCCAGCCTCCGGGAAGGGGGGAGGAGGAGACCCCACAGGCCCTCAGGCCTGAACCAGGGAGGAAACAGAGGCTGGAGGCTCTTGCTGAGGCTAAGTGACCTCTACTGGACCCCTCAGGGTTAGAGCTGGGTGACCCCCAGAGCCTCCCTGCTGGGAGGGGTGGAGCGAGGCCATGGACGCTGGAGGGAGCGTCCCAGGAGCCCAGTGCCATCCAGTCCATCTGGACCTTGGCATTTGGGGCAGGCTTGAGTCAAGGTCAGGTGGCACAGGACCCCGTGAGCCATCCCTGCAGGAGTCTGGGCCTGTCCCGAAGGCTGTGGGAGCCCCAGCAGGCATGTGAGGTGGGCCACTGGCCAGCTCCCATGGAGGACAGATCAGAGGTGGGCTCTGGGTGTGGGGAGGGGGAGGCACCCATGGTTGTCCAGGCGAGAGGTGACGGGGGTCCAGAGGGTGCGGTGGCAGATGGCAGTGAACTGGGCTGGTGGCTGGGGACGCGTGAGGACCTCATGCTCAGGGTGTGGCAGGAGCCCACTTGCCCCAGGCCCGCTGAGCAGAATCTGCTTTGTGGCGGGGTCCTCGGGAGGTGCCTGTGCACGTTACACACTCACGTCTGAGAAGCACTGTGTAGAAACCTGCTGACCCCTGGCTGTGGGGCTGGGGGAGGGGAGGGAGAGTTAGGCCAAGGCCCGACAATGTAGGGGCAGCAGGGGGAGGAAGTTGTGTAGGATTTGGGGTGTTCATTGCACTCAGGTTCCTCACTGGGGTGGTTGAAGGTCTAGAGGACTTCCTGCGAAGGACTGAGAGCAGTGGGCAGCTCTGCTCTTGGGGCTCCAGAACCGGGGGGCCTGTCCTCTGTGAATGAGGTCGGGCCTGCCCCCCAGACTTGGGTGCTTGTTCATCTGCCTACCGGGTCAGGAAGTGGGCATTGAGTCCATAGATGCACGGCTGTGGGTCGTGAAAGTAAAGAGAGTCCTGGGACTTCCCTGGTGGCGCAGTGGTTAAGAATCCACCTGCCAGTTCAGGGGACATGGGTTCGAGCCCCGGTCTGGGAAGATCCCACATGCCACGGAGCAACTAAGCCCGTGCGCCACAACTACTGAAGCCCGCGCACCTAGAGCCCATGCTCCGCAACAAGAGAAGCCACCGCAGTGAGAAGCCTGCGCACCGCAACGCAGAGTAGCCCCCGCTCACCGCAACTAGAGAAAGCCCGCGCACAGCAACGAAGACTCAATGCAGCCATAAATAAATAAATAAATGAATGAATGAATTTTTAAAAAAAGAAGTAAAGAGAGTCCTGCTTTTATGAGCGTCATTTTGGGGGCAACAGGTGGTGGCAAGCGTGAAGAGGAGAGAGCTGGGGGTGGGGAGCCCTGCCCTGTGGGGACAGGCTCGGAGGGGCAGGTCAGGGGGTGTGTGGAACTCTCTGGGGTTTGTCCTTGTGCCTCTGTGGGCATCTGAATCCAGAATCTAGTCACGGCGTTGTCAGGAAGACATTTGGGAAGGCTGACCTCAGGTCATCTTGCTCCAGAGGCTTTCAAACCAGAGGCTGGATAGTTGAAAGAGACTCTACATGCAGGGAAGTGTTATTTTTTTTATTTTCAGAGGATATAAATGTATTGAAATAGACAGTATAGTCACACGATTCAAATCAAAAGGCAAGAAAGGACTTAGAGTGCAAAGGGTCTCGTCCTAGCTGTGCCCCTTCACCGCTAGCTTCCCCCTTGGAATTGTTCCTAGTTTTTTATGCTTCCAGGATATTCTAGCAAATGCAAGCAAAACACGTGTGCATACCTATATCCATATTTACATAAATACACACACACATATGCATATTTATTTATTTGAAAGTCTTGTTGTTTTGAACCAACCCCATGTCCAGGAAGGTCCAAATCCTTGTTCACAGATTTCTGTAGCTCAGGGTTCCTCAGCCTTCGTACGATTGGCGTTTCAGGCTGGATCCTTCTGCTTGTTAGGGTCTGTCCTGTGGATTGTGGGCTGTAGCAGCATCCCTGGCCTCCAGCCACTGGGTGCCACCCCTTCGCCCCATTGTGACAACCAAAAATGTCTCCAGGCATTGCCATATGTCCCCTGAGACAAAATTGCTTCCAGTGAGAACCACTGCTATGCTGGCTTTGTTGCCACCCAGCCACCAGGTGTGGGTCTGGCCTGCTCTGGTGGCCGCTCTGGTGGCGCACTGCCCTCACACATCCGTCGAGGCCCGCATGGCAGTGTGCTTGTGGGCACTCCCTGTGGCTGGTTCTCTGACCTGGGGGTCATGGCTCTCCTGTGCCCTTGTTGGAGACCCTGAACCTATCCCTTTATACTTCTCCAAACCTCGATTTTCTCATCTTTGAAATGGGGCTCTTATAGCCTTTCCCTTCCTTGGGTGCTGGTGCGGACTGGGGATGCCAGTGTGGTGCCCCCCACCTCCTGAGTTCCAGGCTTATCCTGGGTGTGACCTCCCTGTGACCTCAAGTCCCTCTCAGTTCTGAGCCTTGGTTCTTGTGTATTAAATGGGGGGACCTTAGGAGGCAGAGGGCCCAGAGCTAAAAGGCATCCCCTGGGGAGAGAGCGGAATAGTGGAAGTCAGCCGCCCAGCCAGAGCCCGTGGCGTTTTAAAACCCAGAGTCCCGAAGAGGGTAGTGTGCCAAGGTTGGGGAGAACCGGGCTGCGGGCTGAGGTCAGAGTGCACGCTGGCCTGGCAGCTCTGCCAGGAGGGGCACACTGAGGAGTTTGGACTCAGGCCGAACTGGGTTTGCATCCCTGCTCCTCAGCCACTAGCCGAAGAGCTCGTGTAGCCTTTCTGAGGGTCAGGTTCCACGTCTGTAGAGCCGGCAGTGCTGTTCTGAGGCTTCAGTGGGAGAGGGAGGCTTGTTGACTGGCTGCCCGGGCGTCATTCAGTCCTCAGCACGCTGTGAATTACACTCCATTGTCATGCCCAGTTTACAGATGGGAAGACTGAGGCACAGAGTAGAGCACCTGGGTGTAGGAGGTATACAGAGACTGAAGCTGTCCTTGTTATTATTAACTGGCTGCTCTTGGGATTTGAGCCTGAACATCAAAGACCCTAAAGATAGAGAAAAAAAGAAGAAAGACATGCCTCTTGCCTTCTTGGGGAGGGCCCTGAGCCAGATGTGGAGGGGAGCCGGGCTGGTTCTGGGCTGGGTTTCCTGGGCTGGTGCTTCCCCTGGGCAGCTGGGAGTGCTTCTCGGGGAGCGCTGGTGCCCCTGTTGGCTTCGTTATTTTTTGCCTTCAGGGGCCTGAACGATCTGTGCTGGTGGTAAAACATTCCTTGGGCTGACATTGTATCCCCACTGCAAGGGATGCTTGAAATTATATTCGCATTTGGGAAGCTAATTTTAAATAACGTTTTTCTTTCATAATTATATGCAATCAGCTGGCCAGTGTTATTGGGGGTTCTCTTTTTCCCTCAGCCAAGAGACCATCTGCTTTTCTCTTCCTGTCCCTCCTCCCAGCATGCAGTAGGCCACCTCCCTGGGAGAGGGACCACCAGCCCTTGGCTGTCTAGAGGCCCAAATGAAACCTTTCTTTGGTGACTGATGGGGCAGCGGGAGAGAAGTGGAGGGTGGTGCAGGCTCTGGCTTGGGCGACTGGATGGGTGGGAGTGTTTGCTTTCAAGATTGAGGCCCAGGCTGGTGGAGAAGGTGATAGAATATGATGTGTTGGTTTGGATGTTGCAAGATTCTGTGGATGCAAGTGACAGAAAACCCAATTCAGATGAGCTTAAGCAGAAAGAAAATTTTTTGGCTCAGGGAAGCAAATGGTACAAAAACAGCCCCTCAGGGCCCCAGACACACCTCCTGCCCCTCTCGATCCTCACCATGGTTCAGCCTCCATGATCTTTTCTGAGTTCTTCAGCTGCTGTAAACTCCTTCTACCTCAGGACGTTTGCACATGCTGTTCCTGCTGCTTTGCAGGCTCTTCCCCCCACCACACATCTGGCTGCTCCTCAGCCTTTTGATCTCAGCACAGTCCCCTCTTCTCTGTCAGTCCCTCGAGTGTTCCTTTCAGAACACGTCACAGCTTGTTGTACTTTCAGTTGTTTGCTTGTTCACCCTCCCCTCTATGCTGTAAGCTCCTTGAGGACTGTGTGTGTCCACCATGCTGGGCATGTGGTAGGTGCTCAAGAAATAGGCATGAAATAAATGAATGAGTAAAAGAATGCCTTGGATGGAAAGCAAGCCATCAGGAAGAATCTGGTTTAAGAAAACCTTGGCCTAAAAAAAAAAAAAAAAAAGAAAAAATTGACAGCCTCCTCTCCCCACCTCCTGCAAATTGGACCCATTCTTCTGTATCTTGAGTTCTTATCCTGGCAGTTAAGGTCATTCCTGGAGAATTGTCCAGCAGGTTAACGTCCTGACTCGGGGAAGCGGGCCCCCCACTCCCCAACAAGGACTAGAACAGAGTGGGCTGAGTGCATTGTCCTCACGTAAGGGGACACCCAGGTCAGGAGAAGGCACTCTTTACTGGCCCTTCCAGCTGGGGTTTATCTCCTTGGGCTCCTCAGCCACCTTCTTCTTGGGCTGCCCTCTGTGTGAGGAAGAGGCTTCCAGTGCTGTGGATGGTGGGCAGGGGTGGGGATGTTCCAGCGTGGGCAGGTGGGAGAGGACACGGAGTCAGGTGTGCTGGGAGCAGACGGGGTGCATGAGGAGGTGGGCACCTGCTGCAGAGGTCTTGAATGCTGGGGGTGTGGCGAGGGCAGCTGAAGGAGTGGGGGGCAGGGGGGTGATGAGTCACGTCTTAGATGTAGAGGGTCACAGGCTGGACCCCTGGGGGGTGGGCGGGGTCGGCAGGATGGTGGCCTATGGTCCTGGTGGCCCTTGGGACGGAGGCCTGTGTCTCTTGGGGCAGGGAGGCTGTCCTTTGCTGGCACTGAAGCGGTCTTCTCCTCTGGCTGGACTCGGGGCTTCCTCTTTTTGGTGTTTCTCACTTCTGCCCAGGGCCCCGGCTCTTGGCTTCGGGTTGGCGGCTGCTGTGACACCCTGCGTGGGGCTCTCGGAGGGATTTCTTGGGCTGTTTGGGGCCTGTTGCCATGGCTCCCAGCTGCAGAGCCTGGCAGGGTGGGAGGCCAGGCAGGAAGAGGTGGGGCATGTGCCTGCCTGCAGGGAGGAGGCTCTGGGCTTCAGCTTTTGGTGGTGGGGCCCTCTGAGGCCTCGGACTCATTCTGTCCTCCTCGGGGGACAATTGCTCCTTCTCCTTGGGGGCCAGAAACGTTTAGAGATGGGGAAGGCCTCCTAAGACGTTAGCCCCATCCCCTTCCCCATGTACCTGTCTCCCCTCTGTGACACGGGCAGCCAGCCTTGGCTTGAGTCCATCCCACCACGGGGCAGTCGCCACCTGCCTGGACAGCCTTCCTTGGGGAGCCGGCAGCCTCTCCTACAGTTGAGCCAAAATCTGCCTCCTTGTCCCTCTGCTTTGTAGGAGGGGTTCCTCCTGCTTGGAAGGTGAGGATTTCAGGTGACACGGTGGCCAGAAGGAGCTGTCAGCCCCTTGGAGGGGGAAGACAGGCATGCTGGCTCCCCTTGCTTCTGGGCCTTGGATGACCCAGGCGTGTCCTGTCCCCACTGCACAGTGGTCTCAGGACGCCTGTGGCCAGTCACAGCTCCTCAGGCCTCCCAGGGGCCACAACACCCCTCCTCCAGGCTCCTGGGGGTCAGGGGTCTGAGGAAGGATTTCAGCCCAGACTTGGGGCGGTGGCTGGGCTGGGTGGGGAAGCAGAGGCAGGTCTGTCCAGAACAGTTCCTCCTCCGGAACTCCCAGAAGCTTCACCCCTAGCAGACCTGGCTGGACCCGCACCCTCATAGATCACTGGGCAAGGATGGTCTTTGCTGACAGACCAGACCTTAGACTGTGGTTCTGCTGTGGCTTGTTTGCTGTGAGTCTTTGGGTGAGTTCCTTTTCTTTTCTTTCTTTCTTTTTCTTTTTGCAATACATATGTATTTTTTCCATCTTTATTGAGGTATAGTTGACAAAATTGTAATATATTTAGAGTATACAGTGTGATGATTCGATATTCCACACTGTGGAAGGATTAATTGAGTTAATTAACACATCTATCCCCTCACACATTTACTCCCCTTCCTTTTCTTGGTGAAAACAGTGAAGTTCTACTCTCAGCACCTTTCCATTATATAATGCAGTATTGTCAACTATAGCCGCTGTATTATTCATTAGATCCTCAGACCATATTCTTCTGATAACTGAAAGTTTGTCTGTTTACCAAGCTCTCCCCATTTCCTCCTGACCCCACCCCCACCCCCAGCCCCTGGAAACCACCATTCTGTTCTCTGTTTCTTTGAGTTTGATTTTTTTTTTTTTTTAAGATGCTACTTAGGAGTGATACCATGTAGTATTTGTCCTTCTCTCTCTGGCTTTTTTCACTTAGCATAATGTTTGGGTGAGTTTCTTAACCTCTCTAAACGTCCTCACTTGAAGAAACAGGACAGTCACACCCCCTAATGCAGCCTTTGAAATGAATGCTAAGTGGCCATTGTTGCCCATCTCATAGCCCCTCCTGGGCCCTGCCTCCTACCCCTGCCTCTTCGTCGATCCCCTTTTTCCTTGAGTGGGGCATGAGGGGCTCAGGAATTACAGGTGTTGCCAATCATTTGTTTGGGTTGTATCCAGGCCTTTGGAACCTTCCCTGAAATTTGAGGGTCTCAGAGGCACCAGATGAAGCCACTGCCTGTTTCTAGAGTTTGCTGCTCAGTGCATCTGAAGTGGGCAGGGGGCAGGGCCTGATACCCCGGGCCTGTGAAAGGGGGCTCTGCAGGCCCTCTCTGGCCCCGGTGTGCCTAGGTGCTGGGCTCAGGCTCCAAACGCCTCAGTTTGGAGAGTGTCTCTTGCGTCCACTTGGCAGCTTGGAGCTGTGGCCTTCGCTGGAGCCAGGTGGCCTTGGAGCGGAGGGTGGGGAGGCCTAGGTGGTCTGGGCATTTCTCATAGACCTTGAGGTGGACTCAAGGGTCAGGAATATCACCCCTTCCCCCAATTTACAACCAAGCCTTCCAGGCCTGGGGCCTTAGGTCTTCGCCACCCAGGCCCTGGGTGCCTCTTCCCATCAGGGACCCATGTCAGTGTTTGGTTATATCCATTGCCCCTTTGGAGTCCTGCGGGCACTGCGTGGGCTGAGCCCCAGCCTCCTCCTTGGTGACTGTCGAGACCCCCAGCGAACCTCTGGACAAGTCTTAATCTGCCACCAGCCCACACGTGGGCACTTTGAGAGAGTGTCTGAGATTCCGGAGTGGCAGAGCTGCGAGAGCCTTGTTGTTGGGATAGACAGAATAATGTCCCCCTCCGCCCAGTTGTCCTCAGAACCTGTGAATATGGTCCCTTATGTAGCAAAGGGACTTTGCAGATGTGATTAAGGTCAAGGATCTTGAGATGGGAGACTATCCTGGATTATCTGGGAGGGCCCAGTGTCATCACAGGGGTCCTTATAAGAGGAAGGTTGGAGGGAGATGTGACAGTAGAAGCAGAGGTCAGAATGATGTGGCCACAAGCCAAGGAATGCAGGCAGCTTCTAGAACTGGAAACGGCAAAGGCATGATTTCTCCCCAGAGCCTCCAGAAGGAGCATGGCCCTGCTGACGCATTTTAGACTCCTGATTTCCAGAGCTGCAAGAGAATACATTTGTGTTATTTTCAGCCCTACTTTGTAGTAATTTGTTAAAACAGCAATAGGAAATGAATATACTGTTCTGATGCACCGCCTTTTTCAGAACCTGTCAGGAGGGACTAGGTCAAGGTCAGAGCCAGGCCCTGACTCCCTGCTCTTAGTCACAGACCAATGGGTAAGGTTGTTCCTTGACTCCCTGGGCCTGTCTTCCCAACCCCCTATCCTGAAAGTAGTTGGGGGTTGGGGAAGTATTTGAATAAGGTGCTTGTGGTTTAAGTTTTCAGAGATTGGGGATGGGGCTAACCTCACCTTTGCTTTGATGTGACAGCAGCCTTGGTGCTCGTGGCAGAGGGGCCCAGGGAACCCCAGTGCCCAGAGGCCCTGGCATTGCCCCAGCTGTAGCGGCAGCCTTCTCCTGGTACGCCTTGGCAGCCCCCCTCCTGGCCACTCCTGGGGCTCAGCTCAAGCAGCAGTCTTCAGAAACCTTCCCGTGCTCACCGCCATCGCCCAGGGGCTTGCTGTGTTCAAGGGCCCCGTGGCCAGCAAATGTCTGAAGAGAGTCAGACGGGGATCTCTGTGCTCCTGTGTTTGGAGTTCCAGCACAGCGCAGGGCAGAGATTCCCACCCCCGCCCCAACCATGGTGGCTCAAAGAACCCTTCTCTTGGTCTTGGATTCCAGCCCTCGGGCTGGAGGGAGCTTTCAATTGTAAGGGAGTGCTAGCAGCAGGATCTGGGTGGATGGAGATATTTAATCTGCTCTGGAATGCAGCCTGTGAAAGAGTGTCAGCGTCCCAGAAGCAGTCCTGGGACACACGCTTGTGCAGTTATTTTGAGAGCGTGTGGCACCTTGAGGATAGGTGCTAAAAACAATTCAGAACTTCTTGGGCAGGCTTCTCCCTCCCCCAGTGGGTCCAAAGGGCAGAAATATCAGCACAGGGGTTCCTGTCTCCCTTTCTGCCGGAGCTTACCTTGTTCACTGGGCTGATGTTAAAAAGACTTCGCATTCCTGGGAATAGGAAACTGCTCTGAAGAGAACCGACTGAGTCATTAGCCCTGAGGCAGGTCGACTGACTGCTGGGGCTGGGGGTGGGGGAAAGCGCTGGAACCAACCCCTCCTGATGCCCCTGTGGGTCTCCCGCTCCTAGGGCCCATCCTTAATAATGAGAAGGAAAAATTTTAGCACCTGCAAGAGGGTAGTGAAAGACCTCAAAAGAATTTCAAGTAGAGAATTTTTATACTGAAAAGTGGCGGCGTTAGGGGAATTTCAACATTTATTTTCAGATGAAAAGTCAGGGCGATTTCTAATCTGAAACGTGACACTTTGGACGCAGCAGAACACATTCTTGGGTAATCTCCACCCATGCCTCAGTTTCCCCACCCTGAAAGTTGAGGGGGTGGGGTTTTAAAGTGCCTCGGCCCCTGTGCCTCCATAGCAAAGGCCTTTTGGCCCTGGTGGTTCTGTTTTCTTCCTGGAGATGCCGGGAAGGTGAGTCACTAGCTCTGCCTCTTGCCCACATCCTGGGTTCATGAGGAAAAGCCACTTCCAGGCATCCCCTGGGCTCGTTCTAGGTCGGAAGGGACACGCTGACATGATCATGCCACTGCCGGGACCCTCTGGCCCACCTCCTGCAGGTGGGGCACCTAGTATGGGGGAAGGTCTTCAGTTACCGGAGGTGGTGACTGTGCAGTCAGGGGAAGGGTTTTACATTCCCCCTGACCTCCCACCCGTGCCCCCCCCCCAAAGAAAAAAAGACATATGCTAGCTTCCAGTTTATCTGGTTCTTTCTTGGAGCTGTCCAAACAATTCAAATGTTTGCACTGGCTTTACAATTCTCTTTGTATGTTGCCTTTGTATTGGGCCATTTCGATTTCTGGCACTGCCGAGAGAAGACAAATCCAAATTATGAAACCATCGACAAGTGAACCAGGCTGCCGAGGACGCAGACAGGCAGGGGCACTCAGGGATGGACTGGAGGCTGTCAGCCTCTTTCATTCAGGAAGTGCTTGCAGAGTACCTGCCAGGTGGGGGGTGTCGGTGGTGGGCACGGGGCACTGGAATAAAGAACAAACTCTCAGACCTCGGGGGCTCACGGCCCAAAACTGAGCACAGAGCAGTCTTTTAAGTGTCCATGGCTGTGTGGCTAAAGAGCCATTATTTCTGCCCAGGGAAGGGGCTGGGAACAGCCTCTCGGCAAGTATGATGTCTGAGCTTCCCCTGATGGATGAGCAGGACTTTGCCAGAGGAGGAGGGGCGTTGCAGCAGAGGGAACAGCTTGCGCAAAGGCACAGACTTAGGTCAGGCCTGAGTGTCTTTGTAGCATAGGGTCTCTCTTGAGGGAGTTCGATGAAGGGAGGGACTTGTGCTACTCCCCCCACCCCCGATGCCTTGTGTACTGCACCTCCAAATGCCTTGTGCTGGGTATTGTGCTAGGAATTCGGGGTGTAGACAGCGGGCACAAGCCCCGATTCCTCAAGGAGCGTGTATCAGTCAGGTTAGGCCCGGTTAGGCTACAATAACAGACATCCCTGAGAGGTTTGCCACAAGAGGTTTTTTTATGGCTCATTCAGGGTCCCCTCTGGGCCTGCGTTACTCTCCAGGGCTGGTCCTCTGCATCTCGGCTCTTCTCATTCTCGGCACTGTGTTGCAGACCATTCTCTGTTTAAGGGCTGTTCTGTGCATTGTAGGGCCTCCACCCTCTGGATGTCAGGAGCACTTCCCCGAGGTGTGACCATCAAAAATGTCTTCGGATGTTGCTAAATGTCCCCTTGGGGCAAAATTGCCCTGGTTGAGAACCACTGCTAAGCTGAAGGTCCTCTTAATAGAGTTTTTTCTGGTTCCCAGCCTGGCTTCATAGCCACCCAGCCAGGTTTCTTTCCAGGAGTGGGTGTGGGATGGCTTTGGGGGCCGTCTGTGCCCCCCGTGCCCCCACAGCTGCTGACGACCAGGAGGACTGGCTGGAGAGCCGACCACTGGCCATCGACTGCTTCTCCTCAGGAGTGACATGGGGCACTTCTGTGCACATTTCCTTGGCCAAAGCAAGCCACATGGCTATGCCTAGCCTGCTGAGTGAGTGAGCCTGTGTGTGTGTGTGTGTGTGTGTCTGTCCAGGGGAGTGCCCAGGAGGAGGAGAACTGTCATATTGGTGGTCACCATTAATGTCCACTTTACTAGCTCTTAGCCTAGCAGGGGTCAGCGGCACGGAGCCAGGTGTCCTTCACATCCATGCTCTGTGCTGGGGTGTGGGGTCCCTGAGGAGGACGGAGCCAAGGAGGGCTCCTAAGGAGCTGCCCTCGAGCGTGGGTTAGGTGGTGATGCCGGTGTGGCATTTGGGGTGGTGGGGACAGCGTGTCCCTCTGCGCACTCGGGTGAAAGAGAAGGCCCAGCCGCCTATTCGGGGAACCCTGAGTCCTCGGGAGACATTTCGAGGCCCTGCCTTCTGCAGGCTGGGGAGAGGCGGGGGCAGGGGCTTTGCCTGCAGGCCTTGTGGTGCTAAAGGGCCTGTTATTCGGGGCTCCTGAAATCTGGTGATTACCAAGCTGTGCTACAAATGGCTGGGATGTGAATGTGCCTGGGTTTCCACTTATATAATTACACACTTCCCATCTCTAAGTGGTTTTTAGCTCTGGTGCAGCTGCAGCTTCTTTCTCCCTGCCTGTTGGCGTGGGGGAAACCTGTGTTTCCGGGTTGATCCCCTCTGCTGTGAAATTGCTCTGAGGCAGCCTGGCCAGCCTCCCTCCCCAGCGGGATTATCCTTCCTCTGCTGTGCACTGTGGCCAGCCCTCTGCTGTGCCTGGGTGGGAGGCAGGTGGCTGTGGCTTTGCATATCGTGAGAAAGCAATTCTTTTTTTAAATTTATTTAAGTAATTAATTTATTTTTGGCTGCATTTCGTCTTCGTCGCTGCGTGGGGGCTTTCCCTAGTTGCGGAGAGCGGAGGCTACTCCTCATTGCAGTGCGTGGGCTTCTCATTGCGGTGGCTTCTCTTGTTGCTGAGCACGGGCTCTAGGCGCGCGGGTTTTAGTAGTTGTGGCATGCGGGCTCAGTAGCTGTGGCTCGCGGGCTCTAGAGCGCAGGCTCAGTAGTTGTGATGCACGGGCTTAGTTGCTCCGTGGCATATGGGATCTTCCCGGACCAGGGATCGAACCCCTACCCCCTGCATTGGAAGGCGAACTCTTAACCACTGGACTGCTAGGGAAGTCCCAAGAAAGCGATTCTTGATGAACCCAAGGGCCCCCTTTTTGGCAGACTTCACTCTTTGGTCGCTGCTCTGCTTTCTCAGAGCACCTGGAATTCTCCCAGCTGTCACGGGACTTTTCTCTCCGTGTTGGTCAGAGGGTACCGCTGTCTCGGCCTAATCCTCTCTACCCTGCTGACTCACCATTGCATGTGCTTCACTTGCCCGCAGCCCTCGGTTCTCATACTTGCCCTGGAAGGTCTGGAAGGGTCAGACCCATTTAACAGATGTGAAAGCTGAGACCCGGGACTGCTCAGCAACACGTCCTGTTCTTGCTGCTGGTTTTCGCGGGCCCCTCTCTGCTGTGAGGCAGGCCTGCTGGTGTCCCAATGTGTACCTGGTTACCCTTCCTGGTGCGACACCCGGCAGCTGAGTCTCAGGCCTTATGGTGGCCTCTGAGTGGTTTGGGCTGGTGCCTCTGGGTGATCGTGCCTCCCTGGCTTCTGGGACCTTGCTCTTTTCTAGTCCTCTTGCTTTTGGTCCTCTTCGCTGGACTCCTGTCCTGTATTGTCCCCCCTCTCTCTACACCATGTCATTTGGGGTGATTTTTGTCTTCAGGAAGTGGGTGCTGCTCTTACTTACTAAGCTCTGCTGTATTGAGCAAGACAGTGGCCAGTGACAGAAACTCAAAATCCACAACTGAAAGTCTGGAGAGGGCAGGCTCTGGGCCGGCTGGATTGGGGCCTTGGCCTCTGGCAAGGGAGAGCTGGCCTTTTTTCCTGGTGTAGCCTCCTTCTTGAGAGTCTGCCCATGGTGTCCCCTGACGTTTCCGGGACGTGCCCTTCGTGCTGCTGACACTGCCCCAGGAGCCGTCCTGGAAAGGCCCCGGGCTGGTCTGGCTTGGGTCCCGCACTCATCCTGCAGCTAAGTGAAGTGCCAGGCCACGTGCCCACCCCTGGAGGGGCTGCAGTGCCTCGGTTTTCTGTTTGCCCATCAGAATCACATGGATAGAGGAGGGGCAGTTCTGAAAGGGCAGGAAGGCAGGGCAGAAAAGAAGTAACAGGCCCCCAGCCCCAGCGTGGGCCCAGCAGTCCTATGCGGTGGGGTCCAGTATTCTCCTCGCTTGACAGGTGAGGAAAGTGAGGCACGAGGTACAGTTGGGTCTGGTTCCGCGTTCTCCTCGTGGGGATGCCCCCCACCTCTTCCACGTCTGCCTGCCTCCCAGACAGGCCTGAACTGTTTGCTCAGCTCAGTGGGGGCTTCTGACCACCTCCTGGCACCACTGCGGTCAAAAAATGGAGAAGTTACCGTCTTCCTGCTACGCTCCGTCCCTGGTGCTGGCGTGTGTTCTCAGCCTGCTGCACCCAGACTGTGAGCATCACAGCTAGCTCTGGTTCTTTCGTGACCTCTACTCCTGTCCCCAAGACCTGGAGGGGCTGCCCCTGAACGAACAGGCCCCCGCCCCTTCCCGGGCATATCTGGTCCTACTGCTCCTCAAGCGGCAGGAGTTGCTCCTTGGGGACGAGCAGCTGTTCCACACCTGGCCGCTCCAGAGGACACCTGGGAGCTGGACGAGCCCCGAGTTCCTCTCAGACCCTGCCCTTCGCCTCCTGAATCAGAGCCTTTGGGACCGGACCTTGAATTTAGTATTTTTGACAAGTTCCAGGGGTGATTCTTAGTCATCTCTCCTGGCATTTGGAACCCACTGGCCTGTGGGGTGACATTCTGGGCCCCTGGGCTGTGCCCAGCCTGCATCTTGTATCCACTTCTCATCGCCCCCGCCTGCCCTCTCAGTGGGGCTTATGCTTCCACACTCCCAGATGACTTTTGGGAAGGGGGAACACTCCCCGTGTTATTCCTCTTTAACTTCTTCTCCCCAGTGTCTGTCTGTAGTTGCCCTTCAGTTTTTGTTCGAATGGCAAATGCCGCCTCCTCCTTGAAGCCTTCTCTGATTGCTCTGTCTTCTCCCCTGAAGAGATACTCCGTTTTGTAAGTATTTTAAATTCCCCAAGGGTATGCTCTCCTTGGTCGTCTGGAGAGGGAGGTCCCTTTTGCAAAATGGATCCTCCCTTATGGGATATCCAGCTTTTGGAAAAGCAGGTTTATATTATGAGTTGTGAGGTACACCTCTGTCCAAAACTTATTAATCCAATATTTATCAAGGAAATGACAATTTAGAGCCTGCATTTTCTTGAGATGCAGGTTTTAAGTAAAATTCTTTAATTATTTAACTTTTATTGTTACTTTTTCTATGATTTTAGAGGTAGTATCTATGCTCATTGTCGAAAACTTAGAAACTACCAGAAAATGAAAAGAACCACACGTCACTTCACTGCTGCAGCCACAGTTAACACTGCAGTGTGTTCCCTCCCGATCTGTTTCCCCGGTGCCCAAGTATTTAATGGGCTTAGCATCCAAACTGGGTGCTCTGATGTGTGACAGTCCAGTGGCCCCGGAAGGGGTGTCATGGCGGCTCCTCTTTGAGCAGCACAGGGGAGCTTTTCTAGATAAACCCTGAGCTCCTCTTCTTCACTCCATCGACTGGTCGATTGACCCATGCCTTCACCAGGCATCTACTTTATGCCAGACCCTGGGAATGCCGACAACTGTCATTTTGTAAAAAATGAAAAAATACAAACTTCCCTAGTTTGGGGGCATGCGTTAGAGGCACCTGGCGCAAAGTTCAGGAAGTGCATGAGGGTGCACAGTGAAAACGAAGTGTCCTCACATCACCTCCCAGCCACCTTTGCCCTTGCCCTTGACTAGAGGCCAGGCCACAACTATTTTCTGGTAGTACTTTCGGATTCGTTCTGCATATATGCAAGCATGCCTTTTTTGTTCGTTCTGCATATATGCAAGCATGCCTTTTTTGTTCGTTCTGCATATATGCAAGCATGCCTTTTTTGTTCGTTCTGCATATATGCAAGCATGCCTTTTTTGTTCGTTCTGCATATATGCAAGCATGCCTTTTTTGTTCGTTCTGCATATATGCAAGCATGCCTTTTTTGTTCGTTCTGCATATATGCAAGCATGCCTTTTTTGTTCGTTCTGCATATATGCAAGCATGCCTTTTTTGTTCGTTCTGCATATATGCAAGCACGCCTTTTTTGTTCGTTCTGCATATATGCAAGCACGCCTTTTTTGTTCGTTCTGCATATATGCAAGCACGCCTTTTTTGTTCGTTCTGCATATATGCAAGCACGCCTTTTTTGTTCGTTCTGCATATATGCAAGCACGCCTTTTTTGTTCGTTCTGCATATATGCAAGCACGCCTTTTTTGTTCGTTCTGCATATATGCAAGCACGCCTTTTTTGTTCGTTCTGCATATATGCAAGCACGCCTTTTTTGTTCGTTCTGCATATATGCAAGCACGCCTTTTTTGTTCGTTCTGCATATATGCAAGCACGCCTTTTTTGTTCGTTCTGCATATATGCAAGCACGCCTTTTTTGTTCGTTCTGCATATATGCAAGCACGCCTTTTTTGTTCGTTCTGCATATATGCAAGCACGCCTTTTTTGTTCGTTCTGCATATATGCAAGCACGCCTTTTTTGTTCGTTCTGCATATATGCAAGCACGCCTTTTTTGTTCGTTCTGCATATATGCAAGCACGCCTTTTTTGTTCGTTCTGCATATATGCAAGCACGCCTTTTTTGTTCGTTCTGCATATATGCAAGCACGCCTTTTTTGTTCGTTCTGCATATATGCAAGCACGCCTTTTTTGTTCGTTCTGCATATATGCAAGCACGCCTTTTTTGTTCGTTCTGCATATATGCAAGCACGCCTTTTTTGTTCGTTCTGCATATATGCAAGCACGCCTTTTTTGTTCGTTCTGCATATATGCAAGCACGCCTTTTTTGTTCGTTCTGCATATATGCAAGCATGCCTTTTTTGTTCGTTCTGCATATATGCAAGCATGCCTTTTTTGTTCGTTCTGCATATATGCAAGCATGCCTTTTTTGTTCGTTCTGCATATATGCAAGCACGCCTTTTTTGTTCGTTCTGCATATATGCAAGCATGCCTTTTTTGTTCGTTCTGCATATATGCAAGCATGCCTTTTTTGTTCGTTCTGCATATATGCAAGCATGCCTTTTTTGTCCTGGGTGTTATGCTTAACTCAAATAACTGTCTACGGCCCACAGGGTTTGCATGTTGCTTTCCCGCAGCAGTGTCTTGGAGATGACGAATGCATTGTGGGGCCTGGAGCACTTCCTTGTTCTTTTAACTGCTTCATAGTATTCCTTTGACAGCATGTAGTTTGTTAGTGGCCCCTCTTGGGGGGTTTAGGCGCTGCCAGGCCTTTGCTGTCTCGGGCAGTGGGGCAGTTAACGTCCGCAGCCTGAAACGCTTTGCCCGTTCACGTGTGTCTGTGGGGTGAGGTCAGGGAGCTGGGGTTTTCAGGAGGAGCAGTTTACTCAGTTGACGACAGGTTTGGTTTCTCTTCCCTTCTCCCCCTCCCGTCTCCCTCCCTCCTTCGCCCCCTCCTCTCGCTTCTCCTTTGGTGTCATGATTCAATTTCTGAACTTTATGGTTAGGCCCGGGTTTCAGGAGCCCGCTGCTCGGGAAATGAACATTCTCGGTACCTTTGTTCTGCAGAGGTTTCAGGCCTGGTCACGTGGCCTGTGACTGCGACGTGATGGGGTGCGTGGCATCCCACCACCCTAGGGAACGTGGTTTTCCGCTTGTGTCCCTAGGCTCCCCATTACACCGAGGCCCTGGGGCATGGAGACCAGGCTTGCCCTCTTGGCACCTCCTGAGCCAGCTGCGCCGTGACTGCGTGGTGTGGGGAGCCCAGCTGCAGAGCCAGCACCCGCTCTCCTGAGGCAGCCGGGCCTCAGCTTGCCGGTCAGAGTAATGGGCGATCACCGCGGAAGGTGCTGCGAGCGCTCAGTGGGCCTTAGCTCCTCTCACCACGAGGGCGTCTGGTGTACGTGTGGCCAGATGTGTGTGGAAAGGGGACCCGAGCCCCGTCTTTTCTGCCAGAGATGCGGTTTATCCTGTTCTTGGTGCTCTGAGCTGCAGAGAAACTGCACTGGCTCCTGGGAGCTCAGCCCCACTTGAGGTTGTCAGTCTGTCCTCGAGACCACTTTTTTTGTTTCTTTTATTTTACATGTTCCATCTGTTTTCAAAGTTAGAGTCCTGTTTGTTTCGTAGGACAGGGGTAAGGAGGGTGGGAACTGTCTGGGCTGATGTCTGATGTGGATGGATCGGAAGTGACCGCAGCCGCCTTCCTAAGGACACGAGAGCCACACGCCGGGATAACCTGGATGCCGAGAGAATTAACTTGGAGGGAGAAGCCAGGCCGGGCCCGGGGCCTGGCAGAAGCCCTCTCCACCTGGTGTGGGTCACCTACACACGGGCCTGCCTCCTGCAGGCCGTCTGTCTGTCCCCGAGACTCGTCCCCTGAGGCTCCCCCCTCAGCTGTTGAAGATCCCCATCCAGGGCTGCGGATGGGGGCGGGCAGGGTGAGGAGGCACGCTGAGCCTAGCCTAGCCCGTCGCAGTCACAGGCCACGTGACCATGGCGGGTTACCGTCACTGATGCTCCCTTGGGGCCAGGACGGTCTGGGGATGAGGCAGGGGCTCTGGGGTGTCCACAGGGCTCAGAAATGAATGGTGTGGGTTGTGAGCTGACGCCTGGATGTGACATGGGTTTTAAGTGACGCCGTCTGTCCCCCTGCCGTGGGCTCTGGTGGCCCAGGGCGGTGCTGTCGTGTCCAGCCCGTCCCCTCATGAAATCGTGGAAGCAGATGCATATCGGCTGCCATTCCTTCCAGAACTGCAGAGAAAGCTGGGTGACGGCGAGGACCCTGGAAGCATCAACTACTGTGGTTTTCAGATGGGGTTCCTCGGGGCCCGGGGTCCTGGGAGGTGTTGCGTGTGGAGGTGCAGGCAGCCGGGCACGTCCTGCAGTGTGACCTGGTCACCTCCTGCTGTGTCTTGCTGTCTTACGTGGTGGCCTCCTTGTGAGTTTCCACTCTGTGCCCCGGTGCTCGGAAGGTGCTGGGAAATGCTTGTTGGAGGAGCTCAGTGACAGACGTGAGGGTTGGCGGGTGTCGCCCCCGCTGTGCTGTGTGGCCTGGAGGTTCCCCTGGGGCTTTGTGTCGCCTCCTCCCTTAGGCCGTGAGGCTCTCGGGGGCCCGAACCATGGCTGTTTCATCTGTATTGTCCCCCAAGGGCCAAGCCAGGCACAGGAACCGAGCTGCGGCTCCTGTATCTATGTTCAGGGGCGTCTGGATGCCAGGCGGGCGCACAGCGAACTTGCCTCAGACCCTGCTCCAAGGAGGGAGTGAGGGGGAGAGAGCCCCAGGCCTTGACCTCGCCTGATCACAGCCTCCTCTGAGTGTCTGTGGGGGCTCAGCCTCTGTTCTCAGGAAAGCGCACACGGCCCGGGCTGTTGGCGTGCTGTCTGCGGTCCACACGCGCTCTGCCCCCAGGGGACAGCCGGTCGGTGCTCCGGAACCATGGGCTGGGAAGCGGTGCCCCAAGTTGACCCGGCGTGTGCGGGCCGGGAGAGGACACCGTGAGTCTGGGAAGGCTTCCTGGGAGGGCGTCTGTCGGAGCCGAATCCTGAAGGCTGGGATGGAGGGTGGAGACCGAGGCTTGGAGATGCCACGCAGCCCTGTGTGTCCTGAACCGCTTGCAGTAAGGGCTGTGGGTGGGGGAGTTGGCAGGGAGCCTTTGTGTGCTCCTCTGGAGACACGGACCCCAACCCAGGCTCCACGGGGTTGGGTGAGTGAGGGCACGTGTGTGGGAGCACGGCGGCCCTGGGATTGTGTGGGGAGACACGGGGAAGGCGAAGTCCAGGCCTGGAAGGATATTGGCGAGGAGCGTGGTGGTTGAACCAGGCTCAGAGGGCGGGCAGGATGTCAGTGGGGCAGAGATGGCCAGCAGTGGACAAGCAGCCGGGCAGGACTGAAGGGCCTGGGGCCTCTTGCACGTGGGAATGTGGATGGGCTGCGGTGGGATGGGCTGAGACCGGCCTGAGGGACTGGGCCAAGGTGTCCAACCTGACCCGGGAGGGAGTGGGGTTGGGGGGTTGGGTTAAGGCCATCGGTGGTGGGAGGGTCTTGGGGTGGTCCAGGCTGGAGCTGTGCCCCCGAAGCCTTGGCCCCGGGATTGGTGTGCGGAACGGCTGGCCGTGAGTGGCCTCCAGCCAGCTTTCTCTGGGCACCCAGCCCTCTCTTTCAGCCGCAAGGTGGCTTTGAGGGCTGGCTAGGAGTTCATAAACCTCCCCCTTGAAAACAAGGCCATTCTGGGGACCATGGCCTGAGAGGTGCAGCTTCAGTCTCGTCGCTGCTCTGCCTCCAGCTGGCCCTAGTGAAGTTTCTGGAAGGATGCTTCCTGCCTGCTGGAGTAACCTGTGTTTTCTTTGTTTTTCTCCACAGGAAGCGAGGGATAGAAGTCGTGCAGGTGAGTACAGACCACACCCTCGCCGTTGTTCAGCTGGGGGGGCCTTCAGCGCTCAGTGTTCCCCCCTCCCTGCAGAGTCTGGGCGCTTGGCCTCTCCTTACGTGCTCTCGTTTTTAACTTCTCTCCCCGTGCAATGGATGTGATTGCCGCCCCGGCGGGACCGAGCTGGAGCTGGCGGTGTGTCGGGGTTGAGGAACTGCTCTGCTTTGCTGGTGCGGGAGTTGTGGCGCCCTTGGTGGGGGCGGGGATGGGCCGGGTGAGGGGCGTAGCCACCCAGCCATCGCCTGTCCTCAGGCTCCGCTGCGGGAGCTCCAGCCCCCAGGGGCTCTGCTTCGGCTGTTAGAGCTCTGGGGACAGGACTTCTCCTACCCTGGACCATTCTTGTATTATGGCTGACGGTGGTATCGTCTTCTCCACCGATGCTCCTCCCCCTGCCCAGGGTTCGTCCCCCTCCCCCTTGTCACCCCTTTTCTGCTCTCAGTGCCCATATCTGATCCTCCCGATGTACCCCTGGCCCCTGGAGTGTGGACTGAGTCAGTGGGGGCTCCTGACCCCTGTGTTGCCTCACCCTGGGTTGGACTTGGGTCAGGAGCTCACTGGGGAAGGGAGGATGGTTGGAGAGACTCTCCTGGGGGGGTGGGGCACGGTGGGGCACGGTGGGGCTTGCCCTGTGGGCCCAAAATAGATGACAAGCTCGGACTGCATTGGAGGTTGGATCTGCCTGAGAGTGGGGAGGCGGGGGGTGGGGGGGGTGGGGTTGGGTGTGTCACGCCAGGGGATCCCTCTGGCCAGCTGCATTTGTCCTGGCAATGACAACTCACGGGGGATGGGAAGGGGGCCACTGCTCTCTGTGTCGACATGACGATTCCCTCAGCTCTTGGTCAGGGGCAGGCTGTGACATTTGCCCCAGAGGTTTTGCCTGCTCCCCAGCAGGTAGCAGTGGGTCTTGGTGAGACCCGAGGGTGGCCTGGTTGTGCTTGCTGTCGCCCTCTCTGTCCCTGTCCAGGGTGAGTCTGCCTGTCTGTGCAGCATGGCTGGCAGCGCGTCTTCCAGCTGTAGCTGCAGGAAGGGTAACCCAGGGCGGGGCTACCTCAGTGCCGATGGGGAGCCTGGCCCTCTGATACAGTATCTGCGGTAGGTTGCTGAGCTCTTCCTCCTGGCCTCGCTCTTCATAGCTTGTGGGTCGAACTTGTCACCCCAAGGCTGAGGTTTGTTTTGGGAGAGGAGGTAGTTTCTAGAAGCCTCTGAGCAGCTGTGTAGTTTTCATCCTGCCTCATCTTGGCTCTGCAGTTTCATGATCTGCACTGAGCTTTTCTGTGGACCTCAGTTTCTCCATCCATCAAAAGGGGGAGGTCTGAAGCCTACTAAAAAGTATGCTTTCAGCGTCATTTCTGATTGATTAGGAGTGGGTGCCTGGAGGATTCTAAAATCTGTGAATGGCTGAGGACAGGGATCGATTGGTAACGCCTGCTAGGGGTCCAACAGTGGGCCGAGGAGGTGCAGTTGTATTTGTGTCATTCTGGAGCTTAGGTGTTTCCTGCTCCAGGATGCTTTGGCTTAGTTTTGTCTCTCAGTCCTTTTTGACGGTTACCTTGGAAGCCCCCAGATCCTTTGTAGATGCTCCTATACCCACCACCAAGGCCTAGACCCATAGTTGGAGTGGTCGTTGGAGGTTACTGTGTGAAGGGCCAAGGGCTTCCCTGAGGTTAGCTACAGCCTCCCATCAGGGTCCATGAGGAAATTTCTGTTGGGAGCTGTTTTTAGAGGAAATGAATTCGCGTGCTTACGAACAACCACTGCTTAAAAGGTGAAGAGATATCCTCTACCCCCAATATCTGATTGCTGTTCACACCAGATCCCGGACTATAGCACAGTGGGATGCCACCCCTCCCATGGGAGGGGAGAGGAGGGGGGATGGGGGAGGGTGCCTTGGAGCTTCAGGATGTGAGGAACAACCGAGGGGTCAGTGTGTTCTCTTTACATGGCTTCCTGGGAAGATGAAAACCTTTAATCCACTTTGTGGGTGGAATGAGAAACCGAAGCCATTGTTTTAGAATGTACCAGGCAGAAGAAGAGTTATGAAATCTTTTTTGATGCATCTACTGTTCATTTTGGTGATGCCTTGAGGGAGGGAGGAAGTGGTAGCTGGGGACCAGCGTGAAGGCAGGCTGGAAGCTTTCCATGCCGACATCTAAAAATAAAACCCACCACGACACCTCTCTCTTCACCTCCTCCTAGCATCCCCGAGTGTTTGGAGAACTTGAAATTTCAAGACGTAGAGAAAAGGCTCTTTGCAAAAATTGGAAACCAAGCCACTTGGCTTTTTTTTTTTTTCAATATCAGCCGAGCCTCTGTGCACCAGACCCCAGGCTGGTGGGCCACTGGCTGCTGGAGATGGGCGTTTGCCAGTCACTGGGTGGCAGTGACTGAAGAGGGTGAGAGTAAGCATACCACCAGCCTCCACCCAGCATTTCCTGTGTCAGGTGCTCTGAAGGCCATTGTCCCATTTTGTGCAGCCACCTGGTAATGTGAGTGGTGTTTCACGTCCATTTTAGAGATTAGGAAACAGGTTCAGAATGTTGTGATTTCCCTCAGGGAACTCAGCTGGTAAGCGGTCGAGTTGGATTTAAGTTCAGTTGGTTTGTCTGTAAAGCCCATGGTTTTTCTGATAACTGGGTCTCCCCTGCATGTTAATAGATGGCTCGGTTTACTACATGCTTCCATACCTGTTATTACCTGGCCTTTGGCTGCTATTTAAAAAAAGCATGCTGGGACCTAGGGTCAGGAACCAAGACTGTAAAATGATGGTAAGACCTGCAGTGTTTGTCTTGGTCACGAGAGCTGTTCTTCCAGCTATTGAATGGCAGTAGTGACACTATGGGTGCTAACATCTATTGGGCACTACTGTATACCAGGCAATGATGCCATTTAATGGAAGGAAGCATTTGTGTGTAACCTCTCCAAGGAGGGGGTGGGAGCACATTTAAGAAAGTAACTCTTGCAGATCTTCAGCCTCCTCATGTGTTAGTTCCCACAGCTGATCTGCTTGGGAAGGAGCTTGTAAACTCTCCCATCGGCCCTCCATCCATCTCTACAGAGGCAGTGCACGTAGTGGGGGTGGGAGCCAGATGGCCTGGGTTCATGTTTCTGACCGTCTGACCTCGGGCCAGTTTTCTAACCCCCAGGTGCCTCAGGCTCCCTGTCTGTAAAATGGGGATAATAGTGGTGCCTGTCCCCTGGGATTGTTGTGAGGACAAATTGCATTAATTTGGGTAAAGCAGTTGGCACCGTGCCTGGCATACTGGAAGCTGGTTGTCTACGGGAGAAGCACACACTCTCATTACCCACAGGCAGATCTGAACGTGATGTGTGACCCCGGGGCATACATCCTTCTTGGGCACCATGTGACTGGTTGTTAGGATCCTGGGCAGGTGAGGTAGTTCCAGTTCTTTGCTTGCAACAGAATTGAAAGAGGGTCTGATTGAGTTGTCTGATGATAGAACATTAAAAATGAGTTTTGATAATAAATTACTGTAATTCTTGCCATATAATTCTAAAGGAATTCAGAGAATTTGCTATGGTAAATCTCTTTCCTTTCCATTTTAAAATTTTATTTGAATAGGTGGTTTCAGCACTATAAAAGTTGAAAAATGGAGATAGAATTGATAATAAACACTGCTTTATTCTAGCAATCGGTAATAGTCATCTCTGGATATGTGAAATACTTTTTTAAAAATTACCATTCATCTCTTCTGAGATGTATTTCTAATAAGGTTTAATTTTTATGATTATTACTTATACAAATTTATAATATATTTCTGTTATATTGATCAGTTATGTACTAATAGTAATAATAATTCAATCCAGAAGAAAACTTTTGACACTCAGAGCTTTATGGTCACATGAAATTAAAAAATTAAGACATTTATACTCTTTTTTTTTTTTGGCCTCATACTATGATAGACTAATCAATGAAAGGCCTTCAAACATGAAATACACTGATAGTGGAAACATCTCTGAGGGGTGTGGATTGGAAATTGGAGTTTGAGGAGGCAGAAGGAGCCTTGCTATCTTTCCACGTGTTTAAGAAGCGCCCGATTCTGTAATTTTAAGATGGATGATGGTGGATCTCAAATCGCTATGGTATTTAGATTCCACTATATCCATTTAAAAGAGAAACAGTAACAGTTTTATTCTGAAATGTTAATATTTACACTATGTTGGAAATTACATCCTCTACAAGTATTTAAACTTACGATGAGAAATTTTAGATGTCAGCTTGAAAACGTGCAAATTGATATATAGGTTTAAACATTTGTTTTGGGAGGTTTGGTTTGAAGGCCACTGCTTTAGAGCGTTACCCCGTTTGCTTCCCAGAACCAGGCTCTGAGGCAGACACCGCCTTGGAGCGGGGGACAGCAGGCCGGCTCTCAGGCCATCAGAGGCCCCGCTGAGACTGGGCCACTTGGCCTCTGGGGCCTGTGTGTCTGAGACTCAGAAAGGCTTTGGCGGTGGGCTCGTCTGCGGGCCAGCTGACCTCTCCTAACCTGGGTCTGTTGGGCCAAGTGATGCTTGATAATAATAAACACCTGCCGTTACCTGCTCAGGTAGCATGAGAAGCTCCAGGTAAGCCCGAGTCCAGCAGGGCTGGGAGGAATGGAAGTCCTGCTCTGTGATCAGCGTTGGGACTCAACTAGAGCACAGGGGGAGAGTGGGACAAGATGCCCTCCACCCCTGTGTCCTCAGGGGCTACCTGTCATGACAGTGACGGTCGCAGGAACCTGTTTGCCTCAGTTGTCTCTTCTGTACTGTTGTGATGAGGGTGCTGGACGCACAGGGCCCCTTGACTCCTCCATTTCAGGCATTAACAATTGGCCTTGCTGAGCCAGTGAGGTGAGGGCCCCTCATCACTGGCAGGTACCGATTGGGAAGACTGGCCCCCCCCCCCCCGCCCTTGCAGCAGGATTCAGCAAACCTTTACTGGGTGCCTGCTGTGTACCAGGCTGCAGGTGCTGGGGACTCACATGGGCCCAGGCCACATCCCTGCAGCTCTCTGAAGTCTGCAGTTGGCAGCCAGGGGCCAAAGTGGTGGGGATCATGGGCACAGGCACGGAGGAGGGTCCTTACCCCGCCTGGTAAGTCAGGAAGGCTTCCTTCCTGGAGGAGGGAAGGGTGAGCCTGGCTAGTGGCGATGAGCCTTGGCCACCTGACAGAGCCCGTCTGAGAGGTAGGTTCAAGCCCACAGCCCCGGTCAGGGCTGGACCTGCCCCCGAGGCCCTGCTGCTCCCGAAACAACTAGGCGCTAAAGTGACCAAGTGTTGAGAGCGGCGCAGCCATCACGGCCCTTCCACCCAGTGAACCTTTGTTGGGAGAAAACATTCCTTGGCCACTTGGGTCATCTGTGGCCTGGGGCTCTGCTGAGGGCTGGGCAGGAGGCTTGCATCAGCCTTGCAGGGCGCCTTCCCCTGGGAGCATTTTCCACTCTGACTGATCTGTGGGGAAGGCTTGGGACGGAAGCCTGTGGGTTCTCCATCCCTGGACCCCATCGCCCCTTTCTAGGACAACGCTGAATTCAGTGGAAGAAGATCCGGAGAGAACAGCGTGCCTGCTGCCCTGCCCACCTCCAGCCTTGGCACCCTCAGGAACGCGTACATCGCATCCCACCCCCTGCCCGCCAGGTTCCCAGGGCTGTCTTTCACCAGTTCTCCTCAAAGCGCCAGGGGAGAGGGAGATGACTGTTAGCCCAAGAGGGGTTGGAGTCTTAGTTTAAAATGCAAATAAGCAAGCTGTAAGTGTAAGAAGTACAGCTGCTGGTTCGAGATTCATTGTCCTCCTTACAAATTCCTTGAGAATTCAGACATTACGAAACCCCAGTCTCTGGAGTAGCCACTGTTTCTCAAGCCGGTGAGGAAGTAAATACATTTCCCCAGTTTGCAAAAGAGTGAAGGGTGGGCCGCAGGCTTTTCCTGGGGGTTACTGCAGAGCTGTCGCCTGCTTGAGACGTTGGAGTTCCTTGTGTGTTGTCTCCCCCTTTCTGCACAAAGCATTCAGGGCAGGAGGTTGGGTGGCAGAGGATAAAGCAGAAGAGGAAAGACTAAGAAAGAGAGACAGACAGAAAGACGCCGAGAGCAGGCCACATGCCCAGGGCTGATAGAGGACTGGGTGCTGGGCATCTGGAGTTGGAGGGGTGCAGTGACAGGGGCCCCGAGCACGCGGGCAAGCCTGGAGGGTGGGGGGGCTTGTCTGTGCCTTTGTGGGCCCTGCGAGGACACAGGGGCAGCAGGCATGAAAGTGGGGAGTGGGCAGGCGGAGGGGAAGGCCTTACGGGGACGTTGATGCCTCTTGATATGGGATAAACGGGGCGTACGTGTGGGTGGGGAGGTGAGGTATTTGAATGTCATTTTGGGCAGGGAGCACAGCCTGTACGAGGACCCAGGGGCTGGGAAAGGGGGTCTTTTGACTGCCAGTGGAATGGTTTGGAAGTGCCGAGGCCTCGGCCGTGAGGGAGTCGGGAAGCAGCCAGGTCAGGAGGGAGGTGGGGCCAGCCCACAGGAGGGCCGGGTGAGCTGACCGTGGGATGCTGGGGTCATCAAAGGGCTTCTCGGTGGGAGAGGTGTGCGCGCCAGTTAGAGGTGATGGGGGAGGGTCCCACGGGGAGGGCACACGGCGGGGGATTAGACAAGCCCGACTGGAGGGTGAAGAGCTGGGTCTTCTGGTTGGAGGCTGGGGCTGGAGCCTAGCGGGGACCCTGGGTCTGGCTGGAATGGACGCAGTAGTGGATGGCAGGGGACACAGAGGGCGGGGTGTGGTGCCTGGGTTGGGGGTGGCGACAGAGAGTGCGGAGTCAGTCCTCAGACTGGGGGGCTTAGGAGCAGCAGCGGGGGGCGAACGCTGGGTCAGACAGGTGTGCTGAAGGCGGGCAGCCGAGTTCAGTAGCGGCTTCCTCACTGAGAGCCGGAAGGAGAGTCACATGGCTGAGTGAGTGGTACGCCTTCCTCCAAGGATTATAGGTGCTGGATTCTCCATTCACCTTTAAAAAATGTATGTTATTTAGTTAATATTTTCCCGATTCAAAATTGTTTTAATAAGTACGTTGTTCAAGGTGTCAAATGATTAATCCCCAGCTGGGTTCCCTCTGCCACCCAGTCTGTCTCCAGGGTGGCCCAGCTGGCTGACCTTGGTGCCCCCTGGATTTTATTTCCAGATAGTTGGGGCCCAGGTAGGGCTGGACACCTCTGAACATTCTTCCTTCCATCTGCTCCCTCTGCTGGGTGCTCTGGAGCCCAGTGTAAGGGGCTTGGGGGATATCGGTTGCCTTGGTGTTTCTTGGGCCCCTGACATCCTTGCAGCTGGAACAGCCCAGGACAGCCGCCACTTCCTTATGGGCAGGGGCTTTCTGAAGGCCACCTGAGTATGACCCTGATGCTGACCTCTGGCAGCAGACCCCAGCACCTCCAGGGAGGGTGGCCATGGGACTGGGAAGTTGGCTCCGCACAGAATGTTTCCATGTGGCCGTTTGGAACCATAATTGGGATATCGATTGTTCTTGGCTGAGTTCAGCCTCCACGTGGATTCCAGAGGTCTGGGTTTGAGTTTCCGTTAGTCTGTTTTCTGTCTTTGTGTGATCTCACTTTCCTCATCATTAAATTGGGATGACACTTTAGCACGCAGGACCTAAGACGCCTAATAGAAGCGCAGGGATTGTGGGCTTATTTTCCCTGATCCTTGGTTATGAGCGGTGTGGTTTGTATGTGTGTAGGGCGGGGGATACAGCTGCAGGTGAAACTGTGCTGCTTAGAAAAATCTGTTGCGCGAAGAATGTGATCTTTCTGTCCCCCCTGCCCAAGTGACACTTTTCGGTTTCTAACTGTTGTGGATTTTAACTTCATTCCTTTTTAAAAGATAGATTTCGTTTTTTAAAAATTGAAACACAGATATTTGTATCATTTTCAAAACTTTGAAAGTTGTTTTTATTCTGATTTACTTAACGTATATTTAATGGAGTTAGTCACATTTATCTGTAAGCATGATCATCAAAGGATTTTTATAATAATGATACATGGGGCCGGGGAAGTGTTATAGGTTGGGGAGCGTGCCAGCTGTTCATAGTAGCTGTTCATAAGGGATCATGTTTTGGAGGGCAGCGTGGGAAAATGACGATGTAAGTGCTGTCGACGTCGACTGAATGGTTTCAGTTCTGCCAGTTTTATTTTTATTCTGGAGCTTTTTAGACTTGCTGTTACAAATAGCAACCATCTCCGGCGTCAGTGCAGTCCTGCGTGGCTTCAGAGGGCTGTGAACCTCAGTTCTGGTTCACAGAACCAGTTCTGAGGTGTTCCTTCCTGGCCTTTGACTCGCTGAGTCAACTTGAGTAAGTCCTTAAACAGAAAGCACTCCGGCCAGGGAAGCTGGAATCCGGGTGCCTGGGTGGGCTCTGCGGGAGCCAGGCACCCACTCCCAGCCCACCCCCACCCCAGCTGCAACACTGGTCCACACCGAGTCAGGGTTCCATCTCCTTGTCCCTCTGCCGTTGGTGGGCCTTCCGATTTCACCGGCCACCTCGGGGGACACAACAAGTAAGCACGTCAAAGCAAAAGGAAGAAGGAGCGTGGCGAAATAAGAAGGGCTTAAAAGGGACAGGAAGAGCCAGCAGCAGAGGTTCTGCTTTGAAAGTCGTCACCTGTTTTGAGGTCGTTGTGGGGTGAAGTTGTCTAGAGTGTTAACTCAAAGTGTGGTGCGCCAGCCATTGCCTGGGAGCGGGTTAGAGGGCCAGCCCAGAGCTGCCGAATCCACGTCCCCAGGTGAGCCGGCAGCACGTTTCCAGCTGCAGAAGCTCCATTGCAAATAGTTGGTGCCCATTTGAGTTGGGGAGGGTGCACCTCCTGGGGCTGAGACTCTGTGTGAAATGGTGAATTGACTTGAGGACCCCGGGTGCACAGCTGGCACTGGGAAAGCAGGAGTGGAGACGGGCGTTGCCATCTGCTGTTTCGCGGATCACGAAACGTCCTTAAATCTTTCGGTGGCTAAGAAGCTGGCATCTCCCTCTCCAGCCCCCTCCCCACTCTCATGTTTCTATTTGTGCTGTTAGACCTGTTCAGACGTCACCTTGCCAGTGACAGCTTCCCTGCTCCCCCAGCAGACCCCCTCCCCCCAAACTGGAGCTGCCTGTGGATTCGTGCTCCTGGGCCAGAACCCTCTTCTGTCTTTTTTTTTTCATGGTATATCTCGTTGTATTTATTTGGGTATAGTTTCTTTACAATGTTGTGTTAGTTTCTGCTGTACAACGAAGTGAATCGGCTGTATGTATGTATATATCCCCTCCCTCTTGAACCTAGCCCCGCCTCCAGCCCATCCCACTCATCTAGGTCATCACAGAGCACCGAGCTGAGCTCCCTGTGCTATATAGCAGGTTCCCACTAGCTACCTATTTCACACATGGTAGTATATATACGTCAATCCCAATCTCCCAATTCATCCCATCCCCCTTCCCCCCACCGTGTCCACACGTCCGTTCTCTATGTCTGTGTCTCTATTCCTGCCCTACAAATAGGTACATCTGTACCATTTTTCTAGATTCCACATATATGCATTAATATATGTTATTTGTTTTTCTTTTTCTGACTTACTTCACTCTATATGACAGACTCTAGGTCCATCCACCTCACTACAAATAACTCAGTTCCGTTTCTTTTTACGGCTGAGTAATATTCCGTTGTATATATGTGCCACATCTTCTTTATCCATTCATCTGCCGATGGACATTTAGGTTGCTGTCATGTCCTGGCTATTGAAAATAATGCTGCGGTGAACCCTCCTGTCTCTGAGGAGGGCAGCACCTGGCCCTGTGTGTGCTCTGTGTTTGCTGGGTGAGTGAATGACGGACTGAGCCGAGAGCTTTCTATTATGGAGGACTCACATGACATAGCAGATTAGGGAGGGCGGTGTAGGGCACCCTGTGTGCCCATCGCTCAGCTTGCTGTCCGTGACCACCTGGCCAGTATCACTTCCTGGAGACCTCGTTCCCCACTGGACAGTTTGAGGCCAGTCTCACCATTCTGTCAGTTCATCCATGAATGTGTCACTACATGTCTCTGTAAGGTAAGGACTAGCCCTTGTTCATAACCTCTCAGTGGGCCATTCAGAGGTGGGTTGGGGCGCTGCCGGGTGATGGGCCCAGCTTCTGGGTCTGGCCCCTGTGCTGTAGCAGTTCCCGGCCCCTGGGAGGCGAATGAGAGGCGGCGCTGGGGCAGGTCCTTGGGGCCCTGCTGTCTTCCTGCTGACGTCAGGGACGCCGGTGGCTGTTAGAAACCCGGGATGTGCGTGAATTGCTTGGGTTCATGTCGGTGCCCCCCTAGGAGTGGTCGTTATAACGGTGTTGGGGAGATGATCAAAGCAATGTGGACACAGACTTACTGTGTTCTGGGATCTTCTCTAAGCGCTTATGTACATTAACTAATTTAATCCCCGCAACAATCCAGAGAAGGACTCTTATTTAGTGCAATTATTAGCTCTATTTGATGGATAAACTTTTTGTTTGTTTGGTTTTTGTTTTTGGCTGTGCCGCGTGGCTTGCGGGATCTTAGTTCCCTGACCGGGGGTTGAACCTGGGCCCTCGGCAGTGAGAGCGCTGAGTCCTAACCACTGGACCGCCAGGGAGGTCCCAGTGGATAAACTTTTATTATCCCTGCTTTACGGATGAGGAAACTGAGTCAGAGAGAGCTTGCCCCGGCCTCTGAGCTGGCGTGAGGCAGAGCCGAGCCCAGCGTGCAGGCTCTGGTCCATCTCATAACCTCTGCACCCCACCACTGCTTGTGCATCATCTCTGAAACCAGAGCTTCCTTGCAGTTCCTTTGCCCGGGTGTCTTGACCTCTCTCCTGGACTGGCCCATCTGCTGCCCAAGTGCTCTTTCCCAGACAAGCTCCATCTTGTCACAGTGTGGCTGCAGGGCCCAGCCTACAGGGTGAAGAGCCTTCCTTGGAGGGATCCACAAAGCCTTTAGCTGTTGTTTCTCACTCTGGGGAGCCCAGCCCGGGCCACGCCCTCACATGCACCCCAGAGCACCCTCTGCAGAGCCTCAGCCTGCTCCTCCGTGTATCCTGTCCCGGCAGCCCGCCGCGGCCTTCCTCCCGTTCCATCTGGTGGACACTCATTCATCTGTGTGGCCAAGCTCACTGCCACTAGCTCCTCAAAGCCTTCCTGGGTCCCCCAGGCCCAGAGAGCCTCTCCCTCATCTGGGCCCCTCCCCCCTGTGCCCCCAACCTCCTAGGCACAGAAGCTCCCATTCCATGGCATAATCACATATTCTGGCAGCTTCTCCTCTTCTCTGGAAGCTCCTTAAGGCTGTGGACCATGTCTTCTTCTGGGGGCTGTGCCAGCTGGGCGTGCCTTCTGGCCTATAGGCGCATCTTACCGCTGAATCTTTGGAAATCAGTGGAAAGTAATTAAATATTGTAGAAATATATGCATTAGAAAAGTTCCCTATCATTTTATTCTCCAGAAATAACCACTGCTAAGTTTTCCTTTTTTTTTTTTTTTTTTTGCGGTTCGCAGGCCTCTCACTGCTGTGGTCTCTCCCGCTGCAGAGCACAGGCTCCGGTCGCGCAGGCTCAGCGGCCATGGCTCACGGGCCCAGCCGCTTCGCGGCCTGTGGGATCTTCCCAGACCGGGGCACGAACCCACGTCCCCTGCATCGGCAGGCGGACTCTCAACCACTGCGCCACCAGGGAAGCCCATCTCTTTTGGTTTTCTAGCACCTATTTAAAAATCTTTTAATACTTTCAAAACTGGTATGTGAAGATCTAATGAGCCTTTGAGTGGAGGAAGTAGAGGAATAACATATTTGTATATTGTGGAGGGTTCTTAACCTGTGCTTGATGGTGTGTGAAGGCTGAGGCCGGGTGAGGGGTCTTGGAATTTCTTTTTTTTTTTTTCCCCAGCACTAGGGTGATACGTCACGTAGCACCACTTTGAAAGGTCAGAAAGTATACGTAAACCGGAGAATTTCCCTTGTACTTAGGAAGTGCTAACTTGTTAGTTTGTCATTTTAGCTATTTCCAGAAAGAGAAAACTGTGTTACTCTCATAGTCTGGGGATATTCCTGCCTTTTAGTGTTCTGCTCTAAACTCTACTGTTTACACTCATCTCTTTCCCTGAAGGCAAGGTTAGTAAGATAGGATTAAGTCGAGGCTGAGGAACAGAGGAGGATTAATATTACCTGTCAGGCCCGCTGCTGTGAGGGTATACAGCAGGGTAGTTCTGAGCTTCTTGGTAGCCAAAGCGTGCAGGGAAATGAGATTAGCTGCCATGGAGGAGAAGAAGTCTAAGTTCCCAGGAGGGGGAGTAAAAACCATGGAGAAGATTGAACCTTCCTTCCTCAAATGTTGAAGAACCTCGTCAGTGTCACAAATAGGAAATTATTCTCTTGACCTGGACAAAAAGGGAGAATTCCAAGAGAAGCAGAAGTATGGTGGCCTGAGTACATCCTCCATGAGTCTGTGGTGCAGGGGCATTGTCCTTCTGGCGGGGGGAGGGGGAGCTCTCCTGGACCACCCCCACCCCCAGCCCCTCTGCCTGGCCAGCTCTCGTCCGCCTGCAGCCTCACTCTGGAGCCATCGGGATTGGAAATAACGGTGGCTTAAAAGAAATGCCATGTTTATTTCTCTCCGTGTGAAAGAAGCTGGACTCAGGAACTTAGAGCTGGTGTGTGTGCTCCGTAAAGTTGCACAGAACCCTTTTCTCTCTATGCCACGCCACCCTCCGCTCTGGCTTCTAGGCTCCAGATCACCTCCTTGCCGAAGACGGCTGCTGGGGCTTCAGCCATCGTGTTGACATTCCAGGCCGTAGGAAAGTGGTCAGGGAGTAGGGCACCCTGCCTCGCACCTGAGTCTGTTCTCCCTAGGTGGCCTCCCCAGAAGTCCCACGTTACACTGCTGCCTATCTTGCCTTGGTCACGAGTGTTCTAATAGGTACTCGATCCTGGCAGCCAGCAGGCTAGAAGTGCGGTCTTTCTGCTGGGCATGCTGTCACCTCACATGAACTTGGAGAAGAGAGTGGGCATGGGTGTTGGGCTGCAGCTAACTCTGCCAGCACACTCGGGCTCTGGACTTAGAACTGGACAAGTTACCCCCAAAGAGCCGTTGACAACAAGGCAATAATACTGGAACCGGCCTTGCAGAGTTGTCATGAGACTGAGCCAGTGCAGGGAAGGAACAGCGCGGAGCCTGGTACATAGCCGTCCTCAGAAGCAGCTGTTATTATTTACTGGAGCCATTACCCTCGTCGTCCTTGCGGCGCGTGGAAATTCATGTGAATCTAAAGTGTTGTGTAGGTGAACGATTGGGTTGGTAGCTGAGCCAAAGTGAAAGGATCTCTCTTGTTTCATTTATTATCACAAGTAAAGAAAAAGAAAAGAAGCCAGAAATGTCTACAGTGTCAGTTACACCTGTCTGGTTTGCTAAGAGCAGGGCTGACAGGGATGATGTTCCTGCTGTGGTCCCATGGGGTCCCCACTCGGGGGTGCCCTCCTGGACGTGGCAGCCCGAGGCCTCTCCTAGACTGGGACGTGGGCAGCCTGGTTTGTGGTGCCCTCTGGGATTGGAGCCGAGTTTGCCCTGGCTGGGGGCAGGCTGATTTACCTCCTGTTTCGAGATCTCCCTGCGCCCAGCCAAGGCATCACCTCTGAGGGGTGCTGACCCCTGACCCTGGCCACATAAGCCCTCCTCCCCAACCCGGCATCCTAGCTTCCCCTTGGCTGGGGGAAGCCCCAGGAGGCATGTGCACAGCTGCGATTTCATGGCTTTTCCAAAAGTTTGTGAACCCAGAGCTGCAGCTTGGCTCCCCTTCAGCCATCCCTACCTTGAGAACCCCCCGGGAACCCTGTAGTCTCCCCCCCCCCCCGCCCCGCCTTTCTCCCAGGTTCTCTGATGTCCTATATGAGTGACAGGCAGGGGCAGACCTTTCAGGGACCCAGTCGGCCTGGCTGCCTTCTCCCCCTTCCCCGCAGGCCGGTTTTCCAGACGGACCAGCAGTCTGAGTCTTTCTCTTTTTGAACATCCTGCAGTGCCCTCAGAGCATACCCTATAAGGAGATCCCGGCTCACGCTGTGTCCCAAGAACTTGGCGTGGAGCGGGGCTCACTCATCACTTCCACAGAAGCCACTTGGGAGGCGCTCAGAGGTCCGATGGGAATGGGGGGGGCTTTCATCAGGTGTCCTGGGGGAACATTTAGGGCTCCCCGGTTCTCAAAAGAAAGTGACCAGCCTGGGCACCTGGGCAACGATCGCCTAGTGATATCGCTTCAGAGCTCTGAAATGCCCACGTAACGATTCCACAGTGCTGTGATGTCTTTGGGCTGCGCTTCTGTGAACCAGCCCAGGTGGCAGCAGTGATAGTCTGGGCCTTGCCCACATTCTGGCTTTCCAGGCGAGAGCACTGAGGTTCAGGCGGGTGGAGTGGCTTTGCCCTGTGCTGCCCAGAAGGTGAACGGCAGAGCTGGGATTGGGTTCCAGGCTGTGCAGTGGCAAAGCCAGTGCTTGCTCTGCTCCTTCCCACCTTCCCCTGGACCGAGAATTCAGTGACTGGCCCCTGGTCCAGCTTCTCCCCTTCGTCGCTGTGCAACCCTAGGCAAGTGGCAAAACCTCTCTGAGGCTCATCTACCAGACAAGTGACAAGACTGATGAATGTGATGAGACCAGGGCAGGTGGGAAGGCCTTCCTAAAGGAGAGCCGTGAGTAGCCTGAGGTCGGGTTGGGGGCTGGTAAGGATCTTCCAGCAGCTCACTGGTTTTCTTGCTCCTGAGATCACTTGAAGGGTCTTCTGAAGCCCATCCCTTTGTCTGATGGGGCAGAAATTTGGCCTCGACTTGGAGTCTCTCCCATCCCTGGTAGGTGGGGCCCCTGGATCCCTGGGCAGGCAGGGTGTGGGTCTCCTGGCGTGGAAGCAGCCCTTGCCTCACTCCCTTCTCCCTGCCTGGGCAATATTTTTGCTGCAGGCCCTGCCAAGTGGAAATACGTTATTTACAGTGTTTTGACAGGAGCATCAAAAGCCTGGAGGAGAAAGGATGCCTTTGGGACTGAGCTGATGGCCTAGGAGTGTGGCCTGAGGGGAAGGGAGCCTGGCACAAGAGGAGGGGGAGATACACAGTGGGGGGCTGGGGGTACCCATTTATTGAACTTGATAAATGTGAGGCCCAGCCCTCCCCTGAGCTCAGTGCTTAATAAGAGTATGTACCGACTGAATATCCCATGCTGACCATTCCTGGCTCCCACTTCAATAAGGACAAGGGTGTCCCCAAGCCAGCTTTGGGCCTCAGCCTTCTCACTTTGCTGTCTGAGGCCTCAGTGCCATCATTTGCCTGATGGGGAGAAGATGGAACACCCCGAGGTGTGTTGAGGCCAGGCCCGTCTGTCCACAGAACCCAGGGGCTCTCTAGCCGGGTCGTTCTGGACCCGTTTGCTGCCTCAAATGGTGTGGTGCTGCCGTGGGACCCGGGCCACCTGCCAAGGTGGCACCTCCGTCCCGCTTGATCCTCTGACCCTCCAGAAGCAGTTTGAAAATGTCTTTCAAAGTGGTCCAGGAGAGCCTCCTTTGTGGCTGGTAAGAGCAAAACGTCTTTACCTGTGGCCCAGAGATAACCAGCAGCCACCTGTCACGAACGTCCTTTGAGTTTTTTCTCTCTCTGTAGAAATAGAACATGTTTATATATATATATATATATATATATATATATATATATTTTTTTTTTTTTTTTTTTTTTTTTGCGGTACGCGGGCCTCTCACTGCTGTGGCCTCTCCGTTGCAGAGCACAGGCTCCAGACGCGCAGGCTCAGCGGCCATGGCTCATGGGCCCAGCCGCTCCACGGCATGTGGGATCTTCCCGGACCGGGGCATGAACCCGTGTTCCCCACATCAGCAGGCGGACTGTCAACCACTGTGCCACCAGGGAAGCCCAGTTTATATATTTTAAACAAAATTGTTTTCTGTTTGTACCTGCTCCCCTCAAACACACTTGACATATTGTTGATCAAGTTTCCCCTTTTGTTAAAGGCTCCACTCAGGCTTGTTTTCTTTTTCTTTCTTTCTTCTTTTTTTTTTATATATTTTATTTATTTATTTGGCTGCACCGGGTCTTAGTTGCGGCACACGGGATCTTCACTGCAGCATGCAGGCTCTTGGTTGCGGCGTGCATGCGGGATCCCTGAGCAGGGATCGAAGCCGGGCCCCCCTGCACTGGGAGCGCGGAGTCTTAGCCTCTGGACCGCCGGGGAAGTCCCACAGACTTGTTTTCTTAATGGCTGCATAATGTTCTCTCTGTCGGCAAAGTTACTGAATTCTCTTGGTGGATGTTGGCTGTGGTTCTGGTTTGTCACTTGTAAATAGTGCTGTGATGAACATCTGGTTCTGATATTGTTGGGGCAAGTTGGTGATTATTTCTGTGGGCTATATGAATAATAAATCATATTTGTTGTTTTCACAGTTTATGAAAAGTAGTATGTACTCCTTGGGGGGAAAAAAAAAGCCAAACATTATAGGGAATTGTAGAAAGGGACATTGGTTTTGGAGTTTGTCCTGCTGGACTTTCGAATGCACCCAGGTTCTGTTTCTCTCTCAGGCGTCCTCTCTCCCCTCCTTCAGTTCTCACCCACGCCCCGGAGCCCCCCTCTCTGTCCTTCACGGCTGGAGGCTGTTGCCCGTGTGTGTTCCCGACCTTGGGAAAGGGACGGAGAGTGTGGACACATGCTGAGGTGTTGGCCCCTGGGTGGGTGGTCTCCAGCACCGCCGGGCTACAGGCTGCTTCCCTGGGCCATCCACCATCTGCACCGTGGCCTCCCCGCCCTCTCTGCGACCCCTCCTGCTTCCAGGTGCTTTGCTCTTCTTTGCACATACCCGCGGTTTGCTAGCCAAGCTGAAGTTCAGACCACTTCTGAGAGTGGAGCGCTCCCGTCTCCCTAACACCAACCCGCGCGCCCCCCCCCCCCCGCCCCCACCGGCAGAGGTGGCGAGCATCTCCGTCAAGGGACCAGCCTTATCCTCACAAGTGCTGGTGGGTGAGTCATTTGCCTTCTGGTCCCAGCCTCCTCATGTGGAAGGGGATTTTCATGGCACCTCCCTCTGAGGTTGAGAAGATTCACTGAGATAGAGTCAGGACATCGACTACAAGGCCTGGCACGAAAACCGCGTTCAGAAATCTGTGGCTGGTGCTGGTGTGTCAGGATTCACCCCTGTCCTTCGGCTGCCAGTTAGTTTTCGGGGAACTGAGGACTGGAAAGTTAGTTTTTGAAAAAGAGTGTCAAACATCAGCTTGCATGTCAGGTTCCCTTCAGGGTGGGAGAGTTGGGTACAGCCCGGAGTCAAACCCTGCAGTGCTTCTGTGGTGGAAAGGGTCCAGCCCAGACTTTGGAGGAGAATTTCCCGTGTGGTTATGGGTCACTATCCTACAGAATCCTGACCACATGACTTCGAACCAGTTCCTTGTCATTGCTGAGCCTGGGTCCCCATCTTTCTTGGACATTTAGACTTTTATCTTGGTAGCTCTGGGAGGTGGGGATCTATTTATCATTCTCCCTATAGTGCAGATGAGGAATCTGAGGCTCAGATATGTCACTTGCTTAAGGACATCTCTAAGGCCACAGAGCTAGCAAGTACCAACCACTGGGGTCTTTGAACCAGAGAGACCTGACTCCCATAGGCCTGGGCTTTTGCTACTCTTACCATTCTCCCCGCCTGCCCCAGTGCTAACTGGACCTCCCTGGTTTCCCATAAAAACCTATTGTGCCCTTCGAGACTTTTCCGAGGATGCCACACACCCAGCCCTGTTGTCTTGCATGGGCCTTTGCTGCGGAGCAGAGTCACCCCCATTCCTGAGCTCTGTCCACTGTCCCCTCCCTCCCCACCCCCACCGATGCTCGCCTGTTCTAGCCTGTGACCCCTTGTTGGGAGAAGGCCCGCACCTGCCCGCCCTGCTTGGCGGTTCTGCACTCATCTCTCCCACCCAAGTTTGTTCCCGTTGTTCTAATCCTGTAATGTTGGGTGACCTGGAGAGTCTGACCAGGCGGCACCCGCGGGTGTTCCCAAGTTGTGTTCCCCGGGCTCATTGCCCTCGTGCAGCCGGGCCGGCTTCGGTTCCTTCTCTGTGGAACAGGCTGCTGGCAATGATGCGATCTCTGGGGTTCCATCTCACCCTCCCCTCCTGTGAATCTCTGACTCTTCAGAAAGCGGGGTAGAAAACCTCCCAGTCATTCTCTCCATCTGTGCCTCCTTATTTCTTAGCCTTTCATCTTGAAGACAGCCTGGTGAGGTTGCCACGCTTGCACTGCAGAGTTGGAGATCTGAGCCCTCCTGGGTGGTGCAGGAGTGTGAGTGAGAATGCGTTGATCCGTTTGAAACGGGCCCCTTTGATGCTCTTTAAATAGGGCAAATTCCTAGAGAATTCAGCCGGCTCCCCACATCAGACCCCACCCGGGTGCACTTGCTGTGGGTGTGGCACATGCACATGTGGCTGCCTCTGTGTGCACAGTGGTTTGGAGTCAGCTGACCGGGGTTTGCATCCTCTCTGACTTTGACCAGCTGTGTGACCTTGGGCAAGTCCCTGTGCTTCAGGTTCATCATCGTAATGGTGTTAATCAAACTCACCCCTTTGGGAGGAGCAGATGGGCGACCGCAGGCCCTGTATAAACTGTAAAGCGCCCTGTGAGGCGAGCAGACGTGCGGATGCCCTCTCCCCAGCAGCATCCAGCTTCAGAGGCTCAGGAAGCATTCCTGGCCAAGCCCGGTTTTCAGCCTCGCAATGTCACGCTCGAAAAATGCTTGCACGTGGTTTACTCAGCTTTAAGCGGGGGCAGATTCTGCAATGGGTTGTTTATTGTCCGCACTGGATTTTTAATTTCTTATAAATTCCCCACAAATTGCTGTAGTACATCTCTATTTATTGAATCTGTCAGGGTTGTTTATGGCGCTGAGGCCTGGGCTCCCGTGTTTGTGGGCTGTTGCCCTGGTGACGCCAGGGTCTGAGACTCCGGAGGGGAGGCCCTGCCCCAAGGTGGCGTGGAAGGTTCTGGAAGGGCTGGCAGTGTGAGGTAGAGAGAGCCACGGCTGTTGCACGGAGGGCCAGCCTTGGGTCAGGCAAGGTGTTCAAGACTGTGGATTCCGTGCCAACTTTACCTCCTTCCTTCTGGCTCCCGCCTTCCCATGGGAGGTGCACTGCTCCAGCCTCCTATCTCTGCTCCTCCAAGCCCTTGCTGCTCCGAGTGGGTCTGGGGACGGGCAGCGCCTGTACCGCGGGGCACCTGGGGGAAAGGCATACACTCCCCAGACTTGCCGGCTCACATCTTGCGGTTCAGCAAGATGGCAGGTGCTCTCTTGCCTGTGCCCGACACACTGCCATCGGGTGACCTCTTCAGGACACCCCCGGGGCTCCTGGTCCTTAGGACAGAGCCCAGGGACTTGGCCTGGCAGTCCTTTGTCTCCACCCACCACCATCTTACCCTGAGATCTTTCCAACTCCATCTCCCCCATCCCCCTCGGCCCTGCTGCATCTATCCCTCCACCCCTCCAGCTCTGCACATGCCCATCTCCACTTGCCGTGGCTGCCCCAGGCTTCTCTCTCTGGGGAATTATAGGCATCTCGGAACAGGCAGCTCCTGAGAAACCTCCTCCTTGAAGCCCTCTCTGCTTTCCCTGGACTGGGTCAGGTCCAGCTTCTCCGGAGCGCTCCTATGATCCAAAGGCCTCACCTGCCTCAGCCCCGTGGGGCTGCTTGACCCACTTTCCCGGCTCTCTCCCCTCACTACTGGGTGCTCTGGCTGCCCCTCCTGACTCCTGCGGGCTTGGCTTGCAGCCGGCACTCAGGAATGCAGTGCAGTCAGCCGGCCTTCGCAGGACCGAGACTTGAGGCTGGGCTTTTCCCAGGAGGCTGGATGCTCCGTCCTGGGGAAGGGATACAGCATGGCATGGATTGCCGGGAGCTCTCGGCCTTCAGTCGAGTCCTGATCGGCATCTGGGACTGGGGACTGGATGACTAGAAAGAAAGGCAGCTGCGGGAGGAAGGACAGAGGGACAGCTGAGAGGTGTCCCGACTCTTGTGTGCAGGTGAGAATGCAGAAAAGCTCAGAGGCTGGCCTACAGGTGTTTGTTGAGTATCTTCTCTGGGCCAGGCAGTGTCCCCAGAGGCTCTGGGGACTTAGCAGTGAACAAAAATCCCTGCCCTCATGGAGCGTTGACATCTAGAAGGGCAAAAGACTAAAAAGAGATAAACGTCTGAAGTGAGTGAGATGGTGCAGAGCGATAGGGAGAGAAATAAAGCAGGGTAAAGCACTGGGGATTGGTGTGGGGTTTTGGAACATGGCTTTGATGAAAGCTGAGCTATCCCTGCCCTTTGACCCCACAGTTCCACCCCAGGTATCTACCCAAGAGAAAGGAGTGCTGTGTCTACCAAAAGACAGGCATAGAATGTTCAAAGCAGGAGTAGTCATAATAGCCTCAGCGTGGAAACAGCCCAGATGTCCATCTGCTGGAGAGTGGGTACATCAGGGTGTCATAGTCACATATGCAGCGATGACAGCGAACCAAAGACCACCACGTGCAAAACACGGATGTCCCGTTGACATGCTGCTCAGACCTGGAAGAGCACTGATGGTAAAGTTCCTGAACAGGTGAAACTACTCTGGGGCGGGGGTAGGGGGAGCTGGAAGGCAGGCTAGTGGTTACCTCTGGGGACAGGGACACGGGGGACCTGACGGGGCTTGCTGGGGTCCTGCAAACGTTCTCTTCTCAGTCTTGATCTTGGGCATCCTTCTGTGAATCTCCATCACACTGCTCACTTGGGATACATGCTTTTTCTGTTATCGTATGTTACACTTCAGTAAAAGGCTTATAAAACATAAAAGGCAAAAAAAAACCCAAAAAGCAACGGGAAGCAGAAAATGTGCTGTTTTCTGTAACACGAACCCTTGGGCTCTCTCTAGAACATGGGTTCTTAAGCAGCAGTGCCTGTCAGGACACAGGCGACCCTCCGGAGGCTCCCTCTGGGGAAGAGGCTCCCCTCGCCACGGGTGACAGGCTCCAAGGAGAGACCACCTGGTGGGAAGCCAGCAGCCTCAGGGACGTCCTCCTTGCCCTTCATGGAGGGACTCGAGCCTCCCTGGAGTCAAAGGGGTGCAAATTCTGTACCCCCAGCCTCTGGCCCGGAGCAGACACTAGTGAGCATTTATGGAGTGAAGGGTGTTCGGACGTGGGCTCCAGGCTGTAGCAGCTGCATATTACAACCTGCATTCACTGTGGTGTGTGCTTACCCTGTGCCCTGCGCCGTATCCCACTCCAGCCTCTCAATACCCTCCATATGCAGATGAGGAAACGGAGGTCAAAGCAGGTACACGTGGTGACTTGCTCCAGTTCCCCACCTAGAAAGTGGGGACTGTGGTTGACTCCAAGTGGAGTGACTCGGGCCAGCGCTTGATGTACTGACTACACCAGAGGGAGGGGTTAAGGCAGATGTGGGGAGGGAAGACGGTGAAAGCTCAGTTGGATGAATGAGCCATTGGATGGGCTACAAGAAAGTGCCTTCAAGAAAGCCCGCCTGTCCCCACCCAACTTTCCCTCTGTCAGTTGTGACTGTTAATTCCCTCCTTTCGGTGTCTTCCCCGAGCGCCAGAGCCGTGTGGTCTGACCTGCCGACTCCGAAACCTGGCTGTCCTGCTCTCCTCCCGAGCATCAGCCCTGGCTCCACAGACCGCCTGAATCACAATCACCTTCTTCTTCTTCTTTTTTGTATTGTATTTATTTTATGGACTACTTTTTTTTTTTTTTTCGGTATGCGGACCTCACTGCTGTGGCCTCTCTCGTTGCGGAGCACAGGCTCCGGACGCGCAGGCTCAGCGGCCATGGCTCACGGGCCCAGCCGCTCCGCGGCACGTGGGATCTTCCCGGACCGGGGCACGAACCCGCGTCCCCTGCATCGGCAGGCGGACTCTCAACCACTGCGCCACCAGGGAAGGCACTTTTTTTTTTTTCTTTTTCTGCCGTGCAGCTTGTGGGATCTTAGTTCCCCAACCTGGGATTGAACCTGGACCCTCAGCAGTGAGAACATGGAGTCCTAACCACTGGACTGCCAGGGAATTCCCAAGATTTTTTTATTTAGAGTGGTTTTAGGTTCACAGCAAAATTAAGGTGAGGGTACAGAGTTCCCAGGTACTCTCTGTCCACACACACACAGCCTCCCCCATTACCATCTCCCGCCAGAGTGCTGCATTTGTTACAGCCGATGAACCTACACGGACGTGTCATCGTTTCCCAAAGTCCATAGTTCACACTGGGGTCTGCAGGATAATGACACGTGTCCACCATTATAGTGTCGTATCACAGTATCAGACACCATATAGTATCATGTCGTTTCACTGCCCTAAGAGCCCTCTGTGTTCCTTGTATTCTTTTTAAAGTATTTGAGGAAAAAAATTCGCACACGTACTGTTGGGGGCAGCATTAATTAAATCACAATCTCGGGGGTTGGGTCCTGAGCATTGGTTTATGTTAAAGTTCCCCAGGCGATTCTAATAGGCAGCCAGGGTAAGGCTCAGTGGATTAAAGCCGTGGTTCTCAAACTTGAGTGTCCCTAGAGTCCCCAGGAGAGCGTCTTCCACCGGGTGGCCAGCCGCAATCCAGAGTCTCTGAACCAGCAGGTCTGAGGGGCCCGAGAATTTGCACCTCTGATAAGCTTCTGGGTGTGTCGACGCTGCTGGTCGAGGACCCCCGTCTGAGGACCACTGGTTTTAAGCAGTGGTGGTGAAGAATGTGGTGGGGCCATGGAAGCTCCTTCTGAGTCCTTTGGGGGCATCCAGGGGATTGTGCCCAGGGGCCCTTCCCTAGACTGTACTGCCTGCTGTCACAGTGGGGGACTGAACCTGGGAGGGGAGATGCAGCACCTTTCCTCTGTGCCTGAGCTCATGTACTCCGGTCATCGGCCCCTGGGGATCCTGGGTTTGGGAGGAGGGTGGTGAGGCAGGCAGGTATTACGTGAGTGCAGAGCGGACCAGGACAGGGGATGGGGTGCTCACAAGCCAGGAGGCTGGTGACCTCCAGGCCCCTGGATCACTCTCAGGCAGGCTCTGGGCGTTTCCTTTTGTACTCCCACCGGGACAGATGGGACCCCCAGGATAAGGACAGCCCAGACTAAGCCTCCCTGGGTGGGGGGTGTCAGCCAGTGTCTGACACCAAGACGTAGACTTTGTACAGAGTCCAGGATCGTGGGATCCTGGTGGGAGAAGCAGGCTGCCGTAAATCTGCCTGGCATCTGTAATAAAAGACCTTCAGGAGAAACCCAGTCTGTTCTGCTTGGCCTTTAGAAGCCCAGCAATAAAATCAGTGTAAATATAGCTAACATTTGGGAGTGGTTTATAAAGCACTTGAAAAAAATCCCCGTGTAAACCCCAAGATAGTCCTGTGAGCTGTAGAGATGATTGATTACCCTGTCTTTTAGATGTGTAAATTTTAGGGTCACAGAGCTACTAATGGGCAGAGCTGGGATTTGAACCCATGGTGCTTTCTGTTCTCGCAATTCTCCCCTACCCCCGTGTGAACCCTCAGGCAGAGATTAAGGCTCCTCCCAGGCAAGCTCTGGTGACCAAAAGGGTAAACTGAAGATACTGGTGCCCTCGGGAGTGGAATGTGCTGGAATTTCTCATGACAGAGTTGTCCTTGACAGTCCTCAACTCAAAAGGTATAGAAATCACCGCCCCGTGTGTGCTACAGTGGCAGGGATGGGCAAGTTACTCAGCTTTCAGATCGAAAGACTTCTGCTACATGTGCTGTTTTCCATTTCCCACGCTAAGGAATTGCGAGGCACGGGTGGTTGCCCAAGCTCATTGGATTAGGGCTGGCAAGAGGGGCTAGCACAGTTTGAGCAGAACCCTCCAGAACCCGCTTTCTGAGGGTGGCGTTGCTGACCCCCGCATACAACAGGCTCCCTCCGACCGTAGCTGCAACTCTTTTATCTGCGTTTGATTTGCGGGGGATTTCCTTTCAAGCAAGACATCACAGGTCAGAGAAGGTTTGAAAATCAGTGGTACAGGGAGCAGAGTCGGGAAGATGGAGGTCGGGGTCCAAGAGAGCCAGGGCCCCGGACCCCGGCAGCCTACTCCCCCCAGGCCTCAGTCATTCAAGGTACTGTGTGTGCAGAGAGCTGTTGAGCAGTGAGGCGAGCGGGATGGCCAGGGCGGTGAAGCCCTGGGAGTGGAGTCTGGCCATCATTGGCTTGATCCATTCATCAGGCATTCGTTCATCTGTGTGCCGGGCCAGCTGGGCTCTGTGCCGAGCACTGGGATATAGTTGAGGGCAGAGCTGCCCCAGTCTCCGAGGAGCTTCCCATCGGTGGGGAGACAGAACCTGGCTTTGGGGAGACTCTGAATCTCTTTCAGTACCCTCTGGCCACCATCATTGGAGAGCGTAGCATTTTAATCTCCTGCGCAGGTACTGTGCACGTCTGCTGTCTGCTGACTCCTTGGCGTCACTCACTTCCTCCCAAGACCATGGTGGCGCCACCTACTGGACGCTGTTGGTCATGGCGGGCTCTGCAGTGGTTCGGCTGTGAGGTCTATCTAACCTGTCCCCACCTGACCCCATCTTTCAAGAATTACGCTGCCAGACCTCTCAGGCCTGTGATTTGCCACCTGAGTGGGTGAGGGAATAAAAGGAGGAAGCGTTAGTCATGCGAGGAGAGGAGCGGGAGCTAAGAAGCAGCATGGATGGAGGGGATGCTCTCAGAGACCAGCTGCAAGAGACGCCCCCTTGAGACCCCTGACTCCTGGTGTCAGCCTTTGCTCCCTTCTCTCTTGCGGTGGACTTGGCAGAAGTAGCCAATCGGGAATCTTGGAGAACCATTTGGAACAAGTGATGCTCACGAGTGCAGGGCTCCGTGTGCAGGACAGGGACCTGGTGGATCACAGGGCGGGCTGGAGTGGAAGGACCTACCTCTCCACTGCACAGACGCGGACAAGATAAGAGGGGCTGTATCCTGCCCACTCGAGGCTCTTGGAAGACAAGCCTTTTACAAACGCAATTCAGTTCTGATTCTACACACTGACAACACGGACGAGAGAAGTAGCGTAACCACTGGGCTTTCTTTAAAATGTGCTTTGTGGGGGTCCCCCAGGGCAACCCAGCCCTCCTTGTGTCAACTTGCAGATCAGCCAGAGCAGTTTGCTTCTATTTAAGGCAGTGAGAAGCTCTCCTGCAGCCTGCCGTTCCCCTGGCTTTTGCTTTGCCCCAGGAAGTCGGATCCTCACATGGTCTTTTGCAGCCGGGTGAAGCTGAGTGGAGCTGTACTTGTCTGCCCCTACCCTCGTCAGGCCTCGAATGTCTGGGAAGCATCTCTGCCTGGAGGCACCGTGTTCTGTATCTTGACTCACCTCCGTCCTCTCCAGACTTGCTCCCTCTCCTGTTTTCTTGAGTCATAAGGAAGCAGTGCCTCCCATCTCCCACCCAGGCAGCCAGCCCACGTCCCTCTGTCCCTCCACATCCACAGCTCGTCAGTTTGGGGCCCTGGTGGTTCTCCCTTTGGATGTTTCCTTGCCAATCCCTACCTCCGCCCTTCGGTCGTAGGTCCCCCGTCACCCCTTACCTAGCACGGCCACACCTCTGACTGGCATCCCTGCCTCTTGGCCCAGCTTCCACCTTGTGGCATCGTCTCTCACCGAGACTACCTGAGTCACTCCCCTGCTTTCCTTGTCTTCAGGTGAAAGTCTAGCCCCCGAGAACCGCTTACCATGCTCCTCCCAGGTTGGGCTCTGCCACTCCCCAAGTCAGACACAGCGAACCCCTAACTGCCCCATCTCTGTGCCTGCACATGCCTGTCGTGACCCACCTTGGCACACCGTTTTCATCCTAAAGATGCAGGTCAGGTGTCGCTTCCTAGTGGCAGCCTTCCCTGACTTCCCATATGCGCCCCCCACCCCCCAGGAGACGGCTCACTCCTGGGGGCTGCCGCGGGCCTGGCCCAGGATCCCTGGTCTCCCTCCAGACGCTCTGCCGTTTAAGGTTGACCAGCTCCTGCCCCCCACTCCCCCTTACCCGTGAGGTCCTTGAGGGCATTCATCTAAGTACTTAGCAAAGAACCTGGCACGTGCGGGGGTGGGGGGGCTTGATAATTGATTCTTCCTATTTGTTGACTTCACCCTAAGGTCACGTAGAAGCCACAGAAGTGTTTTTTTAGGATTTGTAAGGGGCACGTGGACTCCATTTTTCTTTAGCATCTGGGAAGTTGCCTTCCTGGCACATCTTCACTCTCCATCTTCCACCATTTCTCTTTTGCCCCAGGTGGCATTGGTGATTGACTTAGGCCTGTCATGACAACATAGTTCCCTTTGTCCAAGACTTGCATCTCAAGCCTCCCTTACTGCTAGAGACACCCATGTCTTGCTGTTCTGACCAGTAAGATGTAAGGGGGAAGAATATTTCCTGTGTTACATAAAGGTAGCAGTTTGACCTTTGCCCCCCTTTTCTTGCCTTCCAGATACCCTCTGGGGACAGGGTACCTAGAGCTATGGCAGCTGTTTTGTGACCAGGAGGCGAAAGGCATGAGGACAGAAATCTATCATAGGAAGCATGGCAGAATAAAAACCTGAAAAGAGCCTGGGCTCTTGCTGACCTCAAGCTGTTGAAACCCTCTAGAGACCCACCTCCCTCTAAACTTTCTGTCCTCAGGTTCAAGCCATTTTCAGTCAACATTTCTTAAAATCAAACACATCTTCACTGTTTATTCTGAACTTGGCTGAGCTGGTTTTTGTTAACAAAGATCAAGTGTACCTTTGGGATGAGTCCTGGCCATCATGGAAACAAAACTTTGAAGGTGGAAGGCATGTACCAAGGAGAAGGACACCAGTGCTGTTAGTGTTGAAAGTTTAGATGCCCAAGGGGTTGACTGTCGGGGCTCATGTTTATTTGGACGTACGTTATGTTAAAAAAAAACAAATTGTACTTCGTGTATGATAAAACTTAAAAGCTCTTTAGGTAGTTAAGTGACAGATTTTCAACTTGAAAGGAGACTTAAGGAAATGTGAATAAATAGAATTTATTAGCACATATGTCTGAAAAAGTCTAGGTTTTAGGCCATCAAGGACTCGAATTTATGTCATCGGAAGCAATTCTTCAGTTTTCAGGCTCCTTGTGTGGGTTCCGTTGGGGCAGGCTTTGCCAGGTCGTGTGAAAAAGGTTGCCAGCAACTCCATCCCATAAGTTTAACAACTTCATAGGAAGCAAGTATGACTTTCCTTTTGCCCTGAGTTCCAGCAAAAGTCCCTTGGCTGGCTGACGCTTGCTGGTTCTGATTGGTCCGACTTGGGTTGCATACCTATTATATTAGTTACCCGGGGCTACCATAACAAAATCAAACAGCAGAAATTTATTCTCAGTTCTGGAGGCAAGGAGTTGGAAATCAAGGCGTTGGTAGGGCCACACTCCCTCTGGCTCCTCCTTGCCTCTTACAGATTCTGGAGGCCCCTGACCTACGGCTGCACCATTCCAACCTCTGCCTCCGTCTCCACCTGGCCTTCCTCTCCCTGTGTGCCTGTGTCTTCGCATGGCACTTTTCCTCTTCTTATCAGAATACCATTGTATTGGATCGGGGCCCACCCTAATGGTCTCATTCCAACTTGATTACCTCTACAAAGACCCTGTTTCCAAATAAGGCCACATTCACAGCTGTGGGAGTTAGAAGTTAACCTATTTTGTTGAGGGACACAGTTCAATCTGTAACACCTGTTCTTGAATCCGACACAGGTCTGGCTGATGCGATGTTCTAATTGGCCAGGCCTGAGTCCCATGCCCATTCTGACAGTGAGGAAGGGGTAAACCCCTGGGAATTAAAAGTAGGCGAGAAAGGTTCTCCCCTGGGACTATATGGAGGGTGGGCCGTGGATGCAAGGCTGGCAAAAACAGTCGGGGGTTCACCAGCAGCCTGCCTCGCTCGAGGACCCAGGCTTTTTCGTTTGTGTCTTCTCGCCCACTTCAGTACCCGCCCCTGCCCTTCCATTTTCTGACTTTGGTTAGTTGAGTTGGGAGGAGGATGGAGAGAGAAGGCAGAGGCCGTAGTGATTTCCCTACTCGCTGTTCACCCTGGACAAAGGCTTATGGGGGGCATCCGATGGCGGCAGATGGCTGGACGCCAGGTCGTGTACACTGCTTGCCCGTCCACCCTTTGGGTGGTTCCGTTGACTGCTACTGATGTGGGGACCCATCTGCGTAGGTTCCGCAGCAGCCGAGCTTTGACGATAACGACCGATCCGTTTGCCGTTTTTGTTTGCTCGAGAGTTTCTCAGCTGCCGTGAGAGGCAGTGTCATGGCGCAGGAGAAGGTGCTTGGAGTGTTCCGTCCACGGAGAAATGGAAAAGTACTGATTCCCTGATTCTGCCCCTGGCTTTCCTGGTGACCACTCACTTGGAGGTATTTTGTTTTGTGCTCTTTTCCCCTAGTCTTTTGGGCTGTCCCTCCCTACCTGGCCCTTCCCCGTGGGTCTCGAAGCTGCAGAGCACCCGGGAGCCTCTGGGCACTAAATCGCGTCCAGCCGTTTCACCACTTCCTGTAGGCAGGTCTTATCTCTTTTATGACAGGGACATGGTTCATGGTTTCCTTTTATCAAGAGCACCCGGTGGGGGACACGGGGACACGCTGGGGAGGAAATTCGAGCCAGGGAGCCAGGCGGTGGGAGGCAGCACAGATCCTGGTGCCCCTGCCCTGGGGCCCTGGGTTAGCACAATTCCTCCTAGACAAAATAAGAAAGGAACTAGCCCGAGGCTTGCTCAATGGTCGTGACTGTAAGCGACTTCCTGTAAGCAAGTTTGTGCGTGTCTGGGACCCTGAGCACAGCCCACAAAACGGTCTTAAGTTGAGTTTATGGTCGCCCTGGGAGGCGAGATCAAGATGGCCTGAGAGTTAAGATTTGAGTTGTGTTCAGACCACACACAGGCAGAAAAGAGCCTGGTCAGGGAGGGGGTGGCAGGGAAGCTGGGGATGTGCAGGCCACAGGGCACGGGGCCAGGTTCAAGGACCGGGAGGGGCCAGAACAGGGAGGCGCTTTGGGAGGCAGTGAGCTGGGAGTGGGGAAGGAAGGCGGGGGCAGTGTGGGTTTGTGTAGGGGCACTGGGGAGCCATGGAGGGTTTTTGAGTGGGTGAGGAGAGCAGTTCAGGAAGGATGCTCTGGCAGTTCTGGCCCAGGGCGGACTGGGTTTCTCCCAGGCTAGAGACTGGACTCAGAAATTAGTTCCGAAACAGTGAAAAGTCTGAATTAGAGAGTTCAGTGAAATGTAGTGAAAACATAACTTAATTTTAATTACTGGTTCTTGTTAATCAGTTCCCTGATTTGCCTGTAACCAGGGCCTCTAATTGGCTCTTGAGTGCTGTAATACCTTCCAAGAAGACACAGCGTCTCCCTTCCTCTGTCCTTTGCCTCCATCCTGGTGATTTGTTGAAGAGCCTTTGTTATGAGGGGGCACAGCATACTTCAGGCCTTGTGCTCTGCAGCAGGGCTCTCTGGGGTCATTAGATGAGTTGAATTCAAAGGCTGCACTGAGGGCTTCCCTGGTGGCGCAGTGGTTGAGAGTCCGCCTGCCGATGCAGGTGACCCGGGTTCGTGCCCCGGTCTGGGAAGATCCCACATACCGCGGAGCGGCTGGGCCCGTGAGCCGTGGCCGCTGGGCCGGCGCGTCCGGAGCCTGTGCTCCGCAACGGGAGGGGCCACGACAGTGAGAGGCCCTCGTACCGGAAGGCTGCACTGAAATCCGCCCCCCAGCACATGCACACACACGTTAGAGGAGTTGAATTCAGAGGCTGCCAGAGGAACCTGAGGGTTTGCCCGGAGACATACCTGGCCCATCTGCCTATTTCTGAGAGGTGAGGCTTGAAGATTTGATCTGATCTTGAAATGCTCTGCGTGCAGTGGTGAGGACACGGTGCCTGGTGAATCATCGTCATCAGACCTGGAACTTCACACGCAGACTTTCATCTCAGGCTGAAAGGCCATGTGGCCTGGGCTGTGAAGGCAGGGCTCTTTAGGGGACAACTTACAGGGATGGGGCCCTTCAATGTGCCTTCCCCCCACCTCTCTGGCTCCATAGCTGGACTGGTTCTGGCCCTGGAGCCCCAGAGCCTGCCCCTGGCTGGGGTCCCTGGGGCTGGACCCAGTTGGCACAGTGTGGATTTTCCTCCTCCTTCCTTCCTAACCAGCCTGGGTACCTGAGGCGGCCCTTCCCGCTGGTGTGAGACAACGCCCCTCGTCCCCCCCTCACCCCCCCGCACCGACCCCACACCCCCACTTTTCCTCCTCCAGAATCTGAGATCCCCATGGAGTTGGGGGATGGTCAGCATCGATCTGTTACCGCATATAATGAAGCCCAGGCCCTGTGTGGGCAGCTTTCAGTCCTTTATCTGGAGGCCCTGTGGGTTATCCACGTCCCAGTTTCCACCTGCTGCCGGCCTCGTGCAGCATCACTCGCCAGGGCTGTAGCTCAGCAGGTGGGGGAAGGTGGTTAATTAGCACCGGCCTAGGCTTCGAGCTCAGTGTTATCCTGGACTCTCAGTAATTACTGCCTGACCTTTGTTCCGTTCCCCACCCTTCCTTGCGGCTGGGCCTCAGCCTCCCCAGCAGTGTAGAGGGGGTGGGCCTGGGGACTTGGACAGTACCTGGCCTGCAAGTGACACACTTGGCCCCCACAGGACATTTACGTTTTACTCTTTGAATTCGTCGCCACTTGCCCGCAGTCCCCGCTGCTCCCTGTTACCCTGCACCCGGCCGCCTCGTTGTTTTCGTTTCTTGTGCTCCTCCATTTGCTCATAGGCTTGTCCCCATGGAATTCCCCTGCGGCTGGTGGCTCTGGCCTTCCTGGGTGATGCGGCCAGAGGGGAGAGCGGCGAGAGGCTGGTCCTTTGCAAGCCAGATTCCAGAATGATGGGAGCAGAGAGCTCTGGGGGAGGGGAGAAGGTTCCCCGTGGGCTCAGAACTCAGGGTGGGAATGGGGTCTGCATACTGGTCTCTCAGGCAGCAGCGGTGTCAGGGACAGGGTTGAGACCAGAGCTGCAGGAAGGTGTGGGTGGGCCGTCAGGGGTCGGGGGTGTGGTGTGGGAATGGCCGTGGGCAACTCCCTGCAGGATGCTGGGCAGGTGCCAGGCCTGCCCCTGACAGGTCATGGAGAGATTGTGGTTTGAGCGTGGCCCCCAGAACCCTGATACACTCCAGGAAGCGGCACCTGATTATAGCGCTCCTGGCCTTAGGGCTTAAAGACCTTGGAAATCCAGTCTGGCTTTAATCAGGCTACAGATAAGAACTAGCCCCCTCCCAGCCCGCTGGGGCCGGCCCAGGCCGGGGTGCACAGTCCCCACCGGGCGTATTTTGTACTTTGCTCTTCCAGGCGCGTAGGGCTGGGCAGGTGGAGCTGCCTGTTGGTGTGGCCTCAAGATGGCATTGCCCCTGCTTGACAGGGTCGCAGGTTTCCTGTTGGTAACAGCCCCAAAGGGAAGAATGGTCAGTGGGTTGACCCACACGTGTGTTAAATGTTTCCTGCAGTGACCCAAGAGAGCATGTGGGCTTTTGTCACCTCCGTCCCCACTTGTGCTTTCCCGCTGGTATTCCTGCCTTCAGAAGCCCACCTGGCCTGTCTTTTACCTGCCTCCCCCAGGGAACCCTTCCTTACCTCTCGCCTTTCCTCTCGCCTCTCTGCACACACTGGGGTGGATTTGAATCCTGGCCTCTCTTAGCTGTGTGATCTTGGGCAAGTCATTTTACCTCTCTGAGCCCCAGCTTTACAGCTGTGTGTGCCCTGAAGCCACCCGTGGCCCAGGTGGCTGACCTGGGTCAGTATTTTGTGCCAATACCAAGCTGTTTTTAAGACTTTACTCAAAGTGTGGGCCTCGATGGGCAGCCTGGCTTTCTTATCCTGGGAGTAGCTGCGTGAGAAAGGTTTTAGGGATAGGGCTGAAACTTTAATTTTCTTCTCCTTGTCTGAGGCTCCTTTCCCTTTCTCTGCCCACTAGCATCTCCCCGTGTTCCTGAGCCCCACAACGTCCTGAAGCCAGGACCTGGGTCACCCCACCAGCCCCAGTTCCCCCTGAAATGAAGACAAGGCAGACAGAAAAGGGACTTTTCTGCAAAGCCCTGTTAGGGCCCAGCTCTACCTGGCCCAGTTCCAGCCACGTCCGTGGAAAGGGTGTATGATCAACAACCTCAAAACAGTGAGATCGCAGCCTCAAACAAATCCTTTTACACGTTGCAGGGGGGTGGTGACCTGGAAAAGTAACAGGCGTTTTCTAAAACCTCCAGCATCCAGGCCCACCCAGGGACTGGCATTGAAGGTACCTGGCTGAGGAGAGAGGGACTGTCTTCGTTCTTAGCTATACTTTCTGTTCATTTATGGCTGTCATTCATTCAGTGGACGCTTATTAGAATATCAGGGCAGCAGTAGGAAAAACATGTTTCACATGTGTTAGATCTGTGTTTCAGTCCTGGCTCTGTTCCTCTGAGACCTGGGACATTTATGGTATTTGTACTCTAGAAGGTTAATGTCCTTAACTTAAGTGACTTGAGCTGCCCCCACTGCGGGGGGCGTCCTGAGGGTTGAGATGGGCCTGAAGGTACCCGCACGTGGCAGGTGCGTGGTAGGCCACCACCGCTGTTGTCATTTTGTAGATGGTGTGCAGTATTAGACACCGCGGGGGGCACAGGCCCGGTGAGATGGGGCCCTTGCTACCGGAGCTCATGGTCAGAGAGGGTTGGCCACAGTAGAGCTTTGCTGTATTTTGGGGGTTTCCAGCATCTGAACTTCTCAATTTACATGTCTTCCCGTGGATCACGGAGGCCAGGCCATCCTGCACTTGGACGTGGACACGTGCTGGGTGTGGGCACATGCCAGACCACCTCCTGGCCCTGCTGTCCGGGAAGCAGGGACAGGGAGCATTCATGGCCGTGGAGGCAGGTGCCAGCCGGATGGGGAGGGCACGTGCCTGGGTGTGGGCCGCGCAGTGCGTCCTCTTCTGACTGCTGCAGGGCCCGCTTTGCTTGTGCTTCAGGGTGCAGCCTCCCTTGCCGGGGTCCGGTTTCCGGGCGTGGCTCTCCTGGTTTCCTGCCGACTCTGGACTGCATGCTGGCCTTTTTAGTGGGGCCCTGTTCACGGCAGCCCTGGGGCACTTCTGCGCTCACACCCCAGAACCCACTGGTCCCTGGGACTCGGAGTAGCACATGCTGAGAACAGGGAGGGGGAGAAGGATTGCCATGCCTACCTGCGGGGAAGGGTCAAGGAAGACTTCTTGGAGGAGGGGGCATTCAGAGGGAACTTTGTGGGATAAAAGGCCTGCCGGGAGGAGGTTGTGGGCAAGGTTTGGACAAGTGTGACTGTGAGGAGAGAACATAGAATTCAGTTATGCAGGGGGGTTCCTTCCTCCCTCCCTCCCTCCCTCCTCTTTCCTTCCTTCCTCCCTCCCTCCTGCTCCCCTTCCCCTTCCTCCCTTCCTTCTGGTCAGCCTGCCTCATTCAAAGCCCAGCTCTGCCACTTGCCAGTACAGCCTGGCCCTGGCCTCATAGCCTCTTAGAATCGCTTTCCTCATCAACGAGATGTAAGTGACAGTAGTGTTCTCCTGCTGGGGTCTTTGAGGAGTAAAGAGTCGAGGACAGTGCCTCGTGAGTGAGTGAGTCGTGCTGGAAGCCAGGACCGTTGGTAAGCAGATAACCCTGACCTCAGGCCTGCCATCGGCAGTGGTAAGAAAGGCCAGGGCAGGCACAGAACACTGTGCCCCTCAGACTCCTGCCCAGGGTTAGTCCATGGCAGCTGTGCAGGATCAGCCGACGCCTGCTGCCCCGACTGTGTGTTGACGGGGAGGAGAAGTACACGCGGAGCGTCTGCCCTGCGCTCTGTGCGGCTCGCGTCCTTTCTCCTTCCAGCCACTCGACACCTTGTGAAGCAGGTACCCTCCTTCCTTTCTAGGAGGTGAGGTTAAGTGCCTCGCTCCGCCTCAGGGCCATCCAGCAGGTGGGCCAGGACCTGGCACCGGCTCCCTCTGCCTCGCAAGCTTGGCTGTTTCCACAACCCCATGTGCCCCCCGCGCCGGGGGTGGGGGGAGGCAGGCTTGGCGGGGGACAAGGGCAGCATGCCAGAGTGGCCACAGAGCCACGGCCTGCCCGGGCCCCCCGAGGAGGGAGTGTGTGAACATCCCCTCTGGGGAAGGCTGGGAGCTCACCAGCTAGAGGAGGCGGAGGAACGGGCCGCCGAGACCTGACCCAGCGCTGGCCTTTGACATGTACTGCGTTCATGGTCGGTGGCGGGGAGCGGGGAGCGGGCACGGGCAGTGTGACAGGGGACCCTTGTGCTGTGGCCGGGGGCTTGGACCTCACTCTGTCTTTGGTGGGAGCTGGTGCAGGTGGAGGTGGCATGGTGGGCAGAGACCTGCCTCTTCCCCTCCCCCTGCTCTGTCCTTGTACCTTAGGGCCACACCCGGGACCCTGGGCCCACGCCCTGTTCGTAGCAGGAAGCAAACCTTGGTTCGTGAAGCCCCAGGGATGGGCCCCAGGCTTAACATCTGCCCTCACGCAGACCTTCAGAGTGCTCAGTTCTCTGGTCTGTAAAATGGGTGTGGAATCACCTGACTGTTCTCTCCTCCCAGGGGAATGGTAAGGATGAAGAGCCTGCCAGATGTCTGAATAGGTAGGTTTTAAAATTAAGGCAGTTTTACCCAAAAGGAACAAAACGTTTCCTGAAACCATGGGAGATGCGCTGGGCGTTCCTTGGGTAGCCTGTGTTGGAGGTGGGGGGACCCCAGTGTGTGCTCTCACCCCATCCAGAAGAGAATGGTCATTTGGGGGTCCGGGGAGCTGGATGCAGAGGCAGTGGGTCTGCAGAGCAGGGCCCCCTCTGGAGGAGTTGCTGAGGGCAGAGAAGGTCCTGGAGGAGAAGTGAAAACGCCCCTTTCCCTCCCACCTCGGCTTTGTGGACGGCAACGGTGCCAGCCAGGGGCTGGGGTCAGCCCATCCAGTGGTATTGAGGCCACACACCGGCCCGGGCACTACCGGCCTGCTGGAGGTGCCGAGTGGGCAGGGCGTGTTGATCCCGAGAGGCCACCAGGTGTCAGGAGCCACTTCAAGTGACCCTTTCCGGGGCTGGTGCCTCCTTTCCCCCCTTCAGTGGTAGCGGAAGCACAGGGGCGTTGAGTGGCCGCCCAGGCAGCGTCTGTGGGTCTTAGGTTTATAAAGAAGTAGACCCAGAGCGAAGGAGGATCCTTACAGAAGTTCACGGGCCGATTAATTGAGGAAATCCTATTCCAAACAAGGAGGTGGGGATGCAGGGTGTTCCTGGGAAGCAGTGAGCAGGAAGGAGTCTTGCTTGGCCGACAGGAGCCTGGGGAGGGCAGATTGGGGCCGGACCCCAGCTGGAGGCAGGCACTCAGGAACTCTGGGCTTGGGCTTCCTTTGGTAGCGTAAGGGGAGCCATGGGTGGGCTTTTGTCGTGGCTGGCCCCCCTCGGGAACTGGGTGCAGGAGGATGCCCTAGCAGCCGAGGGGGGCGGTCAGTGGCAGTAGCACAGGGAACTTACTGCAGAACTTGGGAAACATCTTTTGGGGCTCAGTTCAGAGAAGAATTGAGCAAGAAACAGGGCACAGGTAGCAGGAGTAGTTGTCGAACATCTTATTTTCTGGCAGGATCCAGAGCTGAGGTTTCCCACTAAATGCATTGTTTTAGGTAGTTGCTTGGAGCTTACGTCTTTGTCTTCTGAAAAGTGGTTTTACAGGTTTAACCATATATATCCCACTCCTCTTTCCCTTTTAAAAAAAGAGTATATGGGATACAATTTAATCCTTTTTCTTACGTTATTGTACAATTAGAAACAACCAAATGTTAAATGGTAGGGAGTTGGTGAAATAAATGATGCTTTATTGGCCTTTAAATGGCAGTGATTTAGAAGAACGTGTAATGCCATAGGAAAATGTCCATTATAGCACTTACTTTAAAAGTAGGATCCAAATCTGTTTATGTAGTGTGACTCCAATTTGGGGAGATTTATCTGAAAATTGGAGGGATGTATACCAAGGTAGTATTGGCTACCTCTGAAATCAAGGAAGAATTATCTGGTGTGAATAAGTAACTTGGAATTTAAACATCTCTTACAAGGAACAACTATTAATTTGATCAGGAAGTCGCATTACTTCATAGCCACACCTGATATCTTTCCAGTCAGCCTGATTTTCTTCGTCTTCCGCTGTGGAACACTCTAGAACCTGAGCTCCTGGCAAGCAGAGGAGCCCGAGTCGCATTTGGGCATCGTGGGGCGCCAAGTGGCATTACTGTCTTGGGCTTTCAGACCGCACCCTTCTGGAAGCTGTGTTTGTGTTCCCGCCCCGCCACTTCTAGCTGCTGTCCTTGAGTCCTGGGCCCGGCTCCCCTGTGTGAAGGGACCGAGCCCGCAGGTGGCTGCGAAGGTCAGGCTGCTCCATCCTGGAGTTAGATCGAAGCCTGAGCTGGGCCTTCATCTGTGGTTGCCATTTCATTCCAGCAGTGAGACCCAACCTTCATGCTGCTTGAAATACCTTAAAGAATCCTTGCTAAGTTTTGAATTTTTGTTAAGAGTCAGTGTGAGTTTGACCCCCGGGCCTGTCTGAAATAAAGGCAGATGCCCCCTCCCCGCCCTTGCAGGCAGGTGGGGTCTGACCTCCTGGGTGAAGAAGTGCTCTCCATCTCTTTTCCTGTCATTCTTGCCCTGCTGGCCATGCGAGGGACATGGAGGTGGCTTTGTCCTGGGGCCAGGGGCTTGGCGGGGAGATGTGCTCTGGTTGGGGGGTTGCTTTGCGGCCCCCAGGGATTGGGACTGACTCAGCCAGGCTCTGCCCCAGAGCAGGGAGCCACCCAGGGAGCAGGGGACAGCCCTCAGGGCCAGCCTTGTGCAAGAACAGCCCTGACATGTGGGGTCACTGCCCAAGAAAAAAGGAGCATTGTTGAGTGGGTGAGGGCGGGGAGAATATCGGGGTTTTCACTAGCCGGAGGCTCTGCTCTGGGGTTTTCCCAACTCCCCCGCGGTCCCCCTGTGGTCTGGGCTGCATCCCTGGCAGGTACAGCCTTTTTCTGCCTTCGAGGTAGCCTTGCTTTGGTAGCTGTCCATCTCTTCCAGCCCCTCCTGGCTCTGCTCCCGGGAGATTTTTCTTAGCATTTCCCAGCTCTGAGAGCCATCCTCTCCCTGCCCCCTGGTACTGAGATGAGTGGGAGAGAAGGCAGCTCGTGTTCTGGGTCATGATCCCAGAGCAGAGAGAATAGGGTCAGTGTTCCCAGGCGATGGGTCCGAGCTTGGGGGATGGGGGCAGGGGGGAGAAAATATGGAGCCGGACAGGGGAGCCCTCTGCCCCAGGGACCTGCACTGCTGATCTGGGACCTGTGGGGGGAGCAGTGGGGAGGGGCCACCAGCCAACGGAAGGAGTCTGGAGGGTCAGATGGGCTGTGTGCCCCTGGCAGCGTCTTCGAGAAAGCCGTGTTTATTAACCGTTGGTGACGTCAGAAGAATGTGTAATCAGCTGCTTATAAGAGGAGCCTAAGTCCCATTTCTGTGTGTCCTCTCCCTGTCTTTGAGTTTATCTTAAACCTCCAGGAGACGTTTGCAGTTTTTCTCATTGTGACCTTGACCATATGCCCTTTGGACATTGCAGTCCTCCGCACCCTGCAGGCATCCTGGGGCAGGGCTGCCAGCAGGAGGGGACAGTGTCTGTCTCGTGTCCTCATTTGTCCCCTGTGGCCCTCCAGGCTGCCGATCTGAGCTCCTTGGGACGAGGGCAGATTTCACTGATTTCGTAATTGAGGCTTGGGGAAGGGGTGGCCTTGGTGAACACGCCCTCCTACCTGTTTCCATCCTCTCTTAGGATGCTCTTTGGGAATTAGAGAACCATGAACTAGTTATCAAAAGTGCTCAGGCCAAGGCTGGGAAGCGGGTAACCACCGGGCACCACACACTTCTTCCCACCAAGTTTTGTCTGGGACATCCATGCCCACGGTTCAATGCCGTGGGCCCCAGAACGTTATGGACCCCTGGCTGGGCCACGCTCAGGGTCCCGGCCTTCAGGTCCCGGGCTGACTCAGGTTTGGTTGAACCCTGGCTTTGCTGTCTTCTAGTACCAAGGAGGGTTAGACGGGCGCGGCGCTGCAGGGCACTAGTCACCGCTCAGCCTATGGTTATTGCTGTCCTGGACGGCCTCGGTGGTGCCTGGTGGACCACTCCTTCCCATTCCTGGTGTCAGGTTCAGCCATGCCGGTTTCTGCTGCCCCTTCCAGCAGCCCTGCTCTCCAAGCCCTGTGTCCAAGGCAACGCTGTCTCTTTGGCCATCTGCTGACCTCCCATTCTCCCTGGATTCCAGATGCAGGATTTCCCTGGCGCTTTGGTCTGCACTGCTGATTTGGGACTCCCTGGTAAAGGGGTGCAGATGTGCGCCCCCAGACATACCTTCACGGCTCAGCCCACCGGCCACCTCCTCTGAGTGGACTTCCTGACCGCCTGCTTGAATAACTACCTTCATTTGCGCCCCTGCCGCACTCTTGGTCATTCTGGAAGAGCTGCTGTTCTCTTATGCCTCACTGCCCCGTGGTGCCCGCGTCTGCCCCCGAGAGCCTTCCCTGCCACCCTGGCCTGGGGTCAGGTGCATACACAGTGACGGCTTGGTTCTTGTGTGTTGAATGAATGACTGTGAAGTAGCCTGGCCAGGTCCCCGGCATCAGCGAGGGGATGAGACGAGGAACAGTGCGCAGGGGTGAGCAAGGCATTGTCCTGGGAGATTCCAGGGGAGAGAGGCGTGTGCTCAGCAGCAGGCCGGCATGTAGGCCATGGGTGCCCAGAGAACCAGCCCCTCAGTGCTGCCTGCGGTGGGGCGGGGAGGGAGAGGCCTGCGAGGAGCCACCAGGCCTGCGAGGTGAGGGGTTTGCAGGAGGGTGGGGACGTCCAGGCGGAGGGGCCCACCGAAGCCTGGGCCCAGCGGTAAGGGCCCGCTGCCCCATGTGCTGCAGCTGTGACTTGTCCTCTCCCCCCGGTGAGTTCACTGCCACGGCTCTCATCTCAGTTTCTGACTTGATCTTGCTGGGCGGGGCAGCACGCATCCATTCAGCCAGCAGGGACATTTGCCGAGTCCCCACCTCACACGGGTGACTAGGACACGCCCCGCCCTCTGAGGAGGGGAAGCAGAGCAGACAGATCATCTCAACCCAGGACGGTCAGTGCTATGGCAGAGCCCACCTCCCATGTCCGTTCCTGGCAGAAGGTTCTGGAAATGCAGACAAATAAATGAGTATAGGCATAACCGGGCAGAGGGACCGGAGTCACCTTCTGAGGACGCTTGTAGGCTCCCCAGAGAGAAGGAGAGTTTTCTGGGTCAGGATCAAGGAACTCAAGGGTCTCCTTGCCTTCCAACAAATCCCGCTGCTTTACCTTTGGGTTTTCCAGTGTCTCCCCCTCCTGCAGAGACAGGAAGGGGTGGTTGCCATAGGAACTGCTGGATGCTGCGGGATCTCCCTCCTCAATCAGCCAGCCTCTGACTGACTGGCTGGGGCAGGATGCTGAGGGAGGGCACCGCAACCAGGGTGTTGGATCAGAGGTTAGGAGGGACCTATGGGGAAAATATTAGATCGCTTTTGGGGGCTCACACTTTGGGGGTCTGGGACCCCAGTGTCAGAGCCCACTCTTTTTTTTTTGGCTGCTGGGTTTTTTTTTTTTATGTTGGGTCTTCGTTGCTGTGCGCGGGCTTTCTCTAGTTGCGGCGAGTGGGGGCTACTCTTTGTTGCGGTGCGTGGGCTTCTCATTGCGGTGGTTTCTCGTGTTGCGGAGCACGGGCTCTAGGTGCGTGGGCTTCAGTAGCTGTGAGAGCCCACTCTTTTCTTCCACCCCTGGCTTTGGAGAAAGGCTGTGGCCAGCACTCCGTACCTCTACTGCTTGACAGGCATCTGTCCTATGTGCACACCCCACCCCATCCTCGGTCCCCAGCCACTCGGTCCCTGTATATTCCTGCTTCTTCCCTCCCTACCCCCATTACTGCCCTGGTTCTACACCTTTCTCTTTGCCCCCGTGCTGCCCAGGAGCCCTCCTGCGCCCTGGTCTTATCCTGCTACACACGCATACATGGCCTTTCTCTCCCATTACAAACCCTCCCTGGCTCCTGAGACCCCGAGGGATCTGTGTGACCCTCTTTCTGGCTTCTCCTGTGTCCCCAGACTCCCACCTCTTCTCTGACCTGAGCCCCTTCACACACGCTGGCCCCATCGCCTGCTGCTCAGGATCAGTTCCAGTGTGGCCTCTTCCCTGACGAAGCTCGCTCTCTTTCGGTTACACCCCTCACCCCCGACCCTGGCTGTCCTCACCCCTTGCATGGTCCTCCACTCCTGCCCGGGCCACCCCTGTGGTCACTGTGTACTGATTCCTGGTTGGTTTTCTCTCTGCCTTCGGCCCTGGTCCTTATGCCTGTGCCTAGCAAGGGGCCAGGCCCAGAGGAGGTGCTGGGGGATGTTTGATGGGAAGAGTGTCCCCTATGTGCAACATTGATAAAGGCTCCTGCTAAGATGAGAAAAAGTAACTGCGCGCTAGGCTTGGCAACTCTGTGCGTTGATACAGTGGCTGTTTCTTCGAGTTCCTCTGAGGTGCAGCTGTGCTAGTGCAGTAAGTTTAAACTCGGCGTTACCCCCTCCAGGACCTTCCTGAACCTGGTCCCCCCGCCCCCAGGCTTAGTTTGGGTGACCCTCGGGTCTTCCTCTCACCTGTAGGACTGCAGTTAATACCAAATTCCACTTAGTCCCAGGCCTCTGAGCAGAATCTATGACAACACTTTTGCATTTGCTGATGTAAATTTTTTTTAACATCTTTATTGGAGTATAATTGCCTTACAATGGTGTGTTAGTTTCTGCTTTATAACAAAGTGAATCAGCTATGCATATATATACATCCCCATATCTCCTCCCTCTTGCATCTCCCTCCCACCCTCCCTATTCCCACCCCTCTACGTGGTCACAAAGTGCTGAGCTGATCTCCCTGTGCTATGCGGCTGCTTCCCACTAGCTGTCTGTTTTACATTTGGTAGTGTATATAAGTCCATGCCACTGTCTCACTTCATCCCAGCTTCCCCTTCCCCCTCCCCGTGTCCTCAAAACTACAGTGAGGTATCACCTCACACCAGTCAGAATGGCCATCATCAAAAAATCTACAAACAATAAATGCTGGAGAGGGTGTAGAGAAAAGGGAACCTTCTTGCACTGTTGGTGGTAGTGTAAATTGATACAGCCGCTATGGAGAACAGTATGGAGGTTCCTTACAAAACTAAAAATAGAACTACCATACGACCCAGCAATCGCACTACTGGGCATATACCCTGAGAAAACCATAATTCAAAAAGTCATGTACCACAGTGTTCATTGCAGCTCGATTTACAGTAGCCAGGACACGGAAGCAACCTAAGTGTCCATCGACAGATGAATGGGTAAAGAAGAGGTGGCAGATGTATACAATGGAATATTACTCAGCCATAAAGAGAAACGAAATTGAGTTATTTGCAGTGAGGTGGATGGACCTAGAGTCTGTCATACAGAGTGAAGTAAGTCGGAAAGAGAAAAACAAATACTGTAGGCTAACACATACATATGGAATCTAAAAAAGAAAAAAATGGTTCTGAAGAAGCTAGGGGCAGGACAGGAATAAAGATGCAGACTGGAGAATGGACTTGCTGATTTAATTTGTAGACCCTGGGAAAAACCTGCGACAGATTTCATTCCTCCGCCCTCCTTTAGGAAGTGGAGCCTTTGCCGTGCTCGCGGGCTTTTTCAGCTCTCTGCTTTCACTCCGAGTCTCTTCCGGGCGTCTCCTTGTCCAGGCCTCCTAAGCGCCTCTGAGCAGCTGTTGCCGCAGTGAGACGGAACTGCCAGGCCCTTTGCGGAAGGCCCGGACGCAGGCCCACCCCCGGCCAGAAGGGCTGGCCTCGCAGGGTGCGTGAGCTGTCCTGTCACCACTGTCGACCCGTTGACCTGAGCTTAAAAGCTGAGCTTAAAGACAGCTGCCCAGAGCCGTCGAGTGCATTGCAGTCTCCCCGTCACGAGTCTCAGCAACCTGTCAGGGTCACCACGTGCCACTCCGGGAAGTTGCTGATCAGAAGTGCGTCAGGCTGCCCCCTCCCGTGTGGTGTGTGGTGATCGATCCTTGGGGACTTTCTCCCATTGCAGGGCAGGGGTGGGCAGATACATTGCCTAGGATTTTCCGTGGTGGTTTGGTCAAGTTTCTACGTTCCTGTGACCCGGCATTCTCTAGAATTCTCCCAAGTGACTTCGGGAAGGGTCCTAGCGCCAACTTTCTCCCTGTGTCAGTGGCCAGTGCACACGAGCGTTTTAAAATACTTGAGCCCGGCACTGAAGATGCCAGTTTGGCTTGATACTACCCAGCGCCTTTTCAAGCGATTTGGAGAGCACTGAACTTCTCTTTTCCATGGGATGGGTTTAATTTTTTAAAAATGCTTTCATTAACATTATATCAAATACCAGTTTGGACACTGCCTCAAGGGATGCTCTCTTTGGACTGGAAATAAATGATTATAGAAAGGATACTGCTTTGGGGCTTGAAAAATAATCTTTGCAGGCTTTGTAGAAGTTTGACTCAAAGTTTTCCTTTCTTATTGTTAAAGAGGAGGCACAAAGAGTGTGTATTTTTGGCCTGGAGAATTCTTAGCCGCTTGTGACGCGAGCTGCCAGTTGCCGTTCTGCAAAGATCGTGGAGATAAAGGCAACATTGAGATGTGTTTTCCGTTGTCAGCAGGAAAAAAAAAACACCCTGGGCTGGGAGCCAGGGCTGGGCAGGGAGCAAGGGGGCATGGTTTGGGAATCCCAGCTGGGGGTGGTCAGCTATTCTCATCCCACCAGCTGTGGGTACCAGCCCCGGGGCCCTCATATTACAGACAAGGAAAGTGATGGCCCCCCGTTACTCGGCCGGTCAGTGCAGGCTCCTGACCTGCCCTCTTCAGAGTATCCTGGTTCTTGAAGTTCTTTCTTAAGCCCTCTGTTCTGTGAGGCCATAAAATCGACAACTGTGCATGTTAAGTGTTTCCAGTGTGTTCGAGGCCGGTTGCTGACACCTCACAGGTGTTAACTTCCAGAGTGGTGTCTTCAGAGAGAACAGAGAGGTAACTCCCTGCCCAGCGCCCTCCGGGGGCTTCCCCTCCCACTGGGGACACCTTCCCAACTCCCAGTCCTGTCCTTGGCAGCTCTACACAACCTGCCCCATGTCCTTGTTTCCCTCCCCCTGAGACAGCCCCCCACCCCCCGCCGCAATGCAGCCTGTGCTCGGGGCCCCACCCGGCTTTCCCCGTTCCTCCTCCATCATTCCTGGGTCCTTCTCCTTGTTCAGGTCTCAGCTCAGATGGTGGGTCCCTGGGGAGGCCTCGCGTTATTTCCCTGGGCTGCCCTGTAACGAATTCAGGATTGTACGGCTTAAACTACAAATGTATCGTCTCACAGCTCCGGAGGCTGGAAGTCGAGATCAGGGTGTCAGTGGGGTGGGTTCCTTCTGAGGCTGTGAGGGAGGACCTGTGCCAGGCTTCTCTCCTAACTTCTGGTGTTACTGGTGATCTTTGGTGTCCTTGGCTTGTAGATGCATCACCCTGATCTGCACCTTCATCTTCACGTGACATTCTCCCTGATGTGTGTCAGCACCCGCATTTCTCCTTTTTATAAGGACACAAGTAATATGGAGTTAGGGGCCCACCCTACTCCAGTATGACCTCAGCTTAACGAATTACATCTGCAACGCGCCAGTTCCTAAATAAGGTCACCTTCTACGGTACTGATGGTTAGGACTTCGATCTAACCTTTTTGCGGGGGCGGACAGAACTCAACTCCTAACAGGCCTTCTCTGATGAGTCCGTCCCACCCCCCCCCCCCCACCCCAGTATGCTCTCTACACTGGTTTTATTCATGGTGTGACGCTTGATGGCCACCTGAAATTATTTTATTTGTTTATTGTCCATCTTCCTCCACTAGAGCATGAGGTCCTGAGACAGGGACCTTGGCCGTCCTGTCCACTGTTGTATCGTCAGCACTCAAGCAAAGCCAGGCACAGACTGTTCACTCACAGGACCTGCTGAGTGAGTGAGCGAGTGCATGGCTGGATGCACGGGTGGGTGAAAGGATGAGCGAACGGCTGAAAGAGCGGCCCTGCGAAGCAGGTACTCTCATCATCCCCACACGCTGAGATTCCGAGAAAACAAGGCCAGGTTGAAGAACAGTCTTCTGTGTCTGATTCGTGAAGCAGTAGCGGTTTCTCTTTTATTTAAATCTTAAAGAGCAGAAGCAAGGATTGCTGTGATTGTGTTCTTGATGTTTTGAGAGTTTGTCAAATGAGACATGTCTCACCCCATGTGCTTTTGCACATCCTGCTGTCACGTTCTGCTCCCTGCAGACGCTCACCCCCACGGCCCGCGGAGTGCCGTTCTCTCACACCTCCATCACCTCGTTGGCTGCGCGTGTCGTTCGGGTGGAGGATGCAGCATGCGTTGGGTACCAACTTCAAGTCTACCACCTGGGAGGGAAGTTGGCGTCCAGGTCAGTCAGTGCTTGATCTGAAATCCTCAGTAGGAAGTGCAGGGAGAAAGGTGAGAGCCAGTGCAGGGCTGGGGTCGGGGGGGCTCTGGAAGAGGGGTGGTGGCATTTGAACTGAGCTGGCTGAGAGCTCAGATGGAGAGCCTCACCCCGTCTCAGCCCAGGCTTTAGCTTTGGGATGGTCACATGAGGTGAACGGAAGCCTCTCTGTGGGGACTGTTGTCCCTTTGCCTCTTTTCCTCATCTACCCTCTTGGGTCCTTGAGGGTCAGTGTCTGGTGACTCTCCGATCCTGCGTTATACTTGGTTGTAGACAGGCACACAGAGGCAGGGGCCCTCAAGACGCTCATGGTCTGCTTGGGAGGGCAAGACTCAAGCCCAGGAAGCCATGCGGGTGACCGAGGGGTGGCTCCTCCTTTGCTCTTTTGTGCTGTGGTTGGAGCCCGGCCTTTCTAGCCCCCAGAAGTTCGTGGCCTGCTAGCTTGGCTGAGAACGCAGCTACTGTAGGGCCTTGGGCCTCTTGAGCTCCCTGTGGAGGCCGGGCCTCGTCTCTGCGGGGTGCACGACCTACTGCTGGAACTGGGGCGTCCACATCACCCTGCTTGTCCCCTGGGCATGTATCCTTGTGTGCTCTGTGGCCCCAAGGCACCCTCGACTTTCTCACCCTGCCAGGCTCGGGGTGTCTGCAGCCTGTTCCTGGGGCCACTTGGACTTCTGCAGAAGACTTCGACTGGGGTTCCAGTGGGCCCTGTGGAACCCCCTTCCCTGAGCACCGTGTAGGCATACTAAGCTAGGGGACCTTGGGGGTCCTGGCCCCTGGGAGCCGGGACAGCGTGCTGAAAACAGAATGAGGGCGATGGCTGTGGGGAAAGGAGCAGGTAAGAGACTGGGGTCAGAAATCCCTTGGGCCTGCCCGCCACTGGCAGTGCCCTTGGGCAAGTTACCTTGTCCTTCTGTCTTCATTTTCTCAGTGCACAAGGGGGATAACATTTACTTGGAGGGGTGGCTGTATACGTGCTCAATAAACATTGTGTGAATGGATGGGTAGGTTGATGGGTGGATGGTCTGAGTCTCTAGCCTCAGGGAAGCATTGCAGCACATGTTAGCTGGTCTCTGGCACAGCCGGGCGCTGTGCCAGGCTATGCAGGGGTCACAGGAAGGAAGAGGACACAGTCCTGGACCTCAGCGAGGGCACACAGGCCAAGGAGAGCTCTTTTTCTGAAACTCACCGTGGTGTAAGCTTCATGCCTGGGGCCCAGAAAAGTCCGATCTGAACCCCAAGGGCAGTTACTGGTTGGTCTCGGAGGAAGCGGATCCAGCAAGCACTGTGACTGATGAGGGTTTGGAGGGCCTGAGAGCAGAGAAGTCTCCAGGAAGGGAGAGCTGACACTGCTCCTTGGCACCGTGCCTGCCGGAGGGCCTGCTGAGGGCTCAGCCCGGTACTAAGGCTTTGCCAACACTGTCTTAAATGCTAGAGGCAATGACTTCCCCAGCTGTTTGAGATAAAGTTGGCATGCAGATTCCCAGAACTTTGGAGCTGCATGCAAGGGACCTTCATCATTAGGCCGTTGAAGGAGTTGGCCCTTCCTCTTCCGGGGGAGAAGGGTTATCCACGCGTCTGCCTTAACCAGATTGTTGTTTGTTATGCTAGTAATTGGAGACCAGTTGCTGAGAGATTGGGGCATTGGGTCAGGGGGTGTTGGGGCAGAGGCTGCCGGGGTGACCAGCGTCTGTGCTTGGTCCAGCCTGCGGGTCTTGGTGGCCAGTCCCACGTGACCCCCAGCTCCTGAGGTCTCTGAGGGCCACTTTGAGCTCCTTTGGGAGGGAGAGTCGCTCTTGCTGGGAAGGGCCTTCGGGCTGCTCTCCCCTGTCATCTTCTGGAACCAACCCCGCCAAGCAACACGGGACTGGGGCTGCATCCTCCGAGGCCAGGCACCCTTTTGCAGTCTGTCCCTGAGGCACCAGACCTGACTTTTCTCTCAGGAGAGCCCTGCTTCTGCCCGGCGAGGCCTTTCCATGTTGCATGTGGCACTTCTGTCCCCGCTCCTCAGACCTGTGGAGAGTCCAGAGGAATAAATGAGACTCCTGCCCACTTGCCGTTCATCAGGGCCATTGAGTCTGGACCTTGGCTGAGTCAAAAACTTTTCATCTAGTGACTTGCATTGGAAGTCACAGCTGAAAACACGTCATCCGCAGGGGGTGAATTGAGGGGCAGAAAAGGGGTGGAAGGAAAGCCCCAGGTGCCCGGGGCACCCTTTGGCTTAGTGGCTAATTGTCTGGCTCTGGCAGGAGAGAGACCAGGTTCCCATGCAGCTGTAATGGGATGACCTTGGGCAGGCTACTTAACCTGTGACCCAGTGTCCTCACCTGCGCCTCCTGCGGTCAGCGCTTATTAGCTAGTCTGCGGCCCAAAGTCAGGACTCTGGGTTACTTATCGTCATTAACAATGACGGTCCATTTTAATGGGGCAGCGTGAACACGTTGAGGAGTCTGATATGAGCTAGGACAAGTGACCTAGCTTTGCAGAATCCAAATTCTCGTCTGCACCTGAGCTCTTGTTAACCGTACATGGGGGAAATTTCCACTGGTCATTAGTAATGTGAAGACCAAGAATAGGGAAATGGAATAGCTGATCTTTTGGAGTGCACAGCTGAATAGGAAAAGCATACCTCCTGCAATTCTCCTTTACTGTCACAATTTTACACACTCACCACGTCTGATAGCAGGTGTCGGGGGGCTTTTCCCACACCACGCGATCCTGCGACACCAGCTGGGTGTCCCACGGTTTAACTCAGTTTCGACCCTGACCACCTGGAGATGAGTGTCAGATGCCACGGGGTAAGGACTCAGTCCCACTAGATGAATCCTTGCAGACTTATCAGATGCTGATTGCAAGTTTAGGTTGTTACCTGTGCTCCTGAGCCCTCACAGGTTCCCATGACCCCCTCCTCTAGTTTGATTAATTTGCTGGAGTGGCTTCCGGAATTCAGGAAAACAGTGGACTTACTATTTACCAGATTATTATAGAGGGTTCTGGGAAAGGATGCAGTTGAACATCCAGGTGGAAGAGGTGCGTCAGGCAAGGTGCGTGGGAAGAGGCTTCCGTGCCCTCTGAGCGACCCAGTCTTCCAGCGCCTCCACGAACTCACCAGCCAGGACGCTCCCTGAACCCTGTACCTGTGGAATTTTCTATGAAAGCTTCATCACAAAGGCATGATTTGTCACGATTTCATTTTCCAGCCACCCCCGCCAAAGGATAGGGAGTGGGGCTGAAAGTTGCAGTCATGGCTTGATCTCATCATGCCTTGATCTTTCTGGTGACCCGCCCCTATCCAGCCCACCAAGTCCCATCAGAATAAAAGACACTCCTGTCATCCAGGAAAACCCCATTTGAAGACAGGCCTGTGTGGTCACCCCCCTCGGAACCTGAGTTTTCAGGCCAGAAGCCTCGTTGTCCTGGCACCGGTACACAGCTCTTGCACACTTGCTCTGTGTTGGGCTCCGTCCTAAGTAATTTACACACATTAACTCGTTCAATCCTCACAACAGCCTGAGTGGGGACCCGTGAGAGGGACACAGAGCTTAAATAATGTGCCAGGCCTCATAGCTTCATAGCCACTCCTAACGAGACCCGGCTGCCGAGCATGGTTGTGAAATGGTAACCACACCTGCCTGATGTCCTCACTGGCTTCACTTGCGGCCTTTGCAGTTGAGAGGTCAGTTGCAGCCTGTCTGGGTGTTCGGAGAAGTGTAGACTTTTTTTTTAGCAGCCCAGGCCTCTGGGTAGAACACCTTGCCTGTTGCATCTAGAGAGGATGAATGGCCCCCAGCGGGAGCAGGTGTGGGAGCCAGTTTTCCTGAGTCCCTAGCCTCTCCGATGAACCTGCTTCTTTTGTATCTAGCTGGTTATTGATCATGTCAGGGAAGCACGTGCGGGAGTTTGGGAGCGAAGGGAGAGCTGGAAGTACAGCCCAGAGAACCCTCCAGAGAGCTGAAGCCCTCTGCCTTTGATCTCATCTCAGCACCCCCCGCCCTTCCCCCATCCACACTCTCCCCTCTGGGGACTGTATTAGGGTAGACTAACTGCCAAAGCCGGCAACCCCAAATTCTTAGTGGCTTAATGCACTGAAGATTTATTACTTGTTCATACCACAGCCGAATTTGGGTCCCCTAGGCGTTGGAGTCTTCCGCTGGGTCCTCGGCTTCCAGCCTGCAGATCAGGCATGAGAGAGGGGCGGTTATGGGCCACCCCTCACCCTACTCGCCCCTTGCCCAAGGTGCCATTCAGGGGCCAGTGCTGTAGGAAAAGCTCTTTCGGCTGAGGTGGTAGCTTAGGGCACCTGAGGCATTTGGAATTGATAGATACAGGAGAGGATTTAATGTAGGTGAGTCCTGCATCTTTGCAGCTGCCCCCTCTACCTGGATTACACCTCCCTTCCGCTGCCCATCCCTGGAGGTCCCATTCTTCCTTCTCCCCTTCATGGCTTGATCTGGACACCTCCTCCTCTGGGAGGCTATTTCAACCCTCTTAGCAGAAAAGAGTCACCCTGCTCTACGGAAGGTCCCTCCTCCTTGGTCTGCGTTGTTCACTCTGTTCTTTAAAGCTGCCAGCGCATTTAGCAAACGTTTACCGAGCTCTTGCCTGGAGCCCCGGTTCTAGGTCCTGGGGATGCCAAGCCCCAGCCCTGGTCTTTGGGGATCTCACGGTCTTGTGGAGGAGACAGAGGGTTAAAGAAATGACTTTATACTTGGAAGTCACAGTGCAATCCTGGAGGGATGTACAAGAGGGTCCTGGGGACACGGGTGAGACGAGGGAGCCATTAATTCTTCCTGTTTGGGGAGGGGTGAGTTCAGAAGTCTGGAAAAGGATTGAACTTCTGAGCTGGGACTTGGACGATGAGTAAGAGTGCACGTGTGGACAGGGGGATGCGTGGTGGGGGACATCCCAGGCGGAGGGCTCGCTCTGGCAGAGGAGCAGAGCACCGCCCCGTGCAAGGTCTGGGGCAGCTGGGGCTGCATCCAAAGTGAACAGAGATGCTCCTACGGCCACCTGAGGCCCTGAGTTGAGGGGGCAGGGGTCGTCGTCTGTGCCCGGTGCACAGGTGGGGTCCAGAAAATACTTGTCGATTAACAAGTGACCAAGCAGGAGCAGGAACTTGTCTGGAGGGCTCACGTGCCACATCTCTAAACGGAAAGTTCTCATCCAGCCCTGGGAGGTGTAGTTACGACATCCTCATTTTATGAATAGGGAAACCGAGGCACAGAGCAGTTAAGTGACCTGCTCCAGCCCAGAAGCCTCTGAGCCGGGAGGGGTTTCCAGGCGTCTGCTGTGCCCATTATCCCATCCTGTCTTCCTCGACCAGGTGGTGGGGAAGGCGGGGGTAGGCGGAGCCCAGCTCACCTTGGGTCCGGGCCTGGGCATGATGGGGTTGCTTGTTTCGGAGGTCAGAGGTGACTGTTAGGCCACCGGGGTCCGCGGGCCTTTGTCCCATCTCCTCCCAGCCCTCCCCCGACCCTAGTCCGCCTCACTGCCTTCTTCGCTGAGGAAACAGGGGGCCCTTGTTCCCTCCGAGTTCTGAGTGCTCACAGAACAGCATCCAGCGTTGGCCTCACAGGATGGCGTGAATTGGAAACGTGGCGCCTGCAGACCTCCTCTGGCCACGGCAGGCGGCCCTTTCATCGGGACACTTTGTGACTGGCTGAGAGGGACCCTTTCTGAGGAAGAGAACAGGTCCCTGGGAAAGTTCCCTTTTCTGCGAACAGAGTGTGGTCAGAAAAACAAAATGGCACAACTGAAGTGAGTTCACTTCCACCCGAGGCCCCATCCCCACTGCATCTGGGAAGCGAAGCCTCTGAGGTGCCTCCCCTGGTCCCAGGGTTCTCTTCTGTGCAGCATGCTCCAGCTGAGGGTCCCTCGTCTCTGACACCCTCCCTCCTGAGGGTCCCCTCTCCTGCGGTATCTCCCTCCTGAGGGTCCCCTCTCCTGCGGTATCTCCCTCCTGAGGGTCCCTCCTGTGTTGTCCCCCCTCCTGAGGGTCCCCTCTCCTGCGGTATCTCCCTCCTGAGGGTCCCCTCTCCTGCGGTATCTCCCTCCTGAGGGTCCCTCCTGTGTCATCCCCTCTCTGAGGGTCCCCTCTCCTGCGGTATCTCCCTCCTGAGGGTCCCCTCTCCTGCGGTATCTCCCTCCTGAGGGTCCCTCCTGTGTTGTCCCCCCTCCTGAGGGTCCCCTCTCCTGCGGTATCTCCCTCCTGAGGGTCCCCTCTCCTGCGGTATCTCCCTCCTGAGGGTCCCTCCTGTGTCATCCCCTCTCTGAGGGTCCCCTCTCCTGCGGTATCTCCCTCCTGAGGGTCCCCTCTCCTGCGGTCTCTCCCTCCTGAGGGTCCCTCCTGTGTCATCCCCTCTCTGAGGGTCCCCTCTCCTGCGGTATCTCTCTCCTGAGGGTCCCTCCTGTGTCGTCCCCTCTCTGAGGGTCCCCTCTCCTGAGGTATCTCCCTCCTGAGGGTCCCTCCTGTGTCATCCCCTCTCTGAGGGTCCCCTCTCCTGCGGTATCTCCCTCCTGAGGGTCCCTCCTGTGTCATCCCCCCTCTGAGGGTCCCCTCTCCTGCGGTATCTCCCTCCTGAGGGTCCCTCCTGTGTCATCCCCCCTCTGAGGGTGCCCTCGTCGGCAGGGTCCTGGGTTCTCTCCCACGTGCGCCCACAGCCTGCTGAGTACTGCTCCTGAGGATGCAGCCCCAGAGGGCCTTCTCCCGCTTCCCAGCCAGTGGGGAGAGACCACTGGCTCCTTGGGGTAGAACCCCTCAGGATGACCAAGGCTTGTCTGGTCCCTCGAGGAGAGGTGGTGCTGGAGAGCCATTCATTCATTCATTCATTTATTTTGCGGTACGTGGGCCTCTCACTGCTGTGGCCTCTCCCGTTGCAGAGCACAGGCTCCGGACGCGCAGGCCCAGCGGCCATGGCTCACGGGCCCAGCTGCTCCACGGCATGTGGGATCTTCCCGGACCGGGGCACGAACCCGTGTCTCCTGCATCGGCAGGCGGACTCTCAATCACTGCGCCACCAGGGAAGCCCTAGAGGGCCTTTTAGAGCCACTGACAGCACTGCTTGTGCCCCAGCAAGGACGCTGCCGCGATGCTGAGCAGAGACCATCCAGGCCTGACGTGTGTCCTGATTGCTGTTCTCGTGAAAGGGTTTCACTGGCACGAAAATGCTTGGAAAATACACAAAGGAAGGTGGCCGGCTTCCAAAACTCAACTGTTTACCTTCAGTGGGGCGGCCGGGAACGTGGGGAGCTTATTTTCCAAACAGCCCACGGTTGTCAGGTCTACAGGCCTTGGGTGATGCCAGGCGAGCGTGAGCTGAGGGCATTTCCTGCCCACCTCCTTCCCCAAACGCACTGGGGCCCTGGGTTCCTCTCAGGTGCTGACTCTGTCCCCTCTTGCTGCATGGGAAATGTTCTCTCTGGGATGGGTTTTCTGAGGCCCGGGGCGCCCTGCCCAGCATCACCATGTGACCCAGTTCTCTTCTATCCGTGGCTGTCTTGGTCTGAAAATATTGGCTTCTTGTTTTGGTGCCTGTCACAGTGGAGCCGCAGTTACAACACAAATGGGCTTGTGTCTGTGGCACCTCTGAGAATGAGCTGTCCTTTGCCCGTGTTCCCACTTCCCACCGGCTGCTCTGCCTTCCTTCCAATTCTGTTTTATTCTGGGAAGTGGAGTTGGATGGGAATGTAATAATGAATCCGCGGACAGAACCGGAAAGGTCCTCGGAGTTTCCTGTTTTTTATCCTAGGGGAAACTGAGGCCCAGGGATGCCGCTAGGCTTTTGCACAGGCCCCAGGACACCTAGCAGCTTGGCTGCGGGCCGAGCCCATTGGTGTCACTGTGTGTCCAGGCCCCAGCCGGGCCACCTCCCACCCGCGAGACCTTGCCCGGTCATTTTTCCTCCTGGGCTCTAGGTGTCCTGGTCTGTGAAGGGGGACCATCACCCCCAGCTCCTGGCTGTGCTGTGAGGACAAATGCCGTTTCCCTTCCCCGTCCAGGAGTCCCAGAAGATGGGCAGCCTTCTCAGCTGGTCTCATTTTTGCTGTTTTGTACACAGGCTAGTCACCGCGGAGAAGGATCGGTGTCCTTCAGTATTTTCTTTTGGTGAAGTCCATGGGATTTTTTTTTTCTTTTTTTTCAAATAGGTAAAATCCCTTAACATCTTTCCTGGCAGACAGTAAAAAAGAGGAGTTAAGGATATCAGCAGAAAAGAGCTGGCACATTCCGAAGCCTTAACGGAAAAAGAGTTTAAATGAGGGAGGATGGCAAGGTGTGGGCAGGGTCAAAGGAGCCAGCGGGGAGGTGGTGAGGCACCCCGAGAATGGCGGGCTGTCACCACCCCAGGCCTCAGGGGACTAGGGGAAGGAAGAGCTTAGGGACAGTGGTGGTCTTGGGAGAGGGGCTGCCCTGCGCAGTGGGGACGGTGGGAGCAAACACCCAGGCCCCTCTCCCATCTTCTGCTGGTGCCTCCAAATGGCCGGACTCGGCCAGCAGCCAGAAGACAAGGCAGCTGGGTGGTCGTGGCTGTAGAGGACAGCGTCCCGTGGCACAGGGCAGGCATGGGGCGTGGGACAGGCCCGGCTTCAGCTCTGCCTCTGCCCTCTCACCGTGAGGTCCCAGGCAGGTCTCAGAAGTCTGTGTCTGTGGGATTCCTTCTCACTGTGTGGTTTGAAAATGAAAAGAAATGAACGGACATACGTTTTTAGCACAGTGTCTGCCTAGAGCTGTCACCATGATTTCTTTATGAACGACTTTGAAACAAACAGCTGGGAATCCCAGAGGGAGGCCCCCCTGGGGGTGGGGCTGAGGGCAGGGATGGGGCTGGTGGCCGTCTCCGGCCTCTGCTGAGGCCACCCAGGGGGTCAGCCAGGTGCCGGGCTGGCGCCGTCCCCTCCAAGGGAGCGGGCCACGCAGCTGGTGGCGGCCGCGTGCCGGGCGGCAGACATCTGGCCAGTCAGGAAGCTCGGTGTCAGGCGGCCCCGGCTGTTGGCAGGTGCTCCTGTCTTGGGGGTCAGGTGATGTCGACTGTCTGTCAGCCAGCAGCTCTGGCTACCCCCGGGGCCTGATCTTCCTAACCCCACGCTCTTGAAAAAATAAACACGCCCCCCCAGTGGAGCCGTGCCTCAGGGACCCCAGGCAGCCCGGTGCCCCCTCACTTTGTCATCATAGGCCCTGATCTCAGTATGAAGTGCCAGCTTCTGGTCTCTCAAAGCAGCAGCTCTTAGATTCGCGCAGATCACAGCTTTGCCGAGACTGTGTGTAGTTTTGTGGAGAGAGTGTCCGCTTGCATCTCAGTTCAGGTCTGGCCGTGTGACTTCAGTCATTGGACTTGACCTCCCTGAACCCTGGTGTCCCCACCTGAAAAACCTGGGTGGTAGGGCAGCTGCAGTGTGGCCAGTAAATGCTTTCACGGTGACTCTCCCTTGATCCACAGAAACTTCGTCACCCTGATTCCACGTGTGTATTTTCTGTGTCCCGGGCCGCTTGGGGCTCGGGGACAGAAGTGTAAACACAGGGCTTGCCCCGGAAGGGCTCCAGGTCCTCAGCGAGTTCATCCCATTCGTCCCGTCCTGTCCCACGAGTGCCAGCCCTCCTCCTGCCCCCTGTCCGTGCCACGGGGACATGCAGAGGAGACGGCATAGACGGGGCAGCGGGCTCAGGAGCTGAAGTTGTTCTTTTTCTCTGTGTCTCCCGCTTGTAGCTGAACCTTAGCCGGCCAATCGAGGAGCAGGGCCCCCTGGACGTCATCATCCACAAACTGACCGATGTCATCCTCGAAGCCGACCAGAACGACAGCCAGTCCCTGGAGCTGGTGCACAGGTTCCAGGTGCGTGGAGGGGTGAGGCGGAAGGCCGGGAGTGGTTCTGTGCATTTCTAAAGCCGTGGAGCTGCCTTGCCGTGTACTGTGTACACACGGCTTGTACACACGGCTCTGCCACTGCCAAGAAGACATGGGCTTGTGGTCGGGCACTTCCCTGCCGGGGCCTCTGTCTCGTCGGAGGCGAGACGGGATTGAACCAGGGCATATTTGGAACCCGCTCCGCCCTCTACGCTTAAGAGACCTGATTTACCGATCTGAGCACTGCAGAGTCCGCACGTGCCTTTACGTCCTCAGTGACACACAGCCGCAGCCACAGGCGTTGAGTTGGCACAGGGGCGGAACCCTCTTGCCACCCCTGAAGAAAGGGACCCCCAAGGGCCTTTGAACTGGAGCGGCTGCCCTTGGCCCCTGAGTCCTGCCTTGGTGGAGAACCCCTCTCCGAGTTCACGGCTTTGACCCTGAGTGCCCATCTCTGAGCTGGGACCAAGTCTTCTTGGCTTTTCCCTTCTCCCTTCCCCATTTCCCCAGTAGCCTGGGTCCTGACCCCACGGTAACCCGCCTGCCACCTTGGGAGGTGCTGCCATTGCCGCCGCTGACTTGCCCTGTGTTTTCTGTGTTGTGGACAAGAGCATGATTCATTCCTCAGGAAAGCGGCTCAGGGGTCATGAAAAACAAGGTCACGTTATCAGTGAAAATGCAGCCGAGAGAGAGGGCCTCCCTGTGGGAGGGATGCTCGAGCCAGCGCTTTGCAGTGTGTGATAACCGGAGGGTTGACGTCCTGTCTTTCTTTATCAGGACAAAGGGGACTCTCATCACCACATAGCAGCCCTCCTGCTGACAGCATTTTCTTCCCCCATGTGTCCAGGGTCGGTGGCCTCAGCCTCCCTCACTTCCCTGTGGCTCTCGCCCCCTTCTTGACCAACTCTCGCAGATTCCCGCTTCCCATGAGCCCTGGTGGCCCGTTTGTGGCCCTGCTGGTGTCCTGTCCCACTCCCCCACACAAGTGGGGAGGTGCGCTGTCCACACGTGGTGCCCTGCAGGGCCTTTGCCTGGCCAGCAACCTGAAGTCTCTTCCGCTTCCATGGGGCTGGGGGGCCGTGGGGAAAGGCGTGTTTGGGCTCCTCTGTGAGCTCGCCAAGCCTCAGTTTTCTTATTTGTAAAATGGTGTTAGTACCAGGAAAACCTCATACCGTGTTGGGAAGAGTAAACAACACGATGCGTATGAAATGCTTCACCCGGTGCTCAGGCCCCAGCCAGTGCTTAGTTGGTGGTCGATACCAGTGTGATCACATGACCCCCTCGAGCCTCAGTTTCCTCTTCTGTAAAATGGGGTTGCTGCTAGGTCCTACTTCTTAAGGTGGGCAGGTGGCTGTGAGAAGTAAATGTCTTTGAGTATGTAGCAGTGTCTAATGTTTGCTGAGTTCTTACAGCTGCTCCCACCACTACTGCCTGTGTCATTACTTTCTTAGATAAAGGATTGGGAGTTAGGGAGGAGCAACCACCCCTGGGGGGCCTCCCATCGCCTGCTCCCCGCAAGCACACCCACAGCCCACGGCGCAGGGCAGGTGGTGGCTGAGCACTAAAGGGGAACTTGGTCCCCTGTGTTCCTATTCTTGTGCAGAGAAGGTTGGAGAGCATGTCGGGCGGCACGTGGGGACGTGCAGCTTCAAGGGTTTCAGCCACCGGCTGCGTTTCCCAGGGAGGTGTCGGCTGGGTCCCAGGAGTCTGTCCCACCCAGGGCACACACAGCAGCCGGCCCTCAGATGCCTGAGGTGACCTCAGGATAACCTTCCAGCCTCAGTATCTCCGGGATAAATTTTCACTGCCGTCTGTGCTTGAGCATGAAGCGGATATCGGCTAAGGCCGGGATGTTTCCTCTTTTGAGAAGACCACGATCCTTTGGGGACAAGGGTGACAGGCTGCACTTTGCACAGGCCCTGAGAAGAGAGGAGAGGGGCAGGGGCCAGTGGAGAGAGGGACCGAGAGGTGCCAAGCGAGGCCTGCTCAGCAGTGCGCAGGCCATCCTCCCGCCACGGGGCCCCGGGCTGTCGGCGCTGACCTGGTCTTCCCACCCTGCGCGAGATACGAGATTCAAGTTCAGAGCCAGGCCGTAGACTGACACTTGACCTTGACCGTGCCGTTGTTTTCAGATTCCTGTTTTAATATTTATTCTCGGGACATGAACAGGGAGGCGCGGGCTTAGGTGCGGGGAGGGGCCCAGGGTCAGGAGAGGCAGAAGGACGTTCAGATTTCAGAGACTGGGAAGCAGGTCCCCGGGCTTGGGTTTGCAAAGCTGGCCTTTCTGCATTTTGTTGTAAGAAAACAGAGAAAGGTGGTTTGCCCCAGAAGGGGCTCAGCTCGAAGGGCCTTCACCAAAGGCGATACTCGGGTCCCTGGGGAAGTGGCTTGGGGCTGTGTGGGTCAAGATAGATGAGCTTCTGAGATGTTTCTGACAGCCCTAGAGCATTCTGCCCATGGGATGCTTCCATTAAACCTTCAGGACCCAGGGATGGACAGGAATTCTCAGAGCTGAGAGGTTATGCTTTTTTTCTGGCTGCCCTTGTGGACAGGTTGGGGGTTGTGTGTCTGGAGCTTATGCAGATCACTAAAGCTGGTTGCCATAGAAATCAACCCCCAAGCTGCCACCTCCCCCCACCCCCCCACCAAAAGGAATATTGGCCTCGAGAGGGCTTGGCGTGGAGAATAATCAGGATGATTCAGTTGTTTTTCTGCGCCAAGGTTCTCGTGGAGCCGACAGCCTGGTGCCGCCGAGGCTCTGCCTGAGATTCAGTTATCAGGGAACAGACCTGGACAGAGGTCCCCTGGGGTGGTGAGAGGGTTTCGTGGCCTCTAGAGCTGCTTCTTCAGGGGAGCGACCAGAACCTCCTCACTGTGGCATCCAGGGCCAGCTGTCAGGTGTGGCCCGGGGGCTGAGGGGGGTGGCCCTTCTGCTGCTGCCCCAGAATTGTTCGAAGTGTTATGGTGACTGTATTCCATGAGTCGGGTGGTGCCGTCTAGGTGGATCTTCCTGGGGTTTCCCTGAATGAACTCGGAAGGAGGAGGTTCGAGTCTAAACTGTCACCTCTTCTCCCCATCTTCATTAGCTGGAAGGATGTTAAGTGTCCCCCAGATGGCCCCTGGACCCCCTGTGTGACCACAGGGACAGCTTCCTCTGAAGTGGCACACTGCTTGCTGACCACCGTCCACAGGAGCCCCCAGCCCGGAGGGGAGGCCTCGGGAAACCAGGAACTGCACTCGCAGACCCCAGGGTGATGCACTAGCAGACGCGCAGACCTGATCCCCGCTCATCCTGACTAAAAACTTTCTCACCTTTTCATCGCAATGATAGTGAAGACGGTAGCCTCTGAAGTGGCCCGTGAGGCCTGCAGTCTGGCCGCGGCCTCCCTCCCCCCCTCCCCAGCCTCATCTTGTCCCACCCGCCCCTTCCTTGCCTTGCTGGCCCTCCTGCAGCAGATGCTCAAGCTCTGAGCTCTTTTCCACCTCAGTGCCTTTGCACAGGACATTCCCTTAATTGGAATCCGTCCCCACCCCCAGCTCTCAGCTCAGGTGTCCCTTCCTCAGGGATGTCTCTCTGATTACCTGACTTAGGACACATTGTCTGTCCCAGGCCCTTAAAACTTTGCACCTTTCCTTCCCTCCGTTTGGAAGTTTGTCATTCTCTACTGGTTGCTTCTGCCAGTCTCGCCATTTGGAGGTTATAGCTCAGCAGGAGCAGGGATCACGTCTGCTTCAAGCTCCCCGGGTGTCCCCTTTGCCGCACACAGTGCCTGGTACGTAGGAGACACGTCTACGTGTCTGTGAGGTGGAAGAGCGTCGTGGGTGCGGGGCTGGTGCAGGGCGCCCATGCGGGTCAGGGGAGGGAGAAAGTGGCTCCAGTGGGTAGCTGGGCGGGGGCGGGGAGGGCTCACGAGGCAGACAGCGCCGCCTTTTGGGTGCCTGTGGACCTCCCTTCGGATGTGGGGACCTGCAGGACCATAAGGCTGGAGAGAGTGCTTTTCACACCAGGCTGTGGGGCTTGGACTTTATCCTGAAGGCTCAGGGTGGGAGCGATAAGATCAGATTTAACTGGAACGAGAGGCCCTGCTTAGGAGGGGGAATTACCAGTGCAGGATGAACTCCAAGCAGTGGGGACACTGTGGTCATAGGAACCTGGCAGTTTTCTGAGATGGAGAGGGACTCATGCCATTGGAGGCTCAGCAGTGCCCCCTCCTCACTCCAGGGCCCCTGTGGCCCTGAGCGTTCTTGCTCAGCCGTGACAGGCCAGCCTCTGAGCGGTCCGGCCCGGCCCTCCTGGGCCCGTGCAGGACGATGCCCCGCCCCCCTCACCTCTCGGGTCCCGTCAGCTGTTTGGTTGTATGAAGTGGATCTGGGAGGGTGCTCTTCCCTCGCCGCGGGGATGTCGGCAGAGAACGCACACTTTGCACATTGGTTCTTCGTCCTCATTACCTGAAAGGAAGTAGCATTTCAGTAGCCCAGCTCCCTACCCCCTACCCCTTATCCTTTTAAAAAACAAGTTTATTGAGATGCACATACCATAAATTCACTCTTTCAAAGTGTACCATCCAGTGGTTTTTAATGTATCCACAGATGTGTACAACCATCACTACAGTCAGTTTTAGAACATTTGCATCACCTCAAAAAGAAACGCTGTACCCTTTAACTGTCACCCCCCGCCCACCCCAGCCATAGACAACCACCACTTTCTATCTCTATAGATTTCCCTGTTCTGGACTTTAATATGCATGGAATCATATAATACATCATCTTTCGGAATTCCCTGGTGGTCTAGTGGTTAGGACTCCACGCTTTCACTGCCGAGGGCACGCGTTCAATCCTTGGTTGGGGAACTAAGATCTCACAGGCCACGTGTAGAGGCCAAAAAAAAAAAGAAAAGACAATACCATCTTTTGTGACTGGTTTCTTTCCCACAGCATAATGTTTTTAAGGTTCATCCATGTTGTACCGTGAATCTGTGCTTCTTTCCTCTTCACGGCTGAATAATATTCCAGTGTATGGCTAGACCGCATCGTGTCTGTCCAGTCATCAGCTGGTGGACATTCGGTGGTTTCCATCTTTTGCCTGTCATGAAGAACACTGTCGGAAACATTCATGCGCATGTTTTTACGCGTACGTGTGTTTTCATTTCTCTGGGGTATACACCCAGGAGTGGAATTGCTGGGGCAGCTGGTCGGTTGAGGAACCGCCAGACTATTTTCCCTGGTGGCTGTACCATTTTAGATCCCCACCGCATATAAAGCTTCCAGTCTCTCTACATCCTTGCCGACGCTTATCTGACTTTGATTTTAGCCATCCTAGTGGGCGTGCAATGGTATCTTGTAGTTTTGAATTGGTTTAAAAATTCCCTGGCAGCTAATAATGTCAAGCATCTTTCTGCATGTCTGTCAAACACTTGTATGTCTTCCTTGGAGCCCTCCTTATACTCTGTGTGCAAATGTCTAGAGCCCTCAGATTTGCCTTTTTCCTCCTCCAGACTGTTGGGCGCTGATAACTGGAGCCCTTGCCTGGCCTCAGAGCTGGCCTCCCCACTGCTTGCTGGCTGGCCTTTGGCATGTGCTCAGTTCCCTCATCTATAAAAAGTGGACAGCTGTCATCCACACCTCCCAGGACTGTGGAGGGACTGAGTACGTTAACACGTGTCCAGCCCTCAGAGCACTGGTGATCCTCAAGGCGTGAGTTGAGAATCTGCTGGGGCCCGGCCCCGGGGCAGGAAGCGGGCCCGCGTGTGGCCCGCCGCTCCCTGGCGGTGTAGCTGCAGGCTCCAGTGTCCTCCTGAGATGCTGGAGGACATCGGAGGGGGTGACTCGCAAGACCCCTCCCTCTCCATTCTGTGGGGATTGGCTCGGCCGCGCCGCAGTAACGAGCAGCTCCCGGGCCCCAGCACAGGCCTCCTTCTGCCCTGTACCGCACACCCTCCGAGGGCTGGCTGAGCTCTGCTGCATGTCTGGGACCCGGATGACGGGCAGCTGCTGACGGGTCCTGGTGGCCGAGGGAAGAGACCTCAGTGAAGCTCGTCCTGGCTCTTAGCTTCTGCCCCAAAGTGACACAAGCTGGGGACTCCTAACATTTCAGTGGCCACACGGCTCCTCCAGGCAGGGATCAGGGAAGTAGGAGCCGCCTGCAGGCCGGGGAGCCGAACATGGTGAACAAACAGTACACCGGGCCCTTTTCTTCTAAAAAATAAAAAAGACGCTTCAACACGTTAACATGCATGATGCCCTCGGCCCCAAGTGCGTGCAAGCGTTCACCACTCTTACTGTTAGCGCCTGGCGTGTGAGAACACGTGTGAGACACTCTGCCCAGCTGGAGCACTTAGTGACCACTCAGTTGTGTTGGCTTGTTATCATACCATGACGATAGTCCAGCAGCCTTATCTGTGACTGTCGGTTGCAGCCAACCTGAGAGTGCTTAGAGAAGTCAGTGAGACAGTGATTATGAAAGTGTCCCCAAGTGAGAGTTGTGCTCTGTGACAGGGGGGTGGAAATATGGACTGTCCTTAGAGGCAGGGCCGGGTGGCCTTCAGGGGGACTTTGGATACTGTGCCTGGCTCCACCGCTCACCAGCTCACCCACCTGGGCCTCGGTTTCTCCGCCCGCCACGCCAGGAACACGCCAGGATGCCAGCAGAAGACGGTGGCATTGAGAGCAGTGGTACCCAATCCAAAAGTCCATTGCCGTGAACAGCGGCGATCACCTCCAAGACCACAGCTCCGTTTTACTCCGAGACCCCTCTGGCTCCGAAATGATTTCACAGCTGTGTTGACTCAAACCCTGTCGACCTCAGATGTTTATGAGCAGCTGCCAGCACGGGGCTCTGTACTGTGTGCTGTAGGCGCAGAGGGCAAGTAGAAGAAACAACAGTTTTTGTTGTTGGAGGCTTTCTAATCTGATTAAGAAGATGACATCTAAACCTATCGAAAGTTAAGTGAGTTTCTGTCTGTCTTGGGGGCAGTGCCTGGTGGCATGTGGGCCTTCTGGGCGGGGGTCAGAGCCCTGAGCAGCAGGGAATGTTTCAGGTCGTCACCATGGAGCTACGGGAGAGGCCACCGTTTCCCGAGCACATCCCAAGTGGCCCTCTCTGTCTTGGGCACTCCACATCTTGTATCTGTCTCATTTGATACTTATATGTCAATCCATGGGAAAGATGGAATTACTTCCCCATTTTTTTAGGTGACAAAACTGAGGCCCAAGGAAGTTAAATCACTTGCCTACAGCCAATCAGTAAGAAGGCGGCTTGTGCTCTCTTCAGATATGCTTCGGAGGGGCTTTGGCAGGCAGCGGATGGAGTCCTGGAGGGTTGAGAGCCAGTGGTTCCCGGTCACTGTCTAGCATTGCTCTGACATCGTTGCTGCCACACGGTGATAAAATGTTGGCCGGCAGAGGCCAGGGGAGGCAGAGCTGGGCAGATCTGGTGGCCCTGGCCCGAGGACAGATCCTGTCCTGGGGAGGCTGTGAGGTCAGCCTCCCCATGACTGCTGCCCTGGGTCACGAGGCCCCTCCTCCCATGGCGGAAGTGGCCACACAATCCACCCATTGTGCGTCCAGGCCAGGCCAGAGGGCAGTGGCTGTGAATCTCTCATTCTGCCCCAGGGAGCTTGGGGCCATTTAGGGCCATTGAGTGTCTGCAGGGCCTTTCCCTGTGGTGGGGGAGGCCAGCCCCCCAGGAAGACGCACAGCTTTATGACCCTGCCTGTTACCTGCCCAGAGCAGAGATGGACTTTGTACAGCACTGGGTGGGGCGGTGGGAGGGACGGCCACGCGGAAGCCTGAGCTCACCCGGCGCGCTGGCCGTGGTCCCTCTGTGTGTGCGTGGACAGTCACCATTTCACAGCTCAGGGTTGGAGGTCTTCTGGGTTTTAGAAATACTAATGTTTGCTACTAATACATTTTCCCAAAGTCATAGGGAAAACTTGTGTATACACATTTCAGGGTTCCTTAGTTCGGCCCTGTGGACGTGTTGGGCTCCTCGAGTACCAGTATCTGGGTTTTGGAGATTGGGAACTCCCACCAAGAGGTCTGTAGTCCCGTGGGTTCTTTATTTCAGGAACATCTACGGCAGGAAGGTGTCTTCCACTCTCCTCCTGGCTTCATTGGGGCCATGACTTCCTGACTTGCTTCTGTGCCACCCATGTGGTCTGTGTGCCCACGATAAAGGCCCATGTGGTTTCTTTTGACTTTGTGTAATAAATCACAAAGTCTCTCACCAGCCAAGAGTAAAGCTGCTCTGGTGGGCCACGGGCTGGGCCTCCGCTGACCTCCGTCCTCTGGAGACGGACAGAGTGAGCCACAAGGACCTTCTGTGAGCCCCTCCCACGCTGGCTGGGGTCCATGCCCCCTGCCTCAGGCCTCACACACTCCCTGGCTTCTAGCCCCTGACCTGGCCAGTATCTCGCAGTCTCTCCATTGATCCATGAGATCATTCGTCAAATAACCACTGTGTCATTCATTCCACAAGTCTTTTTTTTTTTTTTTTTTTTTTTTTTTTTGCGGTACGTGGGCCTCTCACTGTTGTGGCCTCTCCCGTTGCGGAGCACAGGCTCCGGAAGCGCAGGCTCAGCGGCCACGGCTCACGGGCCCAGCCGCTCCGCGGCACGTGGGATCTTCCCGGACCGGGGCACGAACCCGTGTCCCCTGCATCGGCAGGCGGACTCTCAACCACTGCGCCACCAGGGAAGCCCCATTCTACAAGTCTTAAGTGAGCACTTGCTGTGTGCCAGGAATCCTAAAAGACATCGCAGATACAAAAAATAAGACAGGTCAGGTGGATGCAGCCCCTTTCCCCACGGAGTGTGTGTGTGTGAGTGTGTGGGTGGTGGGTGTGAGTGAGGGTGTGAGTGTGAGTGAGGGTGTGTGTGTGAGTGTGTGAGAGTGAGGGTGTGTGTGAGTGTGTGGGTGTGTGTGTGTGTTGCTATAGGGGAGGCAGGGTTGATGCTAAGGAAACACAAGTAAATGGAGGAAAAGCACCATAGTCTCCATTTATGGTAAGTTCTAGGAAGAAGAAAAATCAAGACCTGTGATAACAGGGAGGGTGTTATCACCTCTCTGAGGAGGTGACACTTGAGCCAGGCCTAAAAGGCCTAGTGAGCAGGGGGAGGGAGTGAAGCAGGCGAGGGGGCTGCGTCTGCCAGGCCCCGTGGCAAGACGGGCGCAGAGGCCTGCGGACCTGGAATGGGCTGGCGCTGCTGAGCGCGCGGTGGCGGGAGAATGCGCGGCCCGAGGGCGCGCTGGCTGCCGCTTCGAAGAGGGCTGAGGGTGTGCAGCAGGAAGTGAGGCCGTTGTCGCAGCGCTAGGGGTCATTGCCAGGGTCACGGCCGGCAGCAGTAGCTGTCTCTGCTCTCTATTCTGCGGCCGGAGGCTGGGAAGGCGGGGTGGCCTCGTGCAGGGGTGAGGCGCCCAGGCCTCCCCCGGCCCAAGTGGCCCCGCGTCCCAGAGTTCAGCGTCACACTGCGAACTCTGCTGTGGCTCCAGACGACTCCTCTCTCCCCGCCAGCAGCGCTGGGGTGCCCCAAGTCCTGGCTGTAGCCTTGCTCACCCAGCAGGGCAGGAGCGGGCGCCTGCGCTTGCCTTGGGAACAGGGAGTCTGACTCTGGCTGGAGGGCTGTGGCCCCGGCTGGGCGGGCAGAGCCGGCCTGTGGCCGGGGTCCTGGGAAGCAGCCTGAAGGCAGGGGCCGCTCCCCAGGCTCACCTGGACAGGTGTGTGGAGAAGGCGCGCATGGTTAAGACGGGTGCTTAAGAAGTGAGGGGCTGCTGCTGAGCCGGGGCGGAACCGAGCTGCTGGGACCAGGCAGCCCCTGTCCACTTCTCACTTTGCTCAGCTGTTGGCTGTGACACCTGGTCACATAACTGGGACCCCCTCTGGTCCCGACAGTGACCCCTGAGTGGAAAGGCCAGCCTGTCCTGGTTTAGTGTCAGCCGGTGAGGAGATGCCTTCTCCTGGCTGGCACCCAGCCCTGCAGATCCCTCCCCAGTCCCGGAGGTGGTGTGTGGCCGAGGTCTCTGTCTGCCTGAGGACCTGAGTAGCGCCGTGGCACTGTGACAGGGCATGTGACATTTGTCAGGTGCTCAGCCTGACCGGGCACCTTGCCAGCCTCCCGCTGACGGGAGGTGGAGAACACATAAGTTTGGTGCTGAGGTCTGGGGACAGAAAGGGAGGTATTGTTCTAGTCGGGGGCCTGGAAGCGGGGGAGAAGGTGTTTGTTGTCTCAGATGGTAAAGTGTTCCGTTTCCTCCCCGCCCCCTCTTCCTCAGCGTTCAGGGTTACACTTTGATGGGATTGCTTTTCTTCATGGACTTATTGTGTCTCTGTCAACCACAGTGTGTCGTCCCCACGGGGACCCCGGTTTTCTCTCCTAGATGGCTGAGCGAGGCGCGTGTCACCGCAGACCGTCTGGGAAGATGACTCATGCGGATGGACAGTCGTGGGTGGCATCCGGCCTGGAGACGGGATGGGGGTGTCTGTGACCCGGGCACACTGGGGCGGGTGTGCAAGTCACACACCCAAGATGCTGGGGCCCAGCCCCGCCTCCACAGGTGCCCTGCTTCCCTCCCCCCACCCCCCATCTGGAAGGGGTTTCGCCCTGCTCCGTCAGTGGCACAGGTCGCATTCAGTTCATTCTAGAGCCTGGCGCCTGGCTGCTCCAACCTATTCTTGTCTCTTCTGAACCCCTGGTTCTGTGACTTTTGTTCACCCGCAGGGACAGTGGGGGCGTTATTGCTGGCGTTCTGCTCCCAAGAAGCTCCCCAAACGCTCCAGTGTTTCTCCCACCTTCTGCCCCCGGGACAGGGAGTTTAACCAGCCTATTCATGCACTGTGGTTCTGGTGGATTCCGTAGGCATGGCCTTGCGCATGTCCCCTCCGTCTGGCTCTCTGCCGTCTGACGTAGGTAACCCGTGCACATGCAGCAAATTAAAGGAGCCTTTTCCCACCCCTGCTGCCCATCCAGCGCATCCCCGTCTTGGGGGCAGCCATGGCTGCAGCAGCCTAGAGCCTTTTTAGGGGAGTTCCATGTACATGAGCGAAGACGGTCTTCCCGTCCTCACACAAAGCCATTATTCTGTGTGATCTTTCTTGGAAATGATTTCATATCAGTCCTTCCTTCAGGCTGCCTTATTATTTTTAATGGCTGCATAGTATTCCGTTAAATGGCCTTAAATCCTTTTCTTAACCATTTCTCTACTGATAGACACTTAGGACATTTCTGATCATGTTTCGGAAACATGCTGCAGCGATTATCTTTGTACCTATATCTTTGTGTGCACGTGTATGGAATTATGTGGGATAAATAGCTAGAAATAGAAACGCTGAATTTATGTAGTCTTAATTTTGGCTGTTGCCCAATTTCTCTCCACAGAAGTTGGGCCAATAACACTCCCTCCAAGCAAGTGCTGGCCCATGTCCCACCACTTCGGGAGGTGTTTCTAATCGGTTGAATTTGGCCAAGTTGCAGAGAATCGGAGAGTGCCGGGACCCTAGCAATCGCGTCCTCATCCTGTTGTTTTTTTTCCGTGGGGCACTCAGGGCCCTGGGAGGGGCAGTGTCTGGGCCGCCTTGCTCCTGTCTGGTGCTCGTGCACACCCTACCTTTCTCCTCTGTACTGCCTGTGCCGCAAGGGCCTGACGACCCGGGCCTGAGCTCGTGGGTTTAAATAACGGGTCTGAAGAGCAAAATAGGCTGAGGGGCAAATTGCATCGTCATTTTCCTTTCAGCAGCTCTGCCAGATCAGAGACAGTATCGTGCCAAAGGTCAGGCAGCATCTCTGTCCTTCCTGAACTGCGAAGCCCGGCGCACGTGCCCCCAAGGCCGGCACTGCGCCTGACACGCTGCCCAGGCCTCGTCCCTTCCAAGCTTGGCCCCTTAGCCTTGCACACCTCTAGACAGGTCACCGCCAAGCTCAGAGCTGGCTCGTCACTCCCCGCCTCGGGACCCTGTTGCTTTAGGATCAAGTCCAAGCCCCTTGGCTGGTCTGTCTCCAGCTGCCTCTCCCGCCTGTCTTCACCTACGTCCACCTAGCCACGCGGGCCCCTCACCCCATGCCTCTGCTTTTGGAATGTCTTTTCACGCGTCCCATGCCTGTGACCCTTCGTGGCTCAACGTCATTGGCTTCCAGAAACCCTCTCTCCCCTCCTCTTCCCCGCTCTCCCACCCGCTCCCCCATGTGGCAACCCTGTCCTACTCTGTTATCACCAGTCACCCCCGCATCTCTGTCCACTTACGAGCCCCCAGTGAGGGTGGGTGGGATGTGGCCGCTCTGAGGCTGAAGAGGTGACCCCCTCCCTCCCAAACACACATACACACCCATCACGGGCTCTCACCCTCCCTGGTCTCATGCTGTCTGGGAGGCCTCAGGCTGGGCGCACAGACACCTGAGATCTCTCTGGAATACAAACGAGGGTTGATTAAGACCAAGGCATCTGCTGGGTGGGGAAGCCCAGCTCTTGCTGGGAGCCATTTGAGGAGAGTTAGAGAAGTGGTAGTAGGTGAGGACAAGCCGTCTAACATGCCAGGCTGAGTCTGTGAGGGCTGGAGAGTCATCTGGTGACTGCAAAGGACAGTCTCAGGGTGTGTATGGGCTTGGTTGAGCTAGTGAGTGGGTGTCTGTCCCCGACATGGAGCCATTATCTGTCACTCGTGCGCCCGTCCTGCTGGCCTTCTTCCCTCTGCTGTGTCCTACCACGCTGCCAAAGTTGTCCTGTGCAGTCACAGTGCTGTACACCTGCTTGAGGGCAGCAGGCCCTGGGCTCCCATGTTGCAGTCTGGCTCCATCAGGCCCAAAGAGCTTGCTTTCTTTGTTTATCATGTCACAGAATCAAAGAATCCTAGAACTTAAAAGTCAGAAAGGATGGTAAAAATACATTATTCTGACTCTCTTGTTTATAGACGAGAAATCTGAGATACAGATAACTTGTGACCTCCAGAAGCACACATAAAGTTAATGGTGATTCCAGGACTTGAACCCAGATTTCTAGACTCTGCCTTTGCCTTAACTTTCACAGTGCCTCAGGGTCCTGGTGCTGGGGTCCGGACTGCCCTGGTGCTGCAGCTGGCCTGAAAGGGGTGGTCTGCCAGTGATTGGAAGGCAGAAGCCTTGGCTGGCCGGCTGTCAGGGACAGTTACACAGGTTGCACACTGAACAGCTCAGTAGGCTGCAGATGGCTCCCTGTGTGGCTGGACTCAGCGCTCCTGCCCCTAGTATGTACTGGATGGTGCCACAACCTTCTCTTGGCTCCTGGGAGCCTACTCTCAAGGTTTAGCCGCAGGAATCTCCAGGCGCAGCCCTACGCCAGATCCGGCTGCCTCTTTAGACCCTCAGCCTATGATTCTTGAACAGCCACGGGTGGCAGGGTTTAGCTAGGGCTGTGGCTGCCTGGCGCACTGTGACATCAAGGCTCTGGGGCCTAGTGTGGATTCCTCAGGACTGTCCATGGTGTGTGGTTTTCTGTGAGCTCTAATGAACAGGCAGGTATTCTGAGTGGTGCCAGGAAGGCTTTGACTCAGAGACACTGGGTCCTGGCCTCAGTTGATTACAGGCTTCGGTGGTCTGGCCAGAGGATTTGTTAGTTGTCCACCCGGAAAACTCTGCTCAGCCCGGCTCATGACCTCATCCTCACCTGCGGCTGCCCTCCCAGCGACTGGTCTCGCTCTCGGCAGAAGCATATACTGTGCCTCTGAAGGTGGGATCGCTGGCGACACTGCTGCAGTGTTAATCCTCCCTCCACGGGGCCCATTCCTTCACCCAGCAGTGTCCACAGCGGCCCTTCTGTGCGTCGGGCACGCGTCCTTCCCTTGGTGCCATGCGGATCCTCCTCCCAGAGGCCGCTGTGGACTCCGGCGTCCGGCCATGCCATTTGTTTGCTCTCCTAAGAAGTGTCTGTCTTCAATTGTGTTAGTTTGTCTTGATCCCAGGTTGGGAACAGATGCAGACTGGCCCAGTGTGGTGGTCCCTGGGGGGGCCTTTGAGTGAAGAGTGAAGCGGGATGCAGACCCTGGGGTGATGGGAGAAGCAGATGGGCCTGCAGCCTTTCCTTTTTTTTGTTTTTCCTTGTGCTGCCACCAGACGCAGTGTGCCTGGCCTCACGGGCTGAACCACCAGGCCTAAGGCCTCTAGGCTAAAGACTTGGCCTGGCAGAACGTGAGAAAGGCTTACTTTTTTTCCCTTTTAACATAAGTTTTAAAAGAAGGTTTTTAGATCTGAGAAAATGTAAATTTTTTTCACGTCACAAAATTATTTAGTGACACCAAGATTCTAAGATTCTAAGGCTTCTGATTCCCAGTATAGTTTTCATTCCACTAAACCTCCATGACTTGGTGCTTAAGGAAGGGTTCAGCATCACCACGTGGTAACCGTGTGCCCATGTAAAAGTATCCAGTCTTTTTTGTTTTATGTAAATAAATAGCTAATGGAAAATTTAAAAAAAAAATTTTTTTTTTAAAAGAATGAACCTGAGTGATCCTGGCCAGAGCTAGAATTGAGATGCTTTTTTTTTTTACCCAGGTTTGCTATGCCTGTTTCACTGACTAGAAACTAGAGGGCTCTGGAGCCAGATGGTGTGGGTTCAGGTCCCATCCTGGCTACCTCCTAGCTGGGGGAGCCTGGGCAAGGTACTGAGCTTCTCTGAGCCTGAGTTTCTCTGTCTATCAAATGGGGCTGCTACTAGGACTTCCTATGTAGGGTTGTTATGACGAATATAGTGTCAGTTGCTGCAAGGTGTAGGACATTGTCCTGCACTTGGTGAGCGTTTAGGAAAAGTTAGCTGCTATCATTATTACTGTTGTAATGATCGATAATAGTAACACATCCTAGCATCTTGCCAGGGCCTCCATCATGGTGTCAAGACTTGAGGAACTAGAAGCTTCCTGGCTTTCACCTCCCACTTGGTGTGGAAGGAGCTCGTTAAAAGGCCAGCCTTTGTGCCATCAGCTGAACGCTCTGGGTGCCGGTCATGCTCTCAGGAAGAGCCAGAAGGAGTGAGATTATGCCGAGTAAGCCCAAGGTCACCCCCTTTCCTGTAAAAGCCCCCACGAGTAATTTTTAACAGCTACAAGGAAGTCATTTGAGTTCTTCCTCAGCACGCGCTTGGTGGCTGAGTGTTAACGGAAACACCCTGATTCGTGGGCTTCCGGGAATCTTCTTGGAGAGTTCTGTGCGTGGCGTGTGGGGTTCATCTTGAGTGCCGCTGCTTCTCTACTTCTAGAACCAAGTGATAATCAGGATTCTGAAGTCCCATTGGGGTATTTAGCACAAAAGGTGGTTGTAATTCCCAAGTGATCGCCGCCGTGATCGGTCGTGGTGGCTCCCAGGGCCGTGGAGGTGGTCGTGGTGGAACTGGGCCCCGTTTTCCACTTATTATTATTTCTTTTGCTGTACGTGGGCCTCTCACTGCTGTGGCCTCTCCCGTTGCGAAGCACAGGCTCCGGACGCGCAGGCCCAGCGGCCATGGCTCACGGGCCCAGCCGCTCCACGGCATGTGGGATCTTCCCGGACCAGGGCACGAACCCGCGTCCCCTGCATCGGCAGGCGGACTCTCAACCACTGCGCCACCAGGGAAAGGCCCCGTTTTCCACTTTTGATGCACTCCACATGGGAGGCTGGAGTCCCGGACCGGGTAAGCACAAGGCAGGCCACACCGCAGAGCAGGGACTGCGACCCAGGGCCTTGCTGTTTAGTCCAGTGCTCGCTTTCTCTCCGTGCCCACCTTTTTTTTTTTTTTTTTTTTATGCGTTACGCGGGCCTCTCACTGTTGTGGCCTCTCCCGCCGCGGAGGACAGGCTCCGGACGCGCAGGCTCAGCGGCCATGGCTCACGGGCCCAGCCGCTCCGCGGCACGTGGGATCCTCCCAGACCGGGGCACGAACCCGTGTCCCCTGCATCGGCAGGCGGACTCTCAACCACTGCGCCACCAGGGAAGCCCTTTTTTTTTTTTTTTTTTAATTGAAGCGTGATATACACAGAGAAAAGTGTGCATGTTGTGAATAGCTTGCTGAAGTTTTGCTACACACAGATACACCGTGTACCGAGCACCCGATGAAGCACTAGAGCAGTGCCGCTCCCCTGAGCCCGGCCCAGCCCAGCCCTGCCTGGCTCTGCCCTGCCCTTTTCCTGTCCTTCCTCATCCTTGGGCAGTGGGCTCCCTTCCTGCTCCCAGTGCAGAGCTCCTGTCCTGCCCCGTGACATTCTCTTCCCGGGGTGGGGAACAGGGCCACTGGAGGGAAGGAAGCCAGTTACCAAACCAAGAGATGGACTTTCTCCAACAAACTGGGCACCGTCAATTCCCTATTCCATGAATGGCTTCCAACCTGGTCCCCACCCCCCGCCACTGGTCCTGGCCAGCAGGATTTTGGTGAAATTCTCCCTCCAGGCTGCAGGTTAACGCGCAGAATGCTTGGCAGGGAGCCGGTGCTGAGCTCACCCAGCCCTGCACGTGCCCCTTGTTAGCATTCGCCGTGCTGTTTGTTCCCTGCCCTGCCTCTGCCGGAGATTGACAGCACCCCAAGAACAGGGCATCAGGCTCGCTCCCGCTCTGGGGCTTGCATAAGCGCCTGCTGGTTGTGAACCCACGAAGCCATCTTTCGAACAACCGGCCACCGAGAGACCCAGTAGGAGACTCTGCTCGTTCGTGGGAGGTCCAGGCAGCTCCCAGCCTCTCCATCCTCCTCCCACCGCTGGCCCCAGGCTTCGGTCCTCTGTTTCCTATTCTAGACCTGCCCTACTGAGTTGTGGACAGATGAGGACTGAAGCTTACAGAGGCCCCACATAGCAAGTGGGGAAAGCAGGAATTTACGCGGGTCTGGCGGCCTCCAGCTCCTTCCTACGTGTGAGACCTCTTCCCAGCAATGGCCTTCACTTGGCAGAAGAGGAAGCTGAGACCCAGAGAGGAGACGGGGCTCCCAGCACTCTGTGGTGGCCCTTCCTCCATCCTAGCTCGCCTTCCTCCAGAGGCGTAGATTTCCAGAACCGTCCACCAAACCTGAATTCCCAGTCCTGCCGTCGGGGTTAGAGGCTAGGCTGTGCCCGGCTGGGCTCTCAGGGGCACACGGCCCAGCAGGCAGCCTTCCAGCTGCTGGGTCCCGAGCGTGATGAGGTGAGGCCGTGCCCGGGCACTCCCTCACTCCAGAGCACCAGGTCCAAGGCAGGTGGCATCCTGGACCCACATAAGGTCCTGCTGTTAATGCTGGCTGGTTTACCTATTTTTTCTTGCTTGTACTTTTGGTATCATGCCTAAGAAACCATTGTCTAATCCAAGGTCACAAAGATTTACACCAGTGTGTTCTTCTAAGAGATTTATAGTTTTAGCTCTTACCTCATAGGATTTTTATGTTAAAAGAAATAGTACTTGCCGACCGCTTTACCCGGTGGCGTGCATGTAGCCAGTCCTGGGTAAATGGTAGCTGCTGCTATTCTAAATCATTATCAATTATGATTATTTATTATCATCTTTACCATGAGTAACTCTCATTGTGTTTCCCATCTGGGTGGCGGCCTCCTGCTCCTTCCTGAAAGATAGTGTTGCTGTTCGGACTCATTTCTGGCACAGTTGTGGGTGCAGGGAGTTGAAGAAAGGGAGGACCTCATTACTTTCCCCACTCCCTCTATTTCCCCCCAAACTTTTTGTTTTGGGAAATTTAAAAATGCTTGAGAGGATGCTGCAATGCGCTCCCCGTACGTCACCCAGCTTCACGAGTCAGCAGCTCGTGGCCGCTGTGCTTCACCTGTGCCTTACCTACTTCTTTTTTTTTTTTTTTTTTGCGGTACGCGGGCCTCTCACTGTCGTGGCCTCTCCCGTTGCGGAGCACAGGCTCCGGATGCGCAGGCTCAGCGGCCATGGCTCACGGGCCCAGCCGCTCCGCAGCACGTGGGATCTTCCCGGACCGGGGCACGAACCTGTGTCCCCTGCATCGGCAGGCGGACTCTCAACCACTGCGCCACCAGGGAAGCCCCCTCACCTACTTCTTTCCCTGTGCCCGGTTATTGTGAAGCAGATGCTAGACATCATGTTTAACCTGTAAATTGTTTTAGTACACATCTCTGAAAAATGAGTCATCACTTTTCTTTTTTAATTGAAGTGTAAGTTGATTTACAATTTGTTGATCTCTGCTGTACAGCAAAGCGATTCAGTTGCACGTATATATACATCCTTTAGTATTCTTTTCCATTATGGTCTATCACAGGATATTGAATATAGTTCCCTGTGCTACCACTTCCTAGAAAGAGACCTGCGGTGTTTTGGGGGAGTGGACCAGAGCCCTGTTACCTCCTGAGGATCCGGGGGGTGGATACTGGGTGCCTTTCCTGCTTCCCTGTGAGGAGAGGGCTGGCCAACTGCAGCTGGGCTCTGTCAGGACCTGAGCTGTCTGCAGAGGGTTGCTCGCTGCAGCCTCGGCTACCCTGGGCCGGGGATCGTGTCATGCTCTGGTTGCTCACCGCAAGTGCAGAGGTGGCCCGACCCCCTGTCTGCCAGGCAACGGGCTCAGAGATCTTAGGTCGGGTTGGGCCCTAAGGGTCTGTGTGCTGTAGAACCATGAGAATCCTTTTTGGTTTTGTATCTACCAACTCTTTTCTTTTTTTTTTTCTTTCTTTCTTTCTTTTTTAAAAATTTATTTTGGCTGCTCCGTGCAGCTTTCAGGATCTCAGTTCCCCAACCAGGGATGGAACCGGGGCCACGGCAGAGAAAGCGCTGAGTCCTGGGGCTTCCCTGGTGGCGCGGTGGTTGAGAGTCTGCCTGCTAATGCAGGGGACACGGGTTCGAGCCCTGGTCTGGGAGGATCCCACATGCTGCGGAGCAACTACGCCCGTGAGCCACAGCTGCTGAGCCTGCGCGTCTGGAGCCTGTGCTCTGCAACGAGAGAGGCCACGATGGTGAGAGGCCCGCGCACTGCGATGAAGAGTGGCCTCCGCTTGCCACACCTAGAGAAAGCCCTCGCACAGAAACGAAGACCCAACACAGCAAAAAAATAAAATTAATTAATTAATAAACTCCTACCCCCAACACCTTAACAAAAAAAAAGAGCTGAGTCCTGACCATTAGACCACCAGGGAACCCCCACTACCAACTCTTTTCATATCTGTCACTGTCATCTCGTTGTCCATGGCAGCTCCCTGAGATAGGTTTTATTCACAGTGTACGTTTACACACAGGAAATGAAATGTCAGAGATTAATTCCAGTTTCTTCTTCACAGATATAAGGTGGCAGAGGCAGGATTTGAACTTGGGACTCCCATCTGCATTTTCTATTAGCTGAGAGCAAATCCTTGTGTCCCACTCCTTCTCCTTTCCTGGCCAAACATGGAACTGCAGAGGAAATGGTATCTCTCATGTTCATCTGGGTTCATCTCTCATTCGGCTCAGATTCTCAGTGGGGAAAACTTGACCCCTGCCCACTCCTCCCCAGCCCAGCAGAGGGCCCGGTGCCCCTCTTGGCGTCATCACCCCATGGGCCTCGGGGGGGCGGGGGCATCTGGCCCATCTGTGCTCCTTTGTCAGTATTCTCTAGACTTCTTCCTGGCCCTGCTGACCCCGAGCTATATATCTCTGCGTTTCCCTTGCTTTAGCTGCTTAAAGCCAGACTCTTCCTTGTTAACTTCCAGGATCCCTTTCTAGGTGTTTCGAGGCAGGCTGTCTAACAGAACATGTGTTTACCATTTGCCATGGAGACGGTTTGGGCCTTTCTTCCTCGAGTGGTGATAAAAATGGTAACAGGGCGCTCACCCTTCCAGCAATTTGTTTGGTAATTCTAAGAGACCTGTGAAAAATACATGAAGCCTGCGATACCATAGATAAACTGAAAGGCTCGGAGGAAAATTTGCTTGTGGATAATGGGGTGATTGGAAAAACTCTTTCTTTGCCCTCTCCGTCCTTGTCCCCGAAGAGATCATGTTTAGGAGTAATCCCTCTGTTAATTCTGACGCTTTCAGCCCGGGTCAAAAGCTTGTCGGTGCCTGCTGGTCACATCTTCCCTCCTTTGGTTTCTTCTAGCTTCTTTGGCTTCAGTTCACGTCTTCATGAGTCTGAGTTCTCTCAGTAAAGGCCGCTGCCCTAATGCACAAAAGTGGAACCAGAACCAGCTTTGTGTTGTCTGCCAACCATGTGGACATTCTTCTCGGTCCTGCGGTGGGGACATCTGAGGGCGGATCCTGGTTTACTGGACCTCGGTGGCTGGGAGAGAATTGGGCCAGCCCATCGAAGCAACGTCTCTGATGTCGCCTTCCTTTTGAAGGAAAGCAGTGAGCTTGTGTGTGTCCCTGCCATTACCTGTAAAGCCTCTACCAGTGGCTGCCCGTCCTGTTCTAGAACAGCCCCATGTGTGTGGCCTTGAAGTGTACCTCCTAAACACTACTCCTAGGTTTCTCCAACTTATACTCGCGACTCACAGACAAGGAAACCGAGACGAGAGAAACCAAATGGCTCGCCCAAGGTGACAGCGGAAGGTGATCACAGCGGGAGACTGGGTTTCTTTTTCTTTTTCCGGTACGCGGGCCTCTCATTGTTGTGGCCTCTCCCGTTGTGGAGCACAGGCTCCCGACACACAGACTCAGCGGCCGTGGCTCACGGGCCCAGCCGCTCCGCAGCATGTGGGATCTTCCCGGACCGGGGCACGAACCATGTCCCCTGCATCGGCAGGCGGACTCTCAACCACTGCGCCACCAGGGAAGCCCTGAGACTGGGTTTCTTGACTCTCAGTGCCTTGTTCTTCCCTCTGTACTGCACTGCTTCCTGGCAGTGGGTGGTGAGGGCATTGCAGTGTTTTCAGTTCATAGCCCAGAACGTGAATTCATTGGCCAGATCTGGTAGGAGAAAACCTAGAAGGCTGTCATTCGTCCAGTGTTGTTTGCACCCTGCACGATGCCCTGAGCGCTGTGGATGCTGTGAAGTTTGTTGAGTGGATGACCTTTTAACGTGAGGACATTAACATGATTTCGGTCGTATATGTCGATCTTGGTGTCTCACGAACGACATGCTCTTGTGGCAGCGTAGATCTGGTTCAAAGGAACAAGCTCCGGTAAAGGAACAGTGCCGATGGGGAGAGTTGCCTCTGGGGAGCCCACAGCAGAGAGGTTCGGTACCCTGAAGTGAGGCTGTAGGAGAGAGAACCTATCCAAGTTATATCCTTGGATAGACCTTCCTTACAGACATCTCTCACCTCGTTCCCACGTCCCCTGGGGGTGCCAGACGTGGGCCCTCCTGCATCAGCTGCCTGCTTGTTCTGTAGAGCAGGGCAGCGGGCCAGGCTCTCAGGAGGAGGAGGAAGTCGCGAAGGCAGCTTCTGTTCTGCATTTGGGTCTGCAGGCGCACGTGCCGGGAGAGGACCTTCTGCGGCGAGAGCGTGTAGGCCCTGTGGCGTTTACAGGTGTGAGGACGGGACGAAGGCCTCCCCAGATGCGTGCACTGGCCACCCCTCAGGGACGGAGACTTCTTTTAAACATCCAGAGAAAAAGACACCAATAAGCTCATAACCAGCTACTTTGGTATGAAACATAAGGCGGGAACAGATTTCAGAGAGGTAGATATGGATCTCTGGCTTTTGTGTTGAGAGCTCTTAAAAATGATTGCTAGGAACCAAAATAGGTTCACCAGGGGGAAAAAAATCCCAAATGGAGCGTTCTTTTTTCCGATAAGGTTTACTAGAAGAGAAGCATTATGGCTTTTGCTCCTGGCCTCTGCTGACCTTGCTGACAGATCTTGTGGAATGGGCGGGGAGGGGTGAATTGGTGTATTTATTCCCTGGGGCTCCCGTAACAAAGTACCACAAACTAAGTGGCCTAAAACAACAGACATTCATTCTCTCACGGTTAAGGGGGCTGGAAGTCTAAAATCAAGGTGTCTGCAGGATTGGTTCCCTTCTGGAGACTGAGGGGGAATCTGCTGGTGGCCGGTGGTCCTTGGCCATCCTTGCCTTGTAGCTGAGCTCGGTCACTGCCTTCATCTTCACACAGCCTTCTCCCTGTGTGTCTCTGTGTCCGGATTTTCCTCGCCTTGAAGATACCAGTCAGTGGATGAGGGTCCATCCTAATCCTGTATAACCGCATGTTAACTCGATTCCATCGGTAAAGGCATTTCCAAATAAGGTCATGTTCACAGGGACCGGGGGTTAGAACTTGAACAGATCCGGGGGTGGGTGTGCACAATTCAACCCACAGTAACAACAACAGCTAGTGAATGGCCTTCCTTACACCCAGCCTTGTCTCTGAGCCCCTCTCCCGTTACTCCAGCATCCCGCATTTGTGTCCATAGAATCGTGGAGTCTTAGAGCCAGAGGGATGGTCTCATTTACTTTGTCTTCCTGACAAACTGCTCTAGCCCCCTGTTGTGACTTGGAGCTCTTGGAGTCACAGCGGTGTCTCATGGCGGCCCAAGATCCCTGAGTTCTTTTCCTGGACACATCTTGCTCTGTCTTCTGTTGAATTACATTGCAAATAATGGTTTCTTGTTCCTCATGTGCCTTAACGTTATTTCCCCAAGAAGATTGTAACTTCCTTAAAGACTAACCTTATCATAGTTCTGCTTGCATTTCCATGGTCTACCATGAAGCTAATGGGTATTAATAAGCACTTACTGGAGTGAGCACCTGCGGGCCGGGTGGCTGCCCCATGGCGAGTGTCTCATCACCTTCCCACAGACCTACTGAACCCTGGCATCCCACTCTCCCCAGCCCTGCCTCAGAACCCTTATCAGCTCAGGGTGCTGGCCGCTCATTGAGCATAATCCACCCATGGAGCAGATCGGGTTTCAGGTGAGGCTTTATCCAGGAGTTGCGCAAGCTGACCAGAACTGACTTGTTCTCCTTTTCCCGGCTCTGTTTTCTCACTTTGGGCTCCATCAGCTCTCTCTCCTTCAGATCCCAGGATGACTGCTCCCAGCTGCCCGGTCTCCCAGCTTCCTCTTGTCCTCAGGGAGGGACAGTGCTCCTGTCCCAGCATTTCCAACAACGGCGCTGAGCCTGCCTCTGATTGGGTGGACTCGGGTCACATGTCCTCTCCTGAGCCGGCAGCCCCAGGAGGTGGAACATGCTGATTGGCCTGACCAAAGTCACGTGGCCCCAGTGGGGCTGAGTGGGTAGAGGCAGTTTCCTGAGACCAGGTGTTGCCTCAACCAGAGGTCAGGGCTGGTGGGGGGATGGAGAACAGAGAGATGGATGTGGGGATGGCACGTGGGACGAAACCTTCTTGTCACCCTCGTTTCAGCATCAGTCTTCCCTCTCTAACCGGAAGGAGTGTTCTTTCCTCTCAGGAATACATTGATGCCCACCCTGAGACCATTGTCCTGGACCCCCTTCCCGCCATCAGAACCCTGCTTGACCGGTCCAAGTCCTATGAGCTCATCCGGAAGATCGAGGCCTACATGAAAGGTATGGACGTGAGTGGCTCAGCATCCGTGGCAGTCGGCCCAGCTCGTGGACACAAGGTGGTCATTGCGTGGGGTGGGAGGAGGGACGGGGGTCCGGTCTTTTTAAGCACTTTGACACAGGAAGCAGCTGTACGTTCTGGGGAGGGCCTTTCCTTCTCCCTCTGTGGCCAGCAGAGTTAGGAAGTAAAAGTCCTAGGGTGCTCTCTTTGGGAGACTGGCTCCAACCACTTCAAGTTTTGTTGTCTTAAACCCACGAGTGGTGATGAAGTATCCAGATAAGACAGTGGTTAGGGAGCAGAAGTGCGTGTAGAATAGCTCAGCGGCAGGCAGGCGAGTGGAGTTATGTAACCGGGCGAAAGAGACAAACAGAGAAATTGAAGGGCCTTTGATCAAACACATGGAGATATGTAATGTGGCGGCTGGACCTTGCAGGGTACGCTCTGTTCTCGCAGGCGGGAGCCCCCCTCTCAGCTGCGGGAGCGTCTCCTGCCAGCTGCGGGCCCCTGCCCCTGAGGACTCATCCTCCCCACGTCCCAAGGGCAGGGCAGCTCCAGAGAAGTCAGGCTGCCTTTCCAAGGTGTTTGTTTATGTGAGAAGGGCTTTTTGGAAAGGTTCACGTCCACAGTCACCTCCTAGCTCTGCCCCCTGGTCCAGGCGTTCCTGCTGAGAGTTCTTCTTTCACTTTAAGAGAAAGTGCTCTGCCTGGGCCTTGGGGCTGCGTGAGAATCCTCCTACAGGCAGGAGAGGCATCCTGCCATCCAGGCCGCATGTGTGTGACCTAAAGGGGCTGCCTTGAACCCTGACCTGGATGGTGACTTGGCCCCAGGTGTTGTTCACGTGATGGTTGGACCAGTGGGTGCTTTGGCTCACAGGACCAGCATGGGGATAATAAGCGCAGGATTTATTGGGTACGTGCCGTGTGCCCAGCACTGGGCTAAGCCTTCTTCTTACAGTCTCTCTTCTGGTGCTTATTTATAAAGGTGGGCCAGATCATCCATCCTCCCTGTTTTGCACAGGAGGCTCTGAGAGGTTAACAGGTGTGCCAGCATCACCCAAGCCTGTAAGCTGCAGAGCTAGAATCTAGCCACGTCTCTCTGACTCAGGCTCCCCAGCTCCTAACCCCTAAGCTTGACTTTCATGTCCATAGTCAGAGGGCCCTGGATCTAGCAAGCACCTGGCATGGATGCAGTCATGGACCCTGGTCAGGAGAATTGGTGAGTGCTTGGTTCTCTAAGGAACCTGCCCTGTGCAAGAGCTGGCTGGTGGACCTGGCTGTCCTGGAAGAGGTCTTGAGGCATTTTGCCCTGGGCGCCTGGCCGTCACCAGGAGACGACATGGACATGACATTCTTGGGGGGCCCCAAAGCAGGCAGCGTTTTTCATCATGCCAGCATCCTCCCATCCTTGGGTCTGGAGTGGTCAGTGACCGTGTCAACTTCCGTTCCCTTTGCATTCCTTCCCTGGGTTGAACCAGAACCCCCAGATGAGAAGGAAGATCTATAGTGATGTTTTGGCTGAACATTGGTTCTGGAAAGGAAATCCACCTTTTCCCAGGAAGTGTGTGTGTTAGATGCCAACTGTCTGCGAAGGGACAGGAGATGACAGTATGGGGTCACCCAGGAATGGGAGCCACTGTTCCTGCTCAGCGCTTTACACTGGAACGCGCTGAGGCATCTGGATTGGATCTTGGACTCTGTCTCCATTTTCATGGGTAGAGAATCAGGGCTGGGATCAAGGGTGAGCTCAGGCCTAGAGTGTGAGCATGTGTGTTCAGCGGGCTGGACTGCAGGGTGCACAGGCAGCAGGGTTGTCGCTGGGGGGTGAGTACTGAGGGGGCGAAAGCCTCCCAGGCAGGGCGGGGGTGTGAATGAAGCAGGGAGGGAGCTGAAGTGGGGTGCTTGTGTGGACTTGCAGACCATCGGTCAGAGGGGGGACTTCGAACACCTTGGGCAGTTGGGAACTCCATTCGAGAGCAGCCTTTGAAGGTATGGGAGCTGGTGAGTGAGGAGATGAGAGTACATTTCAGACAGGCAGTGCAGACGCGGCCTAGAGGTAGATTTTGATGGTCGTTACTGTTGTGAGGGTGACCTCCCACCCAGCCACAGGTGTGAGGGGCTGGTGACTGGCCCCCAGCGGGGACACAGACAGACCCCACTCAGCTCCAGCCCAGCTGAGGTCAGCTCAGGGGCTGCCTGCTAGGGGGCCCAGTGAGAACTTGTTGACCAAACTCTCAAGACCGGCTTGGTCCTGGGCCAGCAGGAATTGTGTGGGTGGGCCGTGACCGCTGCACCCTGGGCTTTCCTTATCGTGCACGCCGAGCCGGGCTGGTATTCTTCCAGGAGCGCAGGCAGAGGCTGGGACTTCCTGGAGCCTTTTCCTGCCCACCCGGGGCAGTACATGCGGAAGCACTGCTGGCTCCCACCTCCCATCCTCCCAGAGGCCAGGCTGCTCCTGGCGCAGATACAGAGAACCTGCTCTGGGAAGCGCATCCCTGGCGCTCCCCTGCCGCACTCCTGCGATTACTGGAGGCTCGCAGCCCTGTTAGTCCTGCTGTAAAGGGCCGTAATGACCCTTTTAGCTCCTCAGGTACAGCAGTCCAGATGACACCGCTTTTGTGTTGGGAGAAGGGGCTTGGCAGAAACTCCTGGAGCTGTCGCCACCCCTGTGCCAGCGTGGCTCTCCCTGTCCTCAGAGAGCCTTGGTGGCTGCACAGAAGACAGGGCAGTGGGTGAGGCTGCTGCAGGGAGGTGACAGGGCTCCCTGCTCTGCACTGGGGGTGGGCTGGTGGGCTCTGACGCATGGGGAGGGTCTCCCGGGGCTAACAGGCAGAGCCCTTGGACCGAGGGTCCACGCTCGGGCCATCCATCGCTGCACAGAGCATCAGCTGTGGGGGACAGGTGAGGCCTGCTGCCCGGAGCTTCCAGCCTCACCTGTCTGAGGACCTGGGCGGCTCTGTGTGGTTGGTGCCATCTCAGTTCCACACTCCCAGAGCTTATCTTTTCCTAATTCAGAGCCTGGAGGGGAGGCAGGGTCTTTCCCGCTGCAGATGTGTCAGTCTGAAACACCCTGACAAAGTTGCTACCATAGCAGAGACCTGGACGGTGGATTAAATGAGATGGACTTCGTTTCTCTCTCGCGTAAAAGCCCAGAGGAAGGCTGGCCGGTGCTGGCGAGTGACGGCGGGGACCTAGGCTTCCCCCAGCTCGTTGTTCTTCTGGCGTGGCCCTCCTGGTCCAAGGTGGTGCTGAAACTCTCACCACCACATCTGCAGTCTAGACCTTAGGATGGAGAGGGGACTAAGAAAAAGGGAGCAAAGGGAAACAGCCCTGGGTATCTTCTAAGGAAGAATTCTGGAAGCTACAGTGATGTTCTTTCATACCTCAGTGGTCAGAACCGAGTTACAAACTGAGCTGCAAGGGAATCGGGGAAAGTGGTCTTTATTCTGGGCAACCATGTGGCCAGCTAACATTTGGGAGCCCCGTCACCATGGCAGAACGGGGAGGATGAGTTTGGGGCACAGCTAGCTGTCCGCCTTCCCCTCCGGGGAGTGGGTTCCTGCCTGCGGCATCCATGGGTGAATGGCTCTTGGAATGACCTTTCCCCTTCCAGCTGGCCAGGGTGGGCGGCCTCAGCAGCACGTTCCTTCCACATAACAGCTCACACGACATGAGGTCAGCAGCTGACCGAGTGCCTGGGCCCCAGGTTTCCCTAACAGGTGATTGCTTCTGGGCGGGGCTGCACCCACACCCTTTAGCCAGAGGCAGAGATGGCACTAGACCTGGATCCAGTTCAAACCAAGTACAGGAGCCTCCCAGAAGCTGAACGCTGCCTGCCGCCGGCTTGCGGGGAGCGGGAGGCGGCACCACCAGCCAAGATTGCTGGACACGCACCTGCAGGCCTCTTCTCTCGTGTGCACCTGCTTTCCGCATGGGGCCGGGGTTCTGAGGTGGAAGCCCCGAGACCAAGGCCTGGCTCTGCCGCCCTAGGACAAGTGATCCTGGGCAAGGCTCTAGCCGACTCCTGAACTGGCCGGAGCGATGGGCGAGAAAGCTGGGCTGTGACTGGAGATTGTGGGTTTGTGTCCTTGGCCCTGGGGGCAGCAGGTGGTGGGGGGTCTCAGGCCACAGGGCAAAGGGCTCAGAGGCCCTTCCAAGACGGCTGCCGATGAGGTGTGGCTGCCCCGGCAGCTCCCACACATGCGCTCTGGGGGTGACAGATGGCCGTCCGGACGCCGGGCCTCCCTGGGGACGGGGGGTGCACACCGCAGATCGAGCGTCTCTGCCTGTGGTTTTATGGGAATTTAATCAGGGCTCATCTTGCAGGCCGTTTAGAGGCTGGATTGAAATGGAGTAATCTAGACACCAAGCAAAGAGAAAATGGCATTCCGTAGAGCCTGGGAGACCCGATCCCCACAGAGCAGCCACCGCGGGGTGGGCGTGTGTGGTCGAGTTGGGGGGTCTCACTCAGAGGTGGAGGCCGGCTGTCCGCCCTTGGTGAGCTGCGGAGGGCCGTGGGTGGGAGGGGCCTTGGAGTCAAGGCCTGGGCCCCAGGCCCGCCTGTATCCCCAGTGTTGTGGTGCCTGCAGGTCACCGTTCCTCTAGGGCCGCTTTGTCGGCGCTCAGGGGGCACCCCGACTGCACGCCAAGCACTGCATTAGCTGGTCTCATCCTCACGATGACCCTGTGAGACGGGCAGTACTGTCACCACCCCGTAGCGGTGAGGATGCCGTATCCATTGAATCTAGTTGGCTAAGGCCGCAGAGCTACTAGGGGCAGAGCTGGGGTTTGAACCCACGCCATCTGGGTGGGTTCTTAGCCAGTGGTTCCCGAATCCTGCTCCCGGCCTGCCGAGGAGGGGTCGAGGCCACGATGGATGCAGTGTGGGCTCCGGCCCTGCTGCTCTCGCTCCGCCAGCTGGCACTGCCCCCGGGTGCCCTCTGGTGTCCAGGCGATGGCATTGTCCAGACAAGATCCCTGCTTCAGTCGTGGAGTCTCTGCCCCGTGTGGTTATTGAGGAAACAAAAGTCCTGTCCCTTTTGAGAACAGCGATACATTGTAACGGAAGAGAGCAGGCTTCGGCCCTGACAAGCCTGGGCTGAAATCTCAGCCCCACTGGTGCGGCCTGGGCAGTCGCTGGCCCTCTCAGAGTCGTTTGCTCATCTGTGATGCGTGGTTATCATCCCCTCGGGGGAGGTGTGGGGAAGGTCTGGCGCTGTCCACTGCAGCGGGTGTGGCCCAGAGTTGGGCTCCCGGTGCTCTCAGCTCCTCCCCTTGGTCCCACAGGCTGCCCGGGGTTTGGGTGGGAGGCACATGGCAGAAGCTGGTAGTAGCAGGGCCTGGAGTCTTGGAGGACAAGGAGGAGAGGAGTGTAGCCCCCCGAGCACTGTTACTCCCGAGTCAGGATTAGCTTCCAGCTCCGATTTTGTGCAGGAGGCTGGAGTTTTGGATTAACCCACCAGGATGATGCTTCGCACACCTGTCGGGTGGCCTGTGAGGAGTTGGCCCCTGTGGCACCCACCTGCCCTGGGGCTCCCCGGGTGTCAGCCTGCCCACGTCACGGGGCCGAGGGGTCTGGTGTGAGGGAGGACCGGCGCCAGGCCAGGCCTGGACACACTGCCAGAGCGGGTGGCCACGGAAGAGGCTCGGGCCCCGTGGGCTGACAGGGAGGCGGGGCCTTTGCATGGGTACTCGGTGCCTGATTGCACTCCAGGACTTTGGGGCATTTGGGAGAAACATTGTCCTCGTTCCCACGTCAGTCACTTCCAGCCATGCAGGCAGAGACCCCGCGTCCGGATGGAGGTGCGGGGTCTGCAGAGCAGGGTGGTAGTGGAGCACCGCCTGTCGACCAGGCCGAGGTGGGCCCCGTGTCAACGTTAGGAGGCAGCTGGTCCTGAACCTGGCCCTGCCCCGGGGCCCGAGTCACTCCTGAGCCCTGGCGAGTCTCCCATCTGTCACCTGCACGGAGGAGGTAAACGCCCTCGCCCAGGGTGTCGTGAGGAGAGCACGTAGGGCCGGTCTGGCCCTTGGTGGGCGGCTTCTCCTCCCCTTGTTGCTAACCCTCCCGAGGGGGCTGTAATGATCCCCTTTTTCAGTTGAGAAAAGAGAGGCTCTGGATGAGATGCCAGGCTTACTGCTCATCTGCTGGCACACGGAGATGCTCGGGCCTGTCCGGCGCCTCACACAGACCCTGCTGGGAACCATGTTTCCTCCTGACCCACAGACCCGCCCTCTCAGGAGGCACTCCCGAGTGACCCCCCGCACCAACCCAGGCCCTGATGGCTCCTCCAGGCCTGTCCCTGAAGCCCCTGCCTGTGCAAGGCTGACCTGGGCCAGTAGGTGAGCCAGACGCTGTCTTTGTGACCTCTGGCTCCCTTTCCCCTTGTTGAGTTGACTGACCCCTGCAGACTCGAGATCCCCAGAGCCTTCTTCCCCCTTCACACGCAGTCTCCCAGTGCCCAGGTGAGAAATCTCAACATCTCTTCCCTGGGACATGGTAGGGCAGACGGATGCTCAAACACACCTGTTGGTCAAGGTTGATCAGAAAGTACTAGACACCAGTCATTTATACTTCAGTGTGAATGTAAGACCCACCTAGTGTCTTTCCAGCCGAAAGATTTTTTTTTTTCTTTTTTTTTTTTTGTGGTACGCAGGCCTCTCACTGTAGTGGCCTCTCCCGTTGCAGAGCACAGGCTCTGGATGCGCAGGCTCAGCGGCTATGGCTCACGGGCCCAGCCGCTCCACGGCATGTGGGATCTTCCCGGACCGGGGCACGAACCCACGTCCCCTGCATCGGCAGGCGGACTCTCAACCGTTGCACCACCAGGGAAGCTCCCGAAAGAGATCTTGAGCTCTTGATGCCCCCAAACTGTTCTCCGTATCTTAAAGATGAGGAGAGAGGCCCAGAGAGGTGGGAGGACTGACCATTGGCCACTCTGTGCCTCCAGCTCAGTCCAGGGGCCACACGCCTCTGCAGTAGTCTTTTCTACAGAAGCAGTGCTGTAGTGAATCTGGACTCAGATGGCCTGGCTGTGTGCACTTAGGCCAGTTATTTAATTGCACCACGGAGCCTCAGCTTTCCTATCTGTATAATGGGAATAATGATAGCAGCCCCTTCCTCACAGGGTTGTTGTAAGGATTAAACGTGGTTATGCATTTAAGGCATAAATACTCAATAGATGGTAATTCTCCTGGGTGACACTGGGTTGTGGTGTTTCAGACCACACGCGGTGTGTTGTGACCCTATGAGTCCTGGGTTCCTGAGATTCTTTTTAGCACCAAATCCATGCTGGCATCCTTGATCGTGACCTCTGTGACCCTGTGACCAGGCCCCTTGGACAGCACTCCCCTCTCCATCCATCCTTCCTGAGCACCCACACCCATGTTTGTGTTTATTTTTAATTATATCAGTTTTATGGATGTATTGTGAAGTTCACATGGCATTCCTCGTATCTGTGATGGATTGGCTCCAGGACCCCCACGGATACCAGACTCAGGATGGAGTCCCTTACGTAAGACGGCGCAGTGTTTGCGCAGAATCCACGCACAGCCTCCTGTATACTTTATTTTTTTATAGCATTTTATAAATTTATGTATGTGTGTATGTATGTATTTTTGGCTGCGTTGGGTCTTTGTCGCTGCACATGGGCTTTCTCTAGTTGCAGCGAGCGGGGGCTACTCTCTGTTGCCGTGTGCGGGCTTCTCATTGCGGTGGCTTCTCTTGTTGTGGAGCACGGGCTCTAGGCGCGCGGGTTTCAGTAGTTTGGCATGGGCGCTCTAGAGCGCAGGCTCAGTAGTTGTGGCACACGGGCTTAGTTGCTCCACGGCATGTGGGATCTTCCCAGACCAGGGCTAGAACCCGTGTCCCCTGCATTGGCAGGTGGATTCTTAACCACTGTGCCACCAGGGAAGTCCCATCCTATATACTTTAAATCATCTCTAGATTACTTCTAATACCCAATGCAATGCAAATTATATGTAAATAGATGTAAATACAATAAAGTGCTGTGTGAATATTTGCTGGCACATGACAAATTCAAGTTTTGCTTTTTGGAACTTAATGGAATTTTTTTTCCTGAATATTTTCTATTCGTGGTTGGTTGAAGTCTGTGGATACGGAGGGCTGACTGTATACAATTTTTTTAGTATAATTGTTGTAATTTTAAACTTACCCAAAAAAGGTGCAAAAAATGCTACACAAAGTGCCCGTCTGTATAACTTTGCACAGCTGCGTCCAGTGTCAACATCTTGTGTGACAGTTTATAGTTCTCTAAGCCAGGAAATTCACATCAATAGCAATACGGTTATTAAACAATTTCACAGCTGTCCCACTGCTACCCTGTTCGTGGCTCAGGATCCAGTCTGGTTGTCCATCTGTGGACTCCGTCCACCTGGATCGGGGCCACAGGTTGTTTGTCTTTCATGACCTTGACACTTTGGAGGAGCCTTGACTGTTTATTTTGCTGCGTGTCCCTCAATTTGGGGGTATCTGATGTTTTCCCCTGAGTAGGTGGGGAGTCTGCATTTGGGGCAGGAGCGCCACACCAGCAATACTGTTCCCCCCTTCGATCAGGAGGACATGACATCGATGTGTCTTCCCTCTGGCTAATAGACTATTTGGTCAGAGTTGTGTCTGCCATGGTTCTCCTCTGCAAATTTCTGTTTTTCTCTTTGTGTTGGCAGTTATCTCATAAGGAGACATTTTGCAGTCATCCTGTTTCTTGTCAGACTTTTACCCACTTTTTTTTTTTTTAAAGCATCCATTGATGGTTCTTGATGACAGTTGTTGCTATCGCGGTTTTTGCCAAATGGTTTTTGTATAGAGTTTTTTTGTTTTTTTTTAATAAATTTATTTATTTTTGGCTGTATTGGGTCTTTGTTGCTGCACGCGGGCTTTCTCTAGTTGCGGCGAGCAGGGGCTACTCTTCGTTGCAGTGCGCGGGCTTCTCAATGCAGTGGCTTCTCTTGTTGTGGAGCACGGGCTCTAGGCGCGCAGGCTTCAGTAGTTGTGGCTCGCAGGCTCTAGAGCTCAGGCTCAGTAGTTGTGGCGCACGGGCTTAGTTGCTCTGCGGCATGTGGGATCTTCCCAGACCAGGGCTTGAACCCGTGTCCCCTGCATTGGCAGACGGATTCTTAACCACTGCGCCACCAGGGAAGTCCCTATACAGAGTTTTAAAGAGTGAGTGTGCCTCCCTTCGCCCCAGTTGCACTGGAAAGTGACAGGGACTTCTCTGCCTTCTCAGACATCCATGGTGGGGAAGGGCATCCATGGAGCCCCAGCATGATCTCATTTGTAAACAAAGGGAAAGGCAAAGATAAGAATTAAGAAGGAAAAGGAAAAGTTGGGGGTTGTGTCAGATATGGTGGAGAAATCGGAAGTAGACACGTTTCTTTGCTGCAGGACTTTTCAGAGCCTTTATGTGCTAATATGAATCTTCAGTCTCTCAGAGGCAGGCAAACTGAATTTTACCACCGGTGGAAGTTGCGCTGATAGCTTATATTTACAAATAGAGAAAAAAATGCTAATTAAATTCTGACACACCATAAATGATGAGTCACATCTCAACTTCAGAGATGGAAAATGAAGAAAACAAAAGAAAATCAAACCCACGCCCTAGAATCGATGAAATACAGCAATATTTAGCCTTTTCCACTTAATCAGTTATGGGCCCCCCTCTCGTTTTTGTTGCGCTTATGGTAAGAGGCCTGGTCCACCCAGCACACCTCAGGAATTGCTGGACTGGATGCCTCCTGAGGGCCACTCACCCCCAGCCCTGCTCAGACGTGGTCCTGAAGTCCCTCTGTCAGCAGGCAGGGCCCTGATTGCCAGTGGCTCAAATCTGTTTGGCCCGCACCTCTCTTTCCAGAGGCAGCCGCTCTTAAGTATGGAATCCGTCCTTCCAGGCTCTTCTCATACATGTACAAATACATGTGTGCTTAAAAAAAGAAAGAAAGAAAAGAAACAGTGTCCTACTACTTGTGTTCTCCTATAACTTGCTTTTTCTCCACTGAACATATGTCTTGGCTTCTTTCCAGGATGAGGACGACTAGGTCTGATCTGCCCTTTTTGATGAGAGCATAAGATTTCAGCATGTAAATGAAAAAACCCATAATTTACTCAGTTATACTGGGCTCATAAAGTCATTCCAGTTTGATTTGGATTTTTTCTTTTAACTGAGCTGCAGTAAACACAGATCTTTGCATAGGTCTGTGAAATTAATCCCTAGAAGTGGAATTTCCCGAAGATGTTATAAATGTTTCTCACTTTGCAGATATTGCTGGATTGTTCTTCAAAAGGTGTGAACAGGGCTTCCCTGGTGGCGCAGTGGTTGAGAGTCCGCCTGCCGATGCAGGGGACACGGGTTCGTGCCCCGGTCCGGGAAGATCCCACATGCCGCGGAGCGGCTGGGCCCGTGCGCCATGGCCGCTGAGCCTGCGCGTCTGGGGCCTGTGCTCCGCAATGGGAGAGGCCACAACAGTGAGAGGCCCACGTACCGCACACACACAAAAAAAGAAGGTTTGAACAAATTTTACTCCTTATAGTGTGTGGCTGCTGGAGAAATGATAACTGTATAACCTTCATTTGCATTTCTTCCATGATTGACGAGATTACGCATTTCTTCTTGTGTCTGTTGCCCCTTTGCATTTCTTCTGTGTATGAATTTTTTCATATTAGTTGCCATTTTTCTCTTGGGTTGTTGGTCTTTTTCTTATTGATTGGTTAGAGCCCCTTTGGGGGTTAAGGAGATTGTCTTATTGTTTAACTATATGGATTGTTATGTTGCTGGAAGCTTCGTCTTTGCACTGGACCAAGCTAACATTTTCTATTCTGCTTTTAGAATATGTATGGCCAGAGAGAGCACTTCAAGTATTATTTTTTAAACGTCTTGAAAACAGCAAAGGCTGCTGCATTTTGGGAGTTGGAGCCGAGTGGGGCAGTGAGCCTTTGGGTCCAGAAGGGGCCATAAATCTGTGCAAACAGCTGCCACAGAGTTAATCCGTGTTTCCAGCAACCGTTTCCACAGCTGGAATGGGACTCAGGAATGTCCCTGTCTCCACCGGGGCCAGTGTCTAACTTCCACACTCCTGGCCTTGAGCACACTGGGTGCAGATAGCACTCTGTCCCCTCGAGAAGAAACAGGTCCTTAGCTGAGTCAGACGGGATGGAAACTGGTCCAGCTGACCAGGGCCATGTCAGACTGGGGACTGTCAGACCTGTGGCCTGTGTTCCCCTCTGTCCCTGCCCAGAAGCCACCCCCTCCCCCAATTTCAGGCTGGTTCCCCACCTTCCAGTATTTTCCGCAACAGCACGCCTGTAGCTGGGGAGCTGAGGATCAGGCTGGTAGCAGGGAGGTAGCAGCTGCAGCAGGGCCTTAGCGGGGCCCCTCAGAAGCCTCCAGGGAGCAGGGTACGGGCTGCAGCCACTGCTGAAATGCACCCATCCCCCTACCCAGTGTCTCCAAATAACATAGTCAAGGTCCCCCTTTGAAAACTCATAATAACCAAGCCTATTAGTTACCTGCTGCATAACAGGTAACTACAAACTGAGTGGCTTTCAACATCCCCCCTTCGTTATCTCACAGTTCAGTAGGTCAGAAGTCTACCTGGCGTGGCTGGTTTCTGGTCTCAGGGTGTCTCAGATGGGAATCAAGGTGTCAGCTGGGCTGCGTTCTCATCCAAAGGCCTCAAGGAAGAACCCGCTCCCAGGCTCATGCTTGTTGGCAGGAATCACTTCCTTGTGGCTGTAGGACTGAGGTCCCAGTTTCCCTGCTGGCTGTCAGCAAGGGGCCACCCTCTGCTCTTATAGCCCCCATATTCCTTCTCATGGGCCCCTCCATCTTCAAGCCAGCAAAGGCTGTCCGGCCCTCCCTGTGCCTCAGGCAGCACCAGGCTGGGCCTCTGCACGGCCCACCTGCCGAGCCCTCCCTCACCACGTGAGCGGCAGGGACACAGCATGAGCCTGTCGGCACTCAGGAAGTGCCACTTCTCTCTGCCTCCCCTCAGGGGGTCCTGGGGACGAGCACCATCCAGGCTGGCTCCTGGGCCCTGAGGCCTCCAGGTTCGCCGCCTGGTCTGTGTGGCCATGGGCCTGGGTGGATGGAACCCTGGCCTCTCCTCACATCCACTGTCCTCATGTGACCTTCTGAGATGACAGGCCCTTCTTCCCCTCAGACGCCGTGGGTGAACTGGACGGTGAGTAGTGAGTGCCCAGTCGTGCCTGGGGAAGGCTCGCCCCGGGTTGCCTCAGCACCCAGCTCCCGTACACCCTTCACTTTCTGCCTCGCTTAACCTCCGACTCCGTCTGAGCCCTTGGTGCCTGAGCAGCGGGCAGGGCCTTCTCTCCTCCCTTTTTCCGGAGCGGGTACCTCAAGGGCCACCTGTGTCCTAAGCCTGATACTCATGAGAGAGTCCTAGCTCCTGGGGAGCCCTCCACCCCATCGTGGGTTCAGAGTGGATGCCCAGGTTGTTGACTGGGCCTCAGCGCGCAAGGAGGAGCAGACCCAATGCCAACTGAAGGCAGCCAAGCCGTACGTGGTGCTTCCCCCTGCACGGCCCCTCACGGGGACTCATCTAGTCCTCACATGCTCACAAGGAGCCTAGGGTGTAGGAGCCGGTGTTACCCGCATCTTGCAGATGTGGAAACAGAGGCACAGAGGGGCGGCCAGCCCAGGGGGCAACAGTGGACCTGGGATCGGAACCCAGGCACCCAGCCCACCACTGCATACACCCGTGGCCTACGAGGGGCTACGCGGATGAGGATCTGCCTCTCCCAGGATCAGCCCAAAGCCGTGGCAGATTTCCAGGTGGTTCCCATGAGTCAGGCTCCCCAGTCCCCACATCTCCAGGGCATGCGGCTTCAGGGGCTGGAACTTGAATGACTTAAACAAAACAAAACATGTTATTTCAACTTCATGTCATCTGGGGCTGTGAATGGGTCTGAAGAGACAGGATGATGTCACCGTTGTCCAATCGTTTCCACCCTTTTGAAGCCCGACACAAATCCCCCCACGAATCCAGCCCCTGTGCCTCAAGGGGGCCTCAGGCTATAGGGAGAGATGAGTCACCTTTAATAAAGGGAATGCAGAATGAACTGGAAGTAGGTGCGGGGGGATGCGCGGGGTCAGAGCAGGGGACAGTTCCTGAGTGTCGCTGGGGGGAATCAGCAGAGGTTCTGACTTATCGAGGTGGGGCGGGGCGGCTTGGGGGCATCCCAGTAAGATGCCTCCTGAGGAGAGAGGGGAGGCGAGGGTAGAGCACTGCCTTGGGGAGCCCTTCCGTGGCCAGGCTGGTGGACGGGACATTATACTGTGGACCGGGGAGGGGGGCAGGAGAGTCAAGGTAAGGACACGAAGTGCCCTCCTCACGCCCAGGCCCGGCTCCACTTCAGAGACCACTTCCATCTCTTCTCGTCCGTGGGCCGGCCATCCGGGCCTTCCCTGGCTGCCGCCTCCTGATCCGGGCCTGCGGCTGCTTTCCCTCCCCGACTTGTCTGTTCTGCATTACTGGGTGGCTACCATTACCACGAGCCAAAAAGCCACTCGGTTGTTTTCAGAGGGGCTGTCAGGCTAAGACTTGGCTCGCCCAGGATGCACAGACATCTTTCCCCGTCTAGGATTCAAGAACACGTGGCTCCTGCCCCTAACAGGATGACGGCAGGGGGCAGGTGACTTTGGACAATCAGGCACCAGACGAGGCATGAACACTGGAGTCTGTGGGTTGGCGGGCCAGGCCAGCACTCAAGCCCCATGGCCACAGTCACTAGGGCTGTGCCAGACAAACAGCGCCGCGTGGTGGCCAGTCGAGGAGTTGCAGGCCACCTCCTTTCTTTCCCTGTGCTGGTCAGTTGTGTTCCTCCATGCCCCCCTTTCTCCTTTTGTTTCCGGGCTCACAGCTCACACTTACTCAGTTCATCTCACACACGTGCACTTGTCAGAGAGTTTCCACTGACGGCTGCCGTCTCTGAGCAGCACTGAGCTAGGGGTCAGGCCAGGTCCTGACCCCAAGGAACGTACTGCCCGGTTGCACAGTCAGAACCCAAATGTGTGGAAATTTACTAGGGGACCAGAGACGAGCAAGCAAACAAGGTAGCGATGCAGGAGAGAGATGGTAGTGGAACAGGTGAGACTGCCAGTAGGAGGTGCTGGGGAGGTGTCATTGTTATGAGACAGCTTGTTCCCAGGGGCTTAGGGGAAACTGAGTGACACCGGCTGAGCGGGTTGTTGCCGACTGGTGGGAGGAGGGGCGTCCCAGAGGCGTGTGTCGGGGGTGATGAGGAGACCACTGTGCATGGAGCCAGGCGGTGGCTGGGAATGATCTTGGCTCTGCATCTGGGAGGAGCTGGGAAGTGAGTTAGGTTTCCAGGGCTGCTACAGCAAAGCGCCACAGACTGGGTGGCTTAAATCACAGAAGTTAATTTTCTCACATTTCTGGAGACTGGAAGTCCAAGGTCCAGGTGCTGGCAGGGCTGGTTTCCTCTGAGGCTTCTCTCCTTGGCTTGTAGGGGGCTGTCTTCTCCCCGTGTCTTGTCATGGTCTTCCCTCTGTCTCCTCTTCTTTAGGACATGAATCAGTTGGATTAGGGCCCCCATGTGACCTCGTTTTAACTTAATCCCCTCTTTAAAGGCCCTATCTCCAAATAATAGCTACATTCTGAGGTCCTGAGGGTTGGGCCTTCAGCATACGAATTTGGGGGGACACAGTGCAGCCCGTAATGGGAAGGCAAACAGAATCATGTCGCAGGAGCCTGGAAAGGCTCTTCACTCACGTCAGCCTTGGGCAGTTATTGAGCTGAGAGCTGCTTCAATATATAGGTCGGAGTTTTAGGAAGATGATCCAGGATCCAGCCGCTGTGTGTAGTTTGGGCTGGATGGTAGGTGAGGTGGGCAGGATGCCAGGAATCCAGTGGTTTGAGGGTATTGCAGCCACAGTGGGGAGAAGATGGTTCTGGGGTGAGGGTATCAAGAAGGGGGTTCCTTGGTTAACAAACGCCAGCAGCTGGGAGGAAGCCCCAGCCCTGGGCCACCGCACTTGTTCTGTCTGTCCCATCAGATCATCCAAGGGTTGAACCTGGGATGGGTCGTGCTGGGCAGGCTGGGGCCACTGCAGCTACCCAGATGCTGGGGTGCAGCCGCCCTTCCTGGAGGGAACTGTTTCATAATTTTAAAATATATTTTGTAAACGTGGGGCAGTGGGAGACAACCCTGTGAAGTCGGTGCTATTTTTGTTGTCCTCTTTCCCGCGAGGAAGCTGAGGCTGAAATAAAGTTACTTGGCCAGCGTGGCACAGCTGATATGAGCTGGAGCCGGGATTCAAACCCAGGCACGCCAGGCCCTGGTGAGCCCACAGCAGAGGCCTCCTCCGAGGTGTGGGAGAAGAGGGTGCTCAGTGGAGGGAGGTGGCCTGACCCAGGGCTTGGGGCACGAGCAGGAGCTTCCCAGGCCAGGAAGGAGCTGGAAGAAGGGGCTTGCAGGGCCGAGGGACCAGCATGTGTAGAGGCTCCAGGGCCTGTGAAATCAGGGGGTTAGTTTCCTCAACTCTCAGAAGATTGAGTGAGAGCCCGGACCCTGCCCACGCCTCCCCGCTCCCGTGCCTGCTCTCAGTGACATGGTGGATCTCCTCACTGTCCCCTCCTGATAAGGCTCTTTCCTGCCATACAGCACAGGCCCCGGGGAATGGGGAGTGGCCCAGGGAGGCAGGGCCGAGCCCAGCTCTGAGAGGCAGCATTTGGTGCCCCGAGCTGGGGGGTCCTGGGCCGAGATGTGAGGGAACCTGACTTTTTTTTTTTTGCGGTACGCGAGCCTCTCACTGCTGTGGCCTCTCCCGTTGCGGAGCACAGGCTCCGGACGCGCAGGCTCAGCGGGCATGGCTCATGGGCCCAGCCGCTCCACGGCATGTGGGATCTTCCCGGACCGGGGCACGAACCCATGTCCCCTGCATCGGCAGGCGGGCTCTCAACCACTGCGCCACCAGGGAAGCCCGAACCTGCCTTTTGATAAGGGCCACCTCCCTCCGGCCAGGAGAGGCGGGAGCCCAGGCCAGCGCTTCGTTTATTCACTTGTACACTTGTTCGTTGGGGATGCAGCCATGAACGCGGTAGACAAGGCCCCTGCCTGAAAGGTGGAGCCCCAAGTCGAGGCAGCAGCTCTCTGACTGAGGAGGGAGGGTTTGCATGGACTGAAATTTCCGGCCTTCACCGAGGCCCACCGGGATGTCGCCTTCCCCCGAGGAGCCCTCCCTGGTCTCTCCAGGATGCAGTTAGAAGTCTGCACGCGATCCCTAGCGCAACCCCGCTCTCCCGGGGGTCGGTCTGCTGGCTCATACCTGAGTCACACGCTCCCTCGGCGCTGCCTTCAGCACGCAGGGCTTGGGGTGCACCTGTTGGGAGCCGGGTGAGGGGCCCTTCGCCACCACCCGGCTCCCGGAGGCACCTGTGAGCTCAGAGGCTCCCCTGTTGTGTCGTTTGGGGGTGGGGGTGTGAACAGATGGCAACTCCAGGCCCTTGCCCACCACACTCCCTGCACCCCCATCCCCGCCAAGGGGGAGCTGGCTTCTTTAGCTGGCATTTCGCAGCACTTTTTCCTCATCCTTTCAACTCCAGCAAGTAGACGGGAGTGATTCATTATGACCCCCGGTCTACTGGTAGGAGCCCAAGACCTGAAAGGCCACGTGGCTCGCCTGGGCCCAGGGGAGCTGCCGGAACTTGCATGCACGTCTCCGGGCCCCCGTCCAGAGCTTTCGCTCTCTGGGTCATGCACGGGCCTCGCCCCCAGCCCCCCACGCCAGCCGGTGTCTCCGGGCCTCGCCCCCTCTGCCGCGGGGCCTGCTCGACCCTGAGTGACCGTGTGTGCGGGGGTGGGACCATTCACTATGTCACCCGTCATCCTCCCTCACGAAAGTACGGCCCAGATTTCTGAAAAAGGGACTGCCTGGGGCTGGGAAGGCATGGTCAAGACCCAGCATTGCTGGTGCCCCAGGAAACTGCCGCTGTCCCTTTGGGAAGCAGCATGACCCCGTGGCAAGAAACATAGAGACGTCGATGCCGGTGGAGCGCGGACCCCCTCCTGGGAACGCGGCCTGTGGAAATGACTCATCACAGGCGCAGAGGCTTATCATGCATGAGAGGTGTTCAGTCCATGACGGAGGAAGATTGGCACAAACATGAATGTCTGACCCGAGGGCAAGTGTCGCCAGTCAGGTGACCAGGAAATGCAAAACCACGGGAAAATACTGGTGGCAACAGCATTCAGTAAAAACAATTTAAAAGGAAAGTCCAGTCACAGTCATAGCAAAGTAGATAAACAAGATGCTTCTGCGGGGGAAAGTCCTCCAGAGAAGCCAGTGGCCAGGCTGAGAGGGGACAGCTGTGACAGCTGCTGTCGTCTTTTCAGATGGAACAAACCTGGGTGGGCAGGCCTCGAGGGAGCGGAGTGTGAGGACGCAACGGTGGCCCGAGGGCCCAGGTAGCAGGCAGGCGGCCTGGAATGTGGGACATTGGCGCCCAGGCACACGGACCATAGGCTCTGCGTCTGTCCAGATGTGGCCTAGATGCCCGAGGAGCCGGCCTTGTGCATAGGGCGCTGTCAAAGATCAGTCCCTTCACTCAACAAGCACTTGTTGAGCACCTACTGTGTACCTCAGTGTTCTAGACACTGGGCCCACAGCAGTGAATAAACCCACCAGCCCCTGCCCTCATGGAGCCAATGTTCTAGAGAGGGAGACAGAGCCCTCGAATGTAGTAGCTCCTCCCCCTGGCACGTCCCAGGTGAGTCCTCTCCGCTGGCTCCAGACCCTCGGAGCTGCTTCTCTGGCCTGTCTGCAGCTCCTCTCGCCTCAGCACAGCCCTCACTCGTGGGTATCATTCTCTGGGGCCCCACCCTGCAAAGGATTCCCACTCTGCATGTCCTTGGGGACTGTCCCTGCCCCAGGTTTTGTTTCCACTGGGTATCATCTGGGTGAAGAAGTTATACCTGCCTGGGAGAAAAGAACTGAAGCAGAGTCTTGTCACAGCTGTCCCCAGGCCCTGCATCGCCGGGGCCCCACCAAGGCTTCCTTCACATCTGTGTGCAGAGGGCCCGTTCTGCTGGCACCATGCTGGGCACAGCCAGGGAGCCAAGGAGGGTGAGGCCCGGGGCCCAACATCCCCGGTAGCTGGACATGGACCGGTGGCCACGATTCAGAACCTACCCACTCTCCAGATGGCCTTGCCCAGTGTAGTAATAGAAATAGCAGCCACTGCTATATACCTACTAGGTGCCAAGGCCTCCCAACAGCCCTCTAGGGAGGCATCGCTCCCATTTTACAGATGAAAAGAGCAAGGCCCAACATTGTTCAGTCATTTGCCAAAGGTTACAGCTAGTTTACCCCAGGTTCAGTCAGGCTTCAGAGCTGCGCCTTCAAAGTGCTGTCTCCCCCTCTCCCCTACCCCTAGTTGTCCTCTTGTAGCACCTGTTTGTCATTGTCTTTTGTCCTCTTGCTAGCTCTGTATCACCTGCCACCAGTTGCATGGGAGCGTGGCCACCTGCCAGAGAGGACAGGGCAGTGATGTGACTCGGACACCTGGATTCTCACCCTGGGCCTGCCTATGACTTGTGTACGGTCTTGAACTATTCTCTTCCCCTCTCTGGACATGATAGGACTTGCCATCTCCGAGAACCTCTGGCTTCACTTTCTCTGATGAGGGTAGCAGAGAGGGAAGAGCGGGTGTTTCAGGTTCCCAGGGGCTAATATTTCAGCTCTTAACAGAACACAACCCACCATCTGACTATAAAAAAGCCTCTTTCCAACTCCCATCCAGAAATAAAGACGACAAATAAATAAGCGGCAGTAGCCTTTTTCGGGGAACCAGAAATAGCGCCCAGTGCTGACTGATAGAAAGAGTCTTATTCTATTTGGGGGAGAAGAGCTGTTGGCACTGTTGTGATTTTCCCAGGGCGGAGCTGGAGGGAACTCTGCTGTCGCTGTCCCTCACATGGGGCGGGGCCGGCGTGTCTGCTGCCACCAAGGCGCCGGCTCCACCGCTGTAGGGCCCAGCTGCTTCCTCGACACTCCCACTCAGGAGACCTCTGTGTCCACAAGCTAGACTGATGTCACCGTCTTCATCTCAAAGGCTGGGTCCATTTGTATGACCAGACGGCAGCGTGTCCTCAAGCAGGGCCTTTGCACTGGCCGTTCCGTCTGCCAGGAGCGCGTTTTGTTTCCCCCAGATGCCCAGGCTGACCGCTCGCCTTCCTGTGTCTTTGCTCAATGAGGTACATCCCGATCACACCTCCACCTCCACTGGCAGCCCCCTCGCGCTCCCCGTGTCACCTGCCAGCACCATCTAGCTGTCCATTTTACTCATCCATCGGGCTTATTGTCCGGTCCGTGCACCTGGAATGTCAGCTCCACGAGGCAGCGTTGCTTGTGTTCCTTCATTGCTGGGTCTCTAGCTCCAGGGATACAACACATTTTTTTGTTGGTGACCGGTTGTTGAAACCAAAATAGAAACAGTAGTAGTTTCTAATTCACTGTGATTTCACAGGCGTGGCAGGGTGATTTTGGCTACAAGCAGCCAGAAATTGGGTCAAGCAGTAGAGTCATCATGGTCTGCTGTACCCGAGTCCAGCGTTGGGACAGGCCCCAGGCGTGTGGCAGCCTGCAGCCCAGTGAGGGACACAGGTTCCTTTCCAGCCTCTGCCCTGCGGGCACAGGACTGCCTTCCCCCAAGGCTGACCCCCACAGACCGAGCTTGGTCTGTGGGCATTTCAGGATGCATGAGCAGGGAGGTCTTGGTCCCGGGCCCACCCTGGAGAGGGCATGGGGTTTGCAGCTGGTCGTGCCTGTTGCTCAGGGTGTGGTCAACAAGCTCCAAGTTAGGATAAAGGAGGAAGAGCACGACGCTGTGCGTGGGCCCCTCTTTCTTGTCACACTCGGTCCTTGGCCTCCTCTGCTGGGTCCTGCCATCACCCCGGCTACCACCTCAGACCCCAGAGCCTGAGATTTCAGAAAGGTGTGGGTGTCTGGCCTAATGCCGGATGCAGCCTGTTCATCGGAAGTGTCTCGTCTCTGCATTTCATCTCGACCCCAGATCTCTCCGGGAGAGCGCTCTCCTCATGCTTCTCTGATTCACCCTGGCCTTGGCAGGGGCGGGGCTGGGGGACGGGTCTCTGCAGGTTTTCTGGAGGATCGAAGGAGACACTGTACCCGGAAGCATTTATTTAGCCCAGTTTCCCGCAGGGAGCGAGTGCTCTCTGGATGGCAGCTGCTACCGCTGGGGTTTTTTCCTTATTCCATTGGTATAAGCCACGTACCATAAAATCCACCTTTTTAAAGTGTAGATACAGTTCAGTAGGTTTGAATATATTCACAGAGTTGTACAGCCATCACAATTATCTAATCCCAGAACATTTTCATCACCGCAAAAAGGAATGTTCCCATTTGCAGTCACTCCCCATTCCACCTGCCCCCCAGGCCCTGGCAACCACCAGTCTCCTTCCTGTCTCTGGATTGGCCTATTCTGGACACTTGGGATAAATGAAGTCATATATTTTGTGGCCTTTCTAACTGGCTTCCTTCACTTAGCAGAATGTTTTCTTCGCTTAGCATGAATCAGTGCTTTTTATGGCTGGATATATTCCATTGCATGGTTATATCACATTTTGTTTACCCACTCATCAGTTGATTGACATTTGGGTTGTTGCCACTCTTTGGCTGTGATGAATAACGCTGTTATGAACATTCCTGGACAGGTTTTTTGTGGACACATGTTTCTGTCCTCTTGGTTGTATAGCTGGGAGTGGACTGCTGGGTCGCACTGGAACGGTGTTTAACTGTTTGAAGAACTGCCACACTGTTTCTCAAAGCAGCTGGACCATTTTACATTCTCACCAGCAATGTCAGGACACTTGTTATTGTCTGTCTTTTTGGTTGTAGCCAACCTAATAGGTGTGGTTTTGATCTTCATTCCTCTGATGGCTAATGATGTTGAGCATCCTTTCCCACGCTTATTGGCTATTCATATGTCCTATTTTGAGAACTGCCCATTTCAGATCCTTTGCCCTTTTTTTTTTTTTTTTTTGTGGTATGCGGGCCTCTCACTGTTGTGGCCTCTCCCGTTGCGGAGCACAGGCTCCGGACGCACAGGCTCAGCGGCCATGGCTTACGGGCCCAGCCGCTCCGCGGCATGTGGGATCTTCCCGGACCGGGGCACGAACCCGTGTCCCCTGCGTCGGCAGGCAGACTCTCAAGCACTGCGCCACCAGGGAAGCCCAGCCCATTTTTTTAAATTGGGTTATCGGTCTTTTAATTGTTTGTTTGTTAATAGTTCTTCATATATTTTGGATACTAGACCCTTATCAGATACATGATTTGCAAATATTTCCCCCCATTCTGTGGGTTGTCTTTTCACTTTCTTGATAGTGTACTTTGAAGCACACAAGTTTTACATTTTGATGACATCAAATGTGTCTATTTTTACTTTGGTTGCTTGTGCTTTTGGTGTCTAAGAAACCATGTCTAATCCAAGGTCATAAAGATTTATACCTGTGTGTTCTTCTAAGCGTTTTATAGTTTTAGCTCAAATGCTTTTTCTGCAGCTATTTTTTTAAAGGAATAACTGTTTTTTGTTTTGTTTTTGTTTTTTAATATTCATCGCTGTGTTGGGTCTTCGTTTCTGTGTGAGGGCTTTCTCTAGTTGTGGCAAGCGGGGGCCACTCTTCATCGCGGTGCGCAGGCCTCTCACTATCGCGGCCTCTCTTGTTGTGGAGCACAGGCTCCAGACGCACAGGCTCGGTAGTTGTGGCTCACGGGCCTAGTTGCTCCGCGGCATGTGGGATCTTCCCAGACCAGGGTTCGAACCCGTGTCCCCTGCATTGGCAGGCGGATTCCCAACCACTGCGCCACCAGGGAAGCCCTTTCTGCACCTATTGATAGGATCGTGTGGGTTTCATCCTTTATCCTGTCGATATGGAGTGGGCACTTTTTCTACTAGGGAGGCCGTGGTCAGTAGCATGGACTTGGGAATCAGCTGCCTGGGGATGAGCCCCCAGCTGCACCCCTTACTCACTGTGTGACTCTGGACAGGGAGCTTCACCTCTCTGTGCCCCATTTTCTTTATCTGTAAAATGGGGGTGACAGCACCTCTTTGTGGGGTTCTTGTGAGGGTAGATGATGGCTTTGCAGACTATGTGGAGTAGTGTCTGGCACATAACAAGTGGGGTTTATTGACTGTTGGCCGTTAGCCGTGACATTACTTGAAAGCTTTGGGCTGGGGTGGGAAGGGCCTTGAAGGCGGATCTAAAAGCCAGGCAGATTCACCTGCTGCGAAAACTCCGGAAGCTCTGACCGGAGGTGGTCTGTTTGACTCCAGGGATCTCCGAGTCTTCCCATGGGAGGGCTGGGTCCAGGGTGGACCCCCTGCCAGGCCAGGTAGGCAACTGACACAGACCGGCCTGCTGCCACACGCTCCAGTTTGTTTGGCCTGGAGTGTCACGCCTTGTTAGGGCTGGGCTGGAGGGGCTGCAGCAAGGAGCCTTTGCACAGAGCGCTTCCTCCTTCCACAGCCTGCCAGCCCCTCACCAGTGTTTCCACCCGGCTCTGACTCTGGGCAGGGTGTGCAGAAATAGGGCCTGTTTAGATAATGGCTTGCAGCTGAGAGCCAGGACACCCCCCCACCCCGCCCCCGCCAGCCCCACCTCCCTGCTCTGATGTCCCTGGCTTCTCTTCCCCTGGCCTGCCATGTGAGCCTGGCTCCTTGTCCTGGCCCTGTATGTGGCTGTCATGACCTTGGGCAAAGACTGCCTCTTTGGGCCTCTGTTTCAGCATCTGTCCCTGAGGAATACGAGTGCCCCGTGCAGAGGGCCTGCCTCGCCGTCTGCCAGGGCTCCACCCTCCCTGGGTCCCCGAGAACCTGCCATCACTGTGCGCCTGTATGGAGTTTGGACTTGGCTGGCGGGGGGCGGGGAGGGAGATTAAAACACTTAATGTTCCCTGTGTAATTCTTGGCACTGGCTTTTATGAGATATGTGAAGCTGGATCTTACCTTGGTTTCAGTGTTTTAATGTACTGACCTCCTAGCCAGCCAAGTAGCTAGAAGCTGTTGGAGACAAGCTGCTTTACTGTTTGCTTTCGGTTTGGTTTCCAAGTTTGTAGCGGGGATGGGGGTGTCACCCCCATCCCACTAATGCTCAGCCTTTCCCAGCTCCTGTGCTCAGAAATACAGGGTGGTCTTACCTCCTGGGAGCTGGTGCCCTGAGAGGTAGACTGAGTAGTAATAACAGACCAGTCATGCAATTTAACAATCAGTAGAGAGATTCAGAAGACATTTCGTTTTCCCACGAATAATCTGCTTTGCCCTCACTCGGTGTCTGGCACCAGGAGCGTCCTGACGAACAGAGCACACCCAGCTCCCAGAGCTTCTCAGAAAACCAAATATGCCTGGAACCCACAGGGTGAGCGAGCGCCCCTCCAAGAGCGGGGACTCAGGAAAGCAGCGGCATGGGGGTGGGGCCGGGGCTGGAGTGTGGTGGCAGGAGGAGGGCGATGCCTGTGCTCGAGTGTGGCCCGTCAGGGTGACAGAGGGGTCGGGAGCCGCCTCTGTTAGGTGGCAAGAGGCTGCATGCCAGGGGTCCCCGTGTGACCGCGAGCCGCTCTTTAATCCCCCCACCCCCCTCAGCGTCCTCCCCACGGGATTATTTGCAGACTTCTGAGGCGATGTACGTAAAGCCCTTGGCGGTGCTAGACCTGGGATAAGAGCTGCAGGGCTGGTGTCGTTCCCGTGATTATCATTGAGCTGATACTGCCTATGAAGGGGGAAGTCTTTCTTTTTTTTTTAACATCTTTATTGGAGTATAATTGCTTTACAATGGTGTGTTAGTTTCTGCTGTATAACAAAGTGAATCAGTTATACATATGTCCCCATATCTCTTCCCTCTTGCATCTCCCTCCCTCCCACCCTCCCTATCCCACCCCTCCAGGGGGTCACAAAGCACCGAGCTGATCTCCCTGTGCTATGCGGCTGCTTCCCACTAGCCATCTATTTTACATTTGGTAGTGTATAGAAGTCCATGCCACTCTCTCACTTCATCCCAGCTTACCCTTTGGAGGGTGAAGTCTTTATCGCCCCAGAACAGTGTTCATAGTTGATTGAGTGAAAATTTGAGTTACAAAACAGTACCTCGTTGTGGAGCTGTGTGTGTGTCACGTGCCCAAGTGTCGGCTAGGAGGTAATCGCAGTCGTATCTGTGACTGTGTCTGGTTTTCACTTTTAGTTGATCTTCAGCCTTTGCCGTTATCATGTGTTGGTTCCGTCATTACAGAAACGCTATTCGAAAATGTAATGAAAGTCTACGCTCTCATTCCCGGGGCATGTGGGTGACTGCGGCGGTGTATGGGCCATCAGATGGGGTGGGCAGGGGCTCTGAGGGGGCCCTGGGGAGAGGGCGGTGCTGACTCGGGCTTCTCCTCCACCCCCAGATGACAGGATCTGCTCACCACCCTTCATGGAGCTCACGAGCCTGGGCGGAGACGACACCATGCGGCTCCTGGAGGAGAATGGCCTGGCCTTCCCGTTCAGTGCGTATCGCGCCCTGAGCGCGCCACATGGGGGCCGGGTGGGTCTTAAACTTCCCGAGGGTGCAGGCAGGCCTCGGCTGCCGGGGAGGGCATGGCCCCGGGTCCCTGGGTTCCTGGGTGGTGAGGGCCTGGCCTGGCGGCGTCCGTCCAGCTCACCCGCGGGCAGGTGCTGGCCCTGGTCGAGTCCGTGCCGCCCTCCAGCTCCCACCTGCCCCTCCCCTGAGGGGCTGCGGGAGTTGTTGAGAGTTTCTCCCTGTACCTGCAAGGCTGGGCTTTGTGGGTGAATAACCTCGCTCACCCCTCTTTTTCTCTCCCCCACCCACAGTTTGCAAAACCAGAGTGGCTCATGGCACCAACTCTCACGAGGTGAGTGGAAGATGTGACGACTTGACTGCCCTGCCCCCCGCCTCCCCGCCCCGGCCATCCCCCTGCCCCCGATCCTTTCGGCTCGCGGTGTCTCTCTGGGAGCCCGCCTAGCCTGCTGCCGCTCCTGAGGCTGTGGCTTTGTACGCTCTCTCCACCCACACCCTGTGCCTGTCTTGTCTCCGAGGCCGCGATGGCTGTGTCTGCCCCCTTTGTGCCCGTGCGAGCCAGGCCTCCATCTGACCAGTCCTTTGGCCTGTCGGTGTCGGTCACTTCCTGCTCCGTGCCAGGCACTGGCCTGGACCCCACTGAAAAGTTGCCATCGCTGCCCACAGGGATGCCAGGCCTGCTGAATTTGGGAAGGGGGTGAGAGGAGGAAGGAGCACCCTACCTGCCGTGTACATGACTGCCCCACCCTCTCATTCATTCCTGTGTTCACCCAGTAGTCCTTCCCGGCCTTGGGTGCCCCGGGAAGGATGCGTAAGATGTGAGTCCTGCCCTGGTGGGGAGCACAGAGTCCCGGAGGCGGAGGGCACCAGCGGGGTGCGGTTGGGAGACTGAGCGGAGGAAGCCTTTTGGGAGCTAATGGCCGGGCAGGGGCTCTGCTGGGCCTGTTGCCGTCCTTAAGAACCATGCCTGGGACATTGTCTTCAGGGGCCCAGCCCAGCCTGGGGACCCCCTCATTAGGTGCATGGGAGGACACCCTGGGCTGTAGACATTTGACCCACCCAGAAGGCCCTGTGGGAGAGTCTGTCGCGGGCAGCCCCAGAAATGCTCCCCCAAGACCTATGACTAAACGTGGACAACCCCGGCGTTGCGCTCTGGAGAAGATGTATGTAGTGTCTTTATCCCTGGCGGAAATGTCTGTAAACAGATGTGTCCCTATGGTGTGGTATATGCTGTGATGGGGCTGCAAGGCCGAGGAGTCCCTTTGCTTGTGGGGGGGAACGTGAGGGCAGGAAATCCTGGCCTGTAGCAAAGGTCAGCTGTCTCCTAAGGTCAGGAGCCCTCGTGGAGCCTTTCCTGTCCAGGCCTGCCTGGGCTCAGGAGGGAGCCCCGGGAGGGAGCAGGAAGGCTTCAGAGCAGCCAGAATCGTGTCCCTGGAGCCCACACTCCCCTCGCTGGCACCAGCACCAGCTCCCCAACCTTCCACCTGGCCCTTTTCACCACCAAACGGTTCCTCTGTTGGTCGGTGCCTCGGGGTTTTCAGGCCAGAAAGGCGACTGCAGTCATTGGTGTGATTAGACCGGCCTAATGCAGAATAGGTCAGCCTGCCAGGAGGGAACCGCTTCTGCTGTTGACGTAAGAACTTTGGAATCACACCAGCCTGGGACCAGGTCTGGTTCTGAACACCACCGGCTGTGTGACTTTGGGCAGATTACCCAGCCTCTCTGAGTTTCCGTCCCTCACTTGTAACTGGGGATATGGTGGCTGTTGTGAAGGATAAGGGAGTTGCTGCATGTGCTGCCATGGGGCCTGGCCCAGGGAATGTTTGATACGCTGTCGTGGAACCAGTTGCCCTGGAGCCCACTGGGTCATTGCTGACGGGGCGGGGGTTCCGGATCGAGGTGGCCACCCTCCTCCAGGGGAGTCTTGACTCCATGGGGTCAAGCGCCTTCAGGGGAGGCTATTTCACCCCTCAGTCCAGTTATCCAAGTCTGGCTCCAAGGTGTGTGCCACGTCCCCCCCAACTGCCCCACCCCTGGGCCTCCCCCAGCCCGCCATGCGCTGTTTCTGGGAGGGGCTCCTCTGCTGGGTGGGGGTCAGGGACAGAGCCCTGAGATTGGGATCTGGGGTGTTGCAGATTCCCGGGGGGCTTGTGTGCCGCGGGCCGTCTGCCTCCTAGGAGGCTGTTAGCATCAGAGGGATGCCCCCTCTGGTGGGGCGCCCTCCGTGGCGTGAGCCTGTGGGTGGGACGCCGAGGCTCGTCACCCACCTCAGGGGTGCCCGGGGGTGCTGAGTGCAGCGAGGATGGAGGACACCTCTGTGCACGTGATGAGCTTTACACCGGCAAGGGGGCTTTCTGACCGGGGTCCTCGCCTGTACCCCAGTCTGCCCGAGCCCTACCTCGCTCAACTGAAATCGGGACTAGTTTGTTTTCATCTCAGGTTCACACGATGGTTTGGGCTCTTGTCTTGGCTTCAAGCTCGTGTAAGCACACACGTTTGCTCCACAGTGGAATACCGCATCCCCTCCTTTAAAAACAAAAACAAAAAAACCCCCCACTGAGCCGAAAGCTCGGAGGACCCCGAAGCTACCCCACGGTGGTTATTTTATTTATTTATTTATTTTTAATTTTTTTGGCCACACTGCGCGACATGCGGGATCTTAGTTCCCTGACCAGGGATCGAACCCGTGCCCCCTGCAGTGGAAGTGCGGAGTCTTAACCACTGGACCGCCAGGGAAGCCCCACCATGGTGGTTACTGATGCTTTTTCACAGGTGAGGAGAATGGAGCTTAAACAGGGCTTACGCAGCGAGTGCCAGGGCTGGGTCTTGAACCCGAGTATGGCTCTCTTACTTTCGTCAGAGGGCTAAGGAGATAAGCGCACGCGCGTACGCATACACACACACGCACTTTTTGTTTCCCCGTGTGGCCTGGATCTCTACTTCTGCCCCACCCAGCTGAGCACCAGGCACATCGTGGTGGTGCTCTGTGACAGTTGCTGTGAGAGGCAACAGCCAGTGTGGTGGCCAGCTGTCCAGCCCCGTTACCCCTCCCAGCAGCTCTGGGCCTCTGGTGGCTCCTTCCTGGGGCCCCGTGGACTTGAACGAAGCATTAGCCGTGGCCCCGGCACTGGCAGCTGACTGCAGTGGGCCCTGCCTCAGCCAAAGCGGGCAGGCTTTCTCCAGCCGCCCCTCTTCCCATCTCGACCTCAGTCCCCCGCCGGACCCTCCTGGTGGAGGCCTTTGTCCCCAGAGGATTCAGGGACGGGGAGCGGCACGTTCCCGTTCCTCACGTGCTCGTGTGGCTCACTCAGTGTGTAAGACGGCAAGGCTGGGGGCTGTTGGACCCCAGCCCATTCTGGGCTCTGTCACTTTCCAGCAGCCACTAAGTGCCTCGGGGCCTCAGTGTCCTCATCTGTAAAAGGGGCGTGGTGTCGGTGCCCACCTCGGGGGTACATCGTGAGGGAAACACCAGGTGGTTCATGCAAAGTGGTTAGAACAGGGCCGGGTGTGTCATGAGCGCTCAAAAGGCAGCACTTGTCATTATGCAGGCTTGGACCCAAGGCCTCCCAAACCCTGATCCATTGTCTTCCGCTTCCTGGCCCAGCCACCTGGCCCCCTCCCCACACCACCACCCCCCACCCGACCAAATACTTTGTGGAGGAACCTCTAGGAGGTCATAAGGGTTAAGTAGTACACAACCCAGGGGGTCCCATTCCCTGGGTGCAGTGTGAGTAGTGGAATTACGCAGTGCACAGCCAGCTCATCCTTCCATGGCGGGCCTGATGGTACAGGATTTCCAAACCCTCATAGCAGGCGTGGATTGATCCCCAGGTGTTCTTCTAAAGTCCCCCTCCACTCACCCTGGCTTGAAACTCTTCTTGGGGAGCCCTTGTGCTACAGGACCAGGGGTGGGCCTTGGTGGCAGTGCTCTGGACAGGTGACACACCCCGTGCCGGAGGCTGAGGAGGTGGTGGATTCTGACCAAACCCTTGGCCCCCTGTCTCCCCAGATGGCCATCGTGTTCAACCAGGAGGGCCTGAGCGCCATCCAGCCGCCCTGCGTGGTCCAGAATTTCATCAACCACAACGCCGTCCTATACAAGGTGTTCGTGGTCGGCGAGTCCTATACCGTGGTCCAGAGGCCCTCGCTGAAGAACTTCTCCGCGGGCACATCAGGTAACTGAGCGTCGCGCCATCTCTGGACGCCCTGAGCTTAGGGGCGTGGCTGGAGCACGGCACCAGCCGCCAGTTTCTGGAGCGGGGAGAGGTGATCTGAAGGTTGGAAGAGCTGTGTCCAGTAGGTAAAGAGGTCTTGGGGCACGCCAGGTCATTGTAGGGGCTCCGTCTGTCTCAGCTACCATAAATTGCAGGAAGAACCTGAAAGCTCTCTGCCCCCAGGCCGCTTCCCGGGGCCCCGTGCGGTCATGAGGCCCACAGGGAACATGCTGGAATGGATGATGGTCCCTTAGGCGAAGCCAGGGAGGGGGAGGGAGGGAGGGGCCCCTCCTATTTTGAGGACCAGAGCGCTGGCTGCTTTATCACGTCTCCTTTTTGCAACTGGGAAACACTGAGTTACCTGCTGCTTCTGCAGCCGCTGAGGTGGACGCATGCTCTCTTCGGAGTCAGCACACAGGGCGCAGGACTTCCCGGCTGTGGCACCCCGGGCAGGTCAAGGGTGGCCACAGTCAGCCTGCCGGGTCCCCCACAGGGCTGAGGAGCGCATCGGTGAGCGTGTTTTGGATCAGTGGATAATGGTCCTCCGTGTCCCTCAGATGTCACGCAGTGGTGGCATTGCAGGGTTCTGCCAGCGTTGGGGCATCCGAGGGGGTCCTCTAGGGAGACTGAGGGGCTCCACGCGCTCAGCTTTTCTTCAGCTGCTCACCAGCTGCAGGTGACCCTTGGCCGTTTCAAAAACTGACACTAAGATAAGGATTTGCTGGTATTGGGGCCGCTTAAAAGACTGTTCTAGTGGTTCTGGAGGTGTCTCTAAGGCAAGTTCCAGAAACCTTTGGAACAGTGGCAGTGTCTCTGGAATAAGCACGGTTTTCCAAGAGGACCCCTCAGAGGATGTCTGGTTGCCCTGGTGTGTTTTGCTCTCACTCACTGTGTGTTTCTCTCTGGACGGGAAACCCGCCATCACCAGATGAAATGTCCAGGCTGCGTTATTTCCCTCTGAGCAAACAGATGTGTCTTCCTAAAATCCCTCTGTGGGACTGCCTGTCACCATCCGCTCCTCATGGCTTCAAGCCACTCCTCTGTTTTTGTTTTTTTTTTTAATTAATTAATTTATTTATGTCTGTATTGGGTCTTCGTTGCTGCGCTCAGGCTTTCTCTAGTTGCGGCAAGCAGGGGCTACTCTTTGTTGCAGTGCGCGGGCTTCTCTTGTAGCAGAGCACGGGCTTCAGTAGCTGTGTCACGCGGGCTCAGTAGCTGTGGCTCATGGGCTCTAGAGCGCAGGCTCAGTAGTTGTGGCTCACGGGCTTAGTTGCTCCGCGGCATGTGGGATCTTCCTGGACCAGGGCTGGAACCCGTGTCCCCTGCATTGGCAGGCGGATTCTTAACCACTATGCCACCAGGGAAGCCTCAGGCCACGCCTCTTGACTGAAGTCCAGCTGTTCGCATCCTGTCTCAGCCGTTCTTCCCATTAACGCAACCCAGAGAGCAGACACTTTGGAAATGTGTGTCTCCCTCCACTGCCCTTCTGAGTGCTGGCGGGGCTTTTGGGGCATCCCGGTGCTCACGCTCGTCCTTCCCTCTACCCACTGGGCTGATGGAATGATCTGGGGGGGGGACCGATGTCAGGACGGGTCTTTTTGTACGTGACTGTGTACTGGCAAGAGGCATTCTTACCAATTATGGGCAGGATGAGGCTGATGTTCTTTTAAGCCTGTTTATATTGTTTCCTGATTTTTAAACATACGTTTTTTAAGTCTACGCAAAATGTATTAAGGGAAGAGTAGGTATGCCTTTTTATTTATTTTACCAAAAATCACTCCATCTCTAAAAGAAATATACCACGTGGTTTCCTTCCTTTCCACATGAAAAGTCCCTCTTTTCCTTTCCTTTTTCTCCTGGTTGCAAAGGCCTGGGCCAGTTTCCACCTGGGAACAACTAGTGGCTGGGCGTGAGCTCTGTGTCCCGTGTCTGAGGACAGGGGCTCCGCATCTGTGTCTTCTCATGGCCATTCCAGGTTGCCAGTTTACCATAATATGCAGTCTGGGGCCGAGTAAATCAGTGGAGAAACACAGAGCTAGCGGAGAAGTGTTTATTAGGCCCAGGCGAGCTGAGTGATTTTCACTGTGTCCATCCCTCCATCCCCAAAAACTGATTCTGTGTCCACTGTCTTCAGGGCATCACACCAGCTCGTTGTTCTTTTCACGCGTGTGTTCTCTTTCTGGATGAGAAGCACAGTGTGACAGCGGCTCTTTAAGCTGGACCAGTTGAGCAGGGGGCTTTAGGGCTCTGGCTTCTTTCCAGCCCCCTCCCAGCTTTCCAGTTCCCATGGCCCTGCGTGGCGGGCTCGCCGGCCTCCCCTCTCCATGCAGGGAGATGGAGGCTCCTTGAGTGGGATTCTTTTGACCTGCAGTGGCGATGAGGACGCCAGCTTTCCCTCCACAACTACTGTGTTCTTTTGATTCTCAGATGTACTTTTGGTTTTCACCTGTTAGCATCTCTGAAGTCAGGTGTGTCTTACGGCCACAGGCCTCTTGCAGTTGCCTCTGCTGGAACTGAAGACACATTTTTACAGAGAGGGTTGAGGTTGGCCTGTGCCAGCCCCAGGAACACATGTTCTCTGCCCTTGGTCCACGGTCTTGGGGAGACTGCTCCCCTCTCACCACTAGTTCCAGAGTCACAGTGGGTGTGTTTCTCTGCTCCCCTTTCTGTGCAGTGGGTTTATATCTGTTTCTTTTCCTCTGCGGGCACAACGCCTTTGTTAGACTCTGCACGTGGGCCTTTTTTTCCTTAGGGGTGTGTATATAAAGGAACGACACCGCTTACCACATAGAGCAAGGGTCAGCAGGCTTTTTCTGCAAAAGTCCAGAGTAAGTGTTTCCAGCTCTGTCATAATTATTTAATGCTGCTGTTGTTGCCTAAGAGCCGCTGTAGACAGCATTGTAAGCAAATGGGCGTGGCTGCGTTCCAGTAAACCTTTATTTACAAACACAGGTGGCGGGCCAGATCTGGTGATCTTGCATCGAGAGGCCCTCAGGTGTAACAAATGCCCTGTTTCCTTGCACCTGCTAGGCGCTCAGCCCTGGGATCCAGCAGGGAACTAGATAATCAGCCAAGGGTCCTGCCCTCGTGTGTTCATCTTCTAGCGGGAGAAACTACACACCAGGGAAGAAGAAATGAAAGGACGAATTGTGGCAGCACAGATGAGGGACCGCAGAGGAAACAGTGGGTCCTGGGACACCGCTGGGTGAGGGGAGCCACTCGGGCAGGGCAGCCGGGGCCGGCCCCTCTGCGGAGCTGATGCTTGCATGGGATCTGGGAGGAGACCTGAGCCACGTCTGCAGCGCCATGACATGCTTTACCCCCACCCCCCGCCAGAGATGTGAAGATTAAGCAAATGAAGCTGAAGGAGGTGTGGCCACAGCTCACAGCTGCGCCTCAGACCCTCTGGGATATTTGGGTGCTAAACTTGTCACTTACTCTGCTTCTTTTGAACCTCTTTTTCTTGTCTGTAAATTGGGGACAAAAATACCCATATTCCTCTTATCGCCTCCCCTCTCCTGTGGGCGTTCTTGGTGGTTCTTCCCGGGGCTCCGTGTGACTCGGGACTAGTCCAGGAACAGAGAGGGGATGGGCCCCCCCAATCCAGGGTGCACCTGTGATCAAGGTGCAAGGGCCCAGCCAGGCTTATCTTCAGGGAACTCGGTGTCCTGAAGCTACCCAAGGAAACTGGCACCAAGGGATGCTCTGACCCTTTCTGACCCGTCTCGGCTTCCACAGTCTCCTGGTTCATCAAATGGCCGGAATCCGCTCCCACTCTGTCCGGCCCCTACTCAGGCTGCACATGGGGAGGATCTGAGTAAAGGGCAGCTCTCCCCTCCCTGCTAAACAGTCCTCTGGCCGGGGCTCCCAGGTCAGCGTTAGCCAGGAGGAGAAACGAGTCTCCTTTGAAATGGTCCACACTTTCGATCTTGCCACAAGAAGCTGTTGGGTGACAGCTTGGCTGTGTCCACCTGCTCCGGGTGGCCTTTCTCTCCCCAGGCCTGCTCTGCCATCCTGGCGATTGCCCTTGGGTCCCCCAGGGTGGGTGGGAGGCGCCCTGAACTCAGTAGGACTGGGCCAGGCTGGGCTACAGGCTGAGAAGGTGGGCAGTGCCTACAGAAGGCCGGAACGCCCATCCCAGCTGCTCCGGGCTCTGGCCCGTGGAGCTTGCCACCCTCCGAAGGCTCACTCTTCTTGGCTGTCGGCGCCCAGGAGTCGAGGTCGGTGGGGCTGCTTGGCACCAGTCCTGCAGGGTGTTTATTTTCCCCAGGCTCCTCCCCAGGACCGTCTCTCGTGCCCCCTGTCTGGACTGGCTCTGGTCGGAGCGGTAGGAGGACTTTCGGGCACACCAGGGCGGCAAGGGGCCTGCATGCCCCGCTAGCGGGAAAGATGCCAGGTACATCTCAGCGCCTACCTGCTCAGCCTCCGCCCGAATCACTTCCTCATGCATGATTGTTGCGGCGCTGTAATCCTGGAGGTGGTGGGGGGCGGGCGTTGGCAGCCAGAGCAGGTGCCTCCTCAGTCTGGCCCCTGGCACACAGCGGTGCCCAGCCAGGGCCCTTCCCGGCCTGCGCTTAGAGGCCTGGGTCCCAGGGATGAGCAGTGTGTCCTGGGGGACGGGAGCCGTAATGCCCTGCCAGGAGGGACTAAAGCAGAGGCTGCTGGGGCCACGTTGGGGCTTGTGGCCCGTGCCATTCTTGGGGTGGGGGGATCACAGTGTGATGACGGCCTTTACCAGATCCCAACCCCGAGGCTCGTGGTTTCGTGCTTCGTGCATTTGTGTACCACACTTCCAGCTGCTGGAGAACGTGTTTCTGACCAACTGACCTGCCTTTACTCTCCAGGGGGTGAATGAGCAGACCAGCTGCTCATCGCTCCCAATGATCTTGGGATTGATCTGCCTCTCGGGTGCCCCCATGGGACCGAGGGGGCCCAGGGGGCAGTGGGAGCAGAGAGGGAGGGGGTGGGAGATGTGGAGGGTATTTCATGGGGCTGTGCTAACTTCCAAAGCCAAACTGTATGCTTTCTTGGATGGGTCCTGCAGAAGCCCATGCTCTGATTTCCGATTTTTTCTTTAGTGGGGAAACAGCAAAACCCTTTGTATTTTAAACACTCACGTGCCAAGTGGCAGCCTAGCCGTTTCTCAGCTGCTACCCTGAAAAGGCATTCCGTGGGCAGAACCTGGAGGGGAAAGCTGGATTAAATGACATCAGTTGACCTCTTGACTCTGGGCCTTTGATATGCACATTGCAGCATTTCCCACTCACTTAGCCCCCTTTCTGGTGCCGTGTCCGTAAGACACTCTAGACACGCTTTGGGGAGCGGGGGGCCTCGGGTATTGGGGAAGACCAGGTATGGTTGTGTAAGACGAGAGCAGAGGCAGAGGGGCAATCATCAAGCCGTTCATTTTTATACGGGAAGGAAAATGGAAACAGGAGCCCTGCCTGGGCGTGCGGGTCTCCATGGCGTCATGTCTTCCTGGGGTGGGTAGGGAGGCCCAGGTGGCTGCCGCTGGACGCTGAGCCTGAAGGCCACTGTGGCCTATGGCTGGAGTGGTGCTGTCCCCTGGTGTCGGGTGCTGGAATCACCGTCCCTGCCTTGAGCTTCTAACTCTGGCTTCTTCCTGTCTTTGCTTTTTCAGACCGTGAGTCCATCTTCTTCAACAGCCACAACGTGTCCAAGCCAGAATCGTCATCGGTGCTGACCGCGGTATGTCCCTCCCGCCGAGCCCTGGGTGTGGGGTGCTTTTGGCTGTCCAGCGGGGCAGGGTGGCAGGACCTTCCCCCCAGCCCAGGGACCCAGGGCGGTTCCAGAGACCCCTCTTCCTCACTTGCTTCGGGCCTTCATGCCAGTGGTCATCACAGCCACACCCACTCGTCGCTGGGCCACTCCAAGTGGATGATTTTCTAACTCTCCTCCTCCATGAGGAAATCCCCCCAACCGTGAGGAATTTGAAGTCCTGCTTTCTAATCTGCCTTTTGCCTGATTTAAGAAAAGGGAGCAGCACCACCTCAATTTTCCTTTTTCTTTCCTTGCCCACGTGAGTCCAGGGAGCGTTTGTTAAGAGCCTGCCGTGTACGTCTGGGGCTGCTGGGGTAGTTCGCGGTGGGCAATGGGCTCGGGGTTGCTGTTCAGCGAACGTCGCTGCGTGTCAGGCTCCATCCTCGATGCCCTGCGGCCCAAAACAGCCTTGCAGGGGTGGACAGACATCCCCACTTTCCTGAGGCGGGAGGGCCGTGCTCAGCCAGATTCACAGGGCTCCCCACTCGGGGACAGAGACGCGATTTGACCTCAGATTAGTCTGATGCCAAAGCTGGGTGTTCCGGGAATTTAGGATTTCTTATCCCCCTGGCAATTGCTGAGCAGTTAGAAGTCAGCGCTGGGCCACCCTCTGCCGTTCCTCCGTGTGTCCTGAGAGCCAGGGGTCTCTGCCCCCACTGCCGCTGAAATGAGCCCTCTGCCAGCTCTCCGCTCCCCTCCTGGCCATGCTCGGAGGGTTTGCCAGTGTCCCATCCACAGCAGACCCCCACCTCTAGGCCTCACTCCCCTTCGTTCCAGGTTAGGGCCTCCTGTCCCCCACCCGAGGCCACCTGTGCTTTTCTTGTCTGTTTCTGGTTCCTTTGAGGAGCCAGCTGTGTGCTGAGGGTTCGACAGAGCACAGGCGTGGAAGGGACCTGGAAGGGACACCAGCGTCCCTCAAGATGTTAATAGACGTTTCCCGGGAACAAGTTTTGTGGTCAAGGATGCTTGGAGAACAACCGAGATTTTAAACAGAACCCCTCAGCGCCTGGCTATGCACATTATAAGACATAAATAGGTGTTCTGTGCAGGAAAGCGTTCTGGTCTCGTAAAAGCTGCAGAAGCTTCAGGCTGGCCCAGGTCTGCAGGGCGTCTTCCCTGCGAGGCTCTCAGACCGTATTCGGCCTGTGACTCTTGGAGGGGGTTGGCATTCCGCGGACTTGCCGAGAGGCTGTCCCTGCCGCTTCCCTGGCACAGAGCAGCTCTAGTCACCGCTGGGCTGTTACCTGAGGGTCACTGTGAGGGCCAGAAGCAAAGACCTTCCTGGCTAATCACCCACCTGCCATTCAGCCTGCGTCTCTGTCTGCCACGTGGCAAAGGTCAGCCTGCAGACCCTGCGGGGCCTTCTCCACCTTTAGGCACTGCTGCCATCTCCCCCTTCCCCTCAGCTCATGAGTGCTGTGTGGGGATTCCCCCAGGGCTGGCAACGTGGAAAAGAGAAGAGGGAAATGCAGGCAGCCGTCCCTTTTCCACTCGGGATGTCAGGCCCACATGCACAGACAAGGCCATTCCCAGACCTGGGTGTCCAGACAAGCCCTGCTCGCTGGGGTCCCTCCAGTCCCCATCTCGGCCTCGTGCAGGTGCCGGGAGCCCTGCCCTGGCCTTGAAGCCCTTCCTCCCTCCCTGGCCAGATGCTCCCAAGGGTGGATGCAGCTCCCACACCCAACTGGCTGCCCCCCCAGACACAGGGTATTGGTTAAGAGTGTGACACTGACAGGACTGCCTGGGGTCAGACCGAAGCTCCACAACCTTCCAGCTGTGTGGCCTCGGGTAAGTCACATTGCCTCTCTGAGCCTGTGGGGTGGTGGTGCTCGGGGCGTCCCTAGATGAAAAGCGCCGTGGCAGTGTGTGCAGTAGGTGCTCGGTCAGTGTCAGCTGTGACTGGTGACGGGGGACCCGGGGGGTCCACCTGAGCACCTCTTACCACCTCCATCGCCTCCCTGTTTCAGACAATCAAAGGGCTCCAGAAGGACTTCTGAGATTCCTTAGCTGAGCTGAGAAAGTGCTTTTATAAGCAGCGGGGTCACGAGGCTTTGTAACAGAGCAGCAGCCATTGGTCCCCTTGCTGCCAGGCCTGAGCCACAGGCCTCACGGGTGAGCTTCGTGGATCCTCACCACGGTCCCGTGGCGGCAGGGGTGTTCTTATTACCCCGTTTCCTGGGGCGAGAAAACAAGACGCGGCAGGGCCCGTTATGGCTCAGGGCACGCAGCGGGGACTGGGCAATGCCAGGCGTCCTCCCAGGGCTGTGACTCGGTGAGGGACCCGGGCCGCAGGACCAGTGGCCAGGCTGCTGACCCGGGCTCAGGCAGGCGCCTGTCACGGAGAAGCTAACGCAGACGCTTAGCATCTCCCCTGGACGAGGCGCCGAGGCAGCGGGGTCATGGGCGCTGTTGGGGGTTGCCGCCTGCTATGCAGAGCCGGTGGATGTGGCTTTCACAGTAGCGCACGACGGTGCCCAGTTGTGGGGTCCCTGCCCTGCACGTGTCTGGGAGTTCCCCATCAGCCATTCGGCCTCCTGAGCTGGGGGTAAGCACCACGTGCCCTGGGTACCCAGGGCTCTGTCCCCAGCCCACCTGACCCAGCCTCACTTCGTGTCAACGTTAGTCATTTGAATGTGAACTGTTCGGTGGCTTAAGTACATTCACAGCGTCACGCACCTGCCACGTCTGTCTAGTTCCAGAGCATTTGCATCACCCAAAAGAGAGTCCTGTACCCGTTAAGTGTCACCCCTCATTCCCCCTCCCCCCAGCCCCTGGCAACCACTGAGCTGCCTTCTCGTCTCCACGGCTTTACCTATTCTGGGCCTTTCCTGTTAGTGGAACCGTACCGTACGTGACCTATTGTGTCTGGCCTTTTTCACATAGCCTGATGTTTTCAAGGTTCATCCACGTGGTAGCATTGTGAGAGCAATAGTCCATTGTGTGGGTAACCCATTTTGTTTATCCAGTCATCTGTTGATGGACATTTGGGTTGTTTCTACCTTTTGCCTATTGTGAATAATGCAGCTATGAACAGTGGCATACAAGTTACACACCTGGGGTGGAATTGCTGGGTCACGTGGTAATTCTCCATTTAGCTTTTTGACCCAGCTTCTGTTTTAGTTCTGATGGGTGAGCTCCTGGGCTTCCCCTTTGGCCCCGAGCCCACAGTCCATAGGACTCTGCTATCCCCTGAGCACCACATGTGAGCCCTATTCCGGCTGACGTGCTGCCATCCGTGGCCTGAAATGCAAGTGGAGCGGCTCCTCCAGCCGGGCATGTGCTGTCCCCATCACATCAATGACCTTGTGATTCCTCCCAGCAGGCTGGGATGGGGGCCTCGCTGGCCCTGTTCTGCGGATGAGCCGGCTGAGGCACACGGAGGCCAAGTACTTTCCCCTAAGACCACAGGGCTAGGAAGCCACGGTCAGGATTCAAGTCCGGATCCCCCGGACTTCAGTCCTTCCCAGGGCGGTGTTCTACGCTTGAGCCCATGAAGACTTGTGTGCCTGTCCCAGGCCAGCTGTGATTAGAGCAGAAAGCGAGCGGTGTCAGCGGGAGGCCAAGGGACGGCCCCACGAGCCCTGTGGAAGCTTCGCTAAAAGCTGAACTTGGACCCGGGAGTTGGGCGGCAGCAGCAGAGTAGACTCTTTGGGGAAAAGCCCGCTGAGCGTGAGTTAGTGTGGCCACACCAGAGTTAGCGGCTCATCCGGAAGGGGAGAAGTGTAAGCCCCACCCAGGAGCCCTGTGACCACCACCCGCCCCTGCCTACTTCCGGCCAGTAAATGAAGGCCAGTCCACGGAACCTATCACCTCACAGCCTTGAGGCTCCGGCAGTGGTGGGCCAGTGCGGTGATGCTGACAGAAACTCCCCCCGCTGCCCGCCTCTGCCCTAACCGTTCCAGCTGCTCCCAGCTCTCTCCTGTGGGTTCTTACCTCTGCACCTTTGCTTCCACTGTGCTCTCATCTGGGTCCCTTCCCCCCACCCCCCTCAATCCTCCCCATCTTCAAGGTCCAGCTCACAGGCTTCCTGAACCACACAGTCTTCCTGGGTTCACAACAGATTCTCCCTCCCCTTCCTCCTTGCTAAGAGGCTTGGGTTTTACAGGCTTAAATGCCTGGGTCCAAATCCAGCCCTGAGCTGTGTGGCCCTGGACCGGCCCCTGACCCTCTCTGAGCTTCAGCTCCCCTGTGTATAAAATGCTGATAACGGTGCTCGCCTCCCTGCTGCTTATGAGGACTAGAGGTCACATACGCTGTATACCTAGCAGCTGCCCAGCCCTTGGCAGGACTTGGAAATGGCCATCCTCGTGCTGACTCTGGTGGGTCTGTCCTGTCTCTTGCCTGCGGGTAAGGCCCGGCCTGTGCCACCTCCCTGGGGGGGTCTCTGTGTGTGGCAAGGCGTGGAGCCTCCCCACCCGGGGCCTGACTCGTGTGTGTGTATATGTGTGTGTTGGCAGCTGGACAAGATCGAGGGTGTCTTCGAGCGACCGAGTGACGAGGTCATCCGGGAGCTGTCCCGGGCCCTGCGGCAGGCACTGGGCGTATCGCTCTTTGGGATCGACATCATCATCAACAACCAGACGGGGCAGCACGCCGTCATCGACATCAACGCCTTCCCAGGTGAGCGGTGGGGCCGGGCACCGCCTTCACCGGTCTGTAGACTGACAGCCTTGGGCGGGTGGTGGGGGCCGGAGAGTCAGGCTGACCAGCTCCATCCCTCACTGTCTGGGGCCCAGGGTCGGAGCAGCCCCCGCTCAGCCTCAGCCCCACCTGCCAGTGGGTTTACAGGGCGCGTAGTGGGCCTGCAGCTAAACACGTGTTCTTTCCCCTGCCTCTCCTGGCCCGGTGCCACCAGCAGTGGCCTTTCCGGGCCAAATCTCAGCTGACCTCTTGGGCCCTTGTAGATTTAAAGAGCTGAAAGGACACTGGAGGGCATATAAATCCCAGTTTACACGCAGGGAGGGAGGGAGCAGTTGTCCCAGGTCATACGGCAGCGTAGTGGCAAGGCCGTGCTCCTCCCCCCACCCTGAGCCACCATGCTGGGGACACGCTCGGATCCGGCCAGCTCCCCGCGGCTGGGGCGTCTGCTCCATGCTGTCTGCGGCAGCCCTGAGGCGGGAAGCGCTGCCGGGCCTGCTGCCCCACCAGGCTCTGCCCTGCACCCCTCAGATCCCAACTCAGGGAGGGGCTCAGTGGGAGACATCACCCGAGAACCCTCAAGGGGACCGTTAGCTTCAGCAGTGATGGTGGTGGTGGCCCTGGGCTGAGCTACTTCACAGAGACACGTGCTGAGGCCAGGCGACTCCCCATCTCACGGCAGGTCAGGGACAGTGCTGCTTCGCTCCCTCTGGCCCAGAGCAGCCTGGGTGCTTACCCTCTCAGTGGGCATCTCTGTCTCAAGGCCGTGGCTCTTGCCTTTATTAAGCACCTGCTCTGGAGGTAGAGCCATCGTCACTGCTCAGTGGATATGAAGAGAGGAAGCGATTCCCACCCTCGGGGAGGCTAGCATCTCACGTGAGAGCCCTGCTAGCAGGAGGGCACTGCGCAGTGGGCGTCTGCAGGGAGCAGGAAGCCCCCGTGCTTGGGGAGCACCGGGCTGGGTGCTTGACGCGTGTCCCCTGCGCTGAGAGCATGTGGGCCAGGCCCGGCCAGCACCACGATTCACAGCCAAGGAAACCCAGGTTCGGGGGAGGCCCCTGCTGTCTCTGTCATGCAGTTTGTCGAAGGCCCACTGCATTCCCCAGCTGCTCCAGACAGTGCGGGGCGGCGGGGGCCCTGCCCTCGGGGGACGGGGGTGCCACGGGCTCCTCTGTGAAGCGGGAGTGGGAGCAGGGCCTGGCGAGAAGGGAGGGAGCCACCCCTAAGGATCGCCGACAGGGCCTGCGGAGGGGGACCTGTGGCCTGAGGCCTCGTGCAGCAGGGAGGTCAGAGGGGAGCCCACCGTGTGGCCGTTCACTCTGAGCAAGGTGGCGCGGCCGTCTGAGGTCTGTGTTCGTGAATAGAAATTGAGGCCCTTTGGGACAATGGCCTATTTCTCTGTAGTCACCGTGGGTGCAGCCTGGACGGAGAGGTGGGTTTTTGATGAGCGAGGGTGACGGAATGAGAGAGCACAGGGAAATTGAGGCTGCATCCGGGGAACAATTATAATAAGTCAGGATCTAAATCAGGGAGGACGTGGAGGGAACGACAGCGAAAAGGTGGCTGAGTCAGTGGATTGGGGGGACCGGGCAGGGCAATGCCCGGCTGGTGGGGTGGCGGTTCTAGAAGGATGGGGGGGGCGGGGAGGAACTCTGCAACTGAGCTGCGGATTTGTGCTGGGTCCTGAGTTGGACCTGCCCAGTCAGCACCTGTGCAACTCGGGCCGGACATTCTGAGGGCGTCCTGGGTGTTCAGAGAAGGGACGGCCACTGTGAGCCAGCGTGGATGGGGGAAGCCAAGAGGAGGCCCCTGGCGGGCCAAGCCTGAGTGATGGAGCTGAGCCCTGAGGAGACTGTGAGGGAGCCCGGTGCTGAGTTAGGCCCCGGGAGTGTGTGGGGCTTGGGGCCCAGAGGAGGCGGTGTCCAGGAGACGGGCCGCCTGGGGCCCCGCCCTCTCCCTGCCGGGTTCACGGGCCTGGCTCTGGAGTCCTCCTGGTCCTGGGCCCCCTCACCCTGTGCCTCGGGCCATGGGTGTCCGGTAGCAGCCCCGCCACCCAGGCTGCGTGCTCGGCTCTGGGCAGTGGTGACAGCAGTGGCCACCAGTGGTGCCCAGCCTGCCTGGGGACCTTTACCCCCAGGGTTTCATTTCATTCTCACAACCACACAGCGTGCAAGGGACCATCAGGATCTCCACGTACTGCCGGGCACGTGGAGCCAGGGGGCTGGGCGACACGTCCAAGGTCACATGGCTACCGGTAGTGGGGCTGGGCCTGGGCCCTGGGCCCCTGCCCTGAGGCTGCCTGCTTCTTAGCTTGAGTCGTGGGTTCAGATCCTGGCTGCGCTCACCATCTGCTGAGGCGAACCTCCGGATGGGGCGGCCTCAGCGTTGGCTCGTGCACAGCGGGACCACTTCTCCCCTCCTAGCGGAGGAGATGGCGTGTGCCCAGTGCCTGCCCCGCAGCGCTCCTTCACGCCTCAGTCCGCCCTCCCCAGGCTGCGTGGAGCCGTGGGCCGGGCCTCGTCTGGGGATGGCAGAGCTGTTGCTGAGGGAACAGCTCATGTTCCTTGGTGGCCTGTCAGCGGATCTCAGCTCTTCTCCCCTACTCGCATCTCTGCCCTGGAAACCCAGCAGCACGTCTGCCGATGGGCCGTGACTGCCCTGCCCTTCACCCCCGGCCCCAGGGCCGAGGAAGCGCCCAGTCCTAGAGTGGGGCACCCAGCACCACATGTATTCAAGGCACGGGTGGCACCAAAGGGCCTGGTTCAGATCCCAGTGCTGCTACTTAGAGCTTCGTGTCCTTGTCTGTAAAATGGAGATAACCCTCAGGTCCCGCTCCCCGGGGGCTATAAGGATGCCACGAGCAAGGAACGCGAAGCATGTAGCCGGGGGCCAGCACTTGGTGAGCCTGGATGAACGCTAGCCCTGGACATTGTCATCATACCCACCGTCACAGTGAACATGTGTCCACCTGCTGATGGCTCTTTTGGTGTTTGGGGCTGGTTACTTAACTCTGTGCCTGCATTTCCTCATCTGGAAAATGGGGACAGAGGGTTGCGATGATCAAGTGAGGGAGCGTTGAGCAGGGCAAGTGCTGTGCATGCCAGCGTATACCCAGTTTTGTTTTTCCCCTGGGCGCCTCTGCTTGCCCCTCTCAGCCTCGGGCTCCCTCAAAACCACAGCACTGTTTGCTGGACACATAAGAGCGTGCGCAGTGAGGCAGCCCCATCTGCCTGGCCCCTGGGCAGCCTTTTCTGTACGAGCTAACGCACCTGCCCAAGTCCAAACCTTCATTCTCCCGCAGCTCGTGCCAACGGCTGTGAAGACCATCCCAGAGGACGTGCGAGGGGTCGGCACCTCTCAGCACCAGGCCTGGTGTCAGCGATGGGGTCACATCCCAGGGCAGGGGGTGGTACCTGGGCCCCCTCCCGATGCAGGCACGCTGTCCCTTTTTGGGGACCTGCTTTCTGTCCCGATCGTTGTTCTTGCAGCTGTGTGCCCGGTTCTCATTGCTGCAAATTGGTTCAGGCAGGCGGGGGCGGGGGCACCCACCCCGTGTCAAATTTCTTTCGAAGCAGCTTTCAGAAGTCAGCAAAATCCTCGAGCTAGATCCGAAATTTGCTCGATGGGTGGCTCTGAGGACTGTTTGCTGACATTCGCAATTACATCTGTGATGGGAAACGCAGGCCCCAGGTGGGTACCGGCGGTTTCTCTTCAGGAGATCTGGGCCCGCTCGTTAGGGAAGTGGTGTTAGTGTGGTGGCCTTGTTGGGGGTGCCCAGAGTACGCAGCATGGCGGGCCTCCTTGCAGGTATTGATACTTCGGGGGTGACAGGGAAATGGACTCAGTTCCAGGAGCAGCTGCCGTTACTCAGGGCTCACCCACGTTCCAGCCCTCCCAGTCCTGCCCACAGGAGCCCCCCTTCCCCCGTCCTCAGTTCACACACAGGGAAGCTGGAGCTGGGCCACGTGGAGGAGGAGGGGTGTTTCTGATTCAGAGCTGGAGGAGCGGGCCTTCTGTCCTGCCACCTCTGGCCGCTCCACCTCCCCCGCATGATGGCATCAGACCACGTCGGGAGGGGGGTGATTAAATGAGATGCCAAAGCTGTGCTCAGCAGGGACAGGGCGCTTTCTCAGCGGCTTCTCACCCTCCGGGGCCCCTCGGGGCCGCACGCACGGGGCTCGGAGTCCAGGCTGTGTGCACTCGCCCAGCCCTCGTGGGCCCGGGAGCCCCTTCGCGCCCCCCGCCCCCACCTGGCTCAGCGTGCCGTCTGTCTCTCCCACCCCCAGGCTACGAGGGCGTGAGCGAGTTCTTCACGGACCTCCTGAACCACATCACCACCGTGCTGCAGGGCCAGAGCGCGGCCGCGGCCGGCACGGGGGACGCGGCCCCGCTGAGGCACAGCAGGCTCCTGGCGGAGCAGGCGGGCGGCCTGGCGGCCGAGCGGACGTGCAGCGCCAGCCCCGGCTGCTGCAGCAGCATGATGGGCCAGGAGCCGCCCTGGACGGCCGAGGCCGACGTGGGCGGCGTGGGCGCGGGCAGCACCTCCAAGCTGCCGCACCAGAGACTCGGCTGCACTGCCGCCGTGTCGCCCAGCTTCCAGCAGCACTGCGTGGCCTCGCTGGCCACCAAGGCCTCCTCCCAGTAGCCACGCACGGGGCCCGGGACCCTGAGGGGCAGCGCGGGCTGCAGAACACACACACGCTGGGCGAGCAGCTCCCGACGGTGACGCTACTACTAAGAATTCCCAAGGATCTGATTCTCCTTCTCCTTTTATTTTTAATTGTCAACCTGATTCTCTGATGTCATGATCTACATGAGGGGTGGGGGTGGGGACGGAAGAGAACCCCAAGCGGTCCAGCCTCGCGGAAGAGGGACAATCCCGCCTGATTCCTGCTGTGCAGATCTCTCCACTGAGTTTACACACGCTTGTGTTTTCAACACTAGGTCTGAATGTGAGGTGGGGTGTGCGTGCGTGCGTGTGTGGGGGTGTGCGTGCGTGTGCGTGGTCGCCGTGCGTGTGTGAGTGCCCGAGCACGTCCACGTCTGTTCTTCTCAATGGCTGCTGTGGCCCAGGCCTCGGGGACCCTGGAGCAGGCCATCCCTGGTCAGGCTGTCGGCGGCTGAGCAGAGCCAGCAAACGGTTGCCCGTCTCTCTTCTCTCCAAGCCGCCACACCAGGCCTGGCCCCGTTTCCCTTACCGCTGGCTTAAAGCCCCATCCGGTGTGCAGCTGCCCCCTCCCGAAAGCAGGAGGAGCCAGGGGAAGCAGGAGGCCCCAGATACCATTTCCTTGCGGATTCCACGCGGGGAGTCTGGGCTGTGGTCCACCTGCTGCCCGCTCACGAAAGCAGAGGAGGAGGAGGCTTCCCTGGGAAGGCCACAGCCCTGGGTCGGCTGCCTTTCTCCACATGCAGCTCCCTGGAGTCCACTAGGCCCGTCAGCACGTGTCCCACGCAACGGGGCCTCCTTCCCTGACCAAGCGCCACTGCTCCCTGGACCCGGGAGGAGCCTGCCTGGCTGGGAACCTCTGGGCTGATCCTGCTTGTGCCAAGGATTTGTGCTGTGACTTTGGGCCAATCATTCCAAGAGTCGCCGGGCAGTCATGACCAGGGAACTCAAGGGCAGGCTTGACGCCCTGGCCCCTACAGTGCGGCCTGTGTCTCCGTGACGTCAACCCAGATGAGCGTCTCCTTGGCATCGAGGCGATTTGGGGCTCTCCCCCCAGGCAGGAGGAGGCTGCGCGTTGCTCCACACCTACCCAGAAAGCCTGATCCACCCCTTTCATGCTCGCTGCCAGCCCCAAGCACTAAGCCAGCCAGGTGCGAGGGGGCTTGCAGCCCCAGAGGCGAGAAAGCACATTACCCGCTTCTCCTATTAGAGTCACCCCAGCCCCTGATGGCAGCAGACAGACCACCAGCTGATCAGTCCAATCCCGAGGTCCAGGCAGGCCGGCAGCCCCCTTTGCAGAGAAGGGGATCAGTGAGGGGCTTTGTCAGTCCTCGGGCCGTGTGACCATCCGGCGGGATGCATAGGACCCCCTGAGCATAGCCTTGGGTCTTCTCTCATCAGTCCCTCTTGAGGAAGAGGAACAGGCCTCTGGGCCGTCCTGCGTGGTCCAGGGAGGATGGACTGAGAGCGGCCGCTGAGCTGGGCGCTCAGACACCTTCAGGCCTGGTCAGCAGGGACGTGGCGGTCGCCCACTTTGGGAAAGGAAGGGCTGGGGGGAGGGCGGCTGCCGTCAGAAGTGCCCAGCTGTCCTAGAAACCACGGGCCCTCCGACCACCGTGTTTACACGACTTGAGTGTTGAACCCTGATTATAATGTCTGTACGTCGCCTTTCCTAGCCTAACCCCAAGCGCCGGGGGAGCAGGAAAGCGTGGCCGGCCTCTTGCACTGCTTTGTCTCCAAAATAAACTACTGAAATCAAACTGCATTTCACACGTGTTTACAAAACGTTGCTAAGCTCCTGTGCCCTCCTCCAGTCTTTTAATAAAACAGCTTTACCTTTCTGAGTCAAATTCCCGTCCTGAACCGAGCCAGGACAGGTCGGGGGTGCAGGGTGACCCGGTGCCAGGTGGGGCCCCTGGCCACATCGTGTCCTGTTTAATCGATGCCTCCCCTCCGGGTCCCACACGTTAGCGTCCAGGGCCCAGATATCAAGTAACTGTTTTGCAGTGACGTGGCACTTTCCACCAGCCTCCATGCGGGTGGCCAAAAGGGTGGGGAAACCGAGGGGCCGGGTTAGGCTTCATAAAGGCCCAGGAGCTGCGTGGTGGGTGGTGGGGAAGGGACTGGCCACTCTCGAGGGCATGTGTGGGCCTCTCCCCGGGCCCAGCGTCTCTGCAGGCGTGGAGGGACCTGTGTCGGAGAGAGTAGACGGGGAGAGGGTTGTGAGCAGCAATGAGGTCTCACCAAGCGACCCCCATCCTCAGTGTCACCTGATGCACGCTGGCCGGGTCCCGGGACACCGGCCATGGAGTCGGTCTCCTCTTAGGTCTCCGTGTCCCTGGCCCTGGGGCTTCCGCATCAGGGGAAGACAGACCCCCTCAAGGCCCTCAGCCTTCGCGGTCTCTTCTTCCCCAGGGCTGGGTGCTGCTGCCTCTGGCCACTCTCAGCACCTTCGAGGGCCCGTGGGGAGGGCCTGCTGTGGTGTACACGTGTGGTGCCTGGAGCCGGCCCTGCTGGTATCCCGGGAGCAGTTGGGACTCTCCTCCCCAAGCTGTTTTGCCAGTTGGTGGGCCTGTTGGGGGCCGTGCCCTGTGGCACCTGGGTGGTGGTCAGTGGCTGGGGCTGCCGAAGGGCTCCAGGAGCAAGTGGCGGGGCCACATTTTGCCTGAGGCCTTGGGTAGGTTCCGAGGGTCACTTGCAAGGTCTCTGCCCTGGGCAGCCTGGAGCGGAGGCTGCGGGCCGGGTTCTGCTTGCAGGTTATATCACGATGTGGTTCCACAAGCACTCAGCCCCAACCGAGTATAGGAGCTGGATGTCTCCTCCCCACGAGAGCGTGGGGGGCGGGGGGGTTGCCCTTGGCAGCATGGGTTTGCAGCGCGGGGTGGGTCGGGCTGGACCAGAGATCCTGCAGCATCACCGGCAGGAGACGGACGCAGCTGGAGTCCCCGGGGAGTTTTATGGGGCATTGTCTGAGTTAATGCCATCAGTGAGGGAGAAAACAACCTGCAGAAAGGATTCCTCTTTACCCAGAGGACTGCCATGTGCGCTGTATGGAAGGTTGAAGGACCCTGGCAGGAAGCCGTCCTTTAATCCAATTGGGAAGCAGCTGTCGTCTGCCCTGCGGCCCCTCTAGGACCGAGGGACACTGCGGCGCCCTGTCCTTGCTGGAAGACTGGTCCTCAGCTCAGGGACTCGCAGGCCGCTGGCCACACAGAACCATTGAATGGCTTCACTGGTGTCCCTGGGGTTTGCATCTGCCCTCCCCTCTCCCCCCCTAGAAACTGACCCTTCACCCAACGGGATCCCCGACAGCTCGTGTCTCTTCCCGGGCTATGGCTCAAGGGCCCCTGAGCTCCAGAGACCTTGAGCGGCGTGCTGGCTGTCCTGAAGGAGCACAGCCCCTGCACGTGGCTTACCACGAGGTAGAGGAGTGTATCCACCCTTGACGAAGGTTCTGGCCTCCTCGGTGAGCCTGGCCACGCCCTGATGCCACACACACCGCCCTGCCCGTGCCAGAGCCTGAGCGTGAGATGCTGCGGCCGAGGCCTCCAGACAGGCGGTTCTCCTGTCGGTCCTGCCCTCCGTGCGCAAGGCCCTGCCTCTGCCCCTTCTCTGCACAGCCTTGCCAGTGTGATCTTGGAATGGCCCTCCACCCACATGCTGTTTACTGGAGAGCCGACTGTTGGCATGGAAGCACCCGGGCCCTTTTCCTTCTGGTTCCGACCACCAGGCCCCACCCAGACCACCTGGGGCCTTTTCCAGAAATGGTTGCATTTCCCCTCTACTTCCAGAGTTGCCCATGACCTGGCGACTTGGAGGGACTCTTTCCCACAGCCAGACCAACCTCGGCTGCCGGGGCTGGGTGTGGACCCCACCTCTTTGAAGCTTGCTTTCTCTTTCGAAAAGCTTCTCCCACAGTGATTTCACCAAGACGTTGGCAGTTCCAGTTTCGGCGCTGACACCTGTGCTTTGTGACAAACGTTTGTTTCAATCCTGTTCACGAGCCACGTTTGCCAGAACCCCAAGCTGGCTCGTACTGAGTTTGTGTGCATACGTGTATATAATGTTTATGTGAATCTATATGTACTATGTGTAAAATCACGGCTTCTGTAAAAACCAAGAACCTCTGGCTCTTTTGACTTGGTTGCACTTCTGCCCCGTGTGTTTATGACAACACAGGTGGCCCATCTCTGGGATGGGGTATCTGTGTTCTCTTTATCTGCTAAGTGGTCTTGGTGGTGGGTGTCCTGATAGTTGACTAAATACAGTTAGTGCTGTGTTTGTTATTTCGGTAATTGTTGGGGATGGGGCGTAAACCTGTCCCTTTGAAACATGTGAATAAACACCTCATGGCGCCAGCTCTTTGGAGGGTGTCCCTCCGTGCTTCAGGGGATGAGAGGCAGCAGCAGCCCCCTCGCCGGACTCAGGAGAGGCCCAGACTTGCCAAGAACCCTCAAGTGACTTGTATCGCCATTGTAGTGGTTTTCTGGTCCAGGCTGTCTAGACCCTCGAATCCTCACCATGATCTGGTGAGGAGGTCATAAGTATTGTCCCCATTTTATAGATGAGGCTCCAAGAGCACCAGGAATGCTTGTCCAAGCTCTACAGCTAGGCTGGGGATTCCAGGCCCACATTCTCTGGGCAGTGTGTTTCTTGAAGTCAGGGCTTGTCCGGGCCACTCCTGTGTGCCCAGGCCTGCCGGGCCCATAGCAGCTGCTCACGGGTGTTTGTTGAATGACTGAATGATCGGCCCTGATATTCAGCTGGTCCACACCGGTCCAGCACACCAGCCTGTCTGTTCTGGTTGCATAATCCTGCAGCCCCCGTGGTTAAACGTTTTGGGCATCATTCCTGCCTGTGACTTCGATGAGTCATCTCACCCTGTGAGCCTCAGTTTCCTCGTTCTCAAAACTGCGACTAAGACTGCCGTGCTATAGTGAACCATTAAGTTCAAGAACTTCAGACGTCCCAGAGTCCTGTGCACGTATCAGGTCAGAGGGGATGACAGATTTATGCCGAGGGGGGCCTGCAGCTCAGAGGCCCAGGTCAGGAAGTCCAAAGCTGGCTGGGGCCTGTGGCCTTGGTGACAGGCACTAAACCGGGGCTTGTCAGGGCTTCCACCCAGCAGAGAGAGAACAGAGGCTGTTTTCCCAAACTGGCCCCACCCCTGCATGGCCCAGTTCATGTGTGGCTGGGAGATAGGGGAAGAGTGTTATTTAATCCCACACATGCTTTGGGGCAGGTGTCGGCACCATTTTACAGATGGAAACTGATACTTCAAGCAGCAATGTCACTTGCCCACGATCCCCTGGCTGGAAAGTGGCCCAGAGGCACCCCAGGGGAAGTGAACCTCCCCCTTGTCCTTTTGCCTGAAATCCAGTCCATCCTACCCCACTTGGAGTCAAGGCGGGGGAAGGTTCAAAGAAACAGGAAAGAGCCCAGAGCAGATTTATTTATCCTTAGATAAATTTTGTACAGTGTATGTTAGAGTCAGGAGTTCTCAGCTTTCACCCAAAAGTCAGAAGTTATTGCAGTTGTGCCCAATGGCTCTAATGGTGGAAGGGAAGCTTCGAGAAAGCTGCCCGTGTTCAGAGAGAGGAAAATTGTTTAAAGTCAGGGGTCCGCCCTGCGGGGGCCACACTGAGGCAGGGGTCAAGTACAGGAGGAAAGGAGCGTAGGGGCAACAGGGTGGCTTGGGCTTGGGCAGGTTGGGGGCGGTCTCCCTACCGGAAGCAGCGCCCAGGCCATCTGGCCAAGACCTGCCAAGGGGACAACAGAGCCAGGACCACAGGGTGCCTCGGGGCCCTGGCTGGTGGGGCCAGCCGGCGCCTCAGCCCCGCCGTAGCCCCTGCAGCTCGTGGGCCACCTTCTCCAGCTCCGCCTCGATGGCCGACAGGCTCTCCAGCTCCTGGTCCTAGGAGAGAATGTGAAGAGTCCCACGGGGACTGGCCCAGGGAGCCTGTGCCAGCAGCGTGGGGCATGCAGACAGACTGGTTGTGCCCGGGTTAGCTGTGTGGCCTTGGACAGGTGGCTTTGCCTTTCTGGGTCTCAAGGGCCTCATCTGTTCCATGGGGGCAGTGATGCCGCCCTGCGGGGCTGCTCTGAGGGGCACTGGGCGCAGAAATGTGCCCTGGTGGACGCAGGCCCACCGCCCCCTGAATGGCTCTGGGCAGGCACACGGAAAACGAAGCCTCCGGTGCCCTTCAGAGCACCTTCCAGTGCCCCGACCCCAAGGCCTAGACTGTGACGATGGCTTCCTGGGTGAGGCCGTGCCTGGGTTTCCTGTCTGCCACGGGCCTTCCTACCTGAGGGGTCAGCAGTCTGTGGCCCAGGTTTCAGGACGTGAGACCTGCCTAGGGCTGGGCTTGCATCCTCAGTCCCAGTCACTGGGTGCCCAAGCTCCAGCTGCCAGGGTGGTCCAGGGCAGCAGGGGACCCTCTGGGACTGACACCCACAGAGCATGCCCTCAGACTCTGAGCAGGGGTCAGGGAAGGCCACGCCCCAGCTTTGACCTGAGAGGGGTGGTCTTCCTGGGGTCCCTGCCTGATGCCAAGCAGAGGGCACCCACCTGGGGCCCAGTCAGAATAGATGGATGATGGTTGCCATGGAAACAGGGACCCCAGAGGCCCCCATCTTGGAGTAGCCCCCGGGCAGGAGTTCTGTAATTCTGGGGCTGTTTCTAAGATCTTTGGGCTAAGTGGATGGGGCCCTGCTCCGTCCTGTCCACAGGACTCAGGGGTCTCCGTTTCTCCACCCTGCAGTCCAAGCCTCCCTCTGCCTGTGGAGAAGGGAAGCTGGAGGGTGCCCCAAGGCACCTGGCTCTGTCCAGCTTCTGTGGGTGGGGAAGGCAACGATCAAAGGTGCCCAGCCTTGGGGAGGGGTGGGGGGCAGGCTGCTGCTTCCTGGAGCCCCGTCCCCTCAGTCCTTGGAGACATAGGCAGGTGACCTCTCTTAGCGCCAGCTCCCAAGAAGGAGGCTCCTTCCTCTCAGGCTGCTGGGACCCTGGTCCCAGGCCCAGAGAATGGCTCGGGGACCCAAGGAAGGGACCACATCCTCTTCTGGGTGGGCAGAGAAGAGCACTGGGGCCAGAGCCTTGAACATGTCCCACCCCCATAAGGCCCCGATTCCCACCTGGGCACTGAGACCTGAAGACCCCCCCAAGGCCTCCTCCAGCCCCAAGGTGGTGTCGCCAGCCTGCCCCAAAGTCCCATCCCATCCCCTCCTATGGGACCATCCGTGTCCCTGCACCCCACTGAGCTTCCCAAGCAGCCCTGGGCATGGCCAGGTTTTCAGAGCTCGCGTGCATTCTGATCATGATGATGAGGTGAGCAGAAAGGACTTCTTACCCCCTTTTCACAAATGGGGACACCGATGAGGCTCAGAGAAGGGGAGTGACTGGCCCAAGGTCACCCAGCTAGGAGGCAGGACCCAGGTCTTCTGGCACAGGTCCGTGCCTTCCCCACCCATCACCACCAGGCCCTGAGGTCCAGCTGGCCCTGCCCCTGCTGCCTTCGCCATCGGGGTGGGAGGCAGGGCCTGAACCTGGGAGGAGGGTGTGGTTGGGCTGCATGGGTACAGGAGAGGACATGGCTGGACCAACAGTAGGGCCTTCCCAGGATGACTCCAGTGTCCCCTCCTGCCGTGCCCTCCCAGCTCTCAAGGCCAATGCTGCCCTGAGCCTGGATCCCCCAGGCAGCAAGTAGCCCTCCCCAGGCCAGTCCCTGCCAGGTCTTTTTAGTTTCCAAGCTCTCTCCATCCAAAGCTCCAAGCTCCACCAGTCAGTCACTCCCTTGTCCTGCTCCCAAGCCTGCAGAGGCTCCCTATTGCCTTCAGGACAAAGTCCCCGCCCAGCATCTCTGGGAACGGGCTTGACTCACCAGCTCTCCAGCTTCTGTCTCCTGTCCGCCAGCTTTCCTGGGTGCCCCCCTCCATGAGCTGGGGTTCACTTGCCCCCCTGACTGACACACCCTTTCCCCTGTCCCTTCCCAGCTTCCCGAGAGCCCCCTGTCTGAGTGCCCCTCCAGTCCCAGACTCCAGGGGGGACAGTGTCCCCTCAGTGGTGCAGGGGCCACATGCCTGGTTGCAGCTGACCCCCAGCTGGGCCCATGCTCCCGGGGCCTGGCCCAGGGCCGGCTCCCCCCGCCCATACCAACCTCTGGTCTGCGGTTGGCGCTGCCCTCCTCCTCTTTCTTCTCCTCCTGGTAGCCACGCACCGGTAGGGGCAGGCCCGCCTCGACGCTGTCCTCCCGGGAGGATGGCCTCCAGCCTCGTGGCAGCTGCAGCCCAGGACCGCTGAAGTCGTAGCCCCGGGCCCGTAAGGAGAGCTTCATGGCCCGGTCCGGGTCCTCCTCCGCCGCCTCCCCCTGCGGCCGCCTCTCGGCGGTCAGCTCCTTGGCCAGCTGGTCCATCGCGCTCCGTCGCTTGGCATCCTCCCACTCCTTGGGGAGCCGCCCCTCCCCCTCCTGCTCAGGCTGCGCGCTCTTCCCGCCCCGGAAGAGGCCTTGCGGGGCCCCTGCCGTCGCCTCCTCCTGCAGGCAATGGTCCCGCTCCCCCTTCCCCTTGGGGGATGGCGCCTCCTCAGCCCCAGTCTTCCCGGCTCCATCCACAGCCAGAGCCTCGGGCCAACCTGGAGCAGGCGGTGGACAAGAGCAGGGGAATGAGGGAGGCACCGTCACTTTCCCCAGTCCCTGTCACTCCCCGGGGCCTCTCTGTGGCCACGGTTGGGACCACAGAACCCGTAGGTGGGGTCCAGCTCAGCCCCTCACAACGGATTCCATCGGGAGGGAAAAGCCATCTTGACACCGTGCTTTACAAGACCCACTAAAGCTCTGAGGGGTGGGTTGGCCAGAGTCTGCCTCTTCCTTCGGCCCTCTCACCCCAGAAGCCCTGACCCGGGGGTCACCCACCTGGGGAGGGAGGGAAGACCCTGACCAGGGCCTCACGAGGAGCCAGGGGCTTTCCTAAACCCTGGGTGAAGCTAACAGTGTCCCCAGACCAGCCTGTTGCCACCTGTCATGCTGTCCCTCTGTTCCCAAAGCCCACCTACCCACGCTGCAAAGTCCCTCTCCCCTCCGGGGGTGGGGTGGGGGTGCTGGGGAGGGGCTATGTGGAACAGTGGGAGATGCAGGGTTTTGGAGTCAGACGAGCCTGGGTTGGAATCTCAGCTTTTACACAAATTAGCTGTGTGACCATGGGCAAATTACTTAACCTCTCTGAGCCTTGGTTTCCCATCAGGCAAATGGAGATAATACCTACCTTTCAGGGTTGTCGTGAAGGTGGAATGAGATTGTGGGTGAGGCCCCCCCTCCGTCCCATCGCCCTCTCCCCAACACATTTGTTGGTGTCTCAGACGTCATACATACTCTCACCCCTCTGCATCTCCTTGTAGCCGAGGCTCGGGTGGGGGTTAAATGCTGCGGTGGGGGCGCTTTCTTCCTCCGGGACAGCCTCCTCTCCAGCCTCGGCCTCCTCTTCTCTCTTTGCCTGCTGCCCTTGCTCGGCACTCAGGCCCTTCTCTCTGCCCACTGGACCCTGGGAGGGGCCCTCGCTGTCCTCCTCGGCCTGTGGGCCTGGTTGTTTCTGGCTGGAGAGGCTGGCTAGGGGGTGGGTATTGGAGGAGGCCTCCTCCTCCCCTGGGGCCTGGTTGTCCTCCTCAGGCTTGGACCCCTGCCCAAGCTCCGGGGAGGCCTGAGGCCTGGGTCCATCCGCATCTTCACCATTCCTCTCCACCTCTTTAGAATCTCCTCTTTTTTCCATAGCATCCTTGGAGGACGCCTCTTCTGTCCCCTCTACAGAAACAACAGAGCAAAGTCAGGCCCTGAGGACCAGGCTGCACGTGGGATCTCCCCAGAGACCAATTTCATATCTTAACCACTGTATCTCTTGGCTTCCAGTAAGCCCAGCCCAAGACACCCATGAGAGAATTAGGGTTGCCCTCTCCATGTCTAGGTTTGACCTGAGGGCAACTGGATTATGTTTCTTTCTCTGTAATTCTACCTCTCGAAGCAAGATGTGATTTTCTTTTTTCTAAAAAGACCTTGAAAATGACCCCAGAAGATAGAGCCTTGAATTTAAAATTAAGACAGCAGTTGAATTGCTGTGTGATCTTGGGCAAGTTCCTTAACCTCTCTGTGTAAGAGGCACCATTACTGCAACTTCATTCTCCCCTCTGTGCAGGTATTCTGTCTTGAGCATCCTGTGAAAGTGCTCAATTCCTCAATGTTTGTCAGGTTTCATTAAAAGGTATTTTCTTGTAGCTGCTTTGAAGACAGCCTTCTAACTAGTAAAAATCCTTCCCACTGCTAGAATGATCACTGTTGAACAAGACACTACCAAGTACATTCCATCATTTGACTCCAGGACTCCAGGTGGAAAAGCTCCCATGCCCATTTGACAGAAACTCAAACCAATTCTCAGAAAGGTAAGGTGGTCTGTGCTTGCAGTCAGCAGTGCTGAGCCTTGAACCCAAGCTTCCAAATGCCAAGTACTGGGTGCTCTTTGCACTGACATGTGGCTGCCACCCCCATTAATGCTACACTATTCCCCTCCTACAGCCCATGGCAGACATCTAGAGTCAACCAGACACTCATTTCCATGGAGCCAAAATGTGGGAGTCCCTGCTGTGCCCCCAGCAGCCACTAGGGTGACAGGCCTGGCCAATGCAAGGGCACCTCGGCCACACCAGCAGGCTTCCCCTCTCAGCCCCGACAGAAGACCACTGAGATCCCCGCTCTTAGGAACTGGCCCTATTCACTCACCTTCCACATGCAAAGAGCAGGGCTGCAGGGGCCACTGTGTGGCTGTTTCTAGGCAGAAAGGTGAGTAGCAGAGCATCCCCTTGACCTAAGCCATGATCCGTGACCCCTAAAAGCTCTCTGGTTTCAAGAAAGATGATCCAGGTTCATTTAGGGTTTCAAACCTACCCCTCTGGGATCCTGCTGCCACTAGGCTATGCTAAGGCACCACTAATTCCCAGGAGGGCAGGCGCTGGGGGTGGGGACCCCGTTGCGGTGGCCACTGGGAAGAGTCGAAGCTGCCCATCTGCCAGGCCAGAGACCTCCTGCCCGAGAGTGTCAGTCCCTGAAGTGGGCAGATGGGACCGATCAAGGGCTTTGGAGTGAGACAGACCCAGAGTCACATCTCCAATTATGCCTTGGGAAGGTACTTCAACCTCCCTGGGACTCAGTTTCCCCATTTGTAAAGAGAAGGAAATATGAGCTACCTTACAAGGGCCTAAAGGAGGGGCTTCTGACTCCCAGGAACCCTCGATCTATCATATGTACTGTTATTTTCATCCTCCCTCCCCTGGTCCCTGGCCAGACTGGTCGGCACTGACCCTTCAGCTCGGCCTGGTCATTCTGCTTCTCAAGAACCTCTGAGAGTTCATCCTCATAACTGCTGTGTTTCTTCTGCTGATGTGCCCTCTCCTTGGCTCCTGTATGAAAAACGGAGAAAAAGGTCCCATTTGGTCTGAGCTCCACATGTTTGTCTGTGAGAGGGAAGGCCTCTGTTTCCTCATCTGTAAAGTGGGCACATCATGTTCTGGGCTTGCCCCGTGAGAGACCGAGGGGGTAGGAGCTGGTGGGGGTTGGTAAGGGCTGGCCGCCCCCTCCTGGCCCCATCACCTCTCCAGACTCCATTTCTCACCCAGAAAATAAGAACAAGCCCTGCCTGCTGGCTCATGGAGCAACAAAGGCGCAGATGGAGCAGACGGTCCCAGGGGCAGAAGTAGAGAGTGGAGGGCCCTCAGGACCTGGCTCGTAGCTAGGGGACCCTGCAGCAAGAGGTAATAGTGACTGCTTGTCCCCTCATGGGCGCTCTTGATTCGGGCAACCCCTGTTCCCCCTGGACCCCATAAGCCCAGGCTGAGCTCTTGTCTGCATCCAAGCCCAGGGTCAGCACCAGAGACCCTTCTCCCTGCATCAGCCCCTGCACCAGGCTATGCTGTCTGCTCTGTCTCCACCCATCCCTGGTTCTTGATGGTGGCCCGGGCCAGGCCAACTCTGCAGCTGCTGGTGATTTTTTCCCATGGTGAGAATTTCTGGGGTGGCCAGAGCAGGCTGACATGGGGGCTGTGGGCCGGGGGTACGTGCAGATCTGGCCCCCGGCCGACTGGGGTCCACACTTCTTGGTTAATTCCTTGCTCTGTGACCTTGGGTGACTTGGGCGATCCAAGACCTGGTTGCTCATCTATAAAACAGGGTTGCTGCATGGTAAATGCTAGGATAGAGGTGTGCAGAAGACATGAGAGTACAGAAGAGGGAGTGGGTGGATGAGTGGATGTATGGGTAGATGGATGGATGGATGGACAGAGAGACATATAGATCTATCCCATACTCTTTTTTTTTTTGCGGTACGCAGGCCTCTCACTGTTGTGGCCCCTCCCGTTGCGGAGCACAGGCTCCGGACGCGCAGGCTCAGCGGCCATGGCTCACGGGCCCAGCCGCTCCGCGGCATGTGGGATCTTCCCGGACCGGGGCACGAACCCGTGTCCCCTGCATCGGCAGGCGGACTCTCAACCACTGCGCCACCAGGGAAGCCCTATCCCATACGCTTTTAATAGAAAATAATAATGTACCTGTATATTGGACACTGTTTATATTAGACACACACACTGTGTGTGTATGTGTGTAAACAGATGTTTCAGGACACATCCCCTATAGTAGTCTCCATTGACATTATATTTAATTATTTAAATGCAGTAAGTCAGTCACTCAATACTTAATTTAAAAATTATCATACTGCACTCCTAGCAACGATATGCGGTGGATGTTGTCTTCCAGGAGGACGAGCGAGTGAGAGAAAGAATGGCGTGCTAACTTGGGGAGGGTCTCAGGGAGCCCTCCTGCTGTGGTTATTTTCACTTGCCACCTCCCCAGATCCCTCTCCATTCTCACACATGGCCCAGTCTGCCCCAGAAGCCTCAAGGTGGGGGCCTTCCCTGAGCCCCAGCAGCCTTCATGCCCTCCACCCTACCCCATCCAAGACACAAGCCCAGCCTTAAAGATGGGCCCTCACTTTCTTTAGAGGGAGACGCAAGATTCATGCTTGAGGGCCATTCTCAGGGAGAAGCACAAGGGTGCCTATGGCCCTGCCCCAAATAAAAGCCACTTCCCCCAGGGAGTCAGCCTGGGGCAGATGCAGGACCAGAACCCATTGTTTCCAATTTGCCAGGGAGGCCTCTGCACCTCACATGAACCCAAGATGGAGCCTGGGGCTGGGCAGAGCAGCTAACTCTGTGGGATGACATCAGCCTAACCCTCCTTCCCAGCATCCTATCCAGGCTCTGCTTGAACATCCTCAGTGACAAGGCGCTCACTACCTCACAAAATCACTCCATTCCCAAGAGCATCAGTAGATTTTCTTAACCTCTTGGAGAAAGCCATGTCTCGCTCTGAAAGCACACTGAAAGTCTGGTCTGTGTTTTGGGGCAAGCAAGACCCTGCTTCTCCCATCTCCCCCTTGAGCAGAAGCTCACGAGGGCAAAGGGGCCCCTCCTCTCTCCTGGAGACCAATTTTCTTTTCTGTTAACAGAGAAAAGGGATCCTCTCTGCAACCTAGTCTTGAAAGTGTCCCCTCTAAAATGGCTGAACTCCAGAGACCATGGGGTATTAGAAGAGCTGCATCTGGTCTTGGGATGTCCTTAACTTACTATGTGACCTTGGACCAGTCACTCAACCTCTCTGGGCCTTGATCTCTTTAATTACATTAATTATAGACCGGACCAGGTGGCACAGAGGACCCCACCTTGCCACCCTATAATTGAAAGGCAATAACTGGGTATCAGAAACAAGACCTTGCTCAACCTGCCACCATGATTTTCTGACTCTCAGTTACTGGAATTTACTCAGATTGGCATGCAGCGGTTGGAAAATACCTTGGAGAGCGAGGTCTTGGAGCTCTTTCAGCAAATTCTGATGTCGCAGGATTGAGAGGATCCGTTCATCTGCAATGAGAAAGAGTCGTTACGGGTGGTTTCCAGAGAACAGCCCCGAAAGAGATTGCCATCAATATCTTCAGCTGAGCACAAGGAATTTCTTCTGGAAACTCAAAACCTGGGTGGTAGCAGCAAGAGTGGGTCTTGAGATAACACTTCTGAAATGACCTCCCTTCCAAGGTATCTCTCCATCTGCTATTATATCAGAAAGGTCAGCCACAGTCCCTGCACCCAGACCTTCGCCAAGAGATGGCAGCCCCTGAGGTGATGCAGGGGTGTCTCTGAGCACAACGTGTTCTTTCATCTCCACGCCTTTGCCCGTTTTCCACGCCACCCGGGGTGCTCTTTTTTCATTTTTCTACTTACTGATTTTCAACTTTTATCTTAAAGCCCAACCCCAGTGCTAATGTTGGATCTATCCAACACTGACTGCCTGCTTGGAAAGCTTTGTCCTTCTCATGCCCACCCACCCACACTGTTCTTTTATTCATCGTACATCTAGAGGGTATCTACCGGGTGCCAGGGGTTGTTCTCGGCGCTGGGGATATAGCACGCAAAGCCTTGTCCACAGGGACCTCACGTTCTGGTGGCTCGCTGTTCCAGCCCTGGTTTCATTCTGCCCAGGATTCTGGTTAATTGTGTTCATATCTGTCCCTTCTGCTAGTCTGTAAGCTCTGGGCTCACAGGGGCTGTAAGCCCTTCATCTCTCTATACCACCCTGCACAGGCCTGGCTGAGGCAGGCACTTGGTCAGTGACTACTGAATTAAATCACTGAATTCCATCCAAAACCACACCCCATGTCCTTGCCCCCCAGCCCAGCAGGCAGCAGCCCCTCACCCCAAGCCTGGCCCATACCTCCTCGGAGTGTCTCGAAACACTCCTGGCTGACAGGCATGGGGCTGGGCTTGGAGAGCGTGTCAGAAATGACCTCCACGATGCACTTCATCACCTGGGAAGAGATTGGGGCAGGTTGGGGCTGGTTTGGGCATGGGGCTCAGTTCCTTGAAGCTCCAGGGTAAATTTCTACGGAGGACATAAGGACATTCTCTTGTGTCTTTAGGAGTCCATGGACACCTAGCTCAGGGGCACAGCTCTGCTTTCTTAGCTACATAGTAACAGCAATAGTAATAATTAAAAACAAAACCAAAAAACCTTACACAGTGCTTACCAAGTGCCAGGCACCCCAATCACCAGGCCGGCAGGAGCCCCTCTAAGGTGAGGGTGGGTACCCCGTACCCTCTCATCCCAAGGGTTTCTCTGAAGATGGGGAAGCTGCTCCTGGGCATTAGGGGTGTGTCTTGCAAAAGTACTTTAGTCTTGCAGATGCCCAAAAGGTCAGCTATCTCCAGGAGGCCTTTCTGGACCACCCAGTGGAGAACAAAGACCTTTCCTGGCTCTACCCTGTCTGGAAACAAGACTTGGAAAACTCTCTCTAGATATCCATGGTGTTGTCACATGCAGGGAGTGACAGCCTCACAGTCTGGCTCCACAGTCACCCACCAGGTGAATCCCCTGGCTGGATGTGGGCACACATCTATCTGCTACATCTGGGTGTCCATCCCAGGCCGACAGCAGCCATATCTCTGAAAGTCTTGTCTAGTGCCCAGCAAGGTGCTATGGATAATCAGGCAGCCAATAAGTGAATGATATCTGAAGATGGTGCCAACCGTAGTGTGATATCCTAGCTGTGTGATCTTGGGCAAGCGACTTGACCTCTCTGAGCCTCAATTTCCTCATCTGTAAAATGGGAGTGAGAAGACCTTCCCAACTCCCCTCCCAGGGTGATGAGGCACAGATGGGAAAATACTCTATAATGCATGAAGTGACACACACACCCAGGGAGGGATTCACGACTCCCAACCTGCTTCAGCTGCCTAGAGTTGGCCAGAGGAGCAGGAGGTGTCAGACACGCAACAGGCAACACTGGTGGGGAGTGGGGGGGGCGGGAGGCTGTGTCTACGGGATGCCAAGGCAGCCCATCCGAAGATCCAGGATGGCAAACAGGCTCTACGGTAGTCATGGCATCCTAGGTTAAAACGTGCAGGTCTTCACCAGCTGCTCCGGTGTCTCTGACCCCAGGCTGCTGAATACAAAGTGTGTCCCATAAGGGCACCTGGCAGGGAGGAGCTTATAGCCTGCACCCTATATCTCCCTGCAACCAAAAGTCTTGCACTGGGGAAATCAGGTAACCACCAGTCCATGAGGACAGATTCTGGGAGAGAGCAATTGGTTATGGGTCCCAAGAGTGATGGGGAGGTCATGAAAGGAAGCTCTAGGAATGAAAATGCTTATTTACCGAGGACCAACTATGTGCCAGGTACTTCACATGATTCCAATTCCTTACAACTCCCCTCAAAGGAAATATTATTATAGACAGGAAAAGGGGAAGCTCAGAAAAGTTAAGGAATCGTCCCAACATCACACAGCTAACAATGAGTGGTATAGGTTTAAATTTAGGGCTGTCTGTAACTAATGAATAGGAAATGAGCAAACTGAGGTTGAAATCTCTTTGATGTTTTGGGTTTCAACTACAGCCTCTCTGGAATAGAAGAAAACAGCTCCTGAAAAGGCAGGGAGTAGAAATTTCTCTGACTCCCAAGTGGAGGTATCTGTGAACATCAGAGACTGGAAAAACAGCCCCAACTCAGACACGAATGAATTTCGAGTACACACCCAACACAGAGTGTCTTTTGCTGGCCACAGAAGCCCCCACCAGTGTCTTCTAAGGCCCTTTCCTGGGTGACCTCCACCAGCAGCCCCAACTGGCTGGGACCCTGGGTGCAGGAGCCATGATCAAGAGTGTTTTCACTGTGGCCCTTTGGGAGAGCCAGCCAGGGCTTTAGTGACTGGGGGACGGGGCGGGTGTGTTGCTGGCAGGGCTCTGGGGAAGAGCAAAGCGGGAGGCCGGAGCCAGGCAGGTGAAGACTGTTCCCGCAGGTCGGTGGACAACCACAGCCTCAGAGAAGTCACCCCTGCCAGCCCGTGGTGGGCCTGTGAGATTCGGAGTGTTCAAGACAGGGGGCCTGGCACCTGGGCCCCGCAGGTAAGACACAGGCCCCATCGGGCAGCACACCCAACTCAGAGGAGGCGGGGGAAGGCCCCACAGGAGGAGAACAGGGAAATCTAGCAGACTTTGATGTCTTCTTTTGGCGAAGCCGTCCCCAGGCTCAGCAGCCGCAGTGCTGGCTCTTGGCTTTATGCTCCTGGCCCCCATGCCGGGGCATCCCCGCACCCCTTCTTACCTCAGTGTCCCCTTTATTTATAGGGCTGTTCACAGGGAGGGCAATGACTAGGAAGAAAAAGAGAGAGCTGGGGTCACTCCTCTGCTCCGAGGGGAGAACGCGGTCCTTCCAGACTGGTTCCATCAGGCGCGCTCCCTCTTAAGACCACCTCCACCCAAATGAGATGCTGAACTGATTTTATTTCCCTTCCCCAGCTGCTGCCCCACCCCCCCACCCCGGAGATGGCTCCCAGAGGCTGCACTGAGAGCCCTAACCCTTCCCCTTGGGAAAGCTCGTGCTCTGGACGGGGTGTGTGAGCCGAAAGCAAGAGCTGTGCAAACAGGCCAATGGCTGAGTGGGATCGGGCTGGGGGAGGATGAGGGAGAGGCAGAGAGACCCCAGAGGTGACAGAAAAGAGGGTGAGGGGAGCGGAAGAGATGGAAGAGGAGGACTGTGACGGGGGATGGGAGAGGTAGAAGTCAAGGGTAGACAGACGGGGGCAGAGGGAGGATGCAGGGGGAGGCAGGCGAGTGGGGAGCCCGCAGCGGTCCTCCCACCTACCCCGATGACCTTGGCCGGCCACGACGCAGAGCCGGCGCCGGCCCTGAAGCAGCCCAGACACGGGGTGGGGACGTCAGGGGACCCTGCCCCGCGGGGTCGGGAGTCCGAGTCAAAGAGTCAGGCCTGCGGGATCAGCTCCCGGGCCCCTTTGCGGGGTCGGGTGGGAGGCGAGGCGCTGTCCGTGGCGCTGAAAACTCGCCGCGCCGGAGGGAAGGCATGGAGGAGCGCGCGGCGCTGCGCGGTGCCCGGACCTCAGGGCAGGCAGGGCAAGAGCAGGCAGGGACGCCCGGGACCCTCTCCCCAAAGGCCCCGCGCTCGCTCACCTTGCCCGGCGCAGAGTAGAAGCGCTAGGACCGCTGCGGAGCGCATGGCGAACCCGGGGCGCCGAGCAGCTGGCGGTCTGGGGCCGGGCGCGGCGCGCACTGGGGCGAGGGGTGGCTGGACTGGTCGCTCCGGGCGGCCTCGGCGACACAGGCGCGGGGATGGGGGTCGCAAGGTCTCCGTGTGCGTCCGCCTGTCGATCCCCCCACCGCCTTTCCCCTCTGGGCTCGGGCACTGCAGCAGTGGCACCCTCGCGCCCCACTTATATACACCCCGGGCCCCGGAAATGACGTCATAGGACCCGCCCCTACCCTCCGGGGGTCTGGCCGCAGTTCGCAACACCCCCAGGCTCACGGGCTGTTGCTGATGGCCACCGCCTCAGACAGCTCTTGGGTGAGGCAGCGAGGAGGATATCTGGCTTCCAGGAGGCGGCACGGGGGACTCAGCGGATCGTCCACCCCTCGACAGCTCCACCGACTTGCTGTGTGTCCGTGGACAAGTCACCTCCAGTCTCTGGACCTCGTGGGCCGCCGAAGTGCGCTGAGGTCCTGCCAATTCTAGCGCACCACTCCTTGCTCCTGAGGGCCCCCTCCTGAGGGGGTCTTGCTTCCTCGATCCCACTGGCTAGAGGCATGCTCACCATTCGGGGCTCCCTCAAATATCTAGGAGGCCGTCTAGAGGTCCCCGACCCCTTGTCTGAATCAGGCCTCTCTCTCTGGCAACCCAGTTTTGTGCTTTCACGATTTCTAATATGCATTTATTTATTTGAATAACGTTTAGTCTTCATTGCTTTCATAGTCCTGAGCAGGGCACCTGACAGAGTAAATGCCCTTAACTGATAACTGTTGAATGTACTGATTGAAAGTTCAACCCACAGATGAGTGAATCCTGGGCCTTGGCCGTTGTTGGACAGCGCTCATGGGGGGTGGGGAGGGAGGGGTAGGGGACAGTTCTTGATATCAAACCGAAATAGAGGTCTTTGTAACTTGTACTCATTAGACCTCGTTCAGCCCCTTAGGATCACCTTCTTGTGGCTGATAACCCATTTGTGTGTTTGAGAACAGCTCTCACATCCTCTTGAGTGTTCTCAAAACCTGGATGGTTTGTGTGTAAGGCTGGTTTCCTCGTTTGTTTCTCTCTGCCCTGAGGCCCTTATGCTCTGGCCACATTACTGTTCTCACCCTTTGCCACCTGACCCCACTGTCATAGTGAAGCGGGTATCTGGGCAACAGTTTGGCATCAGCTGGCATCGTCCAAGAGCCCCCCCTTCTTCCTGTAACAGTCCCCTCCCATCTGCTGCTACTTCCCACTTCCCGCCCCTAAAGGAAAAGCTGGCAGAAGCTCAGAAGAGACTAAAAAGGTCCTGTTCATGCAGGTGTTCATTCATTTAACCACTGTTTGTTAATCACCTACTATGTGCTTAGGACAGCTCTTAGCTGCTGTAGGTATGCACGGTATGTCAGGTGGGGACAAGTGCTATGGACAAAAATGAAGCAGGGAAGGGGGATGGGTGTGCTGGGGGAAGGGGTTGGGTTATATTTTAAAGAGGGTGGATCTAAAGAGGCCTCACCAAGGAAGTGACATTTTAGCAAGTCACCTGAAGTTGCTGGGGGAGGGGGTTGCATGTGTCCAGGGGCAGAGGGCTCCGGGCAGAGGGACGGCAAGTGCAAATACCCAGAGGGAGGAATGTGCCTGGCGTGTTCAAGGAATAATAAGGAGGTAGAGGGAAAACAGCCTGGAGAATAGAGCTGAACATTAACATGGAGTCTGTCTCAAAAACTTGGAAATGCACAGAAATACAGAACATCACTTGTACTCACACAACCCAGAGAGAAGTACTGATCACTTTAAAGTGTATGTTCTATAGTCTTTGTGGAGGTGACTCCCTTGGTAAAAGACAGTTCCCAGTGAAAAACTTCAGTCAAACACTGAAAACATAAGTGCCCTTCTGATGTGGGTCATCCTGAATGTGGTGCAAAGGTTTGCAACATACAACCCTGTACACAAACCTCTGTAGCATTTGCAATTCTTTCATGTCATTTCATATAACAGTAGGTGAACTCCTCAGTCGAAGAAAATGGACATTTTAAGACACTTGATGTGCATTGCCCAACTGCCGTGGAGAAAGTTGAACCACTTTCCAAGCTGAGTGGATTTTTCTCCTGGGAAGTTTCAGAGCGCCTGCCACCTTCCCAGGAGCACTAGTTCTCCAGAAGCCCGATCCTGTTTGCCCGGTGAAGCTACACATAACCAACCGGCAAAAGTCTCCCAAACTAGGTTTTACAAGTGACGACGCCAGTAACTAGCACTTACACCATGCCGTATAGCTCTTCAGAATGTTTCGTCACTGAGCCCTTACGGTAACCCTCAGCCTAAGTTAGAGCAGGATTGTTTTTATTCTACTTTGCAGATTTGGAAACTGAGACCCAGGATGCTAACATGAGCTTCCAAGACGCCACATGGCCAGTGAATGGTAAAGTTGGACCTAGAGCTTGTTTTGCTCAAGTGCCCACGTTTCCCCCCATCTCATGATTTCTCACATGCTGTTACCACTCCCTGGAATGCCTCTCATTATCATTCCACTCCCTCCCCTATAGCCTGGCAAATGCTTCCATCCTTTTGAGGACCTGAGGTAATTGCTCCCTCCTCTCTGCCTCCACAACATTTGTGTGAGTGTTTATCACACGTGGTCGGCATTTCTTGCCTCTAGATCCTTCTATCTCATTACACTTTGAGCTCCTTGGGATTCGGTCTGCGTCCTGCTCATCTTTCGACTTCAGTTTCTGGCATAGTGCTGGGCATGTGGTCGGCACAATGGAAAATTGAAAGAAGGAGAAAACTCACATCCATCGATCCCATCTTTGGCTTTGGGCTGGATTGGTTAGGTAAGGATAAGCCACTGGAACGAAAGATCCTAAAATACAGTGAAATAAGATGGGGTCTTATTTGTCTCTTCCACAACAGTCCCAGAGTGAACAGTTTGGATCCACGGGGTGGCTGTGTCATCCTCAACAAACATTTTCCACCTTTGATATCAAGGCAGCTATTCTGGTTGCCACCATTTCTCAACCATCTCAAAGGGGGCAAACGGTAGATGGAGACCAAGCAGCTTCTCTGTAAAGTTCTGATGCAGACCTTGCCTGCAACACTTCTCCCAGCCCACTGGCTAGGACTTAGGCACTGGACACACCTAGTTGTAAGGGAGACTGGGCAGCCACGGGGAGGTTCTGATTACTAAAGGAAGACGGGATACTGGAGGACGATGTACATTCTGTACCACACAACCCATGGGGGTGATGCCAACAACTAACCCTTGTGGAAAACTTGCTAAAAACCCGGCACTGTTCTAAGAGTTACAATACAGTCCTATGAGGTAGACACAATTATTATACTTGTTTACGGATGCAGTTTTACAAGAGAATGAAGCCCAACACCCTAAGGCATTCATCATGAATTAGTGTCTCTTGCATGCATCTAGAATGGTACGAATTATGCACCATTCTTGGGAGAACTGAAAAAATAGCCACTCAAATAATTTCTGTGTTATGGTTTTGATGAGGAACCCTGTATGGTGCTGTTGATGGGTCCCTTTTAAGGAGCCAGGCATTGGGTTAGATGCTTGTCTTTGTTTTTAATAAATTTATTTTATTTATTTATTTATTTTTAGCTGCGTTGGGTCTTCGTTGCTGTGCGCAGGCTTTCTCTAGTTGCAGCGAGCAGGGGCTACTCTTTGTTGCGGTGCACGGGCTTCTCATTGCGGTGGCTTCCCTTGTAGACCATGGGTTCTAGGCGCGCGGACTTCAGTAGTTGTGTCTCGCGGGCTCTAGAGCGCAGGCTCAGTAGTTGTGGCGCACGGGCTTAGTTGCTCCGCGGCATGTGGGATCTTCCTGGACCAGGGCTCGAACCCGTGTCCCCTGGATTGGCAGGCGGATTCTTAACCACTGCACCACCAGGGAAGCCCCAGATGCCTGTCTTTGATTGGGTTTCCCTAAAAGCAGACCCTAAGCGAGGATTTGGGAGTGCTTCATTTGGAAGTTATTCCATGAGCAAGGGAGTAGGAAAGTGAGACAAGGAAAAGAACCAGTGAAATGTGTATTGATGAGCAAGTTACCACTCAGGGCAGTGGAGACTCAGTCTAGCTGGGACTGACTGAGAAACTGTGTAGGACACACCTCGGGATTTTTCCACTGGGGTGAGGACGCTGGGATACTTACCTGTCGACTCCTTTCCCTCATTGAGGGTCTCACCTGAAGACATTGATTTCCCCGCACTTCCTATCTGCTCTGTGAAAGGGCCAAGCAAACTCCCACTGCCAGAGAATACCCTCAGACAGAGAAACACTGGAAGCTGTTGGCATGTATGGGAACTGTCTACAGGTAACCTCTGAGGTGGTGCAAGGGGACATAGGTGGAACACTGACATCTGCTACAGGGCTTTATACATGTTATTTTATTTCATCTTTACAATAAACCTGTGCCTAAGATATCAACATCTCTGTTTCTCACATGCAGAAGCCAAAGCTCAGAGAGATGGAGGAGCTCTTCCAAGGTCACACAGCTAGGAAACGGTGGAGTGTGGGGACCAGTTGTCTGTCTGTGTCACCTCCCTCTATTTCCCATGCCTTATGCCCTCTACCAGCCTTATGTTTAACTGATCTTCATCATCAACGCCCATCCAAAACTACTGCCTTCAGGCTTTCTAAGGTTTCTCATCTCTGAGAAAGACAATTGATGTTTTTCCAGCTTTAGGTGGATGAAACATGGTGAAAGACTCTATTTATTGCTCCAAGTCTGTACAGGCAATCTCCATACAAAACCATGTCCTGGCTTTATATAAAGTTTTGAACAAGTTCTCTAGCCCCCATTTCTAATCAGGTCGCTGCCCCTGAGCTCCTCTTGTCTTGACATTCTGGAGCCGCTTCTGCTTAAAGCAAATACCTCTCATCTGGTGCCCATGGTCAGGTCCTTGTTTTTTTTGTTTGTTTGTTTGTTCCCCCCGCCCACCCCAGACAAATGTTCTTTCTGTGAATCACTCCTGCTGAAATGCAAAAACCTAGGGCCAAGATGTGGTTAACTCTCCATCAATTATGCAGTAAGAGGAATCAGAGAGAAGGACGGTCTACTCTGAAGGTGGGCTTAGCAGCCCATCTTAGGATCATGTTAGAGTACTAGGGAACCAGTATTTCTCAGTCTACCCACTGCTCCTGGCTCCCCCTGACAGTTTCCCAGATCTACTGCCAAATTTTGACCCACGCACAGAATGTGTTATGATTATAGCTAAGTATATATACTGCCTTGGTTTTGTATGTTAGATGAAGCATTGAGCTGAGTAGGTGGTGGGAGCTATAGCATAGCTCACCGAGAGCAGGAGGCAGGGGGCAAAGCAAAGTCAGGAGTTCTTTACCTTTTGGGTATATGGAGGACACTGTGGATTAGATTGTTCAACCTCCGTTCCAACCCTCTCCAGGTGGGCAGAAGTAGGAAAACTAAAAACTACATTTCCCAGAATCCCCTGCAGCTGAAGACTTGGATGTGATTTAGGTTCCACCAATCAGAGGTATTTGCTCAGGAACTGTGTGGAGAGAGACAGGGTGCAGAGCCAATATGTTGCTCCTGTGGACATGGCAGAGGTGGGTGGCTCTCGAGTCAGTGGCTGTGGTAGCGTTCTGACTTGGCAAGAAGTTTCCTGATCCTGGCATGGGCAGCTCCCGTGGCAGCTCAGTTCTGGGGTGTGGCTTTGTGAGCTGTTTCTGGAAACACACTATAGTCAACTTCTTCAGTCCTCCCAGTGATTCTGTAAGTCGTTTAATATCCTGCTTTCTGCACCTGAACCCCAACTGAAACAAGGAAATAGCCAATAAGGACAGTGAACAGTTCTGACAACAAACAGCAACACTGGGGTGGAGGGTGTCCAGGTGAATAGGTGCTGATGGTGGGAGTGTTTATAGACCCCTTGTCACTATGTCAAAGGAAAAGGACTACTCAATGCCAAGCACTATTTATTTCCGTATCACAGACAACACCATTCAAATTCATTCAAACCATGCAGGCTTTATAAAGGATGTCAACACTTCAGGGTTTGATCATGGGCATAGAAGTCTCCTGGTTAATGGGCAGTTGTCTGAATTAATGCCTTAAAACGATCAGTTTCCAGGTCTGTAAGAAACTCAGTGAGTGACACTGGTATTGCCAAGATTCTAGTCCCATTCCTGAGGTTCAGAGATGGAAAGGCACTTACCTAAGATCACACAGCAAGTTGTAAGAGCCAGAACTGGTTCTCCTGGCCCTCAATTGTTCCATTGCTTCAGTGAATGAAAAGAGTGAAGAAATGGATGAAAGAGGTATGGGACTGGCAGCCAAAATGCTACCCCCTAACTCCAGAGTCCAAGGGCCAACCTGGGGTTGGTGGGGAGGACGAGAGAACAGAAGGCAGATTTGGGCAGTGAGAACGACACTGAAATGCTTTTTAAGGACTCACTCTTTAGTCAAATTCAGAGACAGAAAATAGAATGGAGGTTGCCAGGAGCAGGGCTGGGGATGGGGGGATGGGGGGTTTGCCTTATGGGAACAGCATTTCTGTTGGAGAAGATAAAAAATTAGGGGGATAGATGGTGATGGTTGTGCAACAATGTGAAGGTACTTAATGCCACTGAGCTGTAAACCTAAAAGTGGCTAAAATGGTAAGTTTTATGTTCTGTGTATTTTACCACGATAAAAAATTTGAAAGCACTCTCTATGGCCACTGCTGTCTTTGAATATTGGCTGCATGAAGGTGGCTGCCTTCTAGTCTGAGGAGTGAGAGCAGGGCGACAGAATCAGCATCCTAGTCTCTCTGTGGGGCAAAAGCTGCCCCCCAGCTAGCATCCCTGGGAGTGCTCCAGGCTTTAAGCTGGGGGAGTGGGAGTCCTGCTGGGGGCGCCCACTGGGGAGGGGCACCAGAGCCCCCACCAGAGCTGGTCTCCCAGGACTTCGGAGGTGCTTCTCACAGAAGTGCTTTCCCCCAGAATACACCACCAAGGGAGACCCCAGAGGCAGCCTCTCTGTGCCCATGGGGAGCGGCAGGCTCGGGGCTGGCTGCAGCCCCAGTTGCTCCCCTCAAGCCAGTGAGCTTAACTCTAGCAGACGCAGTCCAAGCCCTGCCCATGTCTCTTGGGCCTCTCAGGGCCCTGGGCCACCACCCACTGCCAGGATCTACCCCTTGGTGCCCAAAGGGTTTTCACAGAAACCCAGAAGTCTGCTCTGCTCGCATTCACCGGAAGCTGAAAGCTCAGGGACTTGCCCTCAGATGTTCATTTATTTATTTTTTCAACAAAAAAACAGTTTATTAATGCATGTGGTGCACCTCACACAGGAGAAATCTAGGTGATGAGTAACTCAAAGGGATGGTTAGAACTTGGGCTTATATAGCATCTTAACAAATAAATTTGTAGAGAAGTGACTAGAGAAAGGAAAAGGATTTTAGGCTTCCAGGGGTGTCAAAATATGGGAAGGTAATATTTGGGGGGAAGCCAATGGAAGACAAGTGTCAGAGGTTCATTTAGAAGCACCCCACCTTCCTCACCCCTGGGCGCTATTCCAAGGAGGGGTTTTTGGTACAGCTTCTCATCGGCTCCCTGAGGAATTCAGCTGGTTCCTCACCCTGGGGTCGGGCTTGCCTGCACACACTATTACTAGCACACTCTTTATTGATTTCCTTTCCTCTCCTCGCCCCCTACCCTCCACCCCCGGTTCCTTCCCACCCCTCCACCACGAGTCCTCGAATCCTTGACCCTCGACTTGCAGAACCCACGCCAAGATGCTGACTGCCCCTTCCCCCACTCCCCCGTGGTCTGTCTGGGGTGTGGGTGGTCTGACAGCGTCTATCCCTCGATCTCTTGATGGGCCTCCATCCTGAGCCACATGGAGCTCAGTGCCTCTAAGACTCCAGCCCTTCTGTCCCCTGATAGATTTCCCTCCATCCCTGGCTCTGGAGCTCGATTGTTCTTCGCATTAATTTGGAGGCTCGCTCACTAGACTCCTGTCCTACCCAGGAAGTATCTTGTCAGCTCTAGACCACTTCCATGCCTCTGACCAAGGTGTGGTCCCGACGGTGAGGAAGGGCCAAGGCCAGAATCCTCTGGGTTGGGGAGCGGACGTTGCATCAGGCAAGCTACAGCGCTGGGATGAGGGGGTGGAGAGAGCCCTGGAGCCAGGTGCAGAGCCTACCCAGGAGCTACCAGCGAGTCTCCAGGTGACCCTGGTTCGTTTCCTACTCTCTGCCTCAGTGTCCCCTCCTGAAACATAGCTGTGAAGACGCAGGGCACACAATTGTGCTGAGTGTAAATGAGATCTGAACCGCAGCACCTGACCCCTTAGCACACAGTAACTGCTTCACACACCTGTGATGAAACCCTATCATTAATATCAGGAGGTGGAGGTTCAGAGGGGTCCCAAACCTGCCTAATACCACACAGCCTGGTGAGCGGCAGAGGCAGGAGTCGACCTCAGGCTGTCGTGTGGAAAGCCGGAATGTGGACGTTTACTGCTTTTAGATAAAGAAGGTAAATGTTAATATGATCTGACAGTAAATTGAGACTCAGAGATGGGCAGTGCCTTGTCCCAAGTCACACAGGGCTGTAATGGGAGCCAAGTGCTCCTGGTGCCGGGCCTTGGGTTTTCCTTCCTGGACAAGATCGCCTTCCCCTCCCCCCAGGGTTGCTAGTGGTGGGGCTATGCAGGGAGTGCTGCCCCAGGCCTTCCCCAGGGGTGCACAGTTACCTCGGGAGGTGCACTCTGGCCTCCCTGGACCCAGCCTCTTTCTCCCCAGTTCTACCAAAGCTGTCAGGGGACAGGGAAGGGGAGACCTTCATTCAACAAACATTTATTGAGCACCTATTGTGTTCCAGGCTTTGTTCTCAAGGCTTGGAGTATGCTGGTGAAGAAAAGAAGAAAGACCCCTAACTTCTTGGAGGCTGAGGAGACAGGCAATAAACAATAAAACATAAGACAGAGAAAGACAAATATTATATGGTATCACTTATATGTGGAATCTAAGAAAATGATACAAATGAACTTATTTACAAAACAGAAATAGACTCACAGACATAGGAAACAAATTTATGGTTACCAGAGCAGGTAGTGAGGGCAGGGAGAGAGATAAATTATACACACTACTATGTATAAAATAGATAAACAACAAGGCCCTACTGGACAGCACAGGGAGCTCTATTCAATATCTTGTAATAACCTATAATGGAAATTATAACCTATAATGGTTATAATGTAACACCTATAATGTAATAACCTATAATGGAAAAGAAAAATAGATGATAGATAGATAGGTAGATAGATCACTGAATCACTTTGCTGTACACCTGAGACTAACACACTGTAAACTAACGATACTTCAATTTAAAAAATGGTTAAAAACCCAATAAAACCTAATAAATAGGTTTTTATTAGGTCAGAAGGTGGTGATGTTGGGAAAAAAGAAGGAGCAGAACAGAGTAAGGGGCCTGAGAATAGCTGGGTGGGAAGTTGTGGCCTCATCAAACAGGTGGTCAGGGTAGGGCCCCATTGAGAAGGGTCAAGGGAGAGAGCCACGTGGACATCTGGGAGAACATTCCAGGCAGAATGAACAGTCAGTGCAAAGGCCGTGGGACAGGACTACACCTGGCAGATTTGAGGCAGATTAAAAAGGCCAAGGTGGCTGGAAGAGAGTGAGTGAGGCAGAGATCAGTCGGGGATAAGACAATATTGGGCCAGATCAGGTAGGGCCTCGTGGGCCTTGGTGAGGACTTTGGCTTTTACTTTGAAGAAAACAGGAATCACTGGGAGAAGACGGACAGCAGAAGGTGGGAGGAACCCAGAGGCCCCAAGGTGTTGTGTAGATGTGCCCATCAGGCCTAGCTAGCTCCCAGCAGCCCAGACACCCCACTTCATTCGAGAGGGCCTGCAGAGATGCTTCTGAACCAGGAGTCAGGGAGAGAAGAGGAAGCCGTTGCCACCACTGCCCCAGGTGCCCTGAAATGTCCCCTTTGGGGAGCACCAGATCCCAGGGAGTGAACCGCTGCTCCTCTGGCTGTGGGGCTCAGGACACCTCCACGTGAGGAGTCCCTGCCAGGGGGGTCCTTCAGAGCAGCTTTCTGCCTGTACGCCAGAGAAAGTGGCAGCTGCTCATGTGATGGGGGAGCCCAGGGCATTGGGCAGAGTCAACATACCCTTGGCCCTGCCTGCAAAATCACATTTTCCAAACACACAGCTCCTCTAAGCCCCTTATCGGGCCTCCAGGTAGCAAAGCTCTGTTGCTGGGCAATGGTGTTTTATCTGCGAGTTCTGCACAGAGGTTGTATGAGGTGATTTCATTAGATCCTCTACCATCTGTCTCTGCAAACATCCCCAGGGGCCTCCAATTAAGGTTTTGCTTTTCTTCTTTCGCAGATGTTCGCTTTAATCTAATAAAGCAGTTTACAGGCTTCAGTGGGCCCCAGCCCAGGAGGGTGGTGGGAGAGGTAGGGGGAGGTTGCCATGGGTGCCAAGCCCTGGACGCAGAGGCGAGCTCACGGGGGCTCGAGGCACAGCAGACTGGAAAGAAGGACCCGGCCTGGGCCAAACTGCGACACGAGAGGTCTTCCCCTAACCCACCTCTCCTCCTCCTTCCTGCACCCAGATTCCCACAGGGGGCCACAGTGGCACTTCACTCCCAAGCGGGATGTCTTTTCTAGGGAGACACCTCTGGGCCAGAAACTTCTGGATCCAAGGGGGAGATCACCTGGGAGGTGGATCTGCAGAGGCTCCATAGAGACAATGCTGTGGAAGAACTGCTTTGTGGCGTGCAAACCCAAAGTCACGCCGAGGAGACCAGACGCAGGAAACCAGGAGTCTGGGGGAGAGAGGATGGCTGAGAGGCAGGCTCAGGGCAGAGGAGAGGAGAGCAGCTGGTCTGTTTGGCCGAGGCACTGTGGTAGGGAGAGAGGCGGGAGGCAGCCCTGCCCTCCCAACAGGGTCAAAGCAACGCAGAGGGCTTCTGGGATGGGGCCCCGCGGCCAGGACTCCGAGGGAGACGGGACCCCAGACCCCAACCTCTCAGTTCTACAGGCCCCCAAAAGGCTGGCCTCCAGAGCCTCCCAGGGAAGAGTCTTCAGGTGATTTCAGGGCGATCCTGGTCCCTAGAGCCCCTGACCAGCTGGAGGAAGCCACTTAGGATGGTGAAAAGGGCTGCACTTTAGAGTCTGGTCTGGGTTTGAATCCTGGCTCTTCCTGGTACTACTGTGTCACCTTGCAAAAGTCACTGAACCTTCCTGAGCCTCTGTTCCTATTCTACAAAATGGCCAAAATAATTTTTTGCATGATTTCTATGAATTGAACCGAGAGAATTCAGTCACCAACATCTGTCAGTGCCAACTATGTCTGGGGCGTCTCGGGAGCTGATAACAGGAGGGAAAGCTCCAGCACAGTTCCTGGGTGTCCCAGGTGGCTGTCGTAGCTCTCTCCCTGTCCTCTCTCCCTCAGGCTCTGTCCCCTGGGGGAGCACTTGGTTCGCGTGGTCCATTTTGTATTGGACTGACTAACGAGCCACGTCCTTCACTCTTCAGCATCGGCAGGGCTGGGCAGCTCAATGTCTGGGAGTGCCTCCGTTTTCTCATCTGTAAAATGGGGGGTGTTGATGATACTACTTACCTCCTGGGGCTACTTCCCTGTTGGCACAGTGGTTAAGAATCTGCCTGCCAATGCAGGGGACACGGGTTCGAGCCCTGATCCAGGAAGATCCCACAGGCCGTGGAGCAACTAAGCCCGTGTGCCACAGCTACTGAGCCTGCACTCTAGAGCCTGTGAGCCACAACTACTGAGCCTGTGAGCCACAACTACTGAGCCCGTGCCCCTAGAGCCCGCACTCTGCAGCAAGATAAGCCACCGCAAGGAGAAGCCCGCGCATCGCAACGAAGAGTAGTCCCCGCTCGCCACAACTAGAGAAAGCCCGCGCACAGCAACGAAGACACAACACAGTCCCCAAAATTAATTAATTAATTTTAAAAAGAAAGGAGTTGCTGTACAGTTGGGTGCTTTGACACACGGCCTGCCCACAGTGAGTGCCACGTCACTGCACCTGTCATTGTAGTAGCTTTAGGATGTGGTTATCCTTCAGGTGACTGAGTATCTCTGATGTTCAAGCTCCTCACAGCTGCATCTAGTGCCCTGCAAAGTGGGGGCCCGGAAAAGGGGTGTTAGGGGTGGGGTGCTGGTGCCCCGAGTGGTGCTGATTCTGCTCTCCACAGATGGGCAGGTGGTGAGCAATTTCTCCGGTGTCAGGCCCTGCCCCTCCGCAGGCAGCCCAGCTGGGGAGCACCGGCCTGGATGGATGCACGGGGAGCTCCTAGCCGGCTGGGGCCTGCAGGCCACTCGAGCATCTTCTCTCCTGCCAAATGCTTTCAGAGCCAGTTAGCTGGGCAGCCTTCTTCCCCGAAGAACAGGCTGTTCTCTCCCCTTCTCCCCCAGCCCCCGGGCTCAGAGACCACGAGCAATGTGGGCTAACCTTCTCCCCCTGTGTCCCCGCCCTGCAGGAGCCGGCAGAAAGTCCTGGACTGGGTGGGGTTTAATCATGGACCTTCCCTCCTACCGAGACCTAAGTCCAGGTGCCACCCTGGAGTCCTCAGCTTTGTCCACCTGCCCCCGATACCCCTCTTCCTTCTCAGACTGGACTCTGCTTCCGTGCTTCTTTGCTGAGGTCAAAGCTCTCTTCTCCCACCTGCACCCCCAAGCAGAGGTGCCACAGTCTCGGCTCTGTCAGGCGTTTACTCTGCGGTGTGGGGGACCCACGGAAGTGGGGTGATGGGGCACCAAGCACAGGGAGGTGAGGAAGTATTACTCAGGGGCAAGAGGAACTAGAGTGTGAGGGTGTGCCACAGGTTCACCTTCCTTCGCCCCCTCAGAATGGCCCCCTCATATTTCTTTGGCCTCCTCTCTTATTATTCCACTCCCCTCCCCCATCAGCCATACCATACTAATTACTGTTCTCACCCCTCCCCCCCCGTGTCATACGTACTGTCACACACACTCCTGCCCCCATACCTTTTTCATGCGTTCCCCTGCCAAGAACGCCTTCTGCTATTGCTTCTTTTCCTCAAACTTCAAGGCTCAGATCAACTCCTCTCGACACCTTCCACTCCGGAAAGGGTTTCTGACCAGCCCAAACCACTCAGATCTCACTATCCTCAGAGATCTTTTAGCCCTTACTATTTGACCATCATCAGCTACCGTATTAGGCTGGGCATTAACCTCATGTAAATATTCTATCTGCTCAACTAGATTTCAAGCCTTTGGAGGAGAAGGACATTGCTTCAAATCATCCTCAACCCTACAATCATAGGAACATGACCTGTGTTTTGTCACGGAGATGAAAATAGCTTAACCCAAATACAAGAACGATGGTGGAATTTCTCACAAGGTGGGATACTGGTCGGGGAGACGTCTGGGGGACCTGGGTGCTTTCAGAACCCTAAAGATGTCATTTCACCCTGTGAACATACTCGCCCTGGCTCTTCAGGTAGAGGCAGTTGAGTTCAAATGATGCTCCACAAACTCTCTGATTTACTCTGTGGCTGTAGGGGAAGGCAGTGCTCTCTTAGAGGCACAGATGAAACAAGATTAAGGGTGGCTTCGTGGGCCGCTGTCTATGCTTCTGAACCATCACCTCCCTCCAGGGAACCCAGGACACTGGTTAATGATTTTTGTCTGACAGGTCCCAGGGGCCATAGTTTTTAAGATCGTTTTTTTCCCCCCAAGCTTGTTCAAGCTTTTGAAATTTTTAGATAATTATAGAATAATTAGAATTGTGGTTTTGTTTCTCAGTTGATGTAGTTGTTTTATTTCATGGCATCTTATTCCCGAAGCGTTAGACATTTTCCACCTCTGAGAAGTTGGGTGGTAGGGGAGTCGCGTGCCTCCTCCATCAAGTCCCTCACGATGTTATTTTTGTGGTTAAGGACCCTCCTTACTTCATGGGAACTAGTGCAGCCCCATGTCTTGCCTCATTTTAGAGGCATTGTCCCAGCTCTACCTCATAATGACTGGATGGCATGGGGCAGGTCTGTTCACCTTTCTGGACCTCAATTTTTTCCTTTAGAAATGGTTGAAATGATGGAGGGAGGGCTTTGGACTTGATTTTCTGAGCGGTCCCTTTCTTTGCTGAAATCATGCCTCCTGAGTCACTGGCCATGTCTCCCACATCTCCATGAATCCTTCCTCCCAAGCTCTTTAAGATAAACAAAAAAATCTAGGACATTTCCCACATGAAACGCAAGACAGTTTTTTGTGGGTGGCCTCGCTTCCGATCGCTAAGAATAATGGGAGGGCTCAGCCTGTGATACCCACTGCATCTTAGAAAGACATTTGAAACACCCATTCTTACTTCCAGGTGACTTTAACCATATCTCAGCTTTCTCTGATGGAAGACACATGGTGAGAAGCATTTGGTCCTAAATGTAAACAACGAATTTTGTTCCGTGCGTGCCAGCTCTTCCAGAGAAGATCTGTGCCTGGACAGAAAGTTTGGGGGGCAAGAGCCCTCTGACTTGGCCTCAGAACCAGGGAGCCTCCCAGCGTGGAGGGCCTCTGAGCCCTTCAGCTGCTGTCATACCATTGACGATGGTGCTCTGAAGAAGCCATGGGTCCCACCCCAGACCCAGTCCTCTCAGCTCCCAGCTCCAGGCCAGGTGGTTCAGGCTACCCCACCACCACCTCATCCTGGGATCCCAGGATCTCCATGGGAGAGAGATCTTATTCCCAAGGCATTGAATGCCAATAAATATTAAACGCCCAAGTGGACATAGGACAATGATATTGAGAGGCCAGAGAATTTTTACCAAAGGTGAGAGCTTGGTCTCAGGTACGTTTGTCCCAGAATTCCAAGGCAGGAAAGGTACTTGGGAGGTCACTGTGTGTCCCCAACGGCCTCTCCAGTAGCAGAAGGGAAGAATGAAAGATGCACACAGAGAACTCCAGGGGTCCCCACGCTCTGCCCCAACTCCTAATTAAGAAAGACAACCTGGACTTGGGCAGGGGGCATGGACACCGACGTGCTTCTCTGGAAGAAGCACTGCAATGAGATGCCACCACACGCCTATTGGAACATCTAAAATTAAAAAGGCTGATTGTGTCAAGTGTTTGTGAAGATGTGGAGGAACTTGAACTCATATACTGTTGGTGGGAACGTAAAATGGTACAACTATTTTGGAAAACAATTTTTCCTTTCTTGAAAAATTAAACAAACACCTATACCATACGACTAGCCATTCCACTCCTAGGTATTTACCCAAGAGAAATGAAAGCATTCAATACTTGTAAATGAATATTCATAGCAGCTTTATTTGTAATCACCCCAAACTGGAAACACCTCAGGTATCTATCAACAGATAAATGAATAAAAATGTTGCAACACACAATATGGAGGAATCTCAAAATAGAAGCCAGACAAAAAAAAATACGTAGCGTATAATTCCGTTTGTATAAAATTCTAGGACGTGCAAATGAATCTATAGTGAAAGGAGGCAGATGAGCCGGTGGGTTGCCTGGAGTGTGGACGTGGGGAGGGGAAGGAGGGATCACAAAAGGCCAAGAGGAAATGTGGGGAGGGAATGGATGTGTTCACTATCTTTTTTTTTTTTAATTAATTAATTTTATTTATTTATTTTTGGCTGCATTGGGTCTTTGTTGCTGCATGCGGGCTTTCTCTAGTTGTGGAGAGAGGGGGCTACTCTTCATTGCGGTGCACGGGCTTCTCATTGCAGTGGCTTCTCTTGTTGTAGGGCACGGGCTCTAGAGCGCAGGCTCAGTAGTTGTGGCTCACGGGCTCAGTTGCTCTGCGGCATGTGGGATCTTCCCGGACCAGGGCTCGTACCCGTGTCCCCTGCATTGGCAGGCGGATTCTTAAGCACTGCGCCACCAGCGAAGCCCCGTGTTCACTATCTTGATTGTGGTGATGGCATCCCAGGGGTACACATATGTCGAAACTTACCAAATTGTACATTTAAAATATGTGCAAATGTATGTCAATAAAGCTATTTTAAAGAAAGAAGCTGCCACAAGAATCTAGAACACACTGAGAATACATGGAATCGATGTCTCCCGGTTCCAAGCTGGCTTGATTATCATGGGGGAAAGAGTTACTGTCCCCATCTGACCCAAGAAAAACCTAGAACCCAGAGAGGTTAAGTGCTGGGCCTGAGGTCATACAGCAAACCTAGGGCAGAGCCCACGACAAGATTCACACTTCTACCTCTGGATCCAGCACTTCTTCGGCAGGGCACTGGCTATACCCCCAGGAGTCATCCGTGGCCTGTCGGCATGTCCTGAGCCAAGGGACAGTGTGTCCCTGCCACCCGAAGATATAATCTCCCCTCCACAACTCACTCCTCCCTGACAGTGGCCCCTCGGTTCCTGCTTGCAGCCAGGAGACTGACCTAATTTGCGGAGGAGGCCGTGGTTATAGCATCTCCCCAGGGAAGTAATAAAGAGTGAGAGTGAGATAAGGGACAAAAGCAATTACCTGTTATCTGTGGCAGAGAAGGACACAGGCCAAGCTGGTGATTCCCGTCCCTGTCCCAGCATCCTGGAGAGGCTGACAGGGACACCAGCCCAGGAGAGCACCCCAGGGCACGAGGTCATAGTTAGGGGGTGGAAGGAATGGGGAAGGAGTAGGAGTTGGGGTGGGGATGGGGTGCTGGGCTGGGCCAAGCACCCACTTGGTTTCTGTCCGTGTGTTCTCCTCCAGCCCCGGGCACCCACACGGTGTCTGGAGTCAGCGCCACAGAGGGATCCTGGCTGAGCTGAATGAGCACCAGCCTTGAGCACGAACAGGCCTGGATGTGAAGCCTGGTGCCAGCAGCGCCTCAGTGACCCCCCTTGTGAAATGGGGGTTACGATGGTCCCTGCCTCCTACGATAATGACCTCCCCTGTAAGATGGGTCACCCTGCTTCCCCTTCCCTTGCTGTCCTTCTGGTTTATTTTCTCCTCATACTATGCAAACCCAAGACTGGACCAGCTGAGGCAGGAGGTCTTGCTGCCCCTGGAGAGTGGGTGGGAGAGTGAGGTTGCGGAGAACAGGCAGCACTGTGTCCCAGGAGCTGGACTGAGCACTTCACAGGCTCGTCCCAACCCCCAGCGCCACAAAGTACTTACTGTAACGCTACCTCACCAGCAAGGGCATTCAGGCCTTGTGAAATTAAGTCACTGCCCAGGGTCGCAGACAGTAGAGAGAGGCAGAGGCAGGCCTTGAACCCAGGCAGTCTGACTCCTGAGTCCAGGGCCTTGTGGATGAAGCTCGCCACTGGGTTTCTGAGTGTTTTCTGAGTCCTATCCCTCCGGCTGAGAGGTTTACTCCAGCTGGGCTCCAGGTTCAAGTTCTCTCTGCTACTCCGGCCGTGTTCGTGATCCTCACATGTACACCTCACTCTACAGTTTACCAAGAACTCTTCCATCACTTACACCACCATAAGTGGTTCCAAATCCCTTGAGAGAGGAGAGGGCTGCCGTCATCCCCACTTCATAGAATCTATAGTGAAGTTTCATTGCCTCCACCCCTGGCAGAGATGGTGATGGGGGTAAGAGAACACTAGGTCTACTTTGCCAAAAATCAACTTGCTAAGAATCATTTTGCCAAATAACCAATTTGGCAAATTGGCCCATTCACTCAAAACTTCTTTCTTTTAACAGTTTACACTACTGACATAATTTGTATTGAATAAAACAATTTTAAAGGGAAAAAAAAGATATGGCTCCCTCCCCGGGGGGCAAATGGCTTTACACACCTTGGACAATTTTGTTTGCACAGCGTCCCTGAGAAGCAAATATCATCAAGTATAGTTTATAGATGCTGAAACTGAGGCCCAGAGAAATTAAATAACTTGACTATGTTTACAAAGCTGGGGCGTGCCTGAGACATTTCCTCCCAGATTTGGTGGACCCCAAAGTCCAACCTCTTCACCACTTTGGAACTGGACACAGCCGAATCCGATTTCAGTGAATGGTGAACATCTAATCTAATCCAATTCAAGGGGTAATAATTAACCCCTGATTCCCCAGTCCCTCACAGGCTGAGGCTCTGAGGTCCTTTATCGAAGGTTTAGTCCTGTCATTTTCTGAGTCAATCAGACAACATTCATTCATTCATTCATTCAATACAAATTTGTAAGCACATGCTCTGTCCCCGCAGCCATGGTGACACTTGGTTTCGGAGCGCCCGTAAGTCATGGTCCTTGCCTTGGAAGAGTTTACTGTCTGGTAAGGAGAGAGATGAGCAAAATGGGTAGGGAACCTGCCCACTTTGTGGGTTGCAAAGTGCAGAAGCCCCATGTGTACCTTGGCGTACTCAGTACAGAGGAAAACTGTCTATTCTGAGCCTCCCTATTCAGCAGTTTCCCAGGATACCAGATCATGATAACTAATCAGACCAAATCAAGTGCAAATCAAGTGTCTATTTCAATTTTTTTTTTTTTTTTTTTTGCGGTACGCGGGCCTCTCACTGTTGTGGCCTCTCCCGTTGCGGAGCACAGGCTCTGGACGCACAGGCTCAGCGGCCGTGGCTCACGGGCCCAGCCGCTCCGCGGCATCTTCCCGGACCCGGGCACGAACCCGTGTCCCCTGCATCGGCAGGCGGACTCTCAACCACTGCGCCACCAGGGAAGCCCTATTTCAATCTTTGATGTCATTTGCTGCCAATATTTTATCCACTTGCATTTATTTCAACCATTCATCCAACACAAACCCTTACTTATAAGGCTCTGGGCTTGAATGAATGTATAAATAATCATCACCATAACAACCACCACCAAAACACGGCTGACATTCACTGAGGATTTATTATGTGCTAGGCCCTGTTCTAAGCACGTCCCATTATTCATTCATTCACCCCACAACAGCCTTGTGAGGAAGGTACTGTCATTGTTCCCTGTATAAGATGAGGAAACGGAGACAGAGGAAGGATGAGGATTTTGTGCACTACAGATGGTATTGGACAGCTATCAGTCGTCACTGGATCTCTGGGTGATCCAAATATGACCTGATCTGAGAGGTAAGACCCTCCCCCAGGGCAGGTCACCTCTTGCTCTCCCTGGTCCCTGGCTCCGGCATCAATCGTTCACATCCTTGTGTGCTTTATATTAGGTTCCATGAGAACAAGCATGGGCCCCTTGTCCCAGGGCTCACAGGTTGGCTCCAAGGCACAGGCCTAGCTGGACTAAACATTCAGGATCGAGGTACATGGGACTGTGGGACCGCCCAGCAGCCCCAGGACGGGAGGAGGTCTCTGAGAAACATTCAGTGTGGACATGCGACTCCTTTCCCCTCCAACCTCGTCCCATCACCCACCACACCCCTTCCCTCCTACACATCGTATGGAAGGTAGATGCTGAGTTGGTCACGGGATGTGAGCAGGATGGGGTGCCAGGAAACGCTACTTCTCATCCAGATGTGGTGGAAGTGAGAGAAGGAGCCGGTGGGTCCTCGCTGCTGAAATAAGCCTGGACTCTATTCACTTGTTCTAGTTTCGTGAGAGCCCAGGGGACAAGGATGCCTTCCCTCCCCCTGATCCGTCCAACCCCACAGGTCAGCTCCCCTTGGAACCTCCCCTGACTCTCCCGCCCTCACTGACCTGTCAGAACTTGTTGACAATAAGATCATTGACTCCAAAAGGACCCTAAAGCCCACCTTGATGGAAAAATCAAGACCAGCCCAAGAACAAGATTCCTCGTGCCCTTTGTGGCCCCAAATCACTCCCTGGCTCCTTCTGAGACCCTACGAGTCTCCTGCACTTTTCCAGGAACATGGCCTAGTCATGTGGTCATCCCTCCTGCCTCACCTCGTCCTGGGGTCACATCACCCGTGCAGAGGTCTTCCTGTGGTGTCCCCACCTGGAGAGCTGGTTTTGGGTTCGTTCCAGAAACGTGGGATTGGAGGAGCTTTGGATTCACAGGGACTCAGGGGGGCCCTGCTCTGATGCTCTGAAGGACAAGATCTGAGGCTTTCTGATTTCAGTTGCCTCCTCTGTACAGTGGGGACCGAGCCTTGCTCTGGCCGTGAGGATCAGTGACCGCTCCCACTTGCTCTCAACTGTGGGCTTCACACACAATCTTCTGATCTATCAGCCTTGGTGGGTGTGCAGTTAGTGGCGGTGTCAAGACTTGAACCCAGAGCATCTGCTTCTGAGGCTGGAACTCTTCCATCTGCACCGTGCTGCCTCTTACCATGGAAGGTTCTCGAAGAGGCTGGAGGCTCCAAACACAGGGGTGGTGTCTTCCGACTCCCGGACATGCTGACCGCGGGAGGTGCCCTGATAGACCTGTTTGTGTGTCCTTGTTGTGTCCCATTCACATTTTTCTGACCTCTGGACAGGCTGTGTCCAGCCCAGCATGAAACCTTTCCCTGGGGCACCTGTGGCTGCCCGCCATCCTGTCCCTGCACCCGAGTCAGTTGGCACCACGGTGCTGCTGTTTCCCCTCGTTGTTGTCATGTGGAGGAGTTACCTCCTTCCAAATTGGGAAAGGAGGTTAGAATAAAATATCTCAGCAGCTGGCCCATGAGACATGCTCGCCCACATTGTTTGGCCAATGCAGGGCTGTTTGTGTTGGGTTTCCATATGGCTTCGTGACGGACATGGCTTTTCCGTCAGCATCTATAGTGGATGCTATTGGTGCCCTGCACCTCATCCCAGAGCCCCCATTGGACCTCAACAGCAGCACTGTCCCCAGTGAACTGGGGGATTCACTTCCGCAGGAACAGCCCTCCCTCTGTCAGCGGGGCAGTGGTGGTCAGTGGGTCTCCAAGCCCAAGCCTCCCCTCACTCAGGACGGTTCTGAGGTGTGTTTTACACAGTTCCTCAGAGGATCCCTGGTGGGATGGAGCCCCGGTTGCCCATGTCAGTGACCAGCTCATTCATGCACATGCGGTTGGCATCCCTCCTGCCCTGTCTCTCTCTTTCTCGCTCCCTCACTGTAGCCTCCCAGGCTCACCTCCCAAGTAAACTCCCTGCCCCCAAATCCTTGTCTCAGGCTCTGTCTTAGGGAGAAACCAATCTAAGACCAAAATGTGAGCCAGGCTGGCAAAGAGCGTGAGTAGGAGAGGAGGGTGAAGCCCTGGCTTAGAGACCAGGAGACCCGAGTTCCAACACTACATCACTGTTTCGCCAGCTCCTTCCCCAGTAAAAATTAGTGTGTTGAATACGTAAATGTATGAATAAGTGAAGGCATGATGATAGATATTACTTTGCTTATTTTGCTGATTTGGAAACAGTAGTTGGCAGGTTTAGGGCTTGCCAACCATTTCTGGACATGCACTGTCATCTTCCAATGATCACAGCCCCCCTTCTTAAATTGTGTGACCATGTGACTTTCTTTGGCCAGAGAAATGTGAGCAGAAGTGATGTGTTTTACTTCTGGATGAAAGAAGTATGGGCCAGATACTCCCTGTCCCCTTCCCTGCCCTGGCCAACCCTGAAGCTGAGTGTTGAGAAGTAAGTGCCAGAAGGTTAAAGTGGTTTGGTTAGCTTGGTTGCTGGGTCAGCTCACAGGGGACGGTGACCCTGGAGGTGCCCAGACTGGCAGTGAACTTGTGTGTGTGTGTGTGTATGAGAGAGAGAGAGAAAGAGAGAGAGAGAGAGAGAAACTTTTGTTGTTTCAAGCAGAGATTTGGGGGGATGCTTGTTACTGCAGCATAACCTTCAGTCATCCTGACTGATACACAAACCAAGCCCAGAACTGGGCTGGAAGCCTGGAATCCAGGCATTTCTTCTCAGTCCAGGTAACTCTTGTCCCTGATAGAGGCCTCTACTCACCTCCCTATGTTTGAAAGCAGGGCAGTGTGGCCAAAACGGTGGCCATTTCCATTACATTCCACTTGGCCAATCTCAAGTGAGCTCCTTAAAGGTTCTGTCCCTAATCCACCATCTGGCCTCGGGTCACCCATTTCTCCAAAGAAGAGGTTGGACGAGCTCAGTGGTTCTGAAACTGTACTCTGCAGAGGCCCTGGCTGCACAGACGTGTCATGGGTTGGGGCTGGTGGACACTGGCCATGCTCTGTCTTCCTGCTTCAAACAAAACAGCTCCTCTGGTGTCTGTTTTGCTTTTGGAGGTTTTCACATTAGAGAGGATCCACTGATAGCAGTTTGATAAATGCAGCCTGGGTGATCTGTGACTTCAGGATGAGGGCATTTTACCTGCAGGTGCCTTAATTAATCTATCCCCACCCAACTCTGTCCAAATGTAAAATTCCAGGGCCCACATTCCTGACTCCCAGCCATCCTCAGATCTCCAGTGAGAACGGTACAAAGAGGACACTTTCTGTGGACATGGCCCGTGTGTCCAGGGTGTGTGAGCCACCAGATCCCCACGTGGCTCCTGATGGGTCAGTGAAACACAGAGCCTCCCCTTTAGCTGTCAGTTTCATGCCCTCTCCACAGGCAGGGTGAAGAACATGGTCTCTAATCTCAGCTCCATCGCTCTCTCACTATGTGGTTCAGCTTCCTTTTCTGTAAAAGAATAATAGCAAACAGTTGAGAGCCAGGCCAGCCTTGTGCTGAGCAGGTGACAGGCCATAATAAAAAATGTGCCACGTGAGGAGTGGAAGAGGGAAGGGTGGGGGCTTTTGCCTGCAGGAGAAATTCAGAGTGGGGATGAGAGCTGGCTTCAAAACTCCGTGAGACTCTAACAAAGAGATGGATCAGACATTATTTTCCATCATTGCACTTATCACAGCAAACAATGTTTTCTATTTGTTTATCTAGAACATCAGCTCCATGAGGACAGGTGGGAACCTCATCTGTCTTGTTGACTGCCATGTTGAGAACAGAGGTGGTACACGGTAGGTGCTCACTAAATATTTATTGAGTGATTAAACTTGTCCTGTGTGTCTTCCAAGGGATGAAAGTTCCAGGGAGTCCATTGATTTCTCTCTGCCTGTCCCACTGACAATAGCTCTGCACCTCCTCCACCTCCTTGAGTCGGCCACTTCCCCTCCTAGGTGGAGTCCAAGCTAGACTTCCTGTTGCTCAGACTGGAGGCTCAGAAAAATCTAATCAGAGCTGATGGAAAGTGAAGGATTCATTAGCTGGGGATGCTGAAGGTGGCTGGCTGCTGAGATGAGCTGAGTAGAGAAACAAAATTATCCCCAGAAAGGGAAGAGTACCCCCATCCCCTTTCACACCCTTCACCCAACACCAGGAGCTGTGAGCTGTTGGCCATGGCCATCCTCATGTTGCACCAGCAGAAGTGGAGGGGCGGGCGGGATAAACTGGGACTTACGTTGCAATTACAAGATGATTTCAAGGTATGATATGGAGAGTAGGCTCTGGATGAGGGAAGGTGTCCTGTTTTGACCTAGAGGTAAGCAGGGTTGTACTGATTCAACAAATGAGAAGAGGAAACCTCAAAGCCAGGGCCACCTTGGAGCGTATTACTAGAAGTCTATCACCCAACATAATGGAGGGGATATTCCACCACGGGCCAGGCTGACTAAGCTCTCATTTTGCTCCCCTCTTGAGAAGCCCAGGACTCTCCAACCGGGTCTACACAGACTCTGTGTCAGAGCTGAAAGGCTTTGGAGTCCGACAGACCTGGAGTTCGGATTCTGTCTCTGTTCTTCATAGCTACGTGACACTGAGCGAGTCCCAAGCTCCCCGAGTCTCACTTTCTAAATGTGCAAAACTGCACGATAATACTCACCTCTCGTTACAAAGGTGAAGCGAGGTGATGCGGGGGGGCACAGGCAGGGTGCCTCACGAGTGCCCGAGCCCTGCCCCAGCCCCCCACTCCGGGCCAGCCTCACTCTGCACCCACACCCTGCCTGCACTTCTCTCCCTCTCTGTTGCCTAAAGTGGGGAACGCCTTCTTTTTCCTATTGCCAGAACTTTCCCTGGCTGCTGGTCCCACGCTGTCCCTGCCCAGGCTGTCCTACAGCTGGTGAGTGGCAACGCTAACATCCCATTTCTGACTCAGGACACCATATTTATAACCACTCTACAAACCAGAGTGTGGCAGGTTCAACAACATCACCGAGGAGGGAATGATGAGCATTGAGGCATCCAGGAGGACTTCTTGGAGGAGGGGACACCAGAGCAGAGATCTAAAGGATAAAGGGGAGTTCAGTTGGCAGATGAGAGTGGGAAATTAAACTTCAGGTGGAGTGCACAGCCTTGGCCAAGTCATGCCGAGGTAGAAGTAAGAGGCGGCAGAGTGGCGGGTGGCAGGGAGAGGACAGAGGCAGGGACGTAAGACAGGCAGCAGGGATACCAGTTGGGAGATGGTTACTGTAATCCGGGGGAGAAGTGGTGATGGCTTGGAGCAGGATGGAGGTGGTGGGACAGACAGTTGTGGACGGATCTGGGGGCTTGTTAGAGGGCAGTGGGGGTGGGGATGGGGGGAGAGGGAGGAGTGGGGATGAAGTGAAGATTCAGACTCAGGTGGTCAGGTGGATGGTGCAGCCTGTTCCTGCAATCCAGAAGGCTGGGGTAACTGAGGGCAGTGTTGGCCGTGGCGAGGGTAAGGGCCAGTGGCCATGGGCCAGGTGGCAATGTCCAGAGGTACTGGACCCAGGAGGTATTGATGCTGAAGGAGGAGGGGTGGAGTGAGGCCTGGGAGGGTGGAGAGCAGAAGCTTGAGGACACTGAGATATAAGGAACAGGTGGGGAACAGCCCACAGGTATGTTGGGACCCTCTGCTCTCCTGACCTTGGAGATGAGCCTCTGACATCAGCGTTCCATCCTATTCAGAGCCCAGAGGATGCTGGAGAGTCCAATCCTGCTGACCCTCAGCCCTCTCCTTAGTCCACTCCCAACTCAGGCCCTTGCACTTTTGGGACCCTGGAATTCTGTAAACCCAAATCCCATCATGCCTACAGCTAACTCCACCCCATCCTTCCAAGTTACACAGTCTAATGATAGGATGAGTCCTCCCTTACATTTTTATTTGCTTAAGTTCATGAGTTAAGTTTCTGTCTTTTGTAACAGAAAGAATTCTCACTAATACATCTACCATGGCTAATGTCTCTTGGGTGCCATTCTTGAATCCTGCTGTGAAAACTTTGTTTCAAAGATTTTTCCAGGAACTTCCCTGGTGGTCCAGTGGTTGAGACTCCACGCTTCCAGTGCAACGGGTGCAGGTACGATTCCCGGTCAGGGAACTAGGATCCCACATTCTGCCTGGCACGGCCAAAAAATTAAAAACAAATAAATAATCTTTAATAAATAAATAAAGATTTTTTCAGAATCCCCCAGACACAGTCCTCAGGCTTCACCAGTTTCCCTAAGGTATTCTGTTAGTGTTAGTCATCTATTACTGTGTAACTAATTACCTCAACATGTAGCTGGCTTAAAACAACAATAAACATTTATTGTCCCACAGTGTCTGAGGGTTAGGAATCCCAGAATGGTTCTGGCTCAGGGTCTCGTGAGGTCGCAGACAAGATGGCGACCAGGGCAGCCGTCTTATCTGAAGGCTTAACGGGAGTTGAAGGATCTGCTTCCAAGGTGGCTCCTTCACACGAATGGAAAATTGGTGTTGGCTGTTGGTAGGAGGCCTCAGTTCCTCACTCCGTGGGCTTCTCATAGGGCTGCTTGAGTGTGCTCATGACACACAGCTGGCTTCCCATCAAGACCTGGCCTCAGAAGCCATTCACTGTCCCTTCTGCAATGTCCTGTGGTTCACGTAGGTCAGCCCTAGTCAGTGTAGGGAGGTCTGCACATGCAGGCGGGGATTATTGGGGGCCACTTTGCGGTGGGGTGCAGAACTGCGCCACCTAGTGGCTGCGACTAGGGCACCTTCCTAAGCACCCCTGCCATTCTGGAGAGAAGCCCTGTGTGAGTGAATGACATCCAGAAGGAAAGTAGCACCATCTCTCTCACCCCCGTAGGTGGCTCCCCCCACCCCCCGCCCCAGAACCATGGCCAGGAGGACCCTGAGAACAGCCTCAGGCCTAAGGTAACACCACGGTGGTGGGCTTATCTGCTCCTCCCTTCCCCTTGAGCTTAGAAGGCACAGTGATGGCCCACTTGGGGGTATGATGATAACTGGGGTGGATTCTTTGGTTTTCTTCTCCGTCATGGGTGTCATGAGCCATGACAGGTGTTAGACCAGAGGGGCAGGGTTGGAGTCACCTGTGATGGGACACGGGCCAAAGCTACTCTTTCTAGCACAAAGCGACTTCTAACAGCAAATGTGCAGGCCCAGGAGCTGTTTTTAAAAAAGCGTATTTAAAGAAAGTAGTGTAGGAGGGAGCTGTGGACCAGACAGGTTCTGATACTGGCTCTTTTCCCTCGGCCAAGACGACCAAATGTTCTGATGCTCAATTTCTGCATCTGTGAAATGGAGGAAATCAGAGTGCCCAACGCTAGTGCTGAAGAAGAAACCGTGGGTAAAGTCCCAGCACACACTGACACTGAAGGTGCCTTCCTTGCACCTACGGCGTTAAGCTTCTGTCTGGGTGAGGAAGGGCAGGGATTCCTACACAGCAGGGAGTGATGCAGTAAGAGGGACAGGGCTGGAACTCGCTTCTGCTGACTCGCTTCCTTCCCTCTCCCACACTGTCCCCTGGGGCTGCAGGGGGGGGGGTCCTTCCCTCCTCCCTCGGCACCCCACCCCCTTCCCTGGGTGCCGATCCTGTGGCCTCCTGGCTGTCTCTGCTCTTTTCCACGCCACCCTCAGAGCCCAGGCGGGCCCTGCGGGCCCTCTTCGTGATGGAGGCTGGGCCTCCAGACCCACCAACAATCCTGCTTCATGGAGGGAGAAGTACAGCATTATTGATTTTTTTCTGATTCCCCCCCGCCACCCGGCGCAGAATCCTTCAATGGCTCCTCCTGGTCAAAGGCGTGCCCCCTGCCCTGAGAAGCTACCCCAGATCCCCCAGCTGTGGGCGTGGCGGAGGGGCCTTTTTCAGACTCCACTTGGTTCCTGAGAGACGGATATTCCCACCCCACCCCTGCCCTTTGGATACCTCATTACTGATGGGAGTGGGTCCTACCCACCGGGTAACCCGAGGCAGAACGAGAAAAAAGAAATACCTTGAAAATGGCTGGTGTACACTGTAGGCTCTGTAGGATGACACCCCGAAATTCCTAAGCCTCTCAAGAGTGCGTGAGGTTTACCTCTGACCAGGACATGGGGTATTACGTGCATCCCAGCAGCCTCACCCAACACCGCACCGCACGTGGGTTGTTTTCAGCAAACGTTTGGTGACCCACTGCAGTCGGTTTGGGAGGGGAGAGGATGGGATGGGGACCATGGCTGGGGCTGGGGGCTCCGGACAGGGTGGGAGGGGGCTTATTACCTAGAAGCGAGCCTGAGATGCTCTGAGTCCCAGGGCGGGTGGAGGCTGCTGTTTGCTCTGGCCTCCACTCTGAGGCCCCACTCACGGGTTGCCTGGCAACCATTGTTCATTTAATCGCCACAGACTTTGAAAATAAAAATCAATTTCCTCCATGATGTGAGTAGGAGGGGCCATATTAACCCCCAAGTTTGAACAGCCCTGTTTTCTTGCTCAAAGCTTTACGGACAAAGATGTACACAGCGGACTGTTTATACCGGAAACGTGTTTTGGAGGAGGTGACTCTAAATGCAGAGGGATGGGATTCAATCAAGGCCCTTTCTCACCACAGAATATTCTTCAGCTAAGAAAAAACAATGTTGGAGATGTAGGTGTGCCGACTGGTCTCACCATGTAAGTGAAAAATAACAAGCAGGTCATAGAACAGTGTACAGTTCTCAGCTGTTATTGTTTCACAAAGAGGTGTGTGTGGACGCCCACTTGGGCCTAGCAAAGAAAACATTCTGGTAGGATACACAGCAAAATGGTAACAGTGATTTTCTCTGGGAAATAGGATTGTAAATAATTTAAATTTCCTTTCTATCTTTCTGGATTATCTGATTTAAAAAATAAAACAAGCATTTGTTCCTTTTTTAATCTGAAAAACAAAAATGATGAATGTCATTTCTTTTTGCAAATGGAGAATTCCGACTCTGGGGCCCAGGGGCCCTCGAAGGCCCAAGGGGGTAGAGAGTCTTTGGTCAGCAAGGGTGAGGCTGGGGAGGAGCAGGAAAGCAGGAGGGGAAAGGAGACCGACACTCCCCGCAGGGCAGTGAGACCTTCGCAGGCCCCTTTCTGGTCTCCCGGTGGGGTTTGGGGGTGGGGGGAGATGGTCCAGGCTGAAGCTGGATGCTGGGGGCAGGGGTGTCCCTGCAGTGATGGAGGGTAAGCCAGATACTTCCTGGGTTCCAGGAAGTGGGGAGATAGAAGCAATTCACTGAGAGGGAGGGACAGGCAGGGTGTGGACATCAAACTGAGCCCAGCTGGACCAGGGTCGAGGGCAGGAGAGGGTCCAGCCTCCTTTAACCACTCCTCTCCCTCATCCTCTCTCCAGGTTGGCATCGCCTCGGGGCCCTCCTAGCTGTGCACTCTACGCCCTTCTTGGTGGTCTCATTCACACCCGTGCCTTCGACCCCCTCCTGGACACGGACCTTGCCGTCCTCTCCACACCCAAGCCCACCCTCCAGGCTGCCCCCGCTTTCTAAAAGCTATGCTTCAACATGTCAGTCCCTCGCCCGAGATTTTTCATAGCCTCCCTTGTGTCTGCAAAGAACATGCAAAGCCCTTCAATCCTGGCTCCAACCCAAGCCCTCCCCACTTCTTTGCACGGGGTTCCTCTCTCTGTGTGTGTCTACAAAGCTACCCTTCCTTTGTCTACATGACAAACTCCTATGTTTCCTTTAAGATCCAGCCCAAAGATCAATCTCCACTGTGAAGCCTTCTAAATACTCCAGGCATTCCATAATTTTTTGCTCCCATAATCTTTTTTGTATTCCCGATCACAGCATTTGTTGCACTCCACAGTTACCAATTTTGACTGTGTCCCCAGTTCTCAGCTTGTGAGCTCTTAAGGGCAGATGGCTTATGTATCTCAGCTCCCAGCTCAGGGCCAGCACATGGAGGCACTCAGGAAGTGCTGGTGGGATGGATGGGTGGGTGGAAGCTGGATGGATGGATGGATGGATGGATGAGTGGGTGGATGGATGTATGGGGGGGTGGATGATGGATGAAGGATTGTTCCTTTCAATATATGAACATGTAATTTCTCCCTCTTAAGAACAGAACAAAAAGCTCCCTCAATCCCACACCCCTCCTTCCTTTTACATCAAAGTTCCTTTAGACTTGTCCACCACACCATCCTCCGTTTCTTCACCTCTCATGCTCTCATGCACCGACTCAAGCAGGCTTTCACTGCTCTATTGTTGGACACAGTTGCCGATGACCTCCACGTTGCTAACTCTAGCGGTCGGTTCTCAGTCATCAGCTATTCACCTTTCACAACGTTCGACACCCCTTCTTTCTTTTAAACACGTGCTTCTCTTGGCTTCCAGGGACCTTACTCTCCTGGTTTTCCTCTTACTCCACTGATTTCTCCTTCCCAGTCTCCACTGCTGGCTCCTCTATCCCCCCAGCCTTAGGCCTTGGACTCCCTCCATCTAGTATAACTCCCTTGATGATCTCATTATTTTCGTGGCAAATTCCCTGACCACATGCGATCCTTTTGCAACCTCCCCATCTGAAGAAACGGCAATGACCTCCTTCCAGGTGCTCAGGCCAAAGATCTTTTTTTTTACTTGAAGTACAGCTGATTTTCAATATTGTGTTAATTTCAGCTGTACAGTTATAACGCTGAAACAGCAACGTTTCAGTGTTTTTGCAGATTATACTCCATTATGCGTTATTACAAGATAATGGCCATAATTCTCTCCGCTATATGTATTTCCTTGTTGCTTATCTATTTTATACATAGTAGTTTGTATCTCTTAATCCCATACCCCTAATTTGTCCCCCTCCCCTTTGGTAACCACAGTATCTGTGAGTCTGTTTCTGTTTTGCATATACACTCATTTGTATTATTTTTTAGATTCCACATATGTGATGTCATACAGCATTTGTCTCTCTGACTTATTTCACTAAGCAGAATCTTCTCTAGGTCCATCCCCGTGCCTCCTTTTTCACCCACACCCAGCTTGTCAGTACCCTACTGGCTCTGCCTTCAACACGTGTTCAGCATCCAGCCACTTCTCACCTCCTCCACAGCTTCCCCTCTGACTCAAGTCCCCCCTCCCAGCCCTTGCCCTCTAACAATTCCTCCCACCATCGCCCTTAATCCCCTTCTGTCTACTCTTGACCCAGCAGCCAGAGCGACCCGTTGAAAACTTAATTCAGATCATGTCAATTCTCTGTGCAGAAAATCCCAGGGGCTTCTGAGGGTTGAGGTCTCCACAATGGCCTCAAGGCCCTGTGGGATCTGTGCACCTTCCCCGCTGACTTCTCTGACCTCATCCCAACTAGTCCTCTCTTGTTTCCTCCATGCTACTCCTCAAACATGCCAGGTCCGCTCCTATCACAGGATTTGCGTGTATGGCTCCTTCTGCCTGGAATGCAGGGCTCCCAGGTACCACCTGGCTCATTCCTTCACCTCCTTATGTCTGCACCCAAATGTCACCTTCTTAGTGAGGCCTTCCCTGGTCACCCAATTTGAAACTGCAGCCCCGGCCCCACTGACAACACTCGCTCCCCCTTCCCTGTGCCACTGTTCTCCACATCACCTACTACAGCTGCCTCACTTTATAACTTACTCACGTTTATTTGTTGTTTTCTCCCTCCGTTAGCATATTAGCTCCATAAGCGTAGAGGTTGGGAACTTTTGTTCCCTGCTGCGTCTTCAGCGCCTAGAACAGGACACAGCACGTGTGTCCTTATAAGTGTGTATAAATGAATGAATGATTTTGTTAATCCTTGCCATGCCCTCCCCATTATGTTTTGGATGAGGAAGCAGAAGCACAGAGAGGTTAATTAAGTCATCCCTGGTCACTCTGGTCCTAGATTTGAATCTAGGCTGTCTGCCTCCAGAGCATGTGTTCTAAATACCAGGTGCTACTATTCTGAACCTCAGTGTCTCCGTCTGTCAAATGGGGAAGATAATCTCATAATATAGCCGCCCTGCTGTTCTCACAGGTTGTTTGAGGCATTATCACGAAATGACGTTTGTGAGTGAATGTTCTTTCAAACTGTCAATGTTGAATATTATCATTTTCCCTCTTCTCTTAAGAATTAAGTTCCCAAGGGCAGGAACTAAAATGAAGACCTTAGAGATCATCTAGTCTAACCCATTATTTTATAGGTGGGGATGAGAGATACTTAAGTTCAAGACTCCTGGTCACTTCTAGGCACATGTTGAATGGCTTTGGACAAAAAAATTGGAGGCTGACCTCTCAGATTGGTACCTCCCTCTGAGGAACAGTCTGCAGGCACCCGTCCATCTTTCAATCCTGTCATCCTTCCACCCACCCTTTAATTCTTCCATCCATTCATCCGTCCTTTCATTCTTCCTTCCATCCATCCATCCTTCCAACCAACCATCATGCATCCTTCTATCCATCCACCCATCCATCCTTTCATCCACCCATCCAACCATCCATGCAACCATTCTTTTATTCTTCCTTCCATCCATCTATCCTTCCAACCAACCATCATTCATCCTTCTATCCGTTATCCATGTATCTTTTCATTCTCTATCCATTTATCCTTTCTTCTTTCCATCTGTCAATCCATCCATCTTTCCACTCATTTATCCTCCATCCCTTCATTCATCCAATCATTTCCCCAATTATTCATTCTTTCTTATATTCATCACTTTACACAGATCATTTCCTGAGACTCTTCTGTACACCAGACCCTGGACTTGGAGCTGGGGATGCAGAGATCAACAGAACATCCACCCTTGGAGCTGCTGATAGCCTTGAGGAAGGGGAAGTGTAAAGGGATAGTGTGGGAAAGCACCCAGCAAGGCTCTTGTTGCATGTAAGTGCTTAGGACCTGGAGCTTTCTCTACGATTAGGTAACTTGCCGGAGGTCCCACACTAGTAAGTGGGGGAGCTGGTCCCAGAGCCTAACTTTGAGTAAGTAGTCTTCTTACCCTACCATGCTGTCTCTTTTCTGAAAGACTACTGTGAACATTGTCAGCTCTGGGGAGAAAATGCTAATGGGGGAGGAGTGCCAGGGCCAGGACTTCACGCAATGAGGACACCATGCTGGCCATCCTCGTGGTGATCTGTGACACCAGAGACCTCTGCCCAGGGGAACGGCTAGGGGTAGGCGAGCAAGCTGGGTGCCAGCAGGCAGGAGGCTGCAGGCGGAGGGAACAGTTAATTCATTAATTAGGCAGGCAAGCCGAGCTTTGCACATTAAGCCCCTTCACCTCCTTGCAACTGCATCCAGCAAGGCAATAGAAAGCAATTTGGTTAAGTGGTGAATTTAATCACACTGAAGCCGTTCAGAAACCGCCTTTGACTGCAGCCGTGCTCTGCTTACTTGGAAAGCACACTTCTTCAAACACAGGGCTTTTGTGCTCTCAGCTCCTGGTTTGTAGGATGTTAAAAACTACAGAATGTCAGAGCTGAAAGGCAGCTCTGGGAATGTCTTTCTGGTTCAGCCCTTTTGTTTTGAAGGGATGAGAGAGGGGGAATGTGATGAATTCTATGTTTCTCATCTATTCCTCCCAACAATCCTTGGGGCCTAGGCACACCTTCATCTCCCAGATGCTGAAACTGCCTCCCAGAGAGGTGAACTTCCTCACTTGAGTTCAAATCCAGGAACGCTTTATTCCCAAGCCTTTGCTTCCTATTTATGGAAATCATTTCTTAATAACTATATCTTCATGTATTACTTTTGTAATTGAAATTTTTTCCATTATGCTACCCAGCCTACTGAGTTTCTTCATTTTATCTCCTAATCTCTCTCCACAGTTTGCTCCCCTCCCCCCGCCCCCAGCCACCAAGTTCAGGCCCACATAACTTTGTGCCAAAATCACTGCCACCCCCCACCCGCCCCTACGATCTCTCTGTCCCCAGTCTTGATGTCCTCTACGTTTCTGCGGCGTTACTCAGCTCCCAGGTTCACAGCGTAGCACATAGCCCTCATCCTGCCTCTCCCTGGCTCAGAATTTTTCCTTGGCCCACTATCTACAGGATAAAATCTAAGGATGTTGGTGCGGGATGCTGCCCTGTCTTCCCTCCCACCTACTCACCATTTCCCGAACAAAACGCTCACTTTCAAGCCTCAAATTCAGCAAGCCTCTTCCTACCTCAGGGCCTTTGCACGTTATTCTCTTTTCCAGCAAATCCAGCCTCTCTCGCCCTGACCCTCGCTGGCTCTTCCCCTAACTGGCTACTTCTCACACTTCACGTCTCAACTTTAGGATCATCTCCTCACAGAGGCTGTCATAGGTCAGGTTCACATAAAGCAAACCCTGAGATGGGGAGGCGTGAGTGAGTGATTAATTAAGCAATGCTGGAGTGGGGAAGGGAGACTGAAGGGAGCTGGGATGCAGGACAGGCAAAGGGGAGACACTGAGCAAGTGTGTGATCTCAGGCCTGACCCCACGGGGAGCCCTGGAGAGTAAATTACTGCTTGGAGTTTTCCTTGACTCCAGACAAGGGGACTGCCTGGGCTTTGTACTCCTGTATCGGTCAGTTGTGGCTACTGGTCCCTGGGGGGAGGAACCTAAACCTCAGGCACTTCCCACTCCAATAACCCAAGAGCAGTTCCCTAAAGGAAGCAGGTGTGAGCCCTGAGAAGCAGAGCTGATGCAGGGGGATGGGCCACAGAACAAGCTGATAGGATCTGAGGGCATCTGGGCACAGTGTCTGCCCAAGAGGTCATCTTCAACCACCCATCCACTCAGAGGCTTTCCCCTTATTCATAGTCTCAGCCCCTTTTTTTCCTACCTTCCTCCCTCCCTCCCTCCCTCCCTCCCTCTCTCTCTCCTTCTTTCTTTCTTTCTTTCTTTTTCTTCCTTCCTTCCTTCCTTCCTTTTCTTCCTTTCTTTCTTCTTTCTTTCTTTCTTTCTTTTTTCTTTCTTTCTTTCTTCCTTTCTTTCTTTCTTCTTTCTTTCTTATAAGCACTTGCATTTTCTTTTCTTTTTTCTTTGCCTATTTGTGGTCTGTCTCCCCCTGAAGACCTTGAGGGCCTTGAGGGCAGAGACTCAACTATTTTGTCTACCACTGTTATCTCCAGTGCTCAGCACAGCTCTTGGCATTAGTGTTAAAAGGCAGTAATGGAATGAATGAATGAACAGAGACAGCCAGTAAGTGGGAAAGCCCGTACCCAAATTCAGGACTCCAAGCCCAACACTTTTCACTCAAGAAATAGAAAATTTGAGTGGAGTAATGGCCAGGAAAGAAACTGGCCAAGTTATTATTTTTAAAAAATGCTTTCAACTCAGATGTTTTTATGGATGAATTCTTTCAAACTTTCAAGGAACAAATAATCCCAAGGAATATTTACACTTGTTGGAGACATAGAAAAATAGAGAGAGCTACCCAATTTATTTTACAAAGCTAACATAACCCTAGATGATATCTGAAGTAGACAGAGCAAACCCTATAGACTGGTCATGAATACAGAGAAAACTATATTCAGTTTTCCTCCCCTCTTTTTTTTTTGTGTGGTATGCGGGCCTCTCACTGCTGTGGCCTCTCCCGTTTGTGGCCTCTCCCGTTTGTGGCCTCTCCCGTTTGTGGCCTCTCCCGTTGCGGAGCACAGGCTCTGGACGTGCAGGCTCAGAGGCCATGGCCCACCGGCCCAGCCGCTCCGCGGCACATGGGATCCTCCCAGACCGGGGCACGAACCCCTGTCCCCTGCATGGGCAGGCGGACTCTCAACCACTGCGCCACCAGGGGAGCCCCTTTCCTCCCCTCTTAATAACAGATTTCTAGTTGATCACATTGATGTCTGGAATAAATGTTTACATTTCTCAATAGTTTGGATTCAATTATATATTAAAAGAATACTATGACATAACCAAGTAGGATTTATTTCAAGAACGGAAAGCTACAAATAAAGTGTATAAGTATTAAATTCGTACAAGAAAAAACATACAATTATCTCAGTAGGTTCTCCAAAAGCATTCAGTAAAAATTCATCTTTATTTTAGAAACTAAAAATTAAAAGTATAAGGAGATTGCCAACACAATAAAGAATAAGTATCTCAACTTATGTATTTGTATCACATGTTATGATGGAAGACTAGACTAATTCTCATTAAAATCAAGATTAAAATGAGGTGGCCTCTATCCCTGTATCAAATATTAATCTTATGAATTAAGACCTGAAAAAATATTGCCTTATACAAGAAAAAAATTTCTGTCAGGCAAAAGAAATCTGGAGGTAGGAAATCCAGGGCAACTCCCTTGTCATTGTGGAACAAAATTTCTGCTATATTTTCCCACCATCCTAGTGCTTGCCTTCCACCCTTAGGTCTGTATGAGTCTCTTAGTGCTGCTTTAACAAATTGCCACAAACTCAGAGGCTTAAATCAACACAAATTTATGATCTTGTGGTTCTGGAGGTCAGAAGTCCTAAAGAGTCTCACTGGGCACAAATCGATGTGTCGGCAGAGCTGTGTTCCCTCTGGAGGCTTTAGGGGAGAATCCATTTCCTTGCCTTTTCCAGCTTCTAGAGGCATTTGGACTGTGGCTGCTTCATTCCAACTTGCCTTTTTCACATTGCTTTCTCTCATCTGACTCTCCTGCCTTCCTCTTTTCTTTTTCTTTTTTTAATTTTTTGGCCACGCCACGCAGCATGTGGGATCTTAGTTCCCTGACCGGTGATCGAACTGGAGCCCCCTGCAGTGGAAGTGTGGAGTCTTAACCACTGGACCGCCAGGGAAGTACCCTTCCTCTTTTCTTTATAAGCACCCTGGTGATTACGATTGAGTCCATCTTGTTAAACCAGGATAATCGTCCCATTTCAAGATCTTTAAATTAATCACACAAGCAAAAGTTCTTTTTGCCAAGTAACTAACAAATTCACAAGTCCTAAGGATTAGGACGTGGACATCTTTGAGGGTCTATATTCTGTCTAACAAGTGATCCAAGATGGCAGCTAAAGTCCCAGCCATCATATCAACTTTTCCAGCCAGTAGGAGGTAGAAGGGAGCAGGGGACAGGGACTTTGAAGAAGTCCCACATAACACTAACACTTACATCTCATTGATCAGAATTTAGACACGTAGCCCCATGTAGCTGCAAAGAATGCTGAGTAGCAATGTACCCAGCTAAAAATCAGGATTCTGTAATTAAATAGGAAAGAGAGAATGGAGGTTGGGGTAGACAATTCACAAGGTCTGCCACAGTCACCATTATTATTTGATAGTGCTTTGGAGGTTCTACCAATGCAAAAAGACAGAAAACAGGAATAAGAGTTATAACTCCCAGAAAGGAATAAACACAGTAACATTATCTGAAGAAGGTATAATTTAATTACTTAGAAAACCCAAGTTCTGTGAATATCTGTGAGGGTAGGACCTCCTTAGAAAATTATTACAGAACCTCTGGAGAGTAAGTGTCATTTAAGATTGATGAATGAGGGAAATATAAGAAAATGTGAATATTGAACAAATTGAATGAAATACCAGTAAAGTTCTGTGTCTTTAAATTTTGGCATAATTATTTTAAAGTTAACATAGGAAAATGAATGTAAAAACACATTTTAAAAAAGTTGAAAGAGAAATGAACCTTACCTAGTATGAAAATATAAAAAGACAAGAATTAAGACAATGTTGTACCAGTGCATGGGAGTAAACAGATCAATCAAACAGATCAAGTGACTGTAATGGATGATCTGTAGCTATAAGGGAGCCAAGGGAGACACTTGAACAGGTGAAGAATAAGGAAGTGCAGATTTAGGGCTTTAAAGGGCATTAAACTTGGAGTCCTCTTGACCTGGGTTGAAATCCTACAACATACTAGCTGAGGAAACAGGGATGTTATGAAATTTATCACAACCTTGATTTCCTCATCTGTATAAATGGTATAATCATATCTGATTGTTGGAAGATGACAAAAGCATTTTAAATGTTGGAAAAGAAAGAAGTGCTCATAACAAATGACAAATATCTTGGAGTTGGGGTCTGAGTCTGTGAAATTAAGAAGAGTCTGAGTTCTTATTACCAGCAGGCAGTGGATTTTTCTGAAACACAGTCTGAAAATCCTTACCTTTTAAATGGCAATTTAGTTCATTTACATTTATTGCAAATAGTGATGGGTTTAGACTTATATATAACCCTTTATTTCCAGTTTTCTATTTACCTGTCTATTTCATCTTTTTTCCTTCTTTGTTGTCTTTCATTGGATTGTTGAAATTTTCTTTAGTCCCTTTGCTCTTCTACTGGTATGAAGTCATACATTCTATTTTCCTTCCTTTAGAGGTTACTCTTAAATTTTTAACCCACTTGATATAATAAAGTCTAAGGTTTGCCAGGACCTCTCTTTTATCCCAAATAATAAAAAAACTTCAAGTATTTTTCTCCAATTCTGCCCTACATGTTGTCTTGCATGTCTTTATTGATCAGTGTTTCTATTTTTAGCTTCCTCAAATTAGTCATTTTTATGATTGTTGTTTCCTACAGTGAATATTTGTTTAAATGTACCCGTGTTTCCGAACTGATTTGATCAAGTTTCCTTCTTATAATGCATTCTTCCTCTGGGACTGGGTTTTATTCTTTCTTTAGGAGCCTTCAACTCATGGTAGTGATAACTCTCTCAGTCTCTGTATCTCCCTCATTCTTAAATTGATGCTTATATTTCCCCCAGCACTTCAAACTATTATTAAAATAGCACGTCAAGGGGCTTCCCTGGTGGCGCAGTGGTTGAGAGTCCGCCTGCCGATGCAGGGGACACGGGTTCGTTCCCCGGTCCGGGAAGATCCCACATGCCGCGGAGCGGCTGGCCCGTGAGCCATGGCCGCTGAGCCTGCACGTCCAGAGCCTGTGCTCCGCAACGGGAGGGGCCACAACAGTGAGAGGCCCGCATACCAAAAAAAATTTAAAAAGCGCGTCGTTATCTTCTAGATTCCATTGCTGTGGTTAACAGTCTGTTGTTCCTTTGTAAGCAGTTTGTCTTTTCTTGCTGAGCTTCCAAGATCTTTTCTTCTACTTTAGGGTCCTGAAGTTTATCTGCAGTGTGTCCATTTGTGGAGTCATTTATCTTAACCCTGCTCAAGACTCCTTGTGCTTCTTCAACTTAAGGATTTATAGCTTTCATCTATGATGGAAAATTCTCAGCCTGTTATTTCTTCCACTATTACCTCTCCCCCATCATCGTCTTTTCCTGATGGAGAAGATATTCTCATTGTATGAAGATGAGCAACCTCCCTGCCCACCAACTGCCTTCCCCAGTCACTCCCCTCAGGCAGGGTGAGGTCTCCAAGCCCAGCCCTGATACGCCAGCAGCTCCTGAGAAGCCCGGATCCTGCTCTGGGTTCAAGGGAAGACTCCAGAAGCAGGAGATGAGAACTTTTCTTCCAAGCTGCCTCAAACCTGGCCTATGGGGTGGACTCAGAAGGTCCCAGCCTCAAGGGAGACTGAGGCAAAATGTTCCTCTGGAGGTGTGGCAAAGGCCACCTGAGCCCCATTCTTCCTACACTGATGGAAACATCAGAACCCACTGGCGTGATGCCGAGGGAAGCACAGGCCCTGCCACACAGACCGGTTCCTCTTAGTTTACTCAAGTTAGGGCTGGGCACTCAGGCCTGTTTGCTGTCACTGCTGTTCCCCCAAACTCGTGGCCTAGGGCCTCACCCACGGGAGCCCACAGGGACCCCTACATCTAGGCGCTCCGAGCCTGCCTGGAAACCAGACCCTCTTTCCATCAGACACTCGGGGTCGGGCCTCGACTTAGAGACCATCACTTAGTCTGCTCACTGCCTCCCTCCACTGCTGAAAGGACCAGCCAGGGACCCAGTGTGGCCCACGGAGGGGATAATCCCGCCCCAGCAGAAGATCAGAGCCACCTCGCAGGGGCCAGTTGGGTCTGCATCACCTGGGGGGGAGGAGGCCACTTTATGGGGGAAAGTAAAGCTTCAACCCACAATGAAAAGACATCCCCCCACCATGTAGGCTCACAGGTTGTAATCATTAATAGACTAGCATTTCTCAGACCCGAGAGGGAAAGCAGTTCCTGAGCCCAACCTTGTCTTTCTAAGTAATAATGCTATGGAGCGCTGACTGTGCACCAGGCTCTGTGTTCAGACCGTCACCTTATTTAATCCCGTGATGTAGGGGTCCACTACCTGCCTTATATTACTTGTGAGGAAAGCTCAGAGAGGTCAGGCAACTTGCCCAAGTTCACACAGCGGCTAAGTGGCAGGGTCAGGATGTAGGACCACTGGAGGAGGAGGGAAGGGAGGTCTTCCACAGCTGACGGCAGAAGCAGGACTTGAACCCGGACCTCCCGACCCCTCATCTGTGTTGTGTGGGTACTAAGGCCAATTCCACGGGGCTGGCCCTGCTTCATGCAACGCAGCTTCACGCAATCCCCCACCTGCTGCAGGTTTTGTTGAATAGCAGCTCCCCTTAGTGCACTGAAAAATGACTGAGTTGGTCATTAAAGAGGGGGAAAGGCGGGGAGGTTGGGATTGACATGTACACACTGCTCTATATAAAATAGATAACTAATAAGAACCTACTGTATAGCACAGGGAACTCTACTCAATACTCTGTAATGGCTTATATGGGAATAGAATCTAAAAAAGAATGTGTATACGTGTATAACTGATTCACTTTGCTGTACAGCAGAAACTAACACATTGTAAATCAACTATAGTCCAATAACAATTCATTTAAAAAAAAAAAGAGGAGGGAAAAAACAAGAGAGAGTAGGAAGGAGGTAGGGGGAGAGAAGGAAGGAAGAAAAGGAAAAAAAAAAAGAAAAGAAAACGGAAGGGAAGAAACCTTTGGAACTGTTTCTAGGAACTGTGACTTGTGCGCGAGGAGACCCACTGGTGCCCTCTCCGGGTTATTTAAGGAAGGCGCAGCACTCAGGGGTCCTTGGAAATAAATGTTCCAGTAAATGTGACCAGGAGGAACGTGTCTCAAGACACCACTGGGACGTCTGCAAACAGGCCGGCTTCCCAGCCCCCACTCCTGGGCACCACGTTCAAGGGTCTGACGGTGTCTGCACAGGAAGCTGAGGTCGCCTGGTACCAGGTGAATCAGCTGCCTTCAGTTCTCAGGCTGGAGAAGCCGGGGCCAAGTTCATTATTGCCAATCAGTGATGCACCCCGGAGGCCTTCTTACCCAAATGATTCCAGAAATTCAGCACCAGGGAGGTGCAGTGAGGCAACGCTCAGCTCTTCGGCTGAGATGAGACACAGAGGGGGACGTGTCCCACCCCAAACTGCTTACCCAGCGGGTCCCAATCCCACCGTCCCAATATCTTCAGTCATTTCTAACGCTTTTCCAAACCCCTTTTAAGGGAAATTCACATTGACCAAGAGAGGCACCTGGGATACTTTCTCCTCTTGGTTGTCTAAAAAACCCTCTAACTGCCAGTTAGCAGGAAATACAGGGGACAGAGGAATGCTAAATGACGCTGTAAAATGCAATCAGAAAAAGCCAAAATGGAAAACCTCTGCAGAACAAATGACCCGGTTTCTTCCACAGATTGTAAGGGGAGAAAAATGAGGGAGGGATAACAGAGAGACTTAAGAGTTGTATCAACAAAATAGAGACACGAAGGCCATTACAAACCAACTATAGAAAAATAAGAACATTTAACATGGACTTGATATTTTCATGGTATTAAGAAATTACATTATAGGGACTTCCCTGGTGGCGCAGTGGTTAAGAATCTGCCTTCCAATGCAGGGAACATAGGTTCGAGCCCTGGTCCGGGAAGATCCCACAAGCCACGGAGCAACTAAGCCTGTGCGCCACAATTACTGAGTCTGTGCTTTAGAGCCCGTGAGCCACAACTACTGAGCCCGTATGCTACAGCTACTGAAGCCTGTGTGCCTAGATCCCATGCTCTGCAACAAGAGAAGCCACAGCAAAGAGAAGGCCGCGCACCGTAACGAGGAGTAGCCCCTGCTCGCCGCAACTAGAGAAAAAGCCCACGCACAGCAACAGAGACCCAACACAGCCAAGAATAAATAAATAACATAAATAAAAAAATAATAATAACGTGATTTCTTTTTTTAAACATCTACCTTTTTCTCTCTTTCTTCCTTTCTTTCTTTTTTTCTCCCTTTCTCTCTCTCTTTCTGCGTTGGGGCTTCGTTGCCGCACGCGGGCTTTCTCTAGTTGTGGCCAGCAGGGGCAACTCTTGGTTGTAGTGTGCGGCCGTCTCATTGTGGTGGCTTCTCTTGTTACGGAGCACGGGCTGTAGAGCACAGGCTCAGTAGTTGTGGCACATGGGCTCAGTAGTTGTGGCACACGGGCTTAGTTGCTCCACAGCATGTGGGATCTTCCCAGATCAGGGCTCGAACCCATGTTCCCTGCATTGGCAGGCGGATTCTTAACCACTGCGCCACCAGGGAAGCCCATGTTATTTTTTAGGTGTGATGTGATATTAGGATGATGTTGAAAACAAAAGGACCTTATATTTTGCAAACAAAACCTGAACTGTTCACAGGGGAAATTATATGATGTCTTGAAGTCTACTGTATACTGATCCAGGAGGGGGTGTGTGGATGAGACCAGAGATGATGATGACAATTACCTGGGAATTCATTACCCTATTTCTACTAACTTTTGTGTATTTAAATTTTCCCTTATTAGAAAAAAATTAAGACATGAGAGAAGGAAAAATATGTGATTCAGGACAGTCAGATTGTGACTACTGACGTTGCTTTTTTTTATAGCTTGCTTTTTATGACTGCACAAAAAGAGTGACAACTGATTTAATAAAATCTATATACAAAATAACACTTAAGTGATAAGATAATTTGGAGTGGTGCCGGCATTGACAGTTGTATCCTGGCTGGTGTCTCAGAGTCTGTGAACCTTGGCATTTTCCGTCTTCCTGGAAGATGAAAGGGCTCAGATGGGTTAAGCGTTTGTCCATCTTAGGCAGGTGCAGGCCCGTGCTGGCCCAGGTGCAGTCCTGTGGTGCACCCTGGGGGGCTTTCCATTGCGCACAGTCCCTCCTCCCAGGACACAGACCGGCCTTGGTTGCCAGGAACCATTGATCAGTAGCAACCTTGGGGGCCGCTGACACTCAGCAGGTGGCCTCTCGGAAACAGAGCCCAGCTTGGCAGAGGGTCAGATCCCACAGGAAATGTCAAACCCAACAGGAATCACATTCATCCTCCCCAGAGTTTAGAAGGAAGGATGGGGTGTCCCTGCTCCGATCAGACAACTGCGCTCTTTCAAAACCCTGGCCAAAGGCCGATCTGGAGACAGGACACCGGGAGGATCCGGGGCGGGGCGGGGGGGCGATGACTGGTCAGCCCTTTTTCCAGGAACCACGTCTGATTCCTAACGTACTGGTATAAATACATGAGAGAAAGAGGACATCTCCCTCTCCGGGGGTACACAGAGACACCAGTAGGCAGTGCCTAAAAGGAGATAGACAAATGAACAATTCACCAGAAATCAAGGACATGAACATTACAACAGGATACTCTTTGGACCTGTCATGTTGGCCAAGGTATTAAAAATGTATAATGCTCCAGGTTATAGGTGACCGTAGAGAAGTGACAGCTAAACCCAGTGTATAATCAATCCTGCATTTGGATCCTGGACAGGAGGGACATTATTAGAATAATTGGTAAATTTTGAATATGGACTATGGATTAGAAAATAGTAGTATTGTATCAAGGCTAAATTACTGATTATTTTTATCATTGTCCAGTGGTTACATAAGAGGTTGTTAGGAAACACAGTGAAATACTTGGGGTAAAGAGTCATGATACCTGCAACGTAGTCTCAAATTGTTCAGAAAAAAGGGAGAAGACGAGCAAATGGGGGAAATGTTAGCACTTGGTAAATCTTGGTCAGGAGGAAGTTCTTTGCACTATTCTTACAATCTGTCTGAAAATCTGAAATTATATCAAAAAGTGAAAAACAAAAGCTTAGAACGCTTGACAATGCTCAGTGCTGGCAGGAGGACATGAGAACTCTTGTCCTGCCAAAGGGAGAGAAAGCCAGTTCCGTGTTCTGGAGGAGAGGTAGGCAATAAATAGCAACATGACTTGACCCAGCAATTCCTCTTCTAGGTAGTTAGCCTAAAGAAAGAACCATTGCTGTGCACAAAGATGCAGCTATAAAAGCTTTTCACTGAAGCATTAAATGTTCAACAATAGACTGGTTAAATAAAGGATGGCACGTCCACAGAATGGAACACTATGTAGCCATTTAGGTGATTCTGTGAAGCCATATTTAATCCCTTGGGAGAGTGTTCCTAATACATTAAGTGGGGAAAATGGTCCCAAGACGTCCTCTTCCTGGTGATCATTATTCTGAGTACCGAAGCCAAACCCACTGAGAGAGCGAGAGAGCGAGAGAGCGAGAGAGAGAGAGAGAGAGAGAGAGAGAGAGAGAGAGAGAGTGGGCGTGTGCGTGTGTGTGTCTCCATTTAAATCTCCTTGAGGTCAGAGACCAAATCTTATTTGCCATACTGTGTTCCCAGGGCCTAGGACAGTGCCTGACAACCAGGAAGTGGTAATAAGAGTTTGTATAATGAATGAGTAAAGAGCCCTAGGAAAAGGGACCAAAAGGGTGTCCTTCATGATGTCCAGAGCCGTATTTCTGGGTGGTGTGACTAGAGGTAATCTTAATTTTCTTCTTTCTATCTGTATGGTCTAAATGTTCCACACAGAACATTGATTCGTTTATCTGGTAAATTATTTACAACAAATGCAATTACTTAAAAACAATGGTAAATTATTTAAAAACAATCAATACAAAGCAGGGAAAGACCAGCCTTTACCTCAGGGCCCTTGGGTACAGGATCCTTCTGGAAAAAAGTTCAAGGTTACCTTAAGCCCCCAGGAATCACTCCAGGCAATTGTCAGAGTACGTCAGTATGCCCAAAGCTCAGTCCCACCAAAGCGGATGGAGGCTGTGCCCTGCAGCAGGTCACTGGCCCTCTCCATGGGCTCTGCCTTCTCCCCTGTGGATTGGGGCAAGGATGTATGTAGCATCCAGCACAGGGCTGTAACCCCTCTAGGTGCCCCAGAGATCCAGGAGATTTGGCAGGAGTGGGGAGCAAAGGAAGGTTATTGTCCCATTTGCAGACGAGGTGACTGAGGTCTGGAGGCTGGAATTGGAACCCCAGTGCAGGGGGAAGGGTGGCTTCATGGTCTCTGTCCCTCCACCCCTGTACCTGATGGCCAGGCACGTCCCCTCACCCTCACCCTCCCTCGCTCTGACACTGCCTGAGAACTAACCTCCCCAGGAGAGGCGACACTCACAAGTGTCCCCCGTGCCATGAGCGTCCCTGGAGAGAGCAGTGTCCCACCAGGATGACAAATGGCTGCTCTCAAGGCCAGGCTGAGACTGGTCACCTCTCCAATCCAAGGAGTGATTCATAGCTGACCCTTCTCTCCAGGCACAAGAGCCCGTCCAGATCCACCGGGAAGACATACAGCCTGCAAGATAGTTGTTGACAAAATCCAGGCTGTGGTTTTAATGAAAAGCAAAGTGAGGATTTTTTTTTTAATGAATAGACTTTATTTTTTTTAGAACAATTTTAAGTTTACAGAAAAATTTAGCAGGAAGTGCAGAGTTCCCGTAGAGCCTCTGCCTCCCCACCCCTCAGTTTCCCCTACAAACCCCTTGCATTCGTGTGGCACGTTTGTCACAATCAGTGAATTATTATTCCTAAAGTCCAGAGTTTACAGGGTTCACGATTTTTTTTTAGTTGTAGTAAAATACACATAACACAGAATTTACCGTTCTAACCATTTTCAAGTGTACAGCTCAGTGACATAAAGTGCTTTCGCGCTCTTCTGCAACCATCTCCACTAGCCGTCTCAGACAGAAACTCGGTACCCGTTAAACAGCGACTCCCCACAGAGCTCACAGGAGCTGCACATTCTGTGGGTTTGGACAAACGCATTGACGTGTAGCCTCCATCACAGGGTCATACAGAGTAGTTTCACTGCCCTAAACATCCCACCTATTCATTCTCCCCTTCCCTCCTAACCTCTGGCAACTGCTCATCGTTTTACTGTCTCCATCATTTTTTTGCCTTTTCCAGAATGTCCTGTAGTTGGAATCATACAACTAAAAAAGTGTGACCTTTTCAGTCTGGGTTCTTTCACTCAGCATACACCTTTCAGAATCCTCCCTGTCATTTGAAGGCATAACGGGTAGAGCTGAATAATATTCCACTGTCTGGAGGCACCATAGTTTGTTTATCCACAAGTGGGGGGTTTTTCATGATAAAAAATTGTATGCTAACTTTTGGAAACTGAGAGAAACCAAGAAGAAAGGAAGAAAAACAATCCCCTGTAATCTTATGCCTGAAGATTATGCTGTGAGCACTTTGCTGTCATTTCCTTCATGTATGTGTGTGTGTGTGTGTGTGTGTGTGTGTGTGTGTGTACACGAAGATCTTTTTTGGTTTGATGTAGCATGGTACATACATTTTTTTTTTTTTTTTTTTTTTTGCGGTACACGGGCCTCTCAATGCCGTGGCCTCTCCCGTTGCGGAGCACAGGCTCCGGACGTGCAGGCTCAGTGGCCATGGCTCACGGGCCCAGCCGCTCTGCAGCATGTGGGATCTTCCCGGACCGGGGCACAAACCAGCATCCCCTGCATCGGCAGGCGGACTCTCAACCACTGCGCCACCAGGGAAGCCCGGTACATACCATTTTGATTCCCCTTTTCTCATTAATTATAACTTTGCTTTCTCCGTGTTCATAAATTCTCTGTAAGCATTTTTTCTTGTGCAGTTTTTAAATGTCTTCAGTATTTTTCTATGACTGGGGATGCCATAGTTCTTTAACTACGCTTCCATTTCGAGACACTGGGGTTGTTTTCAATTTTATGCTAATATAAATATAAATAAGTCCACCGTGAACTGTTGATGCTTAAATAATTGTACAGGTTTCCCCCCCCCCACTTGCTAAGAAGTGGAGTAGCTGAGTCAGAGAGCATGAACATTTTAGAGATATCCCAGAGATTTCTTTCTTTTTGAATGCATTAAAAATTTTTTTTCAAAACAAACAACTTTTTCTTGAAGTAGAGCTGATTTACGATGTTGTATTAGTTTCGGTTGTGCATTCATAGATTTTTTATTGTGGCAAAAAACACGTAAATTTTACCGTCTTAACCGTTTCTAAGTGCACAGTTCAGCAGTGTTAAGTATATTTACGTTGTTATGAACTAGAGCGCCAGAGCTTTTACATCTTGCAAGTCAGAGTCTGTATCCATTGAACATCAGCTCACCGTTCCTCTCTCGTCCCCCCTGCCCTTACCCCAGCCCCTGGCAACCACCATTCTACTTTCTGTTTCTAAGAATTTGATCATTTAAGATACCACATATAAGTAGAATCATACAGTATTTATCTTTTCATGACTGGCTTATTTCACTTAGAGTAATGTCCTCAAGATTCATCCAAGTTGTGGCACGTGTCCGACTTTTCTTTTTCGAGGCTGAATAATATTCCTTTGTATTTTTATACCATATTTTGTTTATCCATTCATGTGTTGATGGACATCTGGGTTGCTTCCACCTCTTAGCTATTGTGAATAATGCTATGAATATATAGCAAAAAACATACAAACAATATTTGTTTGAGTCACTGCTTTTAGTTGTTTCAGATACATATCTAGAAGTGGGATTGATACATCATATGGTCATCTATTTTTAATTTTTTGAGGAACCTCCATATATTTTTCCATAACTGTAAGACTATTTTACAATCCTACCAGCAGTGCACAAAGGGTTCTAATTTCTCTACATCCTTGCCAACACTTGCTGTTTTCTGGATTTTAGGTTTTGTTTTGTTTTTTTTTTGAGATTTCTTTTAAAGAGCCAGAAGGGATCATCTGGTCAGTGGTTCCCAAATTTCATGTCTTTCTTTTGAGCTCACAGTTCAAGAGATGTTTGTCTATCAAACACATTTTACCAAGAACTCGTTATCTTCCAGTCTCTATCCATTGGTCCAGTATGTGCAGGTCTGGGGATTTCCTTTGGGACTGATTGCTGGCTATCTGTGCTGCCAGTTCTGTGCCCCCTTCTTCCAGGCATGCTTCCAGCTGGACACACTTCCCAGCAGCCAGCTGCGGCCGTGCCGCTATGTCCTCACCCGTGGAATGGGGACAGAAGTGATCCACACAACTAACTGTTTAAAGGGCTCGTTTACCTGGGGTTTCTCTCTCTCCTTCCTGCAAACAGAGCACAGGACAGTGGCCCAAGGGATGGTGGCCCACCCTGTCCTGCCAGCCAAGGTCTCTTTGTCACAGCATTTGGCCTGCAGGGACACACCCCCACGTAAAGATCACAGTGGCCATTGTCCTTTCAGTGTTATTCACTGGGGTGCTGTTTGTCAGAGCAGAAGACTGGAAATGGCCTAAATGTCCACTAGGGGTCAACAGTTAAAAAAACGGAGACATCCGTCCAGTGGAATTCCCTGCGGCTCTTTAAAAAATGAAGTTAAAAAATTTAATAGACTATTTTTTCGAGCAGTTTTAGATTCATAGCAAAATTGAGCCAAAGGTACAGATGTTTCCCATCCTCCACCAACACCCACACGGAGAGGTGCATTTACCACAGTTGATGAACTCACACTGACACATCATCATCACCCAAACTCCATGGCTCACACTGGGGTTCACTCTTGTCCATGGTTTGGACGTGTTTATGACGACATGTATCCACCGTTATAGTATCACACAGAGCCGTTTCACTGCCCTAAAGAAAAGCTTTATTGTTAAAAAGAAAAAAAAAAAAACAAGAATCAAAACAGTATATTTCTGTGCTAATACTTTTTTTTCAAGTGGGGAGAGGGTACATATTTGGATTTGCTTGTACATGCAAAGCACCACATCTGAAAAGGATCCACAGAAACCCAGGGTTCGTAGTTATCAGTCTCACCCAAGGGTGCAGATGGGTGGGAACTGGGCAGATGGGGGTCAGGGCGGGAAGAAGTTTTCCACAGTTTGTCTTTTTATACATTTTGATGCTATGTGAATATATTACCTATTCAGAATGCAAATAAATACAGTGTAAAATTTTCAATAGTTTCTTTTCCCATTTTATTGTAACTCAAAGTTCACGTACGCCCCCGCCAGGCTTCTGCTTGTTGAATCCCTGAGCTGAAAGCGTCTGGCTGAAGGCAGAGCTGCTCAGGGTTCAAGCTGTCCGTGTGGCCTCCACGCACAGAGGGAAGCTCGGCCACAACCCCTCCCAGGACGCCTGTCCCTGTCGGGCTCACATCCAGCCTGCTATGCCCAGGCGAGGCCCAGCCCTCCACCTGCCGCCCCACACAGCCAAGCTGCTCACCCCCTTCCTGCCAACTGAGCATCCTAATTACATGATAAATACTAATTGCCCGTGACCAGGATCTTCCACAGTCATAGACATTAACCAAAGTCACACCTAATGAGCCTCACCGTTAATTATCTGTGCTCACTGCTCCAGGATTTAATTAAGCCTTGGCAGGAAACGGAAATCCGCATAGGCTGAGCAAGGAAATGGAGCTTGCGAAGACACCCTCTTTTCATCAGGTGGCCTGGCAAAACTGCTCCAAGTCTCCCTTCCAAGCCCCCGGGTCTTCCCAGTGAACAGGAGACACTGGAGAAGGGAGCCTGCATTTATCCAGCGCCTGATGTATGCCAGGCAGAATCAGACACGGTTGCATACCCTAGCTCATCTAATCTTTGCAATCACTGCAGGGGCTAGGTCTCCATTTTACAGATAAGGAAACAGAGGCTCAGGGAGGCCTAGTGACTCTCCAAGCAATTGGCAGAGCCAGGTCTGTCTGAGCTGCAGGTGCGTAACTCCCACTACTTGTTGCTGAGGAATGGTATCTTAATGGTATTGTTTTTCACTCTGACCTTGAACCTGTGTTTTTTTCTTTCTCCAAAGCATTCCCAGGTCTTGTTTTGTCTTTGTCTCATATTTGTTCACTAAGAAAACAAAAGGCTGACGTATCTGAAGCCCAGAGAGATTGTGACGTACACCCAGTCACACACCCAGGAAGACAGTGGGGTGGGTGTGGGGATGGGGGTAAAAGACTGGCCCTGCTGTCAGACTGCCTGGTTCTCATCCTGGCACATCTGTCTGGGCTTCGTTGGACTTCTTGAATCTAAGGCTTGATTTCTGTGTTGGTTAGAACAAGTAATGCTAGCCGCTGTAACAAACAACTTCCAAATCTCAGTGGCCTAGTAGAAAAAGAGTTCATTTATCATTGTTCACTCAGAGCAAGTAGGTGGTCATCAGGTGACCTTCTTAGCAGGGGCCCAGGGACCCAGGGTCCTTCCATCTATGCAGGGGTTGTTAACCACTGCTGGACCCTTGAGCGGTCTATGGATAGAATTCAGGGGACCCATGAACTTAAATGGGGAAAGTTATATCATTATTTTCTTTATTATTGAATAAAATTTAGCATTTTCCTTTTAGTATGAATATAGACAACCAACCACAATTTTATACCTGTGAATATGTTTCCAGTGGAAGTCACAGATATTTTGATATCCCATTACAGCTGCTGCAGATATCTTGAAATATTGTTTACACTCATTCACTACTTTGAAACAGTGGTGGTATTAAACCTATGACTAGCTGGCATGGGATCAAAGCTCTTCTGTCTATACATGCTTGGTTGGAAGCAGATGGCCTATTGCTGGCTGACTATGTACTTAATCGTTCAGCCACAAATGGTATGGCATTGCATGCTCTCATGTTGGTGACAAGCTCTCTCCTTTGCTTTCCAGCATTCCCTAACGTTGACTGTTGATCAGTACATCGAAGGAAGTGAGTCAAACCCCAGGTGGCATGCTGCTTCCTCCTGATAGCCGCCCTGACCTCTAAGAATAAAATCCTTGGGGTGAAGGCCACCACTTGGGGCTTATAGAGCTGTTTGGCAGGAACTAAGGGCTCCTTTGTGGCTGCGATTCCCCACTTGGCTTTGCACGCAGGGAAGGGTGCTGCACCGGTCACCTGGGGGTGCCCTGGGTGCTGCAGCAGGTACTGACCAGAGGCTGGGGGCCTCTGGTCTTTGAGCCTCATTTGCTGGTGACCCCAGCAGAGTCTGTCCCCCTCCCACTTGGGGATCATACCAAACACATACACTATCTAGAAATTAGGAGAACCTAGACAGTACTCACGCAGTTCCTCTTTTACTGAGTCTTCCCATTAAAATGACTTGATTTTATAAAACATATTCAAATAATAAACATGAAAAATGTCCTACCTGATTATATTCAACCTAACCAGTAGTCAAATGAATATTAAACCAATGAGATACCGTGCTCTCCATTGGATTTTAAGAACTGCTCTCTCGTTTCTATTCTAATACTTGCTGCAGGTGAAAAGGCACTAAGAAATTGGTCTACTCCTGGTGGGTGGCAAGCTGGCTACTGTCTCCCTGGAGGGCAGCTGGGTGACTTGCACAGCATGTCAGAAAAGTGCCTCTACCTTTAACCCAATGACTCCCCTCTGGAATGTGTCCTAAGGCACTCAGTTCAAAAAATGTATTTACGCACAAGGCATTTCATCACAGTGTTATTTTGAATAGTGAAAGATTCCTTCCCTCCAAAGTACCCAGTATTAATGGAATAGTTAAGTGGTGCTCCAACCAGTTACTGGAAATATTATGTGGTTAGCAACTTGAAAAATTGTCTGGAAGGTCCTAATGTCGAGACCTTGCTTTCTATCTTTCTCCATGAACAGGAAACTTTTTTGCAGAAATGGCTGATTCCAGGTCCAGGAAAGGAATGTTCCAGATTAGACTGGAACATCTTGGTATGCTGGAAAGCAAACATGTGCTCCAAAGGGGGACAGGTGGAAAGGACGCCAGAGCTGGCTTGAAGGGGCTCCCCCTGGCCAAACCTGGGACAGTTTAATTATCAACAAGGATAATGACCACGTTGAATTTCAACACAAATAAGTTTTTTTTTTTTTGCGGTACGCGGGCCTCTCACTGTTGTGGCCTCTCCCGTTGCGGAGCACAGGCTCCAGATGCGCAGGTTCAGCGGCCATGGCTCACGGGCCCAGCCGCTCCGTGGCATGTGGGATCTTCCCGGACCGGGGCACAAACCCGTGTCCCCTGCATCGGCAGGTGGACTCTCAACCACTGCGCCACCAGGGAAGCCCACAAATAATTTTTTAAAAAATAATTCATAAGTACACAGTGATAGTATTAAAAAAAAAAGTGGTGGGAAAGAAAAAGGCTAGCTAACAACGGTAGAAAAAATGATATATTTATAAAATCATCATTTTGCAACCACCAATATAATAATTCAGGCAAGGATCACCAGTGCTTTCTTGTTTTTTCTTTTTGACAGTGCATTCTAAAACCACTGAAAATTTGTTGGGGAAAAGGGTATTTGCATGGTCTCATGGTATCACTCCACAAAATACTTATTACCAAAAAAAAAAAAGGAAAAATATGCTTTTATGATGGAGACCGGGCAGGAGCCATTTTAACTAAGTGGTCAACTTAGCATCGTTGACATTCTGTGGCTCCGGGATTGATGTGCTGACCTGACATCACTTGTACGGGAATTCCTCCCCATAATGTGAGACCTGAATCGAATTGTGAGGAAACAGACATCCATGTTGTTTGTCTTTCTACAGGATAACCGGCCCACACTCTTCAAAATATTGGGGTGGGGAGGGATAAACTGGGAGATTGGGATTGACACATACACACTACTATGTATAAAATCGATAACAAATAAGGACCTACTGTACAGCACAGGGAACTCTGCTCAATTACTACATTACTACTCTGTAATGACCTACATGGAAAAGAATCTAAAAAAGAGAGTGGATATGTGTATATGTATAACGGGTTCACTTTGCTGTACACCTGAAACCAGCACAACATTGTAAATCAACTCTCCTCCAGTAAAAAAAAAAATTTTTTAAATATCAAAACAAGAAGGACTAAAAAAGGGGCAGGGGGAGAAAGGGCTGTTCTAGATGAAAGGGACCGGGGCGGGGCGGGGGGGGCGGAATGGGATAATCCAGTGTAAGCTTGGATTGGATCCTGGACCAGAAAACAGTTTTAAACAGCTTACAAAGAACATTTGTTGGACTATTAGAAAAATGTGTATACGGACTGGATATTAGGTAATACCCTTGCACAATGTTAAATTTATTGGCTGTGTCAATGGTACTCTCGGTATACAGGAGACTGCCTCTCCTCTCAGATCCAAGCTGGGATCTATCCTGGGATGAAGTGCCATGAGGCCTGCAATTTAATTTTAGGTCATTCAGAGAGAAAAAAAAAAAAAAAAATAGAGAGAACAGATGGTGCAAAATGTTAACAATGGGGAATCTAGGTGAAGGGCATATGGATATTCACTGTGTTGTCTTTTCAACTTTTCTGTGAGTATGAAGTTTTTCATGTTTATTTTGAAAAACATAGGCAAAAGATAATGTGGGCGGTATTTACTACAATACTGTCAGATACTATTATGTCATCAAAGTAGGATATGAAGTTGTGTATACATCTGGATGTACAAATATGCGTGTACCCATGGTAGACAGCTGTTGTTTGTAATCACTGCATTTGCACTGATTGTAACATGCATAACTAGCAGCACCCTGATTTTCTTTTGGCACCTACCCTCCCTCTTTTGGTTCATGGGGTTTGGATGTGGGGGCCATCTACATCCATCTGTCTCCAGGGATTGGTGGGCATATGTCTTCAGTTAGTCCAACCAGAGCCGATGGACACCTACCCCAGGGCTCTTGCTGGACCCGTGGGGAAGAGGTGGTACTTTTTTTCACTGAGGTTGTCAGGTTGAGAGGATGTGAACTGAAGCAGTGTGGTCATCTTTGGGGAGTAGCTACCTGTGAGTCAAGCTGACACAGGAGAACTAAGAAGGAAAGAGAAAGATACCAGTTGACACTGTTTGAGCACCTGGATTTAAACGTGCCTGAAGTTAGGTGAACCTATAGATTTCCTTTTTGCTTATACCAGTTTGAGCTGGTACCTGTTGCTTGCACCCAAGGAGTCCTACCTAGCCCTACAGCATGGAAATGCATAGAAAAGGTGTATTTGTTTCCTATCACTGTGTAACAAATTACCACAATTCTAGCACCTTCAAACAATACCCATTTATTATCTTGAAACTTCTGTGGGTCAGGAGTCTGGACACAGTTTAGCTGGGTTCTCTGTTCTGGGTCTTACAAGGCTATAATCAGGATGCTGGCCAGGTCTCATCTGGAGGCTTGACTGGGGAAGAATCTCCTTCCAAGTTTGTGCAAGTTGTCAGCAGAATTCATTTCCTGGCAGTTGTATTACTGAGGGCCTAGCTTTTTGCTGCCTGTCAGCTGGAGGCTGCCATCAGGTCCTAAACGTTACACACCATCCCTTGACCCATGGGCTTCCTCAACACAGCCACTCACTTCATCAAGCCAACAAGAAGAATCCAGTCTGCTAAGATGGAATCTTACATAATGTAATGTAATCAGGAAGCTGACATCCTACCACCTTTGCCTTATAATGTAACCAAATCAAGACACTGATATCCTATTACATTTGCCATATTCTACAGGTTAGATGCAAGTCACAGATCCCATCTGCACTCATTAGGAGGGAATTACACAGAGGCATGGACAGGAGATCCTTGGGGGTCAACTTAGGGTCTGTCTGCCACAAAAGGGATGGGAAGAATCTACTCTACAACTGCCACACCCACCCCTACCCACCACTAAATTCTTATTTATTGAGTATTTACAATTGAGCACTAAAGCTCGTTTCTTCCTAATTTAAGACGAGTTATCACTGGGAAGTGGCTGGATGGGGAGGCACTAAAAGGGCGCCCGAACTTTGGTATGGTATGGCATATGGTATTGCTTAGAATTTTTATAATGAGCATGTAGTATGTAATTTAGAAATACAATTAAAATAGAAAATTGAATATACAGTGTGATTTCCACTATAAGCTGTTTTTTCTCCACTTCTGGACCTTCCTATGTACATACACATACACAATGGGAAAAGACTGCAAGGAAACAGGCCCAGATGTGAAGACTTATTAGAGTGATGGGTCTATGGATGAATGATACTTTCTTTTTTACACTTTTCTGTATTTTTCACAATAGGAATATTACTCTAATATTATCCGATTTTTAAGTGATTTGAAATGTTTTTTAGGTCCAATATTATGGCTGAAAATAAAGCAAACCCTCTTGTTTACCTTCTGTAGAAAGGCAATCTCCTGCCTGGGTGGCTGATGGAGTGTCTGCTTCTAGAACTCAAAGAAAGAAATCAGATGGCAGCGGGGAACACACACCTGCTTCCTCTCACACTGATAAACTCTCATCAGAATGCATCTGGCTTTGCCACAGGACAAGCATTATTTGAAAAAATATGGCAGGTTTTCTCCAGTGACTAAAAGCTACTGGAAAGTTCTCGCCAAGAAGGTACACAGAAGACCTGGTGCCAGACAGATCTGGTAAGCTGACACGTTCAGTAACCAAATAGTCCAAGCCCATGGCTACATGAAAACAAACTAAAGACATGTTTGATCTCATTTTTATAGTTAATTAGAGGACCCTGATGGGTCTCCGAACCTGTTTGCACGTCTGTGAATTTAGAATTAAATATGAGGACCAAAGACCACACCTGTAGTCAAAACAAATAAACAAAACACAAACTTTCAAAGTTAGGTTTACCGAGCTTGCTGCAGCCAAGGAGAAGGTGTCCTCAGGAGCATGCCAGCAGGGGAGATGAGAGGGGCTTCTTCTAGGGTTTGTGTTTGTGTTGGATGATTGTGGGGGGCATTAAAGAACCAAGGGCCTGTTCTGGGTTGGATGCTGTCAAGAAGCAGGGGCAACTGGGTGATTGGGTACTTCAGTGACTGTCACCTAGAAGGAGAGTTAAAATGGGGCTTGAGTTGTCATTGGTGAAACAGCAGCAATTGCTCAGAAAGGAGGAATGCTTGTCAGGGGGGGGGGGTTAGTAATTTTTGGGGGCTCACAAGAGTGGCCTTTTCAATGTCTTGTTCTGAGTATTGTTCATGTCCAGCTGGGAACATGGCTGACTGTTTGTCAGTAGGGCCGTTTTCTACTTTCTCACTCCCATCCAGCTTTAAAATAAACATAGCACCCGATGAAAAACTAACACTCGGATACACTTTCAACTTAGAAAATGCTCTTTTTACCTGGGGAAATCCTTTGTGATTCTTTCCAGCTTCTCCATTCTTAAAGATTAGGAAATCGAGGGTCAGAGACATTTTAGTGACTTGCCCAGCACCACAGCTGGCTTAAGCAAGCCAGAAAGTTGTAGCATCCAGCCTTAGGTTTATACTACTTTGTCACCCATCACTGTTCCTCATTAGTCCTGGTTTAGAAAGTTGTTTCTTCATTCCAGAATGATGGCGTGATGGAAAGTTAAGAGGCAATTCAATTCAGCGTCAGTATTATGTTTAGGGAACTACTGTGTGATTGGGGTTCATAACCAGGGAAGGACACCGTATCAGAGTCTATTGCTGCTGTAACAAATTACCACAAACTAAGTGCCTAAAAACAACACAAATTTATTCTCTTACAGTCGTGGAGGTCAGAAGTCTGAAGTGGGTCTCACTGGGTTCAAATCAAAGTCCTGGTAGGGCTGTAATCCTTTGCGGAGGCTCTAGGGGAGAATCTGCTTCCTGGCCTTTTCCAGCTTCTAGAGGCTGCCTGCATTCCATGGCTCATGGCCCCTCCTCCATCTTCAAAGCCAGCTATTCAATCATTCTGACTTCTGCTGTCATGACATCTCTGACTCTGCTGCTTTCTTCTTCCATCTTTTAAGGACCCTTATGATTACATCGGGCACAGCTGGTTAATTGAGGATAATCTTTTGTTACAATCCTTAATCACATCTGCAATGTTTTGACATAACATATTTATATGTTTCAGGGATTAGGACATGGACACATTTGGGGGGTGGACATTATTCTGCCTACTAGAGACACCTAGCCTGGTATTTTTTTGGTGGGGAGGGGAAGGGAGAATTCTGACTTAATAGAGAAAGAAGCATCTAAGCTGACAGCAGGAGGGGCCAGGAACCAAGAACGGAAGTGTCTTTAAGCAGAGGGGAGGTCTGGAGGTGGAGAGAAAGCAGGGGGCATTGGTGGGTCCATTAGTCATCTATCGCTGGGTCGTGAGGCAGTAACAACCAAACTCCCAAATCTCAGGGGCTCACAAAAGCCAAGTTCTACTTTTTGTTCAAGCTACATGTCCATTGTTGACATGCGCCATGTTTTGGCTCTGCTCTACGTCCTCTTCATTCCAGGAGCAGCCCCTGTCTAGAACATGTTGGGCTCATGGTGGAGGAACAAGTTAGGGGGCAAAACCATAAGATGATGCTTAAAACTTCTGCTTGGGAATGGCTCATGCCCCTTCCACTCACATTTCATCAGCCAAAGCAAGTCAGGTCATATGGCCAAGGCTGACATCAGCGGGACAGGAAGTAAAATCTTCCCATAAGAACAGGCAGTGAATAGTTGGAACAGCAATAGACTAGGACAGTACAAAAGGCTGGAGTGTAGTAGATGTGGGGGTGGCTTCAAGCTCATGAGTGAGGGCAGATCATGCATGACTTTAAAAACCAGTTTCCTTAGAATGTAGGCTCCACAGAGATAAAGCCACGCACCTATGGTCAACTAATCTATGACAAAGGAGGCAAGGATATACAATGGAGAAAAGACAGTCTCTTCAGTAAGTGGTGCTGAGAAAACCGGACAGCTACACATAAAGGAATGAAATTAGAACACTCCCTAACACCATACACAGAAATAAACTCAAAATGGATTAAAGCCCTAAATATAAGACTGGACACTATAAAACTCTTAGAGGAGGGGCTTCCCTGGTGGTGCAGTGGTTCAGAATCCGCCTGCCAATGCAGGGGACATGGGTTCGAGCCCTGGCCCAGGAAGATCCCACATGCCGCGGAGCAACTAAGCCCGTGCACCACAACTACTGAGCCTGCGCTCTAGAGCTCACGTGCCACAACTACTGAAGCCCGTGCACCTAGAGCCCGTGCTCCGCAACAAGAGAAGCCGCTGCAATGAGAAGCCAGCGCACTGCAACGAAGAGTAGCCCAAGCTCGCTGCAACCAGAGGAAGCTCACGCACAGCAACAAAGACCCAATGCAGCCAAAAATAAAAATAAAAAATAAATTTATAAAAGAAAAATATACAACTCTTAGAGGAAGACATAGGAAGAACACTGTTTGACATAAATCACAGCAAGATCTTTTTTGACCCACCTCCTAGAGTAATGGAAATAAAAACAAAAATAAGCAAATGGGACCTAATGAAACTTAAAAGCTTTTGCACAGCAAAGGAAACTATAAACAAGACGAAAAGACAACCCTCAGAATGGGAGAAAATATTTGCAAATGAGTCAACAGACAAAGGATTAATCTCCAAAATATATAAACAGCTCATGCAGCTCAATATTAAAAAAAACAAACAACCCAATCAAAAAATGGGCAGAAGACCTAAATAGACATTTCTCCAAAGAAGAAATACAGATGGCCAAGAAGCACATGAAAAGCTGCCCAGCATCACTAATTAAAGAAATGCAAATCAAAACTACAGTGAGGTATCACCTCACACCAGTTAGAAATAGGCATCATCAGAAAATCTACAAACAACAAATACTGGAGAGGGTGTGGAGAAAAGAGAACTCTCTTGCACTGTTGGTGGGAATGTAAACTGATACAGACACTATGGAAAACAGTATGGAGGTTCCTTGAAAAACTAAAAACAGAATTACCATATGATCCAGCAATCCCACTACTGGGCATATACCCAGAGAAAACCATAATTCAAAAGACACATGCACCCCAATGTTCACTGCAGCACTATTTACAATAGCCAGGTCATGGAAGCAACCTAAATACCCATTGACAAATGAATGGATAAAGATTATGTGGTACATGTATACAATGGAATATCAGTCAGCCATAAAAAGGAATGAAATTGGGTCATTTGTAGAGATGTGGATGGACCTAGAGACTGTCATACAGAGGGAAGTTAGAAAGAGAAAAACAAATATTGTATATTGACGCATATATGTGGAATCTAGAAAAATGGTACAGATGAACCGGCAGAAACAAGGCAGAAATGGAGACACAGATGTAGATATGGACACCAAGTGGGGAAAGCGGCAGGGAGGGTGGTAGTGGTGCTGGTGGGATGAATTGGGAGATTGGGTTTGGCATGTATACACTAATATGTATAAAATGGATAACTAATAAGAACCTGCTGTATAAAAAAATAAAATTAAAAAAAAAAAAGAATGTAGGCTCCACCAGGGCAGGATCCAGGCTGCTTGATCTTTCTAGCCCAGTATTTCTCAATCTTTTTTTTTTTTCATTATTACTCCCTACCCCAGTAAAATCTTAATGTCACAGATATACTGTTATGTACTGCATGTATATTTGGGCTTTATAAATATAAACAGTAAGATACTTTTCCCCATCTAAAAATCAATTTTCACCCCCTTGAAGGTGATATCAGCCCACGTTGAGAATGCATGTTCTAGCCCCAGTTACATTTGTTTTAACTAATTCTTGAGTTCAGTTGACTTAAGCCACATTTGTGAGTGAAAGCAAATTGTTAATAGCTGATAAGTTAACATGCATAAACCTTATTATATACTTTGTGTAAACTCAGTTTAACTAGCACCACAAGAAGCTAATCGGCTAAAGAGGAGAGGTCCAGTGGAGTAGAGAGGAACTTAATTTGCCATTAGAAAAGAACCTGATTGTACCTACATGCTGCTTTGCAGAACTTTCAAAAAGTGAATCTAAATATCGTATTGCTTTCAGAAGGCTTCTCCACTGTAAGGCAGCCTTGCCTGTCTTTTGGGAGAGTCATTAAGCAAGACTGAACTCTCCCTGATGATTAAAGGTCTTCACTATGAACATCTAGGACCAGCGAAATCCTCAGGTCACCTTTTGCTTTTATATTTTAAATTATTATGGCTTTTCCCTCTTTGGGAAAACCCTGACAAGCTGCCCAATCAAAGTCCTCGCTACTAGCAATGTGCCTGGCCAGTTACAGTTCTTTGCTCTGGCTTTGGAAACCAGAGGTGTTGCGCGGACGGGACAGATGCTGAGTGAAGGTCGGAGGAGCTCTCGAGGAGTCATGCTGAATTTAGTGTTTTGCCTGATTCAGTCAATGAAGTTCAGTGAACAACTGAAGGCCGGTTATGTGTCAGGCAGTGTTCTAGGTGTTAAGGATATAATAGTGGATAAAAAAGGTAGTATCTTTGTCCTCACGGGATCAGAAATGTCGTTTTGAGTTTACGAGCTCTGATAGCACAAGAGCGGTGGTGCCGGACAGTGAGCCATGCTTAGGCTGGTTGATCAAAGGATGAGAGATATTGCCTTCAGATATGAAGGGCTCTGCTCTTGGATTTCATTTTTCTCTTTGTCCTTGACTTGAACAAAGATGAGGCATTAACTATGAATGCGGAGACCAAGAAGTTATGGGGGAAAGTACCAATTCATTGACCTGGTATTCTTCGCAACTACATAGGAAAATCACCTCCTTGGGTTCAGCCTGTCCTCACCTCAGCAAATTTAGCACCTTTCAGGGGCTTTGCATTTTAACCCACTGCCACTCCACTTTGCATGGCCTGTCACCTTATTCAGGCTCTGCACCAGTGTCACCTCTGCAGGGAGGACTGCCCTCTCTCCTCCCCCACGTCTCTCTACACCTTTGCCTCGTTTTATTTTTATTCCCAGCATTTAACTCTTAGTGACACATTATGCGTATGTTTGTAGTCTGCCTTCCCCATTCTAAGGTAAGCTCCAAGAGGGCAGGGACTTTTGTTCGCCACTCTATTCCCAGTTCCTAGAAGGGGCCAGCACAAGGGTATGTAATTTGAACCATCTTATAGTCCTGTGATGGCTTAAGATATTACCACCACTTTTTTTCTTTGAGACATCTGTAAATGAGGTTTCTGTGTGTAACACGCTTGATGACTCAACTGTTCATACAAAAAAAAGTTTTCTTTACTTGGAGGTGTTTGTGTTGGAATCTGTGTCTGAAGAGCAGACCACATGTTAGAACTGTAGAAGTTCAGAAACATTCAATCCACAGCCTTCTCACTCAGGAAAGAGTTCCTAAGAATACTAGCCTCAACATGTTCAGAATAACCACAAGACATTTTTCTGTCATTTCTTTCTTCTGACCAATCACAGCCTGAAGGGCTTTAGGCTATTAGTCCCTTTAGCTTTGCCAGTTTTGTCCTTCTACTTCCATCTAGCCCAAGATGCCCATACTGGCCTTTTCCAATACAGCTGACCTCCTAAAGTAGGGAGCTGGAGCCCAGCGAGGCATATTTGAGTAGGTTGGTTTTTTTCCCCTCCAGGGTGAGTTGTATATAAGTCTTCCTAAATGAAGGCTAGAATGTCCAGCCCCAGACATTATTCCCTTAACGACAAAACTAACCAGGGTAGACACAGTTCCACGTTTTAACAACTCATGCTTTTCCTTTGAAGTTTCTGTTCTGCAACAATAGAAATGGTAGGTTTTAGAAAGCACAAAGTCTAGAGAAAGGGAAATCTTAAGATAATAAAATGATCTTATTTTCCAACTGATAGCTATAAATACAAAGCAGTACACTGAGAAGAAAAAAATTCAGCTTTCACACAATCCTTTTAAGCAAGTCAAGAAGGTTTCATGTTATTTGAGGATAAGTGAATGGGAGACTTTTAAAAATCCCCTAGTGTGTTAGTGGTCAAGAATACAGAAACTGAAAGTCAATTAAAGATTTAAGTAACTTCAGAAAAATAATCTCAGAAACACTTTGTCAAACTATTTCCAAAGCCAAGAATGCATAAAAACTGAACAAAAGATTTAGAGCCATCCCAACAAAAACCAGGAGGACATGCAGAGACGGGAAGTCTGGCAATACACGATGATGAAGCAGGTGCCATTTTCCATCTTAAGTATGTAGCCTGGTTTTAATCATTTTCCGGAAATGGTTCCAAATTAGAAGAGAAAAAAAAAAAAACCTTTAAAAGATATTAATAAGTCTAAACTCTTCACTCTGTTTGAGATAAGACGTGACTTCACAGCTCAGACTCGAATAGGCTATCACACCTGAAGAAGAACTATGACATCTAGGGACATCCCTGGTGGCGCAGTGGTTAAGAATCCGCCTGCCAATGCAGGGGACACGGGTTTGAGTCCTGGTCGGGGATGATCCCACATGCCGTGGAGCAACTAAGCCCGTGCGCCGCAATTACTGAGCCTGCGCTCTAGAGCCCGTGAGCCACAACTACTGAAGCCCGCGCACCACAACTACTGAAGCCCGTACTCCTAGAGACCGTGCTCCATAACAAGAGAAGCCACCGCAATGAGAAGCCCCTGCACCACAATGACGACTAGCCCCTGCTGCTGCAACTAGAGAAAGCCTGTGCGCAGCAACAGACCCAACGCAGCCAAAAATAATTAATTAAAAAAAAAAACAAAACTATGACATGTAGATTTAATAACATGTCTCTACCCGGCCCTCCAAAATCTCATATCCACTTTTAGATGGTATAGAACTCTCTACCCTTTTCATTCATGTTAAATTGGAATAAAGCCCAAACACACCTAAGATGACCTTTAAAACTTCATTCTCTGATGAAAAATAAGAAACATATACATCTAGCATACCAAAACTTTTGAAGAATTTATAGGACAATTAAAGTCATAGTATAAATATCATTAAGAATAGAAGCTGGTCAGGTTTTCTGTTAGGCACCAGCAGGCTACTGCAAAGGCACTCCTGACAGGAAGGACTATACCCTTTGCCCAGCCCAGGATCTACATATGCCAATTATATATGAAGAGAGACTGCCAGTGCCCGGCATGGACAAAATGAGAATTCAGACATGTAGATGACAAGGAAAGCCAAAACAGACATTATACTGGACTTCAGGCAAAGAAAATGTCCCTTGTCAAAGAATAACTCTATATAGTCTCTGCCTTGGAGTATTTTAAAAACACAAAGGGTGTTAAACCAAATTTGATTCCTAAATGCTATCAGAGGGGCTATGGATGTCCTGAGCTCACCCAAGGTATAGGCTAGAGAAAAGGAAAAGAGGTGAAGGAAGACAATGGATGAACGAATAAGAATTAAAGGAAGACAGCATGTGGGGTGGGAGGGGGAGGAAAAGAAGCACACACACCACTAATGCAATTACAAGTGGCATCAGCTCTGATTTCTGGCTCTGCTCGTGAACGCCGATCTGGAAAGGTCTTGTTTAAATGGGAGTGAAAAATTATTATTTTTAAAAGAAAAATGCACAGTAAATTTTACTTACGTATTTATAGAAAGATTTATACCAATCAAGCATTTAACAACGTAAAAAGTAAATCTACATTTGCAAAGTTAAATATATGAAAATACAAAGCAGATTGAATTATCAAAAAGAAAACATTTTATTTATATCACTAAATACAATTAGTTTCCCTGATTATAACCCATAACGAGTGTCACCTAAAATACAGGATGGTCTGTACAGAGGCAGACACCCCCAGCATCTCCGTGTGTATGCACATATACACTGAGCCCCTGACCTCAGAAAAAGCAAGAGCTGAGCTCGTTAGATTATTTTTGTTTTTAGAAACTCTTACCATTTGAAGGAAATCAGAAGAAGATTTTGGTAGCAGAGTACTTGTATAATAACTTAAAAAGTTAAAAGCCTGTAGTGATAAAATAGTCTTGTGTACCCTTCTCAGGAATTTCAGGCAAGTGACCCTTCTGCAGACCCCAAAACTGGAGAGAGATGGCCGATCACCAAAACAACCTGGCTCAGTTCATTTGCCATGTGGTTGGTCATGGTGCATTTCTGGTGTGTAAGTCAACAGGACAATCATGACCCAGAGGTGAAGCAAAGCCTGAAGAAAGGAAAAACAATTTATGGATTAGCCAATAAATCAATCCTCCCTGAAGGCCCACTGTGCAGTGCACTGAGGGCAGGAGCTATGTCTCGCTTGTCTCTGTATTCCTGTGGCTAGTGTGTCTGCAACAGTGCAGGCGTGCCGTACGTGTTTACTGGATAAACAAGGAAGAAACAACTGTACAGTCAAATGAACTAAAAAGTGCAACGGAAGGTAATAAAGAGCTACAATACCTACAGCATTCTCAGCTGAGAGGGGCAAAGTCTTGAACACATTCACAACATGCACACGTACACATACCGAACCCATCAGGGGATTACAATGCTGAGTAGATGGCCTGATTAAAACTGCTAGGTATACATGAAGTTGGCTGGAAAGGCTTTTTAGAACAGAGTTGTGGTTGGTGTTTTGAAAGAGGGTTTAGCCATGATCTGGTGAAGAGGAGATGGGAAGACATTCTTGACAGGAATAATGTGTCCGGTTTCAGAGGTCGATTCAGGGTCCAGAACAGGACCTGCAGTGATACATTTCCACTAACTCCCTCATGGTGGTGCTGACATGATGAGGTTCCATCACGAAGTGCCTTGCACACGAGAAGTGCAACATCTCATCTCATGCTGACAGAGGGTGCCTGTGTTCCTCATAATCTCCCCACCCAGATGTGGGCATGTTCTGAATCCTTTCTGATGCCATTCAATTTTTTTTCTTTCGCTCTCCCCATTCCCCTCATCTTAAAACCTTTTTGTTTAAAGGAGTAACTCTTCCCTCTAGTGGCTCACAGGGAAATTTCTAAGTATGCTTTTATTTCTTCTCAAGAAAACTGCCCGTCTTAATTCAGTTCAACTACTTTTAGACATCCCCACTCAGAACAGTCAGTGGGCTTTTCAGGCTCACAGAAGATATGACACGGCATCCCAAACTACGGTAACCATTTTATTAGAGCTAAGAAATCTAAGAAAGAGAATACATCACCTTTGAGATCCCTTTAGGAAATAAAGCAAAACACATGGAAATAATTAAACTTTACTTCAAGACAAAAATGAAACCAATTGCTTTGTATTGTGTCACTGGAGGGGCTTAGGAATAAAGGTGATCAGTAAACTGCAGTACGGTTAGTTTTCCTGTCGGAAAAGCCTTCAAGCAATTTAGTTTTTAGACATAATGAATTATCAACATTACCTGCATACTTTAAGAAAAAAAACCTTAATCACCAAAAATGAGTTCTATTCTCTTTCAAAACTGATTGCTAAAAGTTGAGTCAAAAAGATCAGCAGCTGAAAAAAACTAGTTAAAAATCAAATGCAGCACTGTTTTTGCAAACAAGTTTACTTACCATATATATAATTACAAAAACTCGTGCTATGGGGTATCTTCGGAGAAAAATTCCCAGACGGATGCTGTGCAAGTGGTAGGGGAGGAGAGAGAGGAGAGAGTTACACTCAAAACATGTTCCTGTGGTAACATCTCATCATGTTTTTTAAGACTTTACTCATTTAAACTATTTATGTGGCTACCACAAAAGACAGATTATTTCTCTTTTATAGTAGATTGTTAAATGATTACTTGAAATAACCATATAAAATATCACAGCAGTGCACAAATACTTTTATCATTATTTGGGGATTGACTGCTAAGCTTTTAGCACAAGCTATTCCTCTTAATTCTTCAGCTACAACTGTAGAAGGCAAACTTGGTCCCTCTAGCAATCATTTTTCTTTTAGGAACCAAAGGCAAGTATGAACACATGAATAGGAAAAAAGAGTCTAGTTGGAATGAACCCGTAAATAGCTAATCTGGGAGCTTCAGCATGGACACAAACTCCTAAAAGGCTCCCAACTACAGAAACTCAAGTAAACACTTTAAGAGTGGGAAGCATTATGATGTCCAGACCTATTACTATGCCTTTCTGCAACATTTTTTCCCTAAGACGGATACATGTACAGATACACCTTTCTTCTACGCCCTTCTGCTTCTTTCACTACCCCTAGCACAATGCCTTGCCTTGCATATATGTTCTCTAAAAATTAATATGTATGTTGAATACATTAATAGTTGAAATAGATGTGCTCAGTAGTGTGGAGACAGTGACTATGGCATCCAAGGCTCATGGCTTCAGGAATCCAAGTTAGTAAATCATCCTCATTTTTAACACCACAGCTCTATTCTGACACAAAAAGGTAAGAAGAGACTGTTCTGTTAGGCAGCAATTCATTTCAACTATGTTTAATTATAAAAACTAAAAGGCAAGAGAGTTTAGTAGGTTATTTAGATATGAACTTTATCAAGGCTATACACATATACTGGTAAAACACTTTCTTTATAAGGTGGATGACTACTAGTATAAAAAGTTTTATTTATAAATATATATAACATATATATAAATTGTTATTTATACAGTATATATAAAATATATATGAAAATAAGTACTATTCATTTATATATAGTGGCATCTTTTATTCTAATCATATGATGAAGTAAGGAGATAAAACATTCAAATGGATGCATTTACATGATACAGGCTTTCTCAATGAAATTTAATGAGTTTTCAAACAGAGTTTATTACAGAAAGAAGAGAAATGATCAGAGTTAAACACCTTCAACAAGACACAGGTACTGGCAGACCTCTTAAAGCAATTTCATGACACTGAAATATCAGCTTGGGGGACTTCCCTGGTGGTCCAGTGGTTCAGACTCCGGGCTCCCAAGGCAGGGGGCCCGGGTTTAATCCCTGGTCAGGGAACTAGATCCTGCATGCCACAACTAAAAAAGATCCCACGTGCCGCAACTAAACATCCCGTATGCTGCAACGAAGATCCTGCGTGCCGCAACTAAGACCTGGTGCAGCCAAATAAATAAATAAGTATTTAAAAAAAAAAATCAGCTTGGGAATTCCCTGGTGGCCCAGTGGTTAGGACTCCGCGCTTCTACTGCAGGGGGCCCGGTTCAATCCCTGGTGAGGAAACTAGTCCCGCAAGCCGCATGGCGCAGTCAATCAATCAATCAATATCAGGTCTGCTGGACAGGACTCACTATGACTGAAATCACTAGAGAATGTTACAAAAATATGGTCCGTCACTCACTGGTGCTGGCACTGCTTACCTAAACTGGTCAATTGAACTAGCAGCTTTGCGGACTTTTCCATACATTCCTGCCAGATTAGTTTCTGTGTCGGTAAAAAGAACAGGAACGTTTCGCAGACGTGTGCCTGTTTAAACAAGAAAATAAGTAATTAACGTACAGACACCAAAGTCAACTTTCTAACAAAATTACAGTTGAATATACCTTATGTTACATATGGAAGAAATTCTCAAGGTCAACTTTTTTTTTTTTTTTTTTTTTTTTTTTTTGCGGTACGCGGGCCTCTCACCGCTGTGGCCTCTCCCGCCGCGGAGCACAGTCTCCGGACGCGCAGGCTCAGCGGCCATGGCTCACGGGCCCAGCCGCTCCGCGGCATGTGGGATCTTCCCGGACCGGGGCACGAACCCGTGTCCCCTGCATCGGCAGGCGGACTCTCAACCACTGCGCCACCAGGGAAGCCCTCAAGGTCAACTTTTAAGCAATAACCAAAGGTGAAAACATTAAAAAAAAAAGACAGTTTAAATATGTAAACTTCCATACCCGCAAAAATCAAAATTCAAAAACTAAGAAAATTATTTTCCTATGAAATTAGCAAAAATCAGAGTTTACCAAGTATTGGTGAGAGGCAGCATTAATGGGCACTTTCGTCCTGGGCCCGCAGGAGTGAGGCCACACACCCTTTCTACAAAGCTGGTAACTCCCAAATTCGCGTCTCCAGCCCAGCCCACCTCCAACTCCAGGCTCGTCCATCACCCTTCCATTTCCATCTGGATGTCTAGTAGACATCTCAACTTAGCACACCGCACACTGTTATCCTGATCGCCTGCCCTTGCTGCCAACCTTCTCTTCCTGCAGTTTTCCCCATCTCAGTACACAACTCCACTTTTCCAAAAACCTTTAACTCCTTTCTCTCAAACTCCACATCTGATCTGCCCGCAAATTTCACCTGCTTTCCTTTAAAACAAATCCTGAACCCACCCGCTCCATCCCCACTCTGCTCTGAGTCACCAGCATGTCTTACATGGGTTAATACCATGCCCCTCCCTGGTCTCCCTGCCTCAGTGCTTAGCTCTCTGCAGTCTACTCTTGACACAGCAGCCAGAGACATCTTGTTAAAATATACAGGTCAGCTCAGTTACCCCTCTCAAGACCCTTCTATGGCTTCCGACTTCATTCAGAGTAAAAGTCCTTATACAGACCTAAACAGCCTCCTCCAAGTTCTGGCCCCTCATTCAGTCTACTCCAGCTGCACTGGTCTCCTGCAATATGCCAGCTATACTCCTGCCTCAGGTCCTTTGCACTTCTCTCTGCTTGGAACACTTTTTCTGTAGATCTCGTCATAGTCTACTACCTGACTTCCTTTGGGACTTTAATATAATGCCACCTTTTCAACAAGGTCTTCCTTGACTACCCTGTTTAAATTATTATCCCCTCCTCACGTGTGGCACCCTGCACATCTTTCTCTGCTCCATTTCCCTCTGTAGCACATATCTCCAGCTCATACCACTTGTTTACTGCCTGTCTCCTCCCCTGTATTCCCCCACGACACCAGAATGTGAGATCTATGGGGCAGAGAGTTTGGCCTCTTGTTGGCCACTGTATCTCTGCAACAGCACCTGATATCGAGTGGGCACTTCATAATTATTTGCTGATTTCGGGAACAAGAATCAAAAGCCTTTGAATGTGTGTACTTATTGACCCAACAATTCCATTTCTGATCAGTTATCAATCTCCAACAATAAGGAACTGATTAAACAAACTACAGTATTTTCATGTGATAAATTTCTATAAAGCAATATATACATATTGTATGAAATATATTATTAAAATATATTAATATGAAAAAAATTAAAAATCAATAAAACAAGTACTGCAAACATATATAGGAAAAACGTCTGGACAAAGATGTTCCAAAATGTTACCTGAGGGCAACAGATTATCAAGTGATTTTAATTTCCTTTTTTTTGTATTTCTTTTTATACTGAGACTGTGTTATTAAAAAAAATATATAAAATAACATGTTATTTGAAAAAAAGTTCTAAAAATGTAAAGCCAAAGAACTAAGATTTGTTGAATGACTACTTTGTAGTCAAAGTAGTTATGAAGTTCTAAGACTAAAAACCCAATCTGTTGAAACTTATGCTAAAATCTTCAATATTCTTCTTGATCATGTATTTTGAGAATCTATACATTTCTCCATTAAAATTATAGAGCACAGATATACTCATGTGACTATGTATTAACTTTAATATTAATAATTATGGTTATTAAAGCAAGTCTTACTTTAAGATTCCTGAAAGCCCCTCTCAACTGAATTATTTGTCCTCACCACCCTGCTAAGTGTCCTGGGCCTTCTTCTCCAGGTTCGAAACCAGTGTGGGATAGTAATCAGCCCATTGTCCAGTTCATTAACGATCATATCAAACAGTGCATAGCCCAGGCCTCGAGAAAAGTGGCTGCTTTGTTAGATAAAGCTTCTTTTTAAACAAAAATGGTCTTTCTGTAACTTTTCAAATCATGTTTGAATTAGCAACATTGAAAATTAAGGCAATGAAATATTCTTTTGAGATTCCCTATTATTTATTTATTTTTTTACCTTCACCACCGTCAACTCCAGACATGTTAATAGAAGACCCATTACTACTGCTTCCAGTGGCGGAGTTCATTTGCTGCTCAAGGCGCTCCAGCTGGAAGACCAGAGAGTTCTTCTCTGTGCTGAGGCTCTCCAGCATAGTCTGCTTCTGGATGAGAGTCTCTGTCAGCTGATGGAGTCGGTTTTCTAACTCAGACTGACTGCTGTTGCTTAAAGCTTTATTCGTAAGCTGAAAGGCAAAGTATTCATAAGATTACTACATAAAATGAAAGGCACACAACACAGAAACCACGTTACTACATTCCCACAGGTAAACCGTGGCATTAAATGATTTCTCAAAACTACGATTCTTTCACCATCTACAGAAGCGATTTTCAAACTGTATTAGTGGACCATGAAATCAATTTGGTGGGTCACAGTTGCCATTTAAAAAAACAGAACAGAATAGTACATAGAGGGCACAGCATACAGTGTGTGAGAGTATTCTTTTGTGAAACTTCTGTTTTGGTTTTATACGTGTAAGTGTGTGTGAGTATAGAGACATGACTTAAATTGTATTTCTTGCTATGTCATCACAGTCAAAAACATTTGAAAGCACTGGTACACGGGACACAGTTCAAGCTTCTCAACCTGGATTCAAAACCCTCCGTAAGTCAACAGTTGTGGTGCACTGCAAAAACCACAATCTCTGCACTGCAATTTCCTAGCTACCTGACCTTGGACAAGTTGCTACACTTCCCCCAATCTGTTTGCTCACCTGTGAGGACAAGAGTGCCTTTTGCACATGGCACTTTGGGATATGAAAGGAGAATTTTCCTAGTAGGGTCTGGCTGACAGTTGCTCCTTAATAACTTCATTCCATGTTCTATTTGCTCTCACCTGTATCATCTTCCTCTGCTCCCATTTGGCCTCTGCTCTGCTGTTCAAATTTTCCCTTTTGGGCAAACCCAGTCCCCTTCTCTTCTCCCCAGTCCCCTTCTCTTCTCCAGGCTCTGCCTCCCTTCAAAGCCTCTTCCTTGAAGCCCTTTCCAACTACTCCAGCCCGAGCTGATCTCAGCCTTCTTTTAGACTCCTACTGACTATCTTGGCATTTAGCTTCACTATGGTAACAATTTTGCCTCCTCAATGAAACTGCCAGTCAGCTCTGTGAGGGCAAGAATCACTGTCTGCATCAACACAGTCTGGAAAAGAGGCCGAGAGACTGATCTAAGCTGAAAACCCCAGCTCTGCCCCTTCTTAGCTACAACCTAGGGCAAACTACAAACTACATTGAGGTATAGCTGACTTTTAGTTTCAGGTATACAACTTAATGATTTGAAATTTGTATACACTGTGAAACGATCGACACAATAAATCCATCAAGCTTCCTTCCTTCTAAACCGCTTACAGCACTCCCACAAATTAATTGCAGGGCTAGGTCTACAATAAGTAACTACGAAATGGAATTATATTGAGTATAAACTAAGAGTTACTTACTATTAAAAGGGAATGCTCAATTTTAAGATTGTACTGTGATCCCCAATCTACTTACTCCACACTTCAATATTTTTTAGTTGAGGCAAAATTTACATTCAGTGAAACACCCAGATCTTAAGTATAAAATGAGTTTCAACAAACGTATTAACTGTGCAACCAACACCCAGATAAAAACACAGAATATTTCCATCACTCCCAGACAACACTGCTCTGCTTTCTATAACCAGAATTTAGTTTTGCCTTTTCTTGAATTTCCTATAAATGGAATCATACGGTATGTTCACTTTTGTGTGTGGCTTTTTAAAAAGATTTATCTGGGGCTTCTCTGGTGGCGCAGTGGTTAAGAATCCGCCTGCCAACGCAGGAGACATGGGTTCGAGCCCAGAAAGATCCCACATGCCGCAAAGCAACTAAGCCCGTGCACCACAACTACTGAGCCTGTGCTCTAGAGCCTGCGAGTCACAACTACTGAGCCTGCGCACCACAATTACTGACACCCATGCGCCACAACTACTGAAGCCTGCGTGCCTAGAGCCCATGCTCCACAAGAGAAGCCACCACAAAGAGAAGCCCGCACACCACAACGAAGAGTAGCCCCCGCTCGCCGCAGCTAGAGAAAAGCCCACATGCAGTAACAAAGACCCAATGCAGCCAAAAATAAAATAATTTTTAAAAAAACTAAAAAAATAAAAAGATTTATCCATGTTGTTGTATCAGTAGTTTCTTTTTATCGCTGAGTAGTATGCAATGTGTTTATCCACGTACTTTTTTTTTTTAATTAATTAATCTTTGGCTGCGTTGGGTCTTTGTTGCTGTGCACAGGCTTTCTCTAGCTGTGGCGAGCGAGGGCTACTCTGTGTTGTGCGTGGGCTTCTCATTGTGGTGGCTTCTCTTATTGCGGAGCACGGGCTCTAGGCGTGCGGGCTTCAGTAGTTGTGGCATGCAGGCTCAGCAGTTGTGGCGCACGGGCTTAGCTGCTCCGCAGCATGTGGGATCCTCCCAGACCAGGGCTCGAACCCGTGTCCCCTGCATTGGCAGGCGGATTCTTAACCTGCGGCACCAGGGAAGCCCCCACATACTTGTTGACAGACGCTTCAGTTGTTTCCAGTTTGGGCTATTTATGAACAAAGCCACTACAAATATTCTTGTACAAGTCTTTTTGTGGGCATATGGCTTCACTTAGACTGAGTAAATATCTGAGGCTATAGGTTAGATGTATGTTGTTAACCTCATCAGAAACAGCCAGTTTTCCAAAGTGGCTGTACTACTGTACCCTTCCACCAGCAGAGTATGACAGTTTCAACTGCACCATATCCTCAACGCGTGGCATTGCCCATCTTTCCACTTTCTGCCAGTCTAGCGGGTGTGGAGTGCTGTATCTCCCTGAGGTTTTAATTTGCATCTCCCTGATGACTAATGATTTTGAGCGCCTATTTATGTTCTTATCTGGCTATTCATAATCTTCTTTTGTGAACTGTCCACCCAAGTCTTTTGTCCATTAAAAGAAAAGTAGTTGTGCATCTCTTTAGTTTCAGTAAGAGTCCTTATCCTGGTCACAAGCCCTCTGCCAGCTGTGCTATGCATTGTAACTAGCTCCTCCCAGTCTGTTGCTGACCTCTCTTCATTTTTGTAATGGAGTCTCTTGACAAGCAAAAATTTTTAATTTTGATGAAGTCCAATTTTATCACTCTTTCCGTCTAGGTTAGTGCTTTTTGTGTCCTAAAAAATCTGTCTTCTCCCAAATTGCAGAAGATTTCCCTATACATTCTTGTAGGAGCTTTGTAGCTTACACCTAGCTTCATTCCAAATCAATTTTTGTTAATTTTACAAGTCTAATTAGGGGATAAAGATTAAGGTTCATTTTTTTCCACAAGTTTTTATCTAGTCCCATAAAATAGTTTTTAAAGAATGAAAAAATAGTCAAACTGCAATGTAATTTTTTTTTTTATTATTGTTTGGTTGCATTGGGTCTTTGTAGCATGTGGGATCTTTCGTTGTGGTAAGCGGGCTCTCCATCGCTGTGCACAGGCTTCTCTCTAGTTTGTGGTGTGCAGGCTCTAGAGCACACAGGCTCACCAGCTGCAGCACACGGGCCCAGTTGCCCCGCAGCATGTGGGATCCTAGTTCCCTGGCCAGGGATCGAACCCACGTGCCCTGCACTGGAAGACAGACTCCTAACCACTGGACCACCAGGGAACTCCCACGCAATGTAATGTTTTTTTTTTTTTTTTTTTTGTGGTACGCGGGCCTCTCGCTGTTGTGGCCTCTCCCGTTACGGAGCACAGGCTCCGGACGTGCAGGCTCAGTGGCCATGGCTCACTGGGCCCAGCCACTCCGCGGCATGTGGGATCTTCCTGGACCAGGGCACGAACCCGTGTCCCCTGCGTCGGCAGGCGGACTCTCAACCACTGCGCCACCAGGGAAGCCCCAATGTAATGTTTTAACGAAGATATTTTTCTCCGAGGAGGCCCAAAGGTAATAAGATAAGCAGAAATAGCATTTTTTATTGTTCATTCAGTATATATCTTAACTCACTAATTGAGTGGGGTTTTGTTTTGTTTTGTTTGCAGTGTATTAAGGGGTTGATATCTTTTTAAATTGTACAACTTCCTTCTTACTTAGATGAAAAATCTTTCAGAGATAACCTCCTATGGTTAATTCTTGATTAACAGAAATACCACAATATCTTAGACATAGTATGCACTCAATAAATATTTTTAAAATATTGGCATGTTTACCTAAGCATTAAACTGATTGATGGTTTATGCTCCTTTCTTTCCTTTAATTTTCTGTTAGCAAGTCATCTTACCATTTGTAATCATTTCACAAATGTAGGAAAGGGAAGGAGAAGGGAACACTCAAAATCAGTTAGCTGTCCCCAACTCTTATAAAAATTTAAAGTTTTTAAACATTTTAAATTATGGACTACTAAGAAGTCTAAGAACTTAAAAAAATGAAAATTATTTGACTTTTCATGTTCAAACAAAGTCATCACCTAACTGAAAAATGAACTAGTCAATCTTTATGCAAATTATTTAAATGATCAATGAGTTCATTATTTATTAAGTCAATCATGTGAATATAAGAGAGGACAGTGTATAATGACAGGGTAAGTGAACGCACGATTTTGTCAGTTAATGATAAAAACTGGCAAATCTGAGTGGTAGGCATATGTTATTGTCTATGTTTCACATTTTCAGTTATAAAAAGGTCTTAGTGACTCTAATGAAAGATCTATTAATAAGAAAATGTATCGCTGGATTTTTCTTAGGAAAACACAACTGTAAAACTGGCAATCAGCAAAACTACCACTGAAGTTAGATGGTATGAAATTCTGGAGTAACTCACATCTCCTTGGGTGACTGGTTACAAGATACCTGTATAAGAAGCAAGCCCTAGAATACAGCAAATGCAGACTCAAATGGCATCCGATGAAAATTCTATATCACATTGAAAATAACTTACCTCACTACTCCAACAATAGGATTCAGGTGAAAATACAGGAAAAGAAAGTCTTACTGTATCTCTAAAAAAAATGTAGTTTTACAATGGTATCTTTGCCCAAGTTGTGAATGCTGCTTCATACCTGATTCCTGAGTTTTTGAATTTCATCTTCTCGATCTTTAATTCTGCTTTGCAATGTGTTCTTTGTTCGATACAGATCTTCTTCCATGTAGTGGAATTCCTACAAAGTGAGGCACAAATAAACAAAAGCTAAGTCAGTGCTCCCTATGTCATCTCCAGTACCTGAAACAACGCTTGACACAAGGTAGGCACTTGATCAATATGTGCTGCGTGTATACTGAATGAGTAAATGAACAGACTTCAAGGGATCTGATGAAAAGTTAATACTTCAGCATGATGTATCAATTTGTATATGATGACTATCTAAGCACAAGTCTTTTTTTTTTTAAATAAATTTATTTATCTATTTATTTTTTGGCTACGTTGGGTCTTCATTGCTGCGTGCGGGCTTTTCTCTAGTGGTGGTGAGCGGGGGCTACTCTTTGTTGCAGTGTGTGGGCTTCTCAATGCAGTGGCTTTTCTTGTTGCAGAGCACGGGTTCCAGGTGCGCGGGCTTCAGTAGTTGTGGCTCATGGGCTCTAGAGCTCAGGCTCAGTAGTTGTGGCGCACGGGCTTAGCTGCTCTGTGGCATGTGGGATCTTCCTGGACCAGGGCTTGAACCCGAGTCCCCTGCACTGGTAGGTGGATTCTTAACCACTGTGCCACCAGGGAAGTCCCAGAGCACAAGTCTTTATTGGTCATATGCTTTCATTTTTCTTGGGTAGAAAAATGTAGGAACAGAACTGCTGGATCATATGATAAGTGTATGCCTAGCATAAAGGAAGAAAACCTGCCAAACTGTTCTCTGAATGCTTTTCAAAATACCTGTACCATTTTGCATTCCTACAGGAATATGAGAGAGTTCCAGTTCTTCTACATCCTTTCCAACATTTGGTACTGTCAGTCTCTGTAAGTGTGGCTATTATAGTGGGCATGTAGTGATATCTCACTGTGGTTTCAATTTGCATGCCCCTGATGATTTTGGGCAGCTTTTCACGGGCTTATTTTTATCAGGCAATATCTTGCACCTGTTTTGCTCCATTACTGATAAAACACAGAGAGAGGAAAAAAAGAAATACCTCCAAATTCACTAACAACTGCACCAAACTAGTTTGTACAATGGACAGGATCGGTAAGAGTCAGGTGAGAATTAAAGAGTAAAGCAATGCCAGGAAAGAAAGAGTAAATCATTAAGTACCTTCAAAAGCATTATGTTTAACGGTGCAAAGTAAGGGGAGCTGTATGAAGAAGTAACGTGATATGGAATCAAACTGCTAGAGACTACTTTAGACATTTAGTTCAACCTGCTCACTTCACAGACTAAGAAAACTGAGATAAGTGAGAAAAGAGAAAATGAGGAAGGTAATTAGGTTAGGTAGGGGAATCATAATTTACAAGAAGGTTTGCCCAGTTTCTTTTAAGCTCTAGGCTAGCATAAAATTTAAGGCTGAAATTTACTTAAATTACTTAAAGGACTATCTAATCCCAAGATTAAATACTTCCCATCCAGAACATCTGATTACTAAATAAATAGCCTAGAGCTACATTCAGCTCCACTTTCCTCTACTTAATTCCCTCATTTTAGAAAAGGGCACTGCAAGTGGATGTGTAAAACCATCGGCCATAATAAAATGAAAGTTATCTCACTAAACATCAAGAACATCAAATTCTTGCCTTTTAATATATACTAGCTCCTTAAATAAATTAAAATGCAATTTCTGAAAGGAGAGCTAATCTTACAACCAAATTATCTAAGATAGCCTATGATGTACCCTACAGGTTGTTACTCAGTGAATTTTTCTCTTACTACTCAGGAAATCACTGTCATGATAAAAACAAACACTTCCCTGAAAATAGAACCAGTTTCAGAAATGATAAATCCTAGTGAAAAAAATCTTCAAAGAATATAAATATGCAAAGCTGGAAACGTTGTAAGTGATGTGCTGAGGAATATACAGAGCTTTCCCTTTTGTAAAATGGAGAGAATAGTGATTTTATTGTGAAGGTGAAATAAGATTATGTATACTAAGTACCTATAACAATGTTATTACTCAGTAAATTATAGATGTTACGAATATTAAATATAGATTCTTATTGTGAAAATGTGACTGTAAACATGCTTAACTGTGTTAGTACTGAAACTATCATATAAGTACATTGAAGTAAAATAATTTGGCTTGGAGAGCAGGCAGCTGCTAATTGAATAATGAAATATAATTTTAAACATGATTTGTAAGTAAAGTCTGTTATAAGCATTTTTTCTCAAAACAGAAAAAGCAGTCTATTATGGCACTAATGTTGTATTTATATTTCTATTAAATAGAAGTTACTACTGTTTCTAGAAAGTAAAAATCTGATAAAATACAAAAATCGACTGATGTTTTCAAGTGTTCTAATATACATACTCTGACAAGGAGATACAATAAAATACAGACAGAGCAGTAGAAAGAATTCTGGGCTCTGGGACAGGAATCTTGGATTCTATTCTATTCTCTAATTAGCTGTGTGGTATTAAGCAAGTCTCAAAATCATTTTGTGTCGCTATATTTCACCTGTTAAAACAAACAAACAGCAAGGAGGGTGGGTTGGTAATAAGGTAGGAGGGACCTCTGAGCTCATCCTCTAAGAATTTCAGTAAGCTGCTTTACTAGAAGTCTCCTCATATGACCGCTAGTGGACAGTCGTCCTAGGTAATCATCAATCTAAAATCCTTACCTGCTTCTGTCGGTCCAATTCTGCCTCTAGTTCCTGTTTAGCTGCTTTTTGTCCAGCTATTTGGTCTTGCAGATCCTGTAACTGTTCTCTTGCTGATTCTGCTTCACTAACCTGCTGCGCCTCCATATCCTAAAAAGATGAACCGTACACGTGAAAGCAACAATGAACTGTTCAGTTCAGTATTTACTGAGTGATGACTAGGTGCTGTGAACAGGGCTCAACAGGCACTGGGGGGATAAAGATGAATGAGACACAGACGCAGACTAAATGGAGCACAAAAACTGGCACCTCCTTATATAATGCGGCAAATGGTGAGAGAGATGGACAGGACGCTGCAGCAGAAACCATCTGGTTTAATGACCGTGAGCAGACAGCAGCTCACGGGGAGATGTATCTCTATTCAAAAGCAACAATTTCAAGAGTAGAAATGTAACATCAAAAGGACTTCACTGCCTTAGTCTCCTGAAATTGCAGGTTATAATTAGTTTTTGTACATGTGTGGGTATCAACATACAGTAACATACAGTAAAATAACTTTTCTCTCATATCACCTGAGGTTAGTGTATTTCTTTTTTAGCTCTATTACTATCCTCTGTTTTCACATCTTCCCATATTTCTCACTCTAACTTCTTCACTTGGTGTCACTATTCTCACTTATTCAAACTCAAAAACCAGCTTCTAGATATCCGTGAAATCCACTAGTGGCAAAGAACACTGCTCTGGGTTTCTGCATCTTCCCTCTACAGGTTAATAAGCACACGTCCATTCGTACAGTACTACATGAAACAAAAGCTGGCATCTTAACTTTGCTTTTTATCTTTGGTACATTGTGTTATATACTCATCTCCACAAACTCTGGCACTTCGCATATTGTTTCAAAGAACTGACAGATTAATGATCCTCCCAGATAACCACAGTAAAATACTCTAAATTCACACAACTTTGTGGACTTAGTGGAAAACAGCAATAAGTTAAATTATTTTTCCCTACCATTTTCAAGGTGAGCAGAAAGTAGACTAATCTTTGTTATAAATTTGACTAAATCCGATGAATTCTCAAGAGATAGGCAGTAAGCGCAGTGGTTAAGGATACATGTCCTGGAATCAGACAGACTGGGTTCTAATCCTGGCTCTGCTACTTTACGAGTCATGGCAAGTTACTTTTCTTCTCTGCATCTAAATTTCCTCAAACTGTAAAATGAGAATGCATCATCTCCCTCACGGGGTTCTGGCACAGAATAAATTAAAGGACATATGTCGAGGGCTCTGTGCAGCGCTTGGCACGTGAAGTGCTCAGCAAATGAAAGCTGCTATAATTAACAATTCTTCCATCTTGCCAGACCTAATCCTACAGTCCTTATTATCAATTTCATGAACTTCTTGAGAAAGGATAGGAAAATGTGTCAATGTCATCAATGATGCTGGGGTAGGGATGAGATATTAAAGTAAAACAAATCATATTTTTCATAATCTCACACAAAAGACACAGAATAGATAGGAAGAAGTTTAGCATTTATTCAATTTCAAATTCATGGGACTTAAGTCTTTGGAATTCAAAATTATTTAGAGAAAAAAGATCCTACACTTTAAAGGACAGCAAGAAAAAATCCCAGAAATAATAGCAGCTACTATTTACTGAGCCTATTATGTGTCAGGAACAATGCTAGGCCCTTTATACATAGTATCCCTTATTCTCAAGAGAACCTTGTTCTCATCTGCAACCTACAGATGAGACAACTAAGGCTCAGTGAGATGTGGTACCTGGTGTAAGGTAACACATCTGCTAAGTGCCAAAGCCAGGATACAGGATCTGCATCTAGATCTGACAGTCAAACCCATATCCCAGACAAGCCAGCCCATTCTCACAACTTCCATACCTGCCACTGTTGTTCATGTACATCTTACAAATCAGTAATTCCCTAAGTTAATGCATGGATAAGTATTCTTGGAAGAAAGTTGTTCTTTTTTTTTCTTTTTTAAGAACAGAAGGCTCATTACCCCACACTTTTATCTTTCCCATCCTCAGAGACCCCTTCTATGTCAAAGACCCCATGTTTAAGATAAATAAGTGGCCCAATTTTACCTTTCGATTAAATATATTAATTACACAAACTATAAATTATAAGATTACGTGTGAAACTATAAAAGATCATCCCTAAGCCCATTCTAATGTTAGACAACACCCTAGTTTTAGAAACAAGCCCAAATCTAATTTGTTTTTAACCACTAGAATGTTAGGTCCATAAATATGAAGACTGTCTGGTTCTCTGTTATAGCTCTAAGCCTAGAAGATGCCTGGCACATGGCAAATACCTGGTAAGTATTTGCTGAATGAATGAATCTGGTTACCTATCTTTCTTATTCCTATAACTTTAAGTCAATCAATGGACAAGAAACCTATTGCTTTAGATTCACTTCTATATGGTAACTAATATTCCCAAAGTTTCATACATTATTTCACCAATACCCTTCCCCCAAAATACAGAATCCATCATGTCTCAAGCTACTAATACCTGAGGGTAAATGGCTGTTTGTGAAGCTGAACAGTAATGTATCTTACCTGTAATTCAGATCTCAGCTGATGTATCTGGCCCATCAGTTTCTGTATTTCCTCCCTTTGCATCTCCTTCTCATGCCGAAGTTCTTCTAGTTCCACGCTATTTGCAGTACTGCTATCTAGGCCTTCAAAACCAGATCCTTCCTTTAAGCTGTTAATCAATTTTTCTTTAGACTATCATAAAAAAAGAATAGCAGAGATTAGCTTGTACACTGAATATCATCTACCACACACCAATTAAACTGTTATGGGAATATTCCAATTATATTCTCCACCAGAGAAAGTCCACAGAATGTTAAATCCATAGGGATAAAAATGCAACAGAGCTTTGCTGTACAGTGTTCTTGGACTGTAGTCCCCAGGACCATGTTATTGTTGAAAACTTATTATTAACAAGATTCTTCTCATCCTTTCTTATACTTCCTCCCCCACACAATCACATTCCACTCAACAAATATCTATGAAGAACCTACAATGGGTTTGGCACTATGCTAAGCGTCCTATGTAACAAAGACAATGTCACTCCAGACAGTACCCTCTGCCTTATAAACTAAAAGGGAAGTGACAAATATCCGATACAAGGCAGAGTTCTGAGCAGAAAAAAATACACTTCTGGGGAAGAGAAGGCTTTACTTGAAAGATAGCTCTTATACTGGTCCGGAAAATGGCTAAGATTTTAAAAGGTGTAGAGAAAACAGAGGACAAAGCGTAAAATGTAAAAGCACAGGGCCCAAGAGTATCCCGGGATGCATTCAGACAGAATGTCAGGACCAGTGTGTGAGGGCTTCGGATACCAGGCTAAAATGTGTGAATTGTACTGGGCAGTCCAGAGCCAGTTACCAGGAAGTGGATAAGGAAGTGACATGACCAGAGGTGCGTTTGAGGAGGGTAACTCTGGCAGAGGTTTAAAGCGGCAGCTCACGAACTATCGTCGATGGGCCAGATCTGGCCTGTGGCCTTTTGTATAGCTCACTAAGCTAAGAATGGTTCTTTACATTTTCAAAGGATTATAAAAAAGTAAAGACAAAGAATATGTGATGAAGATCACATACAGACCTCAAAGTCTGCAACAGGTACTATTTGGCACCTTACAGAAAAAGTTTGCCGACACCTAGTATAAAAGATAAGTTGGAAGAAGAGATTTGACATGGGAAGACTAGTTTAAAAAGTGCTGTAATCCTAGGCCAGTAATAAAAAGGACCATTGTTTCCTTCACCATAAATATTTGAAAGTCACTCTCCTCCATCAAAGACAGTTTCTCCTTTTTATGGGTGATGTCTTCAAGCTTTTATGTATTTTTCAAATTTTCTATAATAAACATGATTAGATCTACATCTATATTTATATATTCATACCTCCATGTGGCTAAACAGCAGACCTCTCTACTGAGCTTCAGGCCTACATTTCTGATGCCCTTCCTGATACTTTCACCTCGATGTCACATCAATATTGCAAACTCACCATAATTTATCATAATCTCCTTCAATCCTAAACTGCTGTCTTTCCTTTTTTCCCTTTTGTAGTAGTACACGGGAACATCATTCGTACACTCAAACCAGAAACCTGGAATCATCCTAGATTCCATTTACCTTTTTCTCTCTTCTTCCAATTAAATCTCCAAGTCTCATATATTCTACCTCCTACATTTCTCCTAGCAGTCCCTGCCACAAACTCAGATCAGGTCCTCATAATTTCCTACCATCATTTTTTATAAAAGCCTCTTCATCATCTACATCTCGCCATCCCACCCCTCACCCCTTCGATGTAGTCAACAATTTACTGAGAACCTACTAAGGGCCAGGCACCATGCTGGGGATTCAATGATAAACAAGACAGACATCCAGCACCCCCCCAACCTCTTCATGGCTGCCGCAGTTCTTATACCCAGATCTGGTCATGCTGCTCAAGTCCTCTGAAACCTCCCCAACCCCTACCATCACCTAAAGGATAAAATCAAAACTCCTCTGCACGGTATGCAAGGCCTTCCACAATCTGGCATCTGCTGTCATTGAGTTTTCTCTCCCATCTCTTAATCTCTAATACTTGATGCTCTAGCAACGGAGAACTAGCTGCAGTCTCCTAGATACACCATGTTCCCTCAGGCCCGCTACGCTCTGGCACAGGCTGTTCTACCTGAAATCTCCTCCCTACCTTGAGTCTGGCTACTCATCCTTCAAGTTCCTCTTCATACAGCATCCCCAGGGATTCCTGACATCTCCAGGTATGTTTTAAGGACTTCTTCTTTCAAGCTCCCATAGTACTGCATCAATAATTTCATTTTATCAACTGCCTCAGTGTTGCCCCACTAAACTGAATGCTCCCTTAAGAGGACACATCTTTTGAGCTCAGTATCCTCAGCACCTATCAAAGTGCCTAGTGAATAGTTAGGTGCTCAATTAAGTACCTCTTAGATGAATTAACAAATTACACTGGTACAACACAAATAATTAGAAAGAAGAGTTTAGAGGAGGTGGATATGATATTTCACGGAGGTAGAATATAAAAGGGGGTCATAGCCAATAGGAGGCAGGCACTAAAGGAAAAAGGTGGAGTCAAAATGCCACTGCAGTTTCAAGCTTCACTGCCTAGGAAGGTGGCCATATCACTTATGCAAACAGAAGAATGGAGGGGAAGCTGATTTGGGGGTTGGGCATGACAGGCATTCAGAAACCAGGTGGGAAGCTGGAGCCATGCTGAAGTCACATCAATGACAGAAGCAGAGTATATGACAAAGCAAAATAAAAAATAACAAAAAAGGACAGAAGAAGAGGACCCAAGAGAAACAGCAGTAAAGAGAAGACAGAGAGCTAAGGCAGTACAAGTAACATTAGAAGGCAACTTTCAAGAAGGTAGGAGAGTTCACAGGGTCAAAAAGCTATACCAAAATCAAAGTGGATGAAAACTAGTAAGAGGACAGAAAGCATTTAGGTCACTAAAGACTTTTGAGAAGACAATTTCAGAAATGTAGTGGGGACAGAAATTACATAAAAGAGTTAAAGTTAACATTCTAAAATGAAGACAGCAGATATCATACGTCTGGCAGATGTTGCACGTCTGGCATTAAAAGAAAGGAGAAGGACAGGGAAATGGATCAAAGTGGTCAAAAGAGCCAAAAGCAATGTTTTTAACAGTTGTTATGCTCTTCCTTGTTGATCCTCTTTTGAATTTTTCAGTGACTGGTCTAGGCCTCTTCAGCTCTCAGATCTCCTCTCCCAGCTTTTTCCCCCTCCCTTAGATCTAAGACTGTAGTCATCTAATGTAGCTTTCAACTTCTCTTTCCTTTGCCTTTCTTATCAGAGTGAAGACGTGCCCTTTCATTTTTTTGAGGGGGGTGGATAATTCTTCCGCCTGTGCATTGATTCCATCTCCTTTCACCTCATTTAAGCCCTTTCTCCATAAGTCTGTCCTCTTTCTTCCTCTGTATCTTTCTCTCTGTTGCCGCCTTCTGGCTCAGCTTGCTCAACAGCACATGGTTACTTAGTGGAAGAAAAAAGACCAGATCTTGAAACACCTAACTGAGGAAAAAACATTGCTTTTGGTGATTAAGGTGACAGGTTGAAGACCTGAACTAGGTAGTGGCAGAATGAATTTTTTTCTTAAAAGGAAAAAAGTGGTAGGAACAGGAGACATTTCATCTTTTTTATAATATTTCTAAGAAGAGCAAGACACCTGAAGCAAGCCAACCCAGTCAAACGGGAACAAAGTATTTCACAGATCTATAAAAAATCTCAGAATGTCTCTCGGTCATCTGGCCTATCTTAACATTCACACATGTGCATCTCACGCTTACCTGGAGTATTCTAGTAGCTTTTTGCTTGTAGTCAATTAATTCCTGCTTAGAGGACTCCAAGTTGGACTTAAGCATTTTGATTTGCTGCTGTAGCTCATCCACTCTCTTCTTCTCATCTGTGTATTTTCTTTCCGCCAGGGTAACTGCTTCTGCCAAATTCTGGCGCTCCGCTCCCATTTTATTAAGGCGTGCAGAAAACTCACTCTGTGACAAAGTTTATATTATACTTATTATATCATTTTGCTTTGAGGTATACTTTACAACCATCCATTTAGATATCTTATGGGATTTATTAGCTCAGCCCAACAACATAACAGGGAGGTAAAAAAAGTTCTTCATTTGTTAGGAACTGAAGAACAGGAACTCTAAGGTTGTGGTTCCCAAACATGGCAATTCATCAAAATCAGTGAGGGAGTCTGTTAAAAATACAGCTGCCCAAGGCCTTCCTTGGGCTTAACTGAATTGGAATTTCCAAGACTGGGCTTGGGCATCTGTTTTTTAAGAAGTTTCCCAGGTGAATCTGGTCACTTGGATACTAGGTCTGGTCTGACCTAGCTGATCAATGAATAAGGGTCTACAGAAAACTAGAAAGTCTATTAGAAAACAAATGGAAGACACAAGCACACAGCTACATCTTTTCTAATATCATGGCTAATGTTTTTCCTTTATTTCAGTTTTTCTAATAAACTATTCCCTCTAATTTTTTTGCTTAAGAAACTTTTAAAGTACACCCTAAAAAACACATGGTCTGTCCCTTAGCCTAAATTTAGTTCTGAGAATTATTTATATTTTACCCTTATTTTCAAAAGCTCCCATCACCAAAAAACTCAGAAGGTGAGACAGAAGTCAGAAAGCTTTCATAGTTACACGCCAATAACTAAAGCTCACAAACCTTTGATCCAATATTAACTCCTGTTTGGAAGGAAAGGAGCAAGAGGACCACTCAGTGAGGCACACTGAGCATGTGAAATGTGTCTGCAACTGAGAAGTGCATTTTTAAGTTTGTTCATTTAAATTAGTTTAATATAAATACTGAAGCTCAATTCAATTAATAATAGATTTATGGAGATATAATTCACATTCCGCAGAGTTCACCCTTTTAGGATATACAATTCAGTGTTTTCCTGAATACAATTCAGCGTAGTGTTCTCAGAGCTGTGCACTGCCATTATCTAATTTCAGAACATTTTCACCGCAAACAGAAATCCTCTACCCATACGTCCCCCTCCCTCCCAGCCCCTGGCAACCATTTATCTACTTTCTTTCTCTATAGATTTGCCTATTCTGGACATTTCACACAAATGGAATCAACAATATGTGGCCTTTTGTGTCTGGCCTTCTTCACTTAGGATAATGTTTTAAAGGTTCATGCATGTTACAGCATGAGTCAATAGTTCATTCCTCTTTATGGCTGAATGATATCTCCTTGTGCAGATATGCAACATTTTGTTTATCCATTCAGCAACTGATGGACGTTGTACTGTTTCCAGTTTGGGGCCCTTATGAATACTGCTGCTATGAACATCCATGTACAAGTTTTTGTGTGGACACGTATTTCCAGTTTTCTTGGGTATACACCTCGGCGCAGAATTGCTGCAGCATATGGTGACCCTATGCTTAACTTTTTGAAGAACTGTTATTCTGAGTATGTTTAGAACAACTTTTTCACCTATAAATTTTATGAAATCTAAATACACATCAAGTATTTCTGAAGAAAATTTAGTGAATGAATTGAGATGTGCTGTAAGTGTAAAACACACCATATTTTAAAGAATCAGTATGCAAAAAAGAATGTAAAATATCTCATGAATAATTTTTAACATTAACTACATGATGAGATGATAGTACTTTGGGATATTTTACTGCGGTATATAAAATACATTAATAAAAAATTTTAAAAGCCTATATTACCTGTTACTTTTAGGGCTGAACTATTTTCACCTGTTGAAAAGACAGTGAGCCAGAGGTTCTCAACCCTGACTACCCATCAGCTACACCCGCAAATCGTGTAAATCCAAATCACCAACACCTATGCCCTACCTCACACAATGGGATCTGACTCCTTGGGAATGAAGACTCAGCATCAGAAAGTATTAAAACCACACAGGAGGTTCTAATGTGTAGACAGAGCTGAAAATCACTAAGCTAGATGCAAAAATTCACTGAAGTGTAAAACTCTAAATAAACATTATGTACAACTTTCTCTTGAAATAACAGAACCAGATTAAATTGGAATCAGAAAAAGCTTAAATGAAAAGAATGAGATGCCTCAAATCAGCTTTCTTTTTTTTTTTTTTGCGGTACTCGGGCCTCTCACTGTTGTGGCCTCTCCCTTTGCGGAGCACAGGCTCCGGACGCGCAGGCTCAGCGGCCATGGCTCACGGGCCCAGCCGCTCCGCGGCATGTGGGATCTTCCCGGACCGGGGCACGAACCTGCGTCCCCTGCATCGGCAGGCGGATGCTCAACCACTGCGCCACCAGCGAAGCCCTCAAATCAGCTTTTAATCAAATAATGGTAATGCTGGCTGCACAACCAAATTAAATGAAAAGATGTATATATCTAATGAGTATAAAGTATTTTAATTGTTTTTCAACATAGAAAATTAAATTTAGCAAGGATCAAGCTAAATTTTCAAATACTTAGTTTTTGCCACAGAAACAGAATTTTCTGAAATGCACTGCAGAATTTTATTACAGTGAATATGCTAGGAACAGTGTAAAGCGATTCCTCCTCATCCAAATAATAAAAGAGCCCTGCTGTCCCCATTCTAACCTGCATTTGTTTATAGCTCTCCTGCTCTCTCTTCAGAGTGGCATCTGCTTCGTGCAATCTCTCCTGAAGAGTTTGGAGAGCTTGATTCTGCAGGCTACTACCTTCGCTGTGATCCTGCATTATTCTAAAAGAAAAGACATCACTTGAAATAACTCATTTCCACAGTATACAAATGAAAAGGTAGAATAATTTTTAGAGCACTGGCATATTAGCACAAAAAAGACGGTTTGACTAAAACCTTCTTAGAGAAATCTTTTTCCCTTTTAATGGACTGTAGCCTATATCTTTAGGCATCCAAATATAAGCACACGCCACACATCATTGTACGTCAAAAGATTAATGACACTGCTCTTCTAATATTTTTAAATTCAGAATTTGCTAACAATGCATCTCAAGATTCAGATAATAAATCCATTTTAACCACACACATTTCCAGCATTACCAAAAGCCACATTTTCTCTCTTGTAAATTTACAAAGTTAAATTTTGATAAGACAGTATTTACTACCATGTTTATCATTACTTGCATTGATAAACATTCTAGCTCATTTTCTCATTATTAATAGAGTTAGCTACCGTGATTTTTCACTCTGTAAGGCTTCCAGTGCTTCTGTGCGAGTATTCAGCAGCTGGTCAGCTTCCTGGAGTCTCACTTTCAGTACAGCCAGCTGGGAATCCTTTGCAGCCACCGCTTCAGTCAGGTCGTCCACTTGTGCTTGAAGCTCTCGAGTTATTCGATCACTCTTTGAATGGTCAACATTCCACTTTTCAACTCTTGCTCTTGCTTTGTTTAGTTCTTTAAAGAAAAAAAGAAAAGGAAAGAAAATTCTCCATACAAGTAAACACATCTTTCTCAGAGCACACAAAGATTCTCCTCTGAATCCCTTTAGTACTTATTGCCAAAATTAGAAGCTTACAAATATCTTCAACTTTTTTGCTCCAAGAGGGACCTCCATTTTCCAAGGCCAACATTCATATCTATATTACAGTTAATTGGTTGGAAACAGGCATGAAGCTAGCTGCTCTTCTACAAATGTCTTTTTCTGGAGACATGTCATAAAGCATTTGGGAGCCAAAATCGGTAGACAGCCGAGAGTTCACAAGATTAAAATGGTCAGTGGATTTCTGGAGTTCTGCTACAGATAGGAAAGAATGCACATCCAAATCAAGGGTAGACGATGTACACCCCAGTAAGACTAAAAGAAACAAAAACAAAACCTGAAGATAAACACTGGAAAGAAATGTTTCTTTCAATTACTGTGGCAAAAAGATATTCTTTTAACCTAGAAAATTGGTGCAGAAAGAGCAATGCAGTGCAGAGTGCCAACCAAAAAAAAAAAATTAAATATTGAAGCAAACTGTACAGGGTCTCTGGAAAAACTACTTCCATGTCTAAATTAGTCTGGGTTAAAGTGAAGCTTCTTCTAAAGTCAGTCTAACAAGGCTTACACTATCTTCCTATCCACGGCTTCTAAAGAATGTCCAAAGAGGCCAGTGTTCTGTTTCAGGTGGGTGGGAGGATGACTGTTCCCATTTCCAAACCTGGGCCCTATATTTCTGTGAAAACACTATTTTACAAGTCCCATCTAAAATCTTTCTAATAGTTTAGATATAATCAAGTTTTTAGTTTATTTTTGAAATGCTAAATTCCTAACCCTGGGTAATTTAAATAAGGCTCTACCCTCTTGAGTTTCCTTGGATCTTTGAAGTAATGAGGCCATTTCTTGATTTAAAGACTGAACCTCATTCCTCAGCAGTTGATTCTCCAGTCGAAGATTAGATAGCTCATGTGATCTCCCATCATCTTTAGGCATTGGGTTGTGATCAGCACAGGCAGCACCTGATGATACATTTTCCTTTGAAGAAATCTCTTGGCCTTCATGGCCAGAATCTGAATTATTAGAGGCTTCTGTAAAAAAAGGAAATACATCTTTGTTACATTGGAATGCTCACTATATATACACTAGTAGCTTACTGTGGTAGAATGCCTTTTGGCTCAAGTTGACTGCTATAGCTAAAACACCATAAAAAGTAAACTTAAATTTTTAATAGACTTCCCTCTGATGAAATTTCGCTCTCATACATACAGCCTATAGATCTGTAAGGACCCTCGAAGTCTGGATACACTGAACAAATGGTGATAAAGAAAAGATACAAGAATACAGTTCTGGGAAGGGGAAAAAAAAAGCAGAGAAATTTACGTGGTTGGGTTTAGGTAAACAAGGGTTTTGTCCTCCCTTCTATGAATCATTTTTGAAAAAAAGGGAGAAGTTTCAACATTGAAAATACTGGAAAGGCATAAAAGAACAGCTGTGGGTTTCGAGGCAAGGAGAGTAATAACAGGTCAGAGCAATTTGTTATATACCAAACTGGAGTCTAAACTGCCTTACCCAAAGAGATACTCATTAATTCAGATACTCATTAATTCAGTTTCATCTTGGTTTTGTTACTAAATGTGATGCAAATACACTTTTTACTTACTCCAAAAAAATTAAGTATGTGCTAAAAAATGAACTATATCTAAATGAAAAAGTTCTCAACATCTTTAGTGATCAAGGAAATGCAAATTAAAACCAAAACAAGGACCAAAACACACCCGCTAGCTGGCTAAAATTAAAAAGACGACATAAAATGTTGGTGAAGATATGAAACAACTGGAACTCTTATAGACAGATTGCTGGTGGCAATATAAATGACATAAACACTGTGGGGAAGTATTCACAATTTCTTATGAAATTAAACATGCACCTACCTTTTGACCCAGTAATTCCATTCCTGGGTATTTATTGACCAGAAATAAAAACATTTTTCCACAAAAAGACAAGTATAAAAATGTTCATAGCACCTTTATTCACAAAAAAACAAAAACTGGAAAATCCCCAATGTCCATAAAAGAGACTGGGTAAATTGTGGTATAATACTACAGTAAAATACTACACAATAAAAAAGAATTATTAATATACTCAATAACGCGAGTGAATCTCACAAACATGCTGAATAAAAGAAGTCAGGTAAAGTATTCACACTATATGATCTCACTTTTTGCTGGCAAACGTGAAGTTTTTGAACAGACAAAAATAATCTAAGGGGAAAAAAATCAGAACAGTGGGTTCTTGGGGGATGGGTGGGGAGATTAACTAGAAAAGGACATGAGGCACTCTCTGGGGCAAAGGAAATGTTCTTTATCGTGATAAAGGTGTGGGTTTCATAGGTGTAGCCATTTGTCTGTACAACTAAGATTTTCACATTTCAATAACGTGTAAAAATGATGAGACAAACAGGGAAATTTGAATACTGACTAGATATTAGATGATACAAAGGAATTATTAATTTTATGGTGATAATGGCATGACTGTTCATTTTGAAAACTTGTATTTTTTAGAGTTAATAAAATATTTATAGAAGAAATGATATGAGACCTGTGATTTGCTCCAAAATAATTCTGTGGTGGGTAGAGGTAAAGAAAGAGATTGAAAATGAGATGTTATAAATGAAACAAGAATGGCTATGAGCTGTTGATTATCATCACTGGATAAAAGTTAATATGGGGATTGAGGGGAACCATCAATCTCTACTTTGGTATATTTGAAATTTCCAAAATAAAGATTTTTTTAAATGAATAAAAATTGAGAAAATTTTAAAAATTATTTTTAATTTTATAAGATTTTAAAAAGAAATAAAGTATACATCCAAACCTGTAAGATATATCTAAAGTAGTATTTAGACATTTATAGCCTTGAATATTTACATTAAAAATGACAGGAAGAAGCTCGGGTGGGGGGAGGAGTGGCAGCGGCCAGGCAGCCCAGCTTTGCAGGCTCTCAGCGCGGCCCGCAGGCACCCGGCACGCGCCGGCCCCGCCGCCACGATGCCCAAGAGGAAGGTCGGCTCCGCCGAGGGGGCAGCAAAGGAGGAGCCCAAGAGGAGGTCGGCGAGGTTGTCAGCTAAACCGGCTCCTGCAAAAGTGGAAACGAAGCCACAAAAGGAGGCAGGAAAGGATAAATCTTTAGACAAAAACGTGCAAACAAAAGGGAAAAGGGGAGCAAAGGGAAAAGAGGCTGAAGTGGCTAACCAGGAGACTAAAGAAGACATACCTGCAGAAAACGGAGAAACTAAAAACGAGGAGAGCCCAGCTTCTGATGAAGCAGGAGAGAAAGAATTAACCAAGTCTGATTAATATCACACACCCGGTCCTATCAGTGGTCCCTGTCTCCCCTCTTGTACAATCCAGAGGAATATTTTTACCAACTATTTTGTAAATGCAAGTTTTTTAGTAGCTCTAGAAATATTTTTTAAAAGGAGGGAATCCCACCTCATCCCATTTGTTAAGTGTAAATGCTTTTTTTAAGAGGTGAAATCATTTGCTGGTTGTTTATTTTTTGGTACAACCAGAAAATAGTGGGATATCGAATATGGGAGGCTTTGATTGTCTTGGGTGTCAGCTTAACATTCCACAGATGGAAGGTAGCTTTTATATCCTATAATACAAAGCACACTAAATGTCAGTTTGAAGTCAGTTGTGCATTTAATGTCTTAAACACTTTAAATTACTTCTCTTCCCATGTTGTTTTTGGTAGAATTGTTTCCTAAAGCAAACCACTCACCCCTTGATCTTGGTTCTCCTGGGCAGAATTTTGTGCACTCTGTAACATCTTTGGTCGTGGTAGTCCAGTTCTTCTAGTAACTGTTAATGTGCTGTGAACGATGGACAATTTGAGTATGTAGTGTACATGATATTAAATTGTGAACTAGTGGGACTTACGATATAACAGCATTATCAATATTTGAAGATATTGGTACTTGATATCCTGTGAAGGAAAATTTGCCTCCAAATTTTAAGCTGGAAAGTCACTGGAATAACTGTTCAGAAAAGATTCACAACTGCATGATTTTTTAGATTTTTGGTACGTATGTTGAGAATTGTGTACAAATTGAAATGTCTGTGTACTGATCCTCAAAACAGCCAATAAAATTTCAATTATGAAAGAAAAAAAAAAAGAAAGGTAGGGGGCTTCCCTGGTGGCACAGTGGTTGAGAACCCGCCTGCCAATGCAGGGGACACAGGATTGATCGCTGGTCCCGGAAGATCTCACATGCCGCGGAGCAACTAAGCTCGTGTGCCGCAACTACTGAAGCCTGCACACCTAGAGCCTGTGCTCTGCAACAAGAGAAGGCACTGCAATGAGAAGGCAGCGCACTGCAAGGAGAAGGCAGCGCACCGCAACGAAGAGTAGGCTCTGCTCACCACCAACTAAAGAAAGCCCGCGCGCAGCAACGGAGACCCAACGCAGCCAAAAATAAGTAAATAAAATATACTTTTTTAAAAATGAAAGGAATTAATGAGTTATGCACCCATCATAAGGATTACAAAAACAGCAAAATAAACCCAAAGAAAGCAGAATAATAAAGATCAGAAATTAACAAAATAGAAAAGAAACATACTAGAGGATCAACATAACCAAAAATGGTCTTCTGAGGGAGACACTGTAAACTACGTTATGTCAATAAATTTTTAAATGTACATGATGATGAAACGCATCAAACTGTATACTTTAAAAATGTGTAATTTACTGCATATCAGTTATACTTCGTTAATGCTGCTTTAAAAAAACAAACATTTAGCAGAGTGCCAAATACTGGTATTCTTCAGGTGGTATTTGTGATCAAGCTTTGATTTCTGCAGGGTTACTATAAGTGATTAGTGTCTGACTGTGTTAAAATTTCAGCTGTGACGTTATTTTCCTGAAATTAAGTAAAATAAATATAATCCTCCCGAAAGTATATGAAATAGACAAATTCTTAGAAAAAAATATAACTTATCAAAAACAGATTTAAAAAGAAATGGAAAACCAATTGAATCAAAGTTAAATCTTCCACTAAGAACACCCCAGACCCTGATGGTTTCACCAGTGAGTTCTAGCAAACATTTACTGAAAGTTAAGTTTGGTTTTAGGTTTAAGTAAATCAACTGATTTGTATACCATATTAATATTAAGAAGAAAAATCATGGTATCTCAATACATACATGAAAAAAACACTGCTAAAATTCAACATAAAAACTCAAATTAGAAATACACAGAAACTTCCTTAACCCAATAAAAAGTACCTATGAAAAACTTAACACAAACTGAAACACTCAAAGCATTCTCTTTAAGACAAGGAACAAGACACAAAATTGGTTTTCAAGTACAAGCCAATGTAGTAAGGCAATAAAGAGTTTTTAAAAAGATAAAAGGGTTAAGCAGAAAACAGTCATTATCTACATATGGTATTATTGTGTTGTTGACAATTTAAATGAATGTATAGAAAAATATGAAGCTTAAGAGCTATCTTAGGTTGGTGTGTGTGTGTGTGTGTGTGTGCGTGTGTATTTACAAAAACCTATAGACAGCAACAAACAGAAAGTAAAAAATTTTAAAGCATACCATTTTTAAGAGCTTTAAAAAATATAAACTACCCAGGAATAAATCTAACAAAAAGTATGCAAGACACTTATGGAAGAAACAATAAAATCTTAATGAAAGACATCTAAAAAATAATTATACCATGTTAATAAGTTAGAAGATTCTATGTTGTAAAGATGCTGATTCTCACCAAACTATCTGATGTCAGTAGAAGCAATGGACTCCTAGTAAAGACCAACAGAATTTTTGTGGAACTTGGCAAGCAAATTCTAAGATGCATAGGGAAGTACAAAAGTCCCGAGAATAGCCGAAACATTCTTGGAGAAGGACAAGGTGGTAGAATCTGCTCTTTGAGATATAAAGACATATTATAAAACCACAGTAATTAAGACAATGTGGCACTGACACAAAGACAAATAAACCAATGAAACAGAATTAAGTGTCAGAAACATACCAACATATAGATGGATATTTGATATATGACAGAGGTGGTATTGCAGATTAACAGGGAAAGGAAATATTTTCAATAAATGGTGCTGGGATAACTGATTTCCATTTGGGGAAAAAAGGGAACTAGATGCCTACCTCACACCATACATAAAAAACAACTTTAGGTAAACATCTAAATATGAAAGGCAAAAGTATAAAACCTTTTCCTATAATACAGAAAAATACCTTTATGACCTCAGGATAGGAAAAGATTTTCTAAGACCCAAAAGACACAAACCATAAAGAAAAAATTGATAAATCATTATATTAAGAACTTCTATTGAGACATTATAGAAAAAGGAAAAAAACAACAAGGTAAAACTGGAGGAGGATGAGAAAGAATTGCCATCTAGAACATAAAAAGAGTATCTATGAATCAATAAGGAAAAAGACATGCTTCCACAACACTCTGACCATACCTCAACTGCTCCATTTACTATATTACATGTGTATTATCTGTGCCCATGTGTATCTCATCCAATAAACTATAACCCATTCACTTCTGTACCCTGGCCCAATAGGGTCTCAATAAATGTATAATTAATCAAAAGATAGTTGAGAAGAAATTTAGGATTGCTCACGCCTAGTTAATTAACTGCTAGTGCCCAAAACCCGTCTCTTTACCACTTTTTTATCTTGAAATACAAGAAAGATTTTATTCACTAAGAGCCAAGACTGTGGAAGAAGCTAAAAGGTTTAAGAACATAACAAGCTCCCATGAGCTATCAGCTCTATAAAGAATCCCTGCAAGGACCTATCATGTTTATTGTTATTTTAAAATGCTTCCTAGGTACTCAAATTAGCCACATTACCATGTAAACATCATTTTTTGCAGGTGAGAAGATGTACATGTTGAGGTAATTTCATAGCAAATTAAACAACTGAAAACCAGAATTCTAAGTTCTTACTTCACTACTAAATCAATGCCTTTAACCCTCCAACTCAGATCAAAGTTCAGTTTCTCACACTTTACTTTCAGGGTAGGCAGGGGGAAAAACACACCAAAAAGCTCCCAATCCAGAATATAAGTGAAGTACAGCCGCCTGTTACTTTTATAATACCAATGACAGAAAGAAATGAATTGGAGATAGTTCCAAATCCAAAACTATATGTTTCCTTTCAGATTTCAAAATTTTCTTCTTTATATCTTAAAACATCTTAGAGAATCATTTTGGATATAATTTAAGATGCTGGGCTGAGGACTTCCCTGGTGGCGCAGTGGTTAAGAATCCGCCTGCCAATGCAGGAGAGACGGGTTCGATCCCTGGTCCGGGAAGATCCCACATGCCGCGGAGCAACTAAGCCCGTGTGCCACAACTACTGAGCCTGCGCTCTAGAGCCCGCAAGCCACAACTACTGAGGCTGTGTGCCACAACTACTGAAGCCCACGCACCTAGAGCCCACGCTCCGCAACAAGGGAAGCCACCGCAATGAGAAGCACACACACTGCATCGAAGAGTAGCCCCCGCTCACCACAACTAGAGAAAGCCTGTGCGCAGCAACCAAGACCCAACACAGCCAAAAATAAATAATAAATTAATTAATTAGTTAAAAAATAAGACGCTGGGCTGGGTAAAGTTACAACAGACAACATTCAAAGGTCCCTACTGTAACCGTATATTGGCTAATAGTGTTCTATGCTGTCCCCTTATTTACACCACACACTTCAGAGAGCCTGCCCTTGAGCCAGCAGGGACAGGTAACAAAACAAAGCATGACAAATGCTACCAGAACATTTCAGGCTATGATGACATCCAATTTGGTTAACTCTAAAAGAAACAGAGGACTGATTAACTACCGTGGCTTTGGCTCCCAGAAGGATGTTCTTCAATGGTTTTGATGGTGGTTACACTGGTGTTCTCAGAACTGACGCCTGTTGTCTGAGAACTCTGCAAGACAGGTGTTTTGCCCCTTTCTTTTTTGATTTCCACTTTCCCAGCAGGCTCCTTCTGTGAACTATTAAGAAAATCAAACAGCAGCTCATCATCAGGTTCTGACTTTTTTCTTCGAACAAACTGGGATGAAGGCCTAGGAACAGATGCATTTTCAACAGGATGGGAGGCCTCCACCGATGTCCTAGATCCTAGTTTCACATTTGCAGTCCCAGCTAAGATGGTGGCTTTTTGATTCCTAATATTATCAGCTGCTGAGGAAATGTAAGTAGCTTTAGGTCCTGTCTGATAAGTCAAATCTGTATTTTGCTGGTGAAGTTCAGGATAGTCAGTATTTTTGCTATAAACAGTGCCGCTGGTGTTCTCTTTCCTACTGAGAGCTGTTGCAGCCCCTTGATCAACTCTGTTTAAAAGATCTTCTGCCTTTCCAGCAAGATCAGCAAACCAGGACATGATGGCAGCAGAATAATCCTATTGGTGAACCTGTAAAAAGGATATAAAATGATCAGTGTGGCTTAACAGCAGAGCACAGCGATTAAGACCAGGCTCTAGAGACAGAGAGTCCTGGGTTGGAAAGCCTGACCCTGCCTCTTACTACGTAACTCCAAGCAAACTACTTGACTGAAACTGAGAAACTTCACCTAGAAAATGAGGAAAATAAGTGTGCTTACTTTACAGGATGGTTTTAAGATGAAATACTACATTTAAAAAACACTTTGAAAAATGCCTAGCCCACAGTAGGCACTCATTTGAGTAGCTGTTACCATAATTACAACTACCACTACTACTGTTACTCCTATTTCAACAAAGTGTAAATACTGCAGCACTATCATGGATAATTTAGGTGTGCATATACACGTCTAAAATATACCTTCAATAATTTGGATTCTCAGTACCTACTATAGGCACATTAAGCTAAGTTCAGAATAAAACAATTACGATCACACATTCATTTGATGCATATATTTGGGTACTTATATCCAGTGCCACAATAAATCAAAATGATGATGATGAAATAACTAGTTTCCATTTCATAGAAGAGTAGCATATAAAAAAGTCAACAACCATTTCTTGAATGTACACATTATTCCTTTTGCCTGGAGCGCTCTTTCACAGTTAACTTTTTTTTTGTTCTTGGTCCTCACCTGAACGTCATCTGCCCCCCAAATGGCTCTTTTGTCCCATCTAAATTAGGTCCTATCATTCTCTGTTCACACACTATTCTTTTCCCTCACAACCCTTCATGTTTTATATGTATTTTTTTCCCCTGTCTCTCCCTCTTGGGGAAGGAGAGGGGGGGAGTGGGTCGATAAACGCCGTGTCTGTTTTGCTCACCAATGAATTCTCAACACACAGCAGGCACCCATAAATACTGCTGAATGGAATTAATTTTTATGTTAGGTGCCCTGCAAACGTTATCTTTAGCACACATAATTTTCACAACCACATTGTGCGGTAAGTAGCAATACCCTTTTGTCACAAAACAAATGGGGGGAAAGGTTTAGAAAGATCCCAGAGTTTAGACAGCAGCTCAGACAGGTAAATCTAAGTCAGCCAAACCCACTTTTTAACCCCTGCGTTCCCCATCTAGCCTGCCAGTATCTGAACAACCTCAAGAAGAAACTCACCCTCTAAACCTCTTCCTTACAAAATCGGATGATTACATGCCCGTGTATTTCACAGAGCTTATGTGAAATCCAATGAAAATGGAAGTGACATGCTCCATAACATATAAAACTCCCTACAGAGTATGTCTCATTCCCGAGTAAACACTGGTGGTAAGTAGGGAACAAATGATCTCTCCTAATAAAGCAATCAAAACATACTTATTAACTTATATCTTACCTCTCACTGTAAAGTTTTAAAGGGTTTTAAAACAAAAGCCTGTGCCTTAAGATTGAGTACCCAATTAAATGTTAAGATGGGCCCTAGGCACTTGCCCCGCGGACAAAAGAACAACTCTAGCCGACTTCCGAGGTACAGAGCCCTCAAGAAATTCCGCCCAGTAAATGGCCCACGCCGAGCTGAACAGAGAGAGGGTGAGAGCGCCAGGGATGGGGATGGGGATGGGGATGGGGATGCGGATGGGTCGGCCGACGGCGGTGGCAGGGCCTGCACGAAGGCCAAGTGTCAACACAGAGGAAGGGAGGCTGGGGATCAGCTGGTCGGTCCCAGGGACTCTGTCGTCAAGCCCAGGGGGACGAGTACAGACCCCCACTTCGCTCCCTACCCACTGCACTGAGCCTCCGGAGGGGGAAGAGCGGCCAAACCAGGCTGGGGTAGGGGAAGGAGAGAAGGGGAGGGCACTAAGCCACGTCCGTGGAGGCCCAAGGGGGCTCCCCCGCCCTGTTCCTGAGCCCCCGGCAGGGCGGAGAGAGCAGGGTCTCCGCTGAGGGGATGCCGCCCCCGCCTCTAAGGCCGTTAAGGCCCCAAGGGGACCCCTCGGCCTCCCGCGGCCACCTCACCTGAGGACTCTGGAGCGGCTGCACCGCGGCCTGGTCACCCTCCCAGGCCGCCCGTCCTCAGCAGCCGGCCGGGAGAGGGTCCAGGTTGAGCAAACCTGGCCCTCGATCGGCCACGGCTCAGTTACTCTTCCGGGAGACGTGGAAGAGCTGCGAGGACCCCAAAACAGAGTGGCTTCCGAGCTGCCTGAGCGGGCGGGAGCCTAGAGCAGCCACCTAGAGGCGGCTCAGGCACCACCGCCGCCGGCTGCGGGGCCCTTGCGCCTGGCCACTCCCTTTTTCCGCCTGTGGCGAGCAAGGGCGGGGGCAGGGCCTGCGTACGTGTGACGTAGCTCGCCTCCCCAGGACCGCGGCCCGCACGCGGCCGACACAACATTGGAGGCCTCGCCCATCTGGGGGCGTGCTCCACAGCGGCCCACGTGGGTGGCAGGGGCGGTGCCCTGCCGGAAGGAATTGGAGGGCCGAGACACAGGTGGAGCGGCCGGCATTTACCTTTCCCCATTCTTCCTCCGCTCGCCTAGTTTTACGAATGAGGATGTTGAGGCCCATCCTCAACTGGGGATGAGAGTACAGAAAACAAGAACTAGTGGCAGAGACATATTAAAGAAACCACTGAATGAACAAGACAATTTCAGAGCTTTACCAGAGCTGTAAATACAAGATAATAGGGAGAAGTGACTGGAGGTGAAGGAAGCGCTTTAAATGATGTGGACAGGGAAGGTCTCTCTCTGAGGAGGTGACATCTGAGCTGAGACCCAAATGATGGAAAAGGCCAGTAACGGGCTTTCCATACAGCTGTACTGTAGTTACGCATACAGTCCACTGAATATTTGAAATAAGTCTAAAATCCACATTTAATAATTCAACAAATACTCAGTACCTACTTTGTGTACAGGGTTGACTTAATTTGGCCCTAATGACAAGCCTACAACGTAGTCCCAAGGACCCTAGAGGTTAAGTAACTTGTCTAAGATCATGTGCCCTAGTAAGGAGTCCATATTCCTCCAAAGCTTGAGCCGTTAGACTCAACGTTTTATTGTCTCCAAATTAAATATTGGGAGTAATTACAGATCCTTCTTTTCTTCCTCTCAAGTAAGGTTTAGCCCAGTCCACTGAGCAGAAGAACTTTCGGCAGCACCAGGAAATAGTAATAGTAATAATGATAATAATAGCCTCTAATAGTTATTGTGTACTTACTAAGTGCAGTATACTGTGTTAAGCACTGGCCGTGCTTCACCTCATTTAATTCTCAAAACAGCCATAAGGAAGGTACTGTTATTATCCTGTGGTAGGTGGCATTGTTGTTGCCAGCTATTAAGTGACTCCTCCTGTTAAGGATGTAAAAAATTAAGAAACAGAAACCTAAATTAAATAGAGTCAGGAGACCAGAAGGGAGAGCTCTCTCACCCAAAAAGTAGAAAGACCCCTTTTCTCTCCTAGCAACAAATCAGCCAATGAAAAGCTGTGGACACTTTTTTTAGTATAGCCCTTCCAACCCCTTTCCCTTTCTATTACAGCATTCTCCTTCCCTTGCTGTGTGGGGACTTACATGTGGCTCACTATGGTGGCAGACCCCAAATTGCAATTCTCTGCTGATTCCAAATAAACCCATCTTTGCTGGAGAAATACCTGGCAGCCTAGTTGTTTCAGGTCAGCAAGGATTATACATCATCACCTGTTGCCTTGTGACTGCAACGCATCCTGTAGGAAGAGTGTCCTTTCCAGCCTTACTGATGTCAGGCTTGATCACGTGACTTGCTTTGGCCAATAGAATGTGAATAAAAGTGTCTTTCACCACATCTGAGCAATAGTGTTAAGGGCCATTATGTATTCCTACCAACGCTCTTGATCTTTTCCCTCTCTCATGAGAATGGCCTGTCCCAGATGGAGCTGCTCCCTCAGCCTGGGTCCTGGAAGGAAAGAGATATGAAGCAACCCACGCCTGACAAGTCACATGAGTGCAAAAGAAACCTTTGCTTTTAGAGATTTGTAATTGTTTCTTATGCAGCCTTACCTAATGAAATCTAATACATACCCCATTTAACAGATGGAGACACTGAGATTCAGAGATGTTTAGCTACTTTCCCAAGGTCACACAGGAAGTAGGTAATACATCTGGGATTCCAACCTACATCAGTGTGACTCCAGAAACGATATTGTTAATCAGTGAAGGGATGAGAATGAAAGAAGTTGAAGCAGAGCCAGATCTCCCATATGAAAAAAAAAAAAAGGCAGTGGGCAGACTACCCCAATGTTTCAAGAATTCCCATGTACACTCCCTGAGAGAGTCAGCACATAGAGACATACTACCCAGAAGTCATCGGGGCTAGGCTGGATTAGCCAGAAAAACAACACAGCCAACAGAAAGAGGTTACAACTTTGCCTTGTACAAGACACATGCAAAATACTAACCACAAAAGAAAAGATTGAAGTTTGGACTTTGTTAAAATTAAGAATTTCTTTTCATCAAAAACGACAACAACAACAACCACCACCACAGCAACATTAAAGCTTGCAAGGCTTTCATTAAGTGAAAGGCAAGCCAAAGACTGGTAGATAATATTTACAATACATACATCTGACAAAGGATTTATATATAGAATATATAAAGCTCTCCAACAAATCAATAAAAAAATATCAATCAACCCAACAAAAATAGACTAATGTATAAGCATTTCACAAGAGAAAATATCCAATGGGCCAAAGCACAGGAAAAAGTATTCAACACTATTAGTCATCAGAGAAATACAAATTAAAATCACAATGAAATACCTTTACACATCCACCAGAATTGCTAAAATGTAAAAAGATGAAAAATGCCAAGTAATGATGAGTTTGTGGAGCTGCTAGGACACTCGTGTATTTTTGACACAACTGTAAGTGATAGAACCACTTTGGAAAACTTGGGCTCTGTCTTTAAAGCTAAACATAGGCCTACTCTATGGCCCAGTATAGGGCTACCCTATGAGTCAGCAGTTCCACTCAAGAGAAATGGAGGTGAAGTGTCCATCAAAAGACATGTACAATGAAAAACAAATGACTATACATGCAGCAACATGGATGAATCAGACTTACTTGAATTAAAGAAATACAGTTGAGTTCAAAGAAGCTAGTCCCAGGGGCGGGGGAGGGTTGGATTGGGGGTTTGGGACGAGCAGATGCAAACTATTATACATAGAATGGATAAACAACAAGGTCCTATTATATAGCACGGGGAACTATATTTAATATCCTGTAATAAACCATAATGGAAAAGAACATGAAAAAGAATATATATATGTATAACTGAATCACTTTTCTGTACATGAGAAACTAATATAACATTGTAAATCAACTATACTTCAATTTAAAAAAAAGAAGCCTGTCTCAAAAGACCACATACTGTATAATTCCATTAATATGAAGGACAAGAACAGGTGACTCTAACCTGTGATTATAGAAGTTATAATAGTAGTTACCTTTGGGGGCCAGATATTTACTAGGAGTGGTCAAGATGGAGGCTCCTAGAGGGCTGATAATGTTGTATATCTTGAATTTGGTGTTGATTATGGGTATGGATACATATGTAAGAGTTTATAAACTCTGTACTTAACAACTGTTAACTTTATTTCATGTATGTTATATCTCAATGAAAACAATTAAAAAAAATACACATACCCTCTGAGAAGGTAATTTTACTTTTAGGAAATTATCCTACAGATATACTCACACATAGACAAAGTTATTAATTACAGCATTGCTTATAATAGCAAATATTGGAAACAAGTTAAATGTTCATTGATTTAAAAATCTTGGTACATTCATCCAATGAAGTACTATGCAGATGTTTAAAAGAAACAGAAGCTCTTATGCAAGGATACGAAAAGAGCTCCAAGATCTTAACAATATCTGATGTTTTAAAAAACCAAAAATTAAAAAATGGTGTTTGTAATATGCTATCATTTGTGTACAAATATCTTTGATGAGTAGAGTCTATCTCTTGAGGGACACTTTCTTTCCCTCCTTGGAGAATTCAGCTGGGCAACAGGAGTAAGAGGGAGGTTTATTCTTCAATGAATCCTTTTTTGTATGTATCCTCTGAACTCTGTACCATAAGAACCTATTATTTTTCAGAAGTTAATAATATAAAAAACCTTTTTTAACTTTGAACGCCCTTGGAGGCTGAATGCATTCCTCATGTCTTCACAGCCCTTCCTCTCAGATAGCCTGACACCCTTCATTTACGTCACCTGCCCAGCTCTGCAGGCTTTCCCTAGGAATTTTGTTACCTTCTTTGGAAGATGCCTGTGTTTCTTCAGCTCCGGGTTTCTGTGATTCTACTCCTTGCTGAGCAGCTCTGACGAATGAAATTGTGAACCTCTTTGTGCACTTTTAGCTTCCGGCAGCAGGAGGCACTTTATGCTTAAAAATATATACGTACGCTTGTATGTTTGTATGTACGTATATTACATCTGGACTGACAAGTAAAATGAGTATTGCTGGATCGTTTTGTTTATAGAGCACAGAATGTAATATTTCCATGAATCAATGCTGGGTGACGCCCAGGAATTTCATATTCCCATACCTGTTTGGGAGTTCCTCCAGATTGACAGACAATTTCTGGTGTTTTCCATGTCACCTGGAATGCTAAGCTGCTCCCAGAGATGAGTCCCTCTGCCACTGCAGCCCTGATGAAACCTCCTAGGCCCTCATTCACCCCACATCCTCAGCCTGTCATTACCCCTGCTCAGAGGCCTCCAACCCCCATATGACCCAACATTGGCAGCAGGGCTGGGTGGGGAAGAGGCTTTGTGCTGTCCTGGAAAAAGCAGATGCCTGAGAGTCAACAAACATCACATGCCTTGCTTTGGCATCATAGGCAATTCCATTTCTCTCTCAGGGCCTCCGTTTCCTCACCTGTAAAATGAGTGGTTAGTGGTTTTTAAGGTGTATGTGAGTGATTGTTATACTGTGGGCTTCTTTCTTTAAAGGAAATCTTTATGTCTATGCCCCGTATATAAAATGCATCCAAGTCAAGCAGTCCTGATTGAAGAGTGTGGAGGAAGAGGGAGGGGGGCAGGGAAGAAGGTATGCAGAGCCCCTCCCAGTCTTTCCCCGTGCCCTACCAAGAAGCTCTTGATATAGCTACTAGGTAGTTTAAAATGTCTTTGCACTCTTTGCACCCTGTACTGGGTTTGTTTTGTTTTGTTTTGTTTTGTTTTGCCGGGGGTGAGCCACAGGCTTGCGGGACCCTAGTTCCCCGACCAGGGATTGAACCTGGCCAGGCAGTGAAAGCTCTCCAAGTCCCAACCACTGGAAGTTCCCCGGGTGTTCTTTAAGAGCCTCACTCTGAGATTCTGGGATCCTGTGGAAGGCCAGTCCAGCTTGGGTGCAGGGAATTGACCTACATCTTATCTTCTTTGTGCCATGGACCCTTTTGCAGAATTGTGAGTGTGTGTGTGTGTGTGTGTGTGTATGTTTTTAACAAGTTCATCATTTAATAAGTCTGAATTCATTTTCACCACATGGTATTGTAAAGGGTCCTCTGTTGAAACATTGTAACAGATCATAGTTTTAAAAAGTCATAGATATCCTGAGTTCTGTATAAACCTAGTGGTAGTAAGTTAGTTCCTTTGTTTTGACTTACAAGCCTCAATTTCCCTGTAGAATAAAGAATGTAGACAAAAGAAAGCATAATTGGTCACTCATAAAGAACAGTATTGTTTCTTTAATTTGAAGCTTTCTGAATGAACGGGTTCAGGCCTGATGTAATGGTACAAAGGTTATTTAATGAATAGGCTCTATGGAAATTGTACAAAATGTTATTAACTTTAATCATTAATAGCTTAAGCAGTAACTATGTTACTAATCGCTATTCAAACTCAAAAACCTGTTTTTGAATCCCCAGGAAGGCAGCATGTGTACACAACCAAGCCACCTTATACTTAGAGGAGTGCCAATACGTATTTCAACGGAAACTTTGGCTTTAGGAAAGAGTTAACAAACGTTTAAAATAATGACTCTGGGGCTTCCCTGGTGGCGCAGTGGTTAAGAATCCACCTGCCAATGCAGGGGACATGGGTTCGTCCGGGAAGACCCCACATGCTGCGGAGCAACTAAGCCTGTGCGCCACAACTACTGAGCCTGCGCTCTAGAGCCCGCGAGTCACAACTACGGAGCCCGCGTACCACAACTTCTGAAGCCCGTGTGCCTAGAGCCCATGAACCACAACGAAGAGTAGCCCCTGCTCCCCCAACTAGAGAAAGCCCATGTGCAACAAGGAGGACCCAACACAGCCAAAAATAAATAAATAAAATAAATAAATTTATTTTAAAAAATAAAGTAAAATAAAGTAATGGCTTTAATCATTATTTTAAGTATATGGTAGGGGTAAGTGTGCTTTGATTGAATATACATCATACCAGTGATGCTGGCAAGGTTGAAAGTTACTAGTTTGTACATGACAAGACAGTAAGAGAAAAAAGCAATCCTTTGAAACAAAGTTTTAAAAATATATGTTCACAGTGGTTTGTATCAACAGTATGCATTTTATGACAATAACTTGTACAGATTGAGCACCCTAGGGCTCTCTTTATATCCTAAAGAAAACAAATTTGCATTATTCTTGGGTTGTACCGAATTTAAAATAGATCAAATGCACACTTACCCCCTAGACAGGATAAACTGTCCTGGGGTGTACTGCTTTAATACCATCCTTAAAATTGTTTGCAAAGAAAACCCAGAGAATTAAAAAACAAAACAAAACATTTTTTTTCTTGGGAGTGGAGAGTCTTTTATTTGCTGTTATAATTAGCAAATATCATTCATTAAGTCAAAAATGGAAGAAGCATGCCCACAAACACTATTTGAGCAAAGCTGACCAATATACATTACGATTTAAAAAGTGAAGACCGTATACTATATGTTACAAGTCCCAATTAAGCAGTGTCAAAATGACACCTGTTTCTTTGCTTGCTTTGTGATCATACCCCTTGGAGGTGTTAAAGGGGCTCCTGGCATTCCGCTTCTTTTTCTCTGCAGGCTTTAAAATCTGAAAAGAACAAATTAGTGCTTTGTCCACACTCAGCATGGCACCTCCATTGTCAAACTCTCCACAATAATCAGTTGCAGAAGACAGAGTGACCAACTGCCCCTTTGCAAAAAATTCATACCATTTTCAACCACCTGATGGGCTCTACATATAAGATCCAAATTATGCTGATGGAGAAATTTGGCAACCACTTCAGCACCAAATGTGAAGGACAACTCCTCTGTCATTTTCACCCCAGCCTAAGACATCTTTACCTGGGTCAGACCACAAAAGATCACAAAGAAGACCTTGATCTGGTATATCAGTTGGCCGTACAGTTCTCGGAATCTGCTCCATAGATTGAAGACCTGGGGACAAACTTCCATGACAGCAGAATGTTTTCTCATCCACAACGGCTGCTAACAGTAAACAGTTAAAGCAGTCTATGAAAGTTTTCCATAGTGTAATGTTGAATCTTCTTTTACATTCATCATAAAAATCCATACATGCTATTGATACTGACACACTCGTGGTTTCCTCTGAGAAGAAAAAAATTCTTGGGATATTTGATTTTCTTTAGCCAATAAGAGGCAGATATTCTCCAAAGACTGCTTCTCCCTGTCCCCAAGAAATAGATAATTGCTTTCTGGTGGGAAACCACCATACTCCAAAAGTCGAAGCAAATCATAGTATTACCTGTGGGTATCACCACTATTTTTAGCGGTGCTTCAAGTTCTCGAAGGATGGGCTGACTGAGAAAGATCTCTTGGGACTTTAAGCACAGTTCTCTGATTTCATTGTCTTGTAGCTGGACATTCTTGCCTAGCTTGGACCCTCTAACTTCCAACAGCCATTGGATGAGGCTGTTGATGTTGAGTTTATTTGTATCTGCCATCGCTGTCCCACTGCCCACCTTCCCATAGGTGTGGCCTTGCACCCAGGATTCACATCTCCTTTCCCACAGCCAAGAGCACAGAGGTGGCCCCGGCGGTGGTAGCAGAAACTGTTGGTGGGTCCCCCCTAACCGCCCGCACCCCCTGCTTCCTCTTTCTCTCCCCACTGGAACCATGAGGCAGAATTGTGTTTTTAAACCATAAAATAATATGCACAGTATGACAAAAGAAATTATAGTGGGAATATTGAAATACAGTTATCAAAATATTTTAAAATTATATGATTCAATAATCTATATACTTTTAAAATTAACACATCAAATAACAGTGTGTAAAATGAAACCTGGGGGATTTCCCTGGAGATCCACTGGTTAAGACTCTGCACTTCCAATATAGTTCCATCCCTGGTAAGGGAACTAAGATCCCACATGCCGCCAGGCAGGGCCAAAAAAAATAAAATAAAATAAAATGAAACCCAGCCTCCCTACTGTGGCCCACAAGGCCCTGCAGGATCTGGCTCAGGCTGCCCTCGCCAGCTGCATCTGGAACTGCTGTCCCTCAGACTCACAGTGTCCAGTCATCCCACCCTCAAGAACATTGGCCTTGATGTTCCCACTGCCTTGGAAATTTCCCCTCCACACATTCCCCACCCCATCATCACCCACAATTCCCAATTCACACAGACGGTCCCTTCCCGTCATTCACGTCTTGGTATAAAATTCTCCCGCTCTGAAAGTTTCCCTGGCCAGCCTGAGTCCACTAGGTCCTGTCCTGCTCCACACGGTACCTCATTCTTTTCCTTTATAATACTTATAATTATACAATTTTATTTTGTGTAATTATAATTTGTGCAATTATAATTATGCAAATTTATAATAATCTGTAGAATGTATTTTTATTTGTTTATTTACTTAGTGTGCATCTCCCCTCCACGAAGGCATAGACCACATCTGTCCTTCTCTTGTGTACCTCGCACCTAGGACAGGGCTTACTACTTGGTAGGTGCATACATATTTTGTTAAATGAATGAATGCAGTGGTCCCACCCTGTGGATTAGAGAAGCTGGTTCCACGAGATAGGTAGGTACCTCAGAAAGAATCTATTGCATATGTAGGCATCCAGCACAATACCTGGCACACAACAGGTGCATAACAAATGGTAGGTATGATTTTTATGTCTCTCTGAGTTTCCCCCTGCATGACCTTCTGCTTATTCTTCTCCATCCATAATCCACATCCTAAGTCTAGTTCCATCCAAAATGAAGGCATGGGTCTTGCCATGGACCTCCTGGACCCCTCCCATCCTGCCTGCCTAACCCACAAGGCCAATCTACCTCTTTCCTCCCAAAACTCACCTCAAGTAGTTCCCCTACTTGGTTTTCAAGGACCCCAGAAGCATGGGGGTGGAACATTCTACTGAAATGCTGGAGACATTCCATCATGCAAGCATAAAAAAGCCTGGTGGAGTTCCTCAGGCCTGAGGGGAGGGGTCTTCATCACCCCTCAGGGGAGACATCATCTTTGCAATCAGGTGTGACTTTGGTGGCGTGGCCAAGGGGCAGGGCCAACCCAGCCCCTTCTCCTCAGGAGGCCGAGAAGGAGGTGAGAGTCTCAGGAAGGAGGGATAGTGGTGGGGCTCCCCGGTCTCGGAGGGCAGAAGGAGGAGAGAAGTGTGCCTGAGTCTAGTGACGGGGCCCAGGAAGGGGCACACCTGGGTCATTGACATCAGTCCCACGTAAACTGACTGTTAATCGTGATTTGGGGATCCGTCATCTGAATGCAGGTGGGGTAGCTGTGTGAAGCCACATAGGAGGCAGTCAAATAAATGTGTGCTTGTTTCAACTCACGTCCCTCCCGACTGGTCTGTTCTCCCCTAATTAGGGAACTGCCGCAGCCTAGCAGGGACTTGGTGCCTAGCTTCACCCATCCAATGTTATCCCCCAACATGTACCCACTGCTCCATCCAGACAGGTGCCCCCCATTCTGAAGACAAGTCTCGTGAGTTCCCCAGCTGCTGGCCTTCTTTCACTCTGGCCACTGTTTTCCATTCACCCACTCTTTCCATTTTGTTGAGTTGTCTAGTCTGTGCCAGACACAGCTAGGCATTAAGGAGACAGATAGAATGTCTGCTCTTAAAGAGCTCAAAGTCTGTGTGGATAGATAAGAAAACTGACAATTACAAACAAGGTAGTAAGTCCTGCAAGGGAGGCCAGAGGAATGAATGAATTAGTGAATTAGTGAGTAAGTCTGGGTACGTGGACGTACCTCAGTCTACTCAATCCTGTAGCCCCCGCGCATGGTGTGACGAGCCTTATGTCCACCTTATCAGTGGATAGGAGCAGACAGGTCTAGGACTGAATTCCCAAGGCCATGCCCCTCTCTTAAAAGGATACATGTGAGATGTCTAAGGCAGAGACCTGGGGAAAGTGGGATCCTTAAAAGGTTTCTCCTTTCTATGAACAATAAGGAATTTTTCTCTTGATCAGTACAAACCCCTTTTCTTTCTTTAAACTAGCTTTTGAAAAATTCATTCATTGATTGATTCAACAAATATTTATTAAGCATTTAGTATGCGCTAAGTACAAATCCAGGTGCTGGGGATAGAAACAAAAGGGACCAAAGCAAAGGTCCCTGTTCTTGTGGAGCTTATATTCTAGTGAGAGGAGACAGATAAAATAAGTCAAATTCTGGCTGAGATGAGATGGTGGTAAGTGCTATGAGAGAATACAAAGCAGGGAAGGAGGGGGCAGTGTTCCAGGTGGAAACTGCAGTTTTCAATAGGATGGTCAGGCAGGCTGAATGAAAAGCTGACACCTCTGTAAAGAGTTGAAGGAGGTAAAGGAGTGAGCCCAGAGGACATGGGGCAAGGGAGAGGAAGAGTGCTCCAGCCAGAGGGGAGCGTGAGTGCAGGGACCCGGAAATCAGGGGCAAAGGGGGCCAGGACTGTAAGAGCAGAAGGGGCAGAATGGCTGGAGGTGAGGGTGGAGAAGCAGGCAGGGGTCAGATAATATGGGTCCTTCTAGGCCCTGTGGAGGATTCTGCATTTAGGCTAAAAGTGTTAGGAAGCCATTAGAAGGTTTCCAGCAGAGAATTGCTTTAACTCACGTTTAGCAACGTGATATACATTTTATGTGTCCACGTGACTGAATCTGGGCATGCCCAGATAGCTGGCTCAACATTATTTCTCAGTGCGTCTGGGAAGATGTTTCCAGATGAGATTAGCATTTGAATCAGTAGACTGAGTATAGCAGATTGCCCTCCCCAATGTGAATGGGTATCAACCAATCCAATGAGGGCCTGAATAGAGCAAAAATGCAGAAGAAGGGAGAATTCGGTTTCTGCATGACTGTCTAGGCTGGGACGTTGGTCTTCTGCGCTCAGGCTGGGAATCACACCATTGGCTCTCCTAGTTCTCAGACCTTCAGGCTGCGACCACACCATTGGCTTTCCTGGGTCTCAGCTTGCGGATAGCCGATCACGGGACTTCTAAGCCTTCATAACTGCATGAGTCAGTAGCCAATTCCATACCCTTATCATACATGCAGACGTACATACATACATACATACATACATACTGTTTCTCTAGAGAACCCTGACTAATACATCCATCTGGATGGTGTGTTGAGAATGGATTGAAGGGGTCCAAGGACAGGAGTAGGACAACAGTTATCGGGTGATTGCAATAATTCTAGTGAAAAAGGAGATCGCCTGCCCCAGAATGATAGCTGTGGAGGTGATGGAAGTGGTCAGATTCTGGATCTGTTTTGAAGAGAACCCATAGGATTTTGCTGACAGGTCAAATATAGGGTATGAAAGAAAGAGCAGTGTCGAGGATGAAAACGTCAAGGTTTTCTGCTGGAGGACCCGGAAGGAGGACTCGACATGAATCAGAACAAGCAGGCTTGGTGGGGAAGGTCAGGAGCTCAGGCTTGATTAGGGCAAGTATGACATGCCGAGCGGAGATGTCAGGTAGGCAATGGGATGTGTGTCTGGAGTTCCGGGGAGAGTCCTGGCTGGAGAGAAAAGCTTGGGGTCATCAGAACGTGGATGGAACCTAAACCCATGTGACTGGGTGAGTCAGCCAGGGAGTGAGTGGGGATAGAGAGAAGGAGAGGCGCATGACTAAGCCCTGGACCCACCAGTGTTCAGAGATCAGGTTAAGGGAAACCAGGAAGTGTGGGGATCCTGGGAGCCTCGTGGAGAAAATGTTGAAAGGAAGAGGAAGAGATCAACTGCATCAAATTGTGGGAGAGGGCTTGATTGCATATACACAAAATATCCAGAGCAGGTAAATCAATAAAGGCAAAGAGGAGATTTGGTGGCTGCCAGGGATTAGGGGAGTGGGGAGTGGCTGTTGACTGGGTATAGGGTTTTCTTTTGGGGTGACGAAAATGTCTTGAAACTCGACAGAGATGGTGGTTGCACGACATTGCGAATGTATTAAATGCCATTGAATTTTACTGTAAAATGATTAATTTTATGTTATGTGAATTTCACATCAATAAAAAAAGTTCTGTGAGAGATCAAGTGTGCTCACATTGGGAAATGACTGGTGGATTTTAGAAGTGTGGAGGTCTTGGGTGGTCTAGACAGGAGTTATTTGGGGGGCTGTAGAGCAAAAACCTAAGGAGAGTAAATTAAAGGGAGAATGGACACGTGAGGGCTGCCAGAGGGCCACAGCACTCCCAGGAGATTTTTACCCCTCCACCCAGGGCCAAAGCAAGGATCTCGTTTTTTCCTTCTGTCCTTTTATTCATTAACCTCAAGGCTCCCTCCCCTCTGGAATCTGGTTTTGACCTTGGTATCAGCAGATTCCTTATACTTTTTTTCTTTCCTGCTAACTCCTTCATGCATTTAAAATGATGGTTTTTTCCAGCTTCACAAATTCGGTGGGTATCCAGTGGTGCCTCACTGTGGTTTTTCATATGTAAACATATATTGTATGTGTACACCTTGATATTGTCAATACAAACTGTCACTTGCCATGGGCACTTGCCATCGAGCTCTACAAGGATTAAATCATGAGCTGCTGCAGCCACTGACTTTCAACACCTCTTGAAAGGGGTTCAGGGTGGAGGGCAGAGATGAGGCCCTCTGTGCTCTGGGAAGAACTAGCAGAACAGGTCTTCAGATAGTTCGATATTTTCAGGAGACAGTTTTATGAGCCCAATTCTTGTATCTCCTCATATCTAGAAAAGCACTAAAATCCTTCGTGGTGATGTCTGCTCCTCGTGACTAGCAGAAACCTTCCTTCCGCAAAAAGTATGTGCTTGATTGCATGCACTCCCCCTTCACCAGAATCACATATATACTGACCTTCCCTCCACCTCTTTGGAGCAGTTTCTCAGAGCTATCTGAAATGCTGTCTCCCGGGCTGTCGTCCTCATTTTGCCCCAAATAAAGCTTAACTCACGACTCTCACATTGTGCATTTTTTTAAGTTGGCAATATACATGTATGTAAATATGTATTTTATAAGTATATAATGTGTATATATAAAATGTATTTAAAAAATATTTTTATCTAGTGTTTTTTTAGGTATTTTAATGTAGGAAGAGTTCAGGATATTTTATACACAACTTGCTTGGACACAAATTTCCCCTGCATTTTTTCAACCTACTTTTACAGTGAAATATAATACACGCAGAGGAGTGTACAAATACATATCACATACATGTGCAAATATGTGCTTGCCAGTGCATCAGAGGTCCCTGAGTGTTCTTTCCTACCATAACCCTCTTCTCTCCTGAAGGTAACAACAATCCTGATTTTTATGGAGATCAGTTCCTTATTTTTACAGAGGTCTGAGATATTGTGATTTATAAGAAATATATATCTGGTCATTCAGATGACCAACATATATTTCTCCATATATAATTTTGTCTCTGTCCACAGTTTCTGGCTCGTAGCTCCTCAAACACTTGGAATTTCCTAAGTGTTGAGAGTGATGAAAAGTGTCTTGTGTTAGTGAAGTGACGGAAGCACTAAGGGTAGAGGCTGTTTGTCAGGAGAACCAACCAACTTTCATTCCCACCCTGTGGGGAGGGGAGAGGGGCTGGAGGTAGAATAAATGGAATGCATCACCAATTATCAATGATTTAATCAGTCATGCCTCTATAATAGAGCCACCGTACAAAACCTAAAAGGACAGAGTTTGGAGAGCTTCCTGGTTGGTGAATATGAGTGGATGGGAGGCAAATTGGCCAACAGAGGGCATGGAATCTCTGTGCCCCTTCCCACTTACCCTGTGCTTGAAACCAAGTCCCCTAAAACAGAGTTCCCCTGATGAGTTCAGGATTAACCTCTCTACCCAAAACTTTATTCCCTTTCTTGTCCAACCCCTATTCCCCTCAGGATTGAGAACTATCAAAGAAAAGGGGGATTGAAATTGAGCAGGGCCCTGCAGGGCCTTCCTGGTTATAAAAGTCCCTCTGTGTCTCCTGCTTCTTGTTTGTGGAAAAAGGCTTCGGTTTCCTAGGCCTTCCTTGAGTTCCAAAGAGCAGACTCAAGCAGTTACTAATTAGGGAAGTGAGGCAATGCAGAAACAGAGGGAAAGCAGTCAGGAAACAATAGTTCAGCAACAAAACAGAGACTTAGTTCCTCCTCAAGGGATACATATATATAACAATCTGATGCATATCTTTGAGTTGTTCTGCAAAAATGAAGCTCCCACCCTGCCCCCTCTTCCCCTGCTCATCACAGTGATGACGACTACTTGCTGACCACAAGCATGTGGACCCCAGACTGGTTGGCACCAGGAGGTGGATGATTAAGATTCCTGAAACACCACCCTGTTACCTCACCTCCCACCCATCAGAAAAAGTCATGCACGCTGCAGCCCTCACCCCAAACGTTGCCTTTAAAAACCCTTCCCTGGGGCTTCCGTGGCACAAGAAGCAGCTAACACAGATAACAACCTGGGCTTGTGACTGGCCTCTAAAGTGAGGGGCGGGGGGACCGAAGCCTTCACCTGTGGAGTCTGATGCTAACTCCAGGTAGACAGCGTCAGAATTGAGTTGAACTCTAGGACACCCAGTTGGTGTCTGAGAATCGTTTTTTAGCGTGGGGCACACCCCTCACCCCCACCATGTCGGTATAAAAAAAGGAACAAAGAATGTCACTCATCCTCCAGTTATACAAAGGGTTAAATCACTACCTAGGGCAGTTGTCCAGTGACTGTGCACCCTGAGGAGAATTCAGAATGGAAAAAACAGGTGAGGCATCCTGTGCTTTGGATGAACAGGATGAGGCCCCAGATAGTTAAGAACAGGCTCCTAGACAGCTAAGAGGCATATATCTCAGGAAGAATTTCAGTGAGCCCAGATTCTTGCATCTTCCCATACACAGAAGAGCACTAAACTCATCGACCTGAGATACTGTTTGTGATCAGTGGTAACCTTTCACCAAGATGTATGCTTCGCTACATGTTTTCCTAGACAAAAACATTCATGTATATGCTGGTTCCTCCCCCACCTCTTCAGAGCAGCTTCTCAGAGTTACTGAGAGGCTGTTTCTCAGGCCATCATCCTCGGTAAGATCCTGAGTAAAACGCAACTCACAGCTCTTAGGTTGTGTGGCGTTTCTTTTCAGCAGGCACTGGAAATGGGTCTCAGACCACCAAAAAAAGGTCACTTACAAATTGGCACTTGCCATCTACCTCTATAAGTATTAAATCATGAGCTGTTGCAGCTGCTGACTTTCAACACCCCCTGAAAAGAATTCAGGGTGGAGAGCAGAAATGAGGCCCTCTGTGCTCTGGGAAGAACTAGCAGAACAGGTCTTCAGATAGTTCGACATTTTCAGGAGACAGTTTTATGAGCCCAATTCTTGTATTTCTTCATGTCTAGAAAAGCACTAAAATCCTTCATGGTGATGTCTGCTCCTCGTGACTAGCAGAAACCTTCCGCAAAAAATATGTGCTTGATCGCATGCACTCCCCCTTCACCAGAATCACGTATATACTGACCTTCCCCTCTACCTCTTTGGAGCAGTTTCTCAGAGCTATCTGAAATGCTGTCTCCAGGGCTATAGTCCTCATTTTGCCCCAAATAAAGCTTAACTCACAACTCTCACATTGTGTATTTTTTTTAAGTCAGCACCCCTAACTTTGCATAGCTATACCATCTAGTTTAATTTCACCTGTTTATGAAATCTACGTACACGGAGTCCTTGTGTATGTTTTCTCCTGTGTCTGGCTTATTTTGTCAATACTAGGTGGAATATTTAACCACATTGTAGCATGAGGAATTTTCATTATTCTGTGGTATTCCATTATATCTATCTATCTATCATCTATCTATCTATCTGGAGAGAAAGAGAGAGAGAGGAATATGGGACCCTGGAAAGAGTGAGTCTGACCATTCCTCTAAGGAATTTTGTTGTAAAGGAAAAGAAAAATGGGCAGTTTCTAGAGGGGCTGATGGGGCCAAGAGAGGATTTTTTTCTTTCCCTGCTTTTCCTTTTTTTAAAGATTGGAGGAGAAACAGCATGGAAAATCTCTCTTTCAAGAAAGATCCAAAAGAGAAAGAAAAACTGATAATGCAAGAGAAAAAGGGAAGCTGAAGCAATGCCTTTGAGTTGATGAGAGGGGATGGTACATGTGGGACATGTGTGGAGGGGATGCCTGAGCCAGGAACAAGAACAATTTGTCCATCTGTCAACTTAAAGAAAAACACACAATGTGAGTTAAGTTTTATTCAGGATTTACTAAGGATTATAGCCTGGGAGATAGCATCTCCGATAGCTCTGAGAAACTGCTCCAAAGAGGCAGGGGGGAGGCTAGTTTATATGTGATTTTTGTTGTTGTTAGGGAATACTTGCAGTCAGAATACATCTTGGTAAAAGATTACTGCTTGGGCTTCCCTGGTGGCGCAGTGGTTGGGAGTCCACCTGCCGATGCAGGGGACACGGGTTCGTGCCCCGGTGCGGGAGGACCCCCCTTTCCTTGGGCCCGTGAGCCATGGCCGCTGAGCCTGCGCGTCCAGAGCCTGTTTTCCGCAACGGGAGAGGCCACAAAAGATTACTGCTCATCACAAAGAACAGGTATCTCAAGTTAATGGTTATAGTGCTTTTCTACGTACGGAGGATGCAAAAAGCAGGGTTCATTAAAATTCTTCTTGAAATGCATCAAACTATCTAAGTACCTGTTTGTCCAAAGCACAGAACATCCTGTTACCACCTTTAATTTCCTCTGTCTGAAGCACAGAGGGCTTCATCCTGTTATTGCCATAATGTCTTTGTCTGAAGCACCAAGTGCGCTGTCAGCGGCTGCAGCGGGTTAATCTTTGTAAACTTGGATGGAGAGTGAGATGCTCTTTGCTCTTTTGCTTGCACATCCTTTCAGGGAGCAAAGCAGACTGTACAGTCATAGATGCAGGTAGAGTGGTGGATGCTCTGGGGGTGCTTGTAGAGGTTCTCTTCTGATTGATTGACTTGTCTCAGAAAAACAGGAAATGAGGTCACCAGCTGAAGATGAGGATTGGGGGGGAGGTCATGGGGTTTTAGGAGTGAGAAGATGTGAAAGTGCCACTTAGCAGACTGGGAAACGAAATTATAGGGAGAATATGGGTGATTTCTGGATAGCATCCAGGGCCCACTTCAAGCTGGGCCCTGAACTTACAGTGAGATGTATCAGCCTGGTTTCGTGATCCCTGGCAGTGGCGTTCTGCCTCATAAGCCCTGGGCCAAGCAGGGGGAGCAATGGATTAGCCAGGTTCAGCTAAGCAAGTCTGAGGAAATGAGAGAGCCCGTGAAAGTGGCCATGGAATTTAAAGTGGGTTAAAGGGTGTGAGAGCATGAGGTAAGTGGCAGACAGCAAAGCACATTGGGTGAAATGGATTGTAGAGTCTGGAGGGTTACAAGGACTGTTAGGGCCGAGGTCCTGGAGAGAATGAAGTGGAAGGTAGGAAGAAGTGGTGGAGAATGGGATGCTTGAAATTATGGAGGATTGGGGGTTCCTGGTTGCTATGGACTGAATTGTATCCCCCTAACTCATGTATTGAAGCCCTTATCCCCAATGTGATTGTATTTGGAGATAGGGCCTATAAGGAGGTAATTCAGGTTAAATGAGGTCCTAAGGGTGGGGCCCTGATGATATAGGATTAGTGTTCTTAAAAGAAACCAGAGAGTGCTCTTTCTTCGTCCCCATCCTCTCCTCCCCACCAAGGGGATGACACAGTGAGAAGGCCAAAAGCCAGAAAGAAAGCTTTCACTAGAAACCAAATCTTGATCTTGAACTTCTAGCCTCCAGAACTATGAGAAAATAAATTTCTATTGCTTAAACTACTCACTGTATGGTATTCTGTTATAGCAGCCTGAGGAGACTAATACACTGATAATGACATGGTCTGTTCTAGGATATGACATGGGATTTGAGGCTCAGGGTGTTGCAAGGAATAGCTGTGGGTATATTGGAATCACTGAGAATAGTGACAGGCATTGTGCAGGAGAGAGTGACAATGATCCAGGAACAAGAAGCTTGTTCTTCAAGGAACAAGGATCTTTGTTCTGCTATCAGTAACGACTGTAATGGGGAGAGGTGGTGTTTGGTAAGGTCTGAGACTCAAAGATGGATATTGCTAGGGAGGACACAAGGCAGAAAACGGAGGCTCTGAAGCCAAGTGGTAGAGTAGAAATCCCACCCAAAGCCTGGCCGAAATCCCAGTGCAGACCCAGCCTTGGCTCTCACTCCCTGGGCCCCCTGCCCTCCCAGGCTTATCGGAGGGGTGAGTGAGTCAGTGCTGGGAGAAAATTCTGAACATGCTGGAGGGATCATAATCTTGGCTGAGGAGCCACTGAAGAGGCACTGAGCAAACAAGAGCCATTCTGTTCACCTTAAAAGGATCCAGTTTCACCCCTGGAATGTGATGACAGTGGATGCTTTGTAAAGTTACATGAAAATGCCCTTGGTGAAGGGAGCTTTCCAGGGAAAAGTGTACTAGAGCCACAGGCTGCAAGCAGCCTCCATCAACAGCAGTGCCTGAGCTAATTTCATTGCCTCTTTCAAAGAGCGGGAGTGAGGTACAGCTTTCACCCCCACCTCAGGGCCTTTGCAGTTGTTCCCTCTGCCCGAAGATGTTCACAGAGCTTGGTGCATTAATTCAGGCTCCTATCCTAACAGCCCAATAATAGAGCCTACCCTATCATTCACTATTCCCTTATTCTGTTGTCTTTTCTTTCATAGCATTTATCATCATTTGATGCTACTTTGTTTATTTCTGTGTCGACACTAAAAGGTAGGCCCCATGGAGGCAGGAAGTTTGCTTTCTTGTTCATTTCCAAATTCAAAAGCGCCTGGAGCAGTGCTCAGTGAATTTTTTTTTTGATATGAATAAGTAATCTTAATCTTGAGGAAAGTTATCTGGGTGGGGTCCTGAAGTCAAATTATTTTACAAAAATCATGCCCAGAGGGCTTCCCTGGTGGCGCAGTGGTTGAGAGTCCGTCTGCTGATGCAGGGGACACCGGTTCGTGCCCCTGTCTGGGAAGATCCCATATGCCGCAGAGCGGCTGGGCCCGTGAGCCATGGCCGCTGAGCCCGCGCGTCCGGAGCCTGTGCTCCGCAACGGGAGAGACCACAACAGTGAGAGGCCCGCGTACTGCAAAAAAAAAAAAAAATAATGCCCAGATCAGATACAAATACAAAAGGAGGCATGCACAAGACTACTCACTGTAAACTATTTATGATAGGAAAAGACTGTAAACCACCCAAAGGGCCATCAATAGGGTGAGTAAGTTGTGCTCCATCCTCAAAGTGGAAGACAATGTACCCTGCCAAGATTCTCCATCATGAAGTTACTTGTTTTTCCTTTCGAGTTAATAAGTACTTTGTGGGGAGACATTTCAAGGCTACGTAAATATCCTGTTTCTCATCCAGCATTCATCTGCTGGACTTAACATCCGCTGGCGTTGCTTGCCTGAATTCATGATTGCTATGACGATTGCCAAATGATGATTTTCTGATCCCATCATTCCTACATTTATTAGTTAGCATTCTACTGCAAGTAAGTGCTTTCTTTTCTCCTCATTCATTTATTGATATCAAAGCAGACTCATAGATTCCTGTTTTACCCCATGGAATATAATCTGTTACTCTTTTTTTTAAAAAAAGGTTTATTTATTTAATTTATTTTTGGCTGCGTCACGTCTTAGTTGAGGCAGGTGGCATCTTTCCTTGCGGTGTGCGGGCTCTTCGTTGTGGCGCACGGGCTTCTCTCTAGTTGTGGCCTGCAGGTTTTCTCTCTTTAGTTGTGGCGCGCAGGCTCCAGGGTGCGTGGGCTCTGTAGTTTTGTAGCACACAAACTCTCTAGCTGAGGCGCGCGAACTCAGTGGTTGCGGTGCGTGGGCTTAGTTGCCCCATGGCATGTGGGATCTTAGTCCCCTGACCAGGGGTCGAACCGGCCCCCCCTGCATTGTAAGGTGGATTCTTTACCACTGGACCACCAGGGAAGTCCCTATAATCTGTAACGCTTATTAACTATTTGATGTTCAAATTGTCCTAGAATCTGGCTTCTTTGTCCTTTGGACATGTCACAATCATTTTTAGAGCACTTCCTTTATTTCTGGGACCCCACAAGAGGTTTTGGGCTCATCTTATACTTTCTGTGCCCTCCTAGAATCAGTAATTTCCCCAAGGATCCCTGGTTCATTTTGCTAGAAAAAAGTGGTATTTAGAAACCAAGATTTGGGGGCTAAGTGTGTTCATTGTTACTTACTGTTTACTTGTGCGTCTTTATATTTTGAGGACCATGAGTTTACACCAATACTTCCAATCCCAATCCAACACCACAAGGTTCATTCCAGACTTGCCCTTTTCATATTTGTAACTCTCCTCTCTGACAGTGAGAAACCTGCTCTCTCTTATCCATTATCCTCAATATATTTATGTATTTGCTCAATCCCACTTTATGTAACTAATCTCCCAAACCTGCTTTGCCGCTGCCCAACTTGGCTACTTTCTTTGCTGAGGACTCCACTGCCAGGGCACTGACCTGCTGGGCCAATAATCTTATATGAGCCCTGATTGCTATCGGGGTACCTCCAAACTTGGCAACGTTCCTCGCATGTACCTGTTCAATTACTTCTCAACTGGGTTACTAAGTAAGGAAGAAGAAAAGGAAGGCAGGAAGCCCATATGAATATTTCACATAAATATAAAACAAAATTAAGTTTAAAAATAAATCCCCCATATCAAAAGAAAAGAATGAAATACATCTGTGCATTGAGTTGTAGCATAACGACACAAGGAGAAACGATTTCAATTCACTTTAACACAAAGTAATTTGACTGCACAGACATATATATTAAGAAGAAAAAGAGCTACAAGAGGGAATTCCCTGGTGGTCCAGTGGTTGGGACTCTGTGCTCTCACTGCCGAGGGCCTGGGTTCAATCCCTGGTCGGGGAACTAAGATCCCACAAGCCACATGGCCAAAGGAAAACAAAAAGCTACAAGAAAACTTAAATGAGTTTCAACAATAACCCAGAAATTCCACTCCTTAGTATATATATGAGTAATAAAAACATATGTCTACACAAAAACTTGTACATGAATGTTCATAGCAGCGTTCCACATAACGACACAAGTGGAAACAACCAAAATGTCCATCAACTGTTGAATGGATTTTAAAATGTGGCGTATCCATACAACTGGATATTATTCAGCCATAATAATGAATGCAGTGCTAATACATGTTATCGTGGATGAACCTTGAAAATATTATGCTAAGTGTTTAAAGAATCCAGACACAAAAGAACACATATTGCATGATTCCATTATATGATGTGTACAGAATAGGCAACTTTATAGAGACAGTAAGTAGATTAGTGGTTGCGGGGGGGCAGGCTGAGGAGAATGGGGAGTGACCACTAATGGGTATGGGATTTCTTTCTGGGATGATGAAAATATTCTGGAATTAGATAGTTGTGTTAGTTGCACAACTTTGTGAATATGATAAAAACCATGGAATTGAACTTTATGGTATGTGAATTATATCCAATAAAACTTATTTAAGAAAAGAGGGAGGTAACCAGGCATCAGGTGCTTCCTGACTGAAGTACACACCATCACCTACATAGCATTCTTGTCAAAAATTAGAATCTGAATCTTATCAAGTCTTCAGAAAGGAACATGTTAAAAACACCACGGAGATATAATAGCTAAATCCACAATGAGGGAAACTCTACTGGACAAATAACCTGACTTCCTCAACAAATACATTGCAAGGTAGAAAAACAAACAAAAACTATAACAAAAAACAGAGAAAGAGAGTGAGAGAGAAAGGCGGGGCGGGGGTGGGGGGATGAGAGGAACCTATAGATTCCAACGTATGGATGTTACTTGGATATTGATTCCAACAAATGAAAACGAAAAAGCAAAATATAATATGAAACAATTGGGGATATTTGAACAATGACTGGATTTTGACAATATTAAGGAATTATATTTTTTTAGTGTGACAATAATATTGAGATTACGCTTTTAAAAATAGCTCTTTTGTGTTGATGAAATAGTTCTGTATCTTGAATTCTTGATTGTGGTGGTGGTTACATGAATCTATACATGTGATAAAACTGCATAAAACTATAAACACACACATACAAATGAGTGTATGTAAAACCTGATGTAACTTGAATGAGGTCTGCCAGCATACAATGGTGAAGCAGGCATAGGGTAACTGGTATAGATTCTCATATTCAGAAATGGGGGACTAGGGCTTCCCTGGTGGCGCAGTGGTTGAGAGTCCACCTGCCGATGCAGGGGACACGGGTTCGTGCCCTGGTCCGGGTAGATCCCACATGCCACAGAGCGGGCCTGCGCTGGGCCTGCGCGTCCGGAGCCTGTGCTCCGCAATGGGAGAGGCCACAACAGTGAGAGGCCAGCGTACCGCAAAAAAAAAAAAAAAAAAAAAAATGGGGGACTAGGTGGCACACAAGAATCACTAGTCCATAGCAGTGGATTCTGAAATCCAGTAGGCACATGTTGTTAGTTCCCTGATTAGGGCTCAAGGCTTGAGAAGATTCACTATGGCTCTTGATTCCACCCTCTACATCATCTTTCCTTGTCCATGAAAGGTAGCCTGTCTTTACAACGAGGTAGTTTTCTTAAATTGTGTTCTGCCTACAGAATCTGGGGGGTCCAAAGATTTCTTAATTTCAGTCCAAACCGGTGGTGTTTCTCCTGATACAATTCTCTTTAAAATGTTGTAGATCCCTTATGAATCTTACCGGAGTTTACGTTCTTAGGCAAATCAACACCCATGAATCTCTAAGATATTCTCTTCTCTACTTGGGCTTTGCCTGAGACTGCCTAAGAGCAATGTTCTTAAAATTCTTAGAAGTCCTATTGTTTGAACCATTATTTGAGGCACTGCCTTAGATCTTTCTAACATGTTAGTAAAATTTTATAGTCTACCCTTGGCTTCATCTTTTTTTTAATTAATTAATTTAATTTATTTATTTTTGGCTGTGTTGGGTCTCCGTTGCTGCATGTGGACTTTCTCTAGTGTGGTGAGCAGGGGGCTACTCTTTGCTGCGGTGCGTGGGCTTCTCATTGTGGTGGCTTCTCTTGTTGCAGAGCACATGCTCTAGGCACGTGGGCTCAGTAGTTGTGGTTCATGGGCTCTAGAGCACAGACTCAGTAGTTGTGGTACACAGGCTTAGTTGCTTCACAGCATGTGGATCTTCCCAGACCAGGGCTCAAATCCATTTCCCCTGCATTGGCAGGTGAATTCTTAACCACTGTGCCACCAGGGAAGCCCTTGGCTTCATCTTTAAACCATGTTTTTATAACTTGTGTTCTGATTTTTTTCCCAGAAGTCATTTCTTAATTTTAGCATTGTTTGCTATCTATAGATTCTGGGAATTTTCAAATCTGGCAGGTCCTGAAAAATTTATGTTTTAGAGTTATTTCTTTAACATATGTCTTTCTTCTTGCATTTTACTATAGGCAGCAATAAGAAGTCAGGTGAATATTTAACCCTCTGCTTAAAAACTTCTTAGATCACTCACTTAATTAGATAGATTGTCTACTTTCCATGTTACTATGGATTACAATGTGGCTAAAAGTTCTGCCATTAAATACCAATAATTCCTTTGCTTCCAGTCTTTGATAATATTTTCTTCATTTTCCTTTAACCTTTCATGGTCAGTCCCCCTGGGGGCCATTAAGCTACTTCTAACTGCCTCTTTGAGGCTCTTTAGGCTTTCATTAACACACTTCTCAAGGTACATCCAGTTTCCACCCCTTGCCTGATCTCAAAGCCAATCCCACATTTTTAGGTTTTTGTTAAGGCAGCACCTACTTCCAGGTATCAGTCTCTGTGTTAGTTATCTACTGCTGCATAACAAATTAGCCCAAAACTTAGTAGCTTAAACAATATGGTGTTATATATTACCTCCCACAGTTTTGTGGACAGGGATTTGGGAGCAGGTTGGCTGGGCAGTTCTGGATCAAATTGTCTTATGAGGGTCTTCCATGAGCTGCAGTCATCTGGAATCTTGACTGACACTGAAAGATCTGCTTCTCACCTGATTGGCAAGTCAGTGCTGTCTGTTGATGGGTGGCCTCTGTTTCTCTTCACATGGGCCTCTCTATAAGGATGCTTTAGTGTCCTCATGAAATGGCAGCTTGCTTCCGCCACCAGGACTGGGACCATAGTGTGGGAAGTGAGTCACTTAGAGGGCAAAACTGAAGGAGGCACGCACTCTCAGGGTTATACAAGTGTAGGATTGGCACCTGAGAGTAAATGTCTCCCTATATTTTGCATCCTAGGTGCCTCGCTTATGTCATCCTAGACCAGGGGTCCCCAATCCCCGGGCCACGGACTGGTACCGGTCAGCGGCCTGTTAGGAACCAGGCGGCACAGCAGGAAGTGAGTGGTGGGGAGAGCGACCCCCCCCCCATTGCTCGCATTACTGCCTGAGCCATCCCCCAGCCCTTCCCGTGGAAAAATTTTCTTTCACGAAACCAGTACCTGGTGTCAAAAAGGTTGGGGACCGCTGTCCTAGACCCAGTTTTGCCCCCCACAGTGAGCAATCCAAGAGGCCAATGAGGAAACTGCAATACCTTATGACTCAGACTCAGAGATCAGAAACCAACACTTTTACCGAATTTTACAGGCTACCCAGACCATCCCGGATTCAGTGTAGGAGGGGAATAAACAAGGGCGTGAGTAACCAGAGGTAAGGATCACTGGGGGTCATCTTGGGGGCTGACTACAACAGATAAGATATAATGTCTGGGATTTACTATAAAATAATGTGGATTTGGTGGGATTCAATACAAATCAATCAAGACTGACCATCGGTTGATCAACAATTGATAGGTAGGTACACGGAGGTCCATTATGCTGTGCTGTCTACTCTAGTAAACGTTTGAGATTTTCCATAATAAAAAATTAAAACAAGAAAAGACAATGTGATATGAGGTAGGAATTCTGCTCAGCCAGCATGGAGCAAGAGTTTGAGCTCTTCACTGTTTTCACTGTGCCTCATGGAATGTTCGATACATACTTGCCTAGTTGATCAGAATTGCCTGGTTTTTTTTTTTTGCGGTATGTAGGCCTCTTGCTGTTGTGGCCTCTCCCGTTGTGGAGCACAGGCTCCGGACGCGCCTAGTTGATCAGAATTGCCTGTTTTTATTTTAAAAATATGAGTGAGAAAAAGAAGTTGCTGAAGGATGTTTATATTTAAAACTTTTAAATCTGTGAAATAATACTACGTAATTTAAAAAATATTTATTTATTTAGGCTGTGCCAGGTCTTAGTTGTGGCACGCGCGATCTTCATTGCAGCATGCGGACTTCTCAGCTGTGGGATGGGCATGTGGGATCTAGTTCCCTGACCAGAGATCGAACCCGGGTCCCCCGCATTGGGAGCGTGGAGACTTACCCACTGGACCACCAGGGAAGTCCCAATACTATGTAATTTTTAAAAAGACTTTTCTCTTTTTTTAGAGCAGTTTTAGGTTTACAGCAACATTGAGAGGAAGGCACAGAGATTTCCCGTGTACCCCTTGCTCCCACACACGTACAGCCTCCCCCATCATCAATATCACTCAGCAGAACAGTACACTTTTTATCAAGGATGAACCTACACTGACACATCATAATCACCAAAAGCCCATAATTTACAATAAGGTTCACTTTTTGTGTTGTATATTCTATGGGTTCAGACAAAAGTATAATGACATATAGCCATCATATTACAATATCATAGCGTATTTTCACTGCCCTAAAAATCCTCTATGCTCTGCCTTTTCATCTCTCCCTGCCCCGTCCCTAGCATCCACTGATATTTGTATTGTCTCCATACCTTTGTCTTTTCCAGAATATCATATAGTTGGAATCCTATAGTATGTGGCCTTTTCAGTTTGGCGTCTTTCTTAATAATATGCATTTAAGTTTCCTCCATTCCTTTAATTGTACTATATACTCTTTTTTTAAAATTAATTTTAATTGGAGAATGGTTGCTTTACAATGTTGCGTTAGCCTCCACTATACAACAAAATGAATCAGCCATACATATACAGATATCTCCTACTATATACTTTTTATGGATGTATGCATGCCTAGTAAGAGTATAAAAACTTACAGGAATAATAAACATTAAGTTATGACAGTAGTTACTTCTGGGCTGAGGAAGCAGGGACAGAGGGGCCTTCAGACGTAAGTTTTTTCAGGGTCAGAACAAAATGACATGATGTTATCACTTGATAAGGCTGGAATGTGGGTATATGGACATTTGTTATTCTATAGGCTTGTCTTACATTTGAAATATTTCAAAATAACAAAGTAAATTATTTTTTAAAAAGCCAGGATAGCCACTGCTGTTCACCATTGTACTAAAAGTCCCAGTCAATGTAATGAAATAAGAAAAAGAAATAAAACATTAAAAAATTTGGCAAAGATCCAAATACCGCCACAGTGCTTGAAATAAAGAGATCTTTTAGAGGACCTGGGTAAAGAAATTTTGGGGAGGGGATAACAAAAGAGCATTTGTTCAGGGGTAGGAATAGTATGAAGACATCAGGGGTCCTTCCCTTAATGATATAAAGGAAGGTAAGAAGTCCTGGGAGTTTATTAGCATAAAGCATCCCTAAGAAGACAAGTGTTGAATCTATTCATACACTCTGCATAACTTTTCATAGGTTCAGGGTCAGTTCACTCATTTATGGAAGCATAACGTTGTCTGGGAGTCCTTTATTGAGTACAAACTTTGTTAGCCATTTACCGCTTCCCGTTTTGATTTTTTTATTTCCTCAGTCAGCCATTTCACTTTTAACCAAGTGCTTCGTTACAGAGAAAGAAGAAAAAAGAGGAACGTAGGTCTACTTTTTTTTTTTTTTTAGGTCTACTTTTGTTCAACTTTGGTTAACTATTTTTACTTTTGAAATCATGTTAATTACTATCTGTGTGTTCTGCTAAACGTCACAAGGCAGGCTCACTATGCAATTCATCCCTAGTTTGGGGAAGTCACGGGTTCTGGGATACCAGCCAAAGATAACAGTGGATTTTGCCAATATCTTTTCATGCTCATTGAGGCTGTAGAAAGAAGATGCAAAAGAAATAATACTGATAGCATTTCTTTGATTTACTGAACACTAAAATTGAAAAAGAAGTTTTATTTGGGAAAGGAAGGATAAGAAAATGAGACAACATGATACCAGGAACTTGATTCAACAAGTGGTTTTCAGGGCATGACCAGAGATCAGCCCAGATTCACCTCAAAATCTTAGACTCTTTGATGTGTAGCAACGCCTAGAGAGGCATCTGGGCTGGAAACCAGAAGAGCCATGTTCAAGTCCTGCTTTGCAGCTGACTTGTTGTATGATCTTAGCCGTCATGTTTCCTTCAGCATCTCCGTTTCTTTATTTGCAAAATCAGGGTCCTGGGCTATATCATCTCCAAAGTTATTCTACATCCAAAAGTCAGAAAGGGACTTCATTTACTCTAGAAAGAATGTCACCAGAAGTAGGAACCACAATGTTGTTCTGGTCAACTCTCGCACATTCATTTGGTATTCAGCCAACATTTGCAAAGTGCTTACCATGTTTTGAGGGACTGGATGAAAACACATAACAGCTAGTTGTCCCTGGACCAAGCAGTGATTTCTGAGCAAGATGTGGTAGAGGGAACCAGATCTGCCAAGAAATTTTTGGCAGAACATCACCGTCTTCTTCAGCTAGGAGACTGGGCCAAGCCTTCTTAAAAATAATTCTCTAGGGGCTTCCCTGTTGGCGCAGTGGTTGAGAGTCCGCCTGCCGATGCAGGGGACGTGGGTTCGTGCCCCGGTCCGGGAAGATCCCACACGCCGCGGAGCAGCTGCGCCCGTGCGCCCGTGTGCCCGTGTGCCCGTGCGCCCGTGCGCCCGTGAGCCATGGCCGCTGAGCCTGCGCCTCTGGAGCCTGTGCTCCGCAATAGGAGAGTCCACAACAGTGAGAGGCCCGCGTACCGCAAAAAAATAAATAAATAAAAAATAAATAATTCTCCAAGGATGGGACTTCAAACTTTTATCTTCACTCTAGGGGTAACCTGGTCTAAAGAACTTTGAGGTTTTAATAGAGTTGATGGGAGGAAGAAAATATTTTTTGAAAGGTTTAAGGAAATTTTTGGTTTCACCTCTGTTCCTTTGTTCTGGGAAGGCAATGTGAATAATGATAAAAGTAAATGATTCTGTATATGCCATATGCCAGGTATTGTACTAAGTCCTATTCATTCAGTCCTCATAACAGACTGCAAGAAAGGTATTATTATTAACTCCATTTTACAGATGGGGAAACTGAGGAACAGAAAAGTTAAGAAAACTTTCTCAAGATCACATACAGTAAGTAGTAGAGTTGGATTCTGAACCCATACATCTAGCAAATTGTGCTCTTAATTCCAACCACTGATGTCTCCCTAAATGGTTCTGTTAGTGATGTAAAAGTACAGCTAGGATTAGCTTATGACCCAGTGTATTCGTTTCCCATGGCTGCTGTAACAAATTACCACTAACTTTGTAGCTTAAAACCACATAAATAGGGGCTTACCCGGTGGCGCAGTGGTTGAGAGTCCGCCTGCCGATGCATGGGACGCGGGTTCGTGCTCCGGTCCGGAGGACCCCACATGCCGCGGAGCGGCTACGCCCGTGAGCCACGGCCGCTCAGCCTGCGTGCCCGGAGCCTGTGCTCCGCGGCGGGAGAGGCCACAACAGTGAGAGGCTCACGTACCGCAAAAAAAACAAACAAAAAAACACATAAATGTATTCTCTTATAGTCCTTGTGGTCAGAAGTCCAAAACGGGTCTCACTAGTCTAAAATCAAGGTGTTGGCAGGGCTACATTCCTTCTGGAGGCTCTATGGGGGAATCTGCTTCCTTGATTTTTCAGAGGCTGCCTGCATTTCTTGGGTTATGGACTCCTCCATCTTCAACGTTAGCAATGGCCAGTTGAGTCTTTCTTATGCTACACCACTCTGACACTCTCTTTTGCCTCCCTCTTTTCTCTATAATGACCTTTGTGATTATATTGGGCCCGCTTTGATAATCCAAGATAATTTCCCCATCTCAAGATCCTTAATCACCTCTGCAGTCTCTTCTGCCACATAAGGAAACATGCTCAGAGGTTCCAGGGATTAGGACATAGACATCTTTAGAGGGCCCAGTAATTCCACTTGTAGGTATTGGGCCAGCCAAAAAGTTTGTTCTGTTCTAAGTAAAAATATAAGACCCTTTCCTCATTTTCACGAAGAACTTTATTAGCCGAACGAACTTTTTGGCCAACCCAATATATGCCCAAGAGAATTGAAAACATATCCACACAAAAACTCATATACGAACGTTCATAGCAGAATTATTTACAATAGCTAACAAGTGAAAACAACCCAAATGTCCATCAAGTGATAAATGGATAAACAAAGTGTGGTATACATCTTTACAATGAAATATTACTGAGCCAAAACAAAACAATGGAGTACTCATACATGGACACATGGATGGACTTTTATAATATTATGCTAAATGAAAGAAGCCAGACACAAAAGGCTACATAATGCATGATTCCATTGTATGAAATATTCAGAAAAGGCAAATCTATAGAGACAGAAAGTAGATTTGTGGTAACTGGGACCTGGTGGTGGGAACAGAGAGTGACTGCAGATGGGCATAAGGGGTCTTTTGGGAATGATGGAAATGTTCTAAAATTAGATTGTGGGAATGGTTGCCCGACTCTATACATTTACTGCAAATTATTGAATTGCATACTTAAAATGATTGAATTGTATGACATGTAGATATCTCAATAAAGCTGTTTCTTAAAATGAGAAGGACAGAATGCATACAGAGTGCACATGCTGAAGTTGCCAACCCCTTTTCTTAACAAGGACTGTCTTTTATTCTGAGATTATTTCCTTCCCGTTTTTTAAAGTTAATATATCCTTTCTTCCTAGAAGTGATGTGATAGAAAATGGCAGTAATAGTAGTTGGTTTTTTATTGTCCTTTCTTGAAAAGTAAACACCCTGTGTCATTTATGGAAGGTTTGTGGGAACTGTGTAATGATCTGTGAAATCCAAGAGTTCAGAAGCCCTACACCAGCTAATCTGTAGAGCCGAAAGGGGTCTTAGGGATCGCTGAGTTCAACCCTCTCATTTTCAAGACGAGAAAGGGCTGGAGGCCCATGGCAGTGGAGCCATTCATCTAAGGTCGCTTAGCAAGTCTCTGGATAGTTCATTTTCTTTCCACTCTCACTGCCTCCTCCAAGGCACCTTCTGATTCCAGGAAGCTAAGAATTGTTCTATTTGCCTATCAGCGTACACTAAGGTATGACAATTCTAGGCAGGTCAAAATGTTAGAGGTTTCAACCAGGACACAGTTCTAGGGGAAATGCCTGGCTCTACTGACCTCAGTTAATCTGGATAAGTCACCTGACCCAGGCCAGCCCACACTGTCACATGACAGTCAAAGGCAGTGAAGTGCATCTGTCAAATGACTAAGAAGGGCTTACTGGCCAAAGGAGATGTTGATCATTTGTGTTGTTAACTAAGTGTACTTCCCTAAGACTCAGCAGAATGAACGTGTGACTTGTAACCCCTGGGGCTGGACCTCATCACCACATTCTCCACTTCACTCTTGCTGCTGAAAATATACTGCAAAGGCACCTGTGAAAATTTCCAGACCCCCAAAGATGAATCAGGCATTCTGTCTTTTTTCTTTTTGGTTTTATTAATTTTTTTTTCGCTGTACCACATAGCATGAAGGATCTTAGTTCCTTGACCAGGGATTGAACCTATGCCCCCTGCAGTGGAAGTGCAGATTCTTAACCACTGGACCACCAGGGAAGTCCCAGGCATTCTGTCTTTATTTATTTACATCTAGTTTTAATTCCAGAAAGGACTGAAGGCAGCTTTCAAGGATGCATAAAATACAGAGAGTGTAAATTAAAAAGGACAGTGTTATGAAAGCAACCAAAGTGTCCATCAGCAGATGAATGGATAAAGAAGACATGGTATACACACACACACACACACACACACACACACACACACACACACTCACACAGTGGAATACTACTCAGCCATAAAAAAGAATGAAATTTTGCCATTTGCAATAACATGGATGGACTTGGAGGGCATCATGTTAAGTGAAATAAGTCAGACAGAGAAAGACAGATACTGTATGATATCATTTATATGTGGAATCTAAAAAACACAATAAACTAGTGAATATAACAAAAAAGAAACAGACTCACAGATACAGAGAACAAACTAGTGGTTACCAGTGGAGAGAGGGAAGGTGGGAGGGGCAATAAGGTGGGAAGGGGATTAAAAGGTACAAACTATTTTGTATGAAATTAGGTACAAGGATCTACTGTACAACACAGGGAATATAGCCAATATTTTATAATAACTATAAATGGAGTATAACCTTTACAAATTGTGAATCACTATACTGTACACCTGTAATTTATATAACATTGTACAGCAACTATACTTCAATTTTTAAAAAGTTTAAAAAGAGGGAGAGTGATACTAAAGTTATGTAAATATGGAAGTCATGTTCTGACCTGAAACCCAACTTTTTATTTAAAATGTCTATAAAAATATTCAATTAAAATTTTTATACCTCTTAGCTCTAAAGCACAAATTTTAAAAAACTTTATTATGATATAATTCACATACTATAAAATTCACTCTTTTAAAGTGTACAATTCAGTGGTTTTTTTTTTTTTAGCAGTACGCAGGCCTCTCACTGTTGTGGCCTCTCCCGTTGCGGAGCACAGGCTCCGGATGCGCAGGCTCAGCGGCCATGACTCACGGGCCCAGCCGCTCCATGGCATGTGGGGTCTTCCCGGACCGGGGCACGAACCCGTGTCCCTTGCATCAGCAAGTGGACTCCCAACCACTGCGCCACCAGGGAAGTCCCCAGTGGGGTTTTTTGTTCTTCTTTTAGGTCATGCTGCATGGCTTGCAGGATCCTAGTTCCGCGACCAGGGATCAAACCCACGCCCTTGGCAGTGAAAATGTGGAGTCCTAACCACTGGACCACCAGGGAATTTGCAAAATTAGATTTCTTTTTTTTGGTGATACCATGCAGCGTGCAGGATCTTAGTTCCCCAGCCAGGGATGGAACCCGTACCCCCTGCAGTGGAAGCGCAGAATCCTAACCACTGGACCACTAGGGAATTCCCGCAATGGTTTTTAATATATTCACTGTTCTGCACCCATCACCAATATCTAATTTAAGAACATTTTCACCACCCCAAAGAGAAAACTCTGTACCTGTTAGCAGTCACTCCCCATTCTATCCCAGTCCCTTGCTGGGAAAAAGTATTTTGCAAAAGACATATTTGATAAAGGACTATTATCCTGTATATATATATATATATACATTATATATATATATATAACTCTTAAAGCTCAACAATGAGAAAATTAACAACCCAATTTTAAAATGGGCAAAAGACCTGAACAGACACCTCACCAAAGAGGATATAGAAATGACACATAAATATATAAAAAGATGCTCAACATCGTATGCTATTAGGGAATAGCAAATTAAAACAACGATGAGATACCACTACTCACCTATCAGAATGGCCAACATGCCAAACACTGAAGACACCAAATGCTAGTGAGAATGTAGAATAAGAACTCTTGTTCATTGCTGGGGAGAATGCAAAATGGTACAGGTATAGCCACTTTGGAAGACAGTTTGGCATTTTTTTTATAGAACTAAACATACTCTTTCCATGTGATGCTGCAGTTGGGCTCCTTGGTATTTCTCCAAGTGAGTGAAAACTCATGTCCACACAAAATCTGCACATGGATGTCTATGGAAGCTTTATTCATAATTACCAAAACTTGGAAACAACTAAATTGTCCTTCAGTAGATGAACAGATAAATAAACTGTGGTACATCCAGACAATGGAATATTATTCAGTGCTAAGAAGAAATGAACTCTCAAGCCATGAAAAGATATGGAAAAAACTTAAATGCATATTACTAAGTGAAAGAAACCAATGTGAGAAAGCTACATACTGTAGGATTCCAAACAGGTGACATTCTAGAAAAGAAAAATCTATGGACACAGTTAAAAGATCAGTGGTTGCCAGGGGTTTGGGGGAGGGAGGGATGAACAGGCAGAGCACAGAGGATTTTTAGGGCAGTGAAACTATTCTGTATGATACTGTAATGGTGGGTCAATATCATCATCCATTTGTCAAAATCCATAGACTGTACAACACCAAGAGTAAACCCTAATGTAAGTTATGGATTTGGGGTGATAATGATCTGTCAGTGTAGATTCATTGGTTATCATAAAAGCATTACTCTGGTAATCATAAGAGCATTACTCTGATTGTTTGGGAGGCTGTGTGTATATCGGGTAGGGGGGTGGGGCGGTATATGGAATTCTCTGTACTTTCTGCTCAATTTTGCTGTGAACCTAAAACTACTCTAAAAAATAAAGTCTATTAAAATTAACCCAAATAAATAAGTAACCAGAACACCACACCAAGAATCTATCATATATATTCGACTTTAGTCTCACGCTTAAGTTGTGATGGTCCGAGTGTAGTGGATGCTCTTGGTGCCCTCTGCCCAGGATCCCTTCACTGGGCCAGCGAACTACCAGGTGTTGGCTGCTAAGAGCTCACTCTGCACCTTTCTTAGGTTGGTTCCCACCCTGCTTTTGGCTAAGGGAAGCTGGCCCCCACCAGGAGATGCCCTGGAGGTTACACTTCCTCTTCATGGCCAATGACTGGCCAAGGTGGGGGGAACAACCTCTATGATACAAGGTGTGCTTCAGAGCTCCTCGTGGGATTAGGCTGAGGCCCACTTCTTCCTGAATCCATATCTCTTCAGCGTTCCTTCTTTTGCCCTGTCCCTTTCCCCCACTCCCCTCTAGGCTTCTCCTGAGAACATGCCCTCAACAACTCACTTGCACAAGGATCACCTCTCAGGCTTTGTTTCTAGGGAACTGATCCATGACAGTTCCTATGGACTGTCCCTGTCTTCCAAGTATATCCTGATTTATTTTGCAAAATATTACATGGAAGGTCACCTTAAAAGGGTCAGGTGACTCATTGTCCACAGTATTGCCCTGATGCAAACAAACAAAAGAACTTTAAGTATTTTTTTCTGCCTTGGTGGTCTGAGACACACAGCTCTGCAACTGAGTCCGACTCCAAGCCAAAACCAAGACTTTTCCTCCAAGCACATGTTTTTACATTAAAAGAGTGACTTTGGAGGAAAAAAAAGTGGAAGTAAAAGAAGAAAGGACTGTGGTGGTGACATACAATGTGGCCAGAAATGAGTCTGAAAAACTGTGGGTTTCCCTTGGATGGGCCACAGATTTCAGATTTCACAATAAGACCTGTGTTTACACACACACACACACACACACACACACACACACACACACGTTCATTTATACAACTCAGTGTCTCCCCTTCAAGAACTAACTATATTAAGACCAGTCAGAATTTCTACCTTGGTCCTTCTGAAAAGCATACCCCACTAGGTAATGAAGACAACCTTGACAGTATCCTTGGAGGAGAAAAGCCCCCACCCAGCTTGATGCCTGACCCCTGCTCTCCAGGCTAAACTCCCTTACAGACTTTGGGCCATTTATTTAATTTCTCTGAGCCTTCACTTTTTCATTTGTAAAATGGGAATAGTAATAGCCCCTACTTCATAGACTTTATTAGTTAATTAATCCTTTAAAGAGGACTAAATGATAAAATAATACTCTGCTAACAGGTCCTGAGTGAGCTTTAAAAAACACGACAGCTTTTTTTTTAAAAGAAGATGTTGGGGGTAGGAGTTTATTAATTAATTAATTTATTTTTGCTGTGTTGGGTCTTCGTTTCTGTGCGAGGGCTTTCTCTAGTTGCGGCGAGCGGGGGCCCCTCTTCATCGCGGCGCGCGGGCCTCTCACTATCGCGGCCTCTCTTGTTGCGGAGCACAGGCTCCAGACGTGCAGGCTCAGTAGTTGTGGCTCACGGGCCTAGTTGCTCCGCGGCATGTGGGATCCTCCCAGACCAGGGCTCGAACCCGTGTCCCCTGCATTAGCAGGCGGATTCTCAAGCACTGCGCAACCAGGGAAGCCCCGGCAGCTTTAATACTAAAGGGAAAAAAGACATTTTAAAATTGGCTCCTGAGGTCCTTGACTTCAGGCCTGTCTCTGATTACCCCACAACCTCCTCCTCTTCTGTCGTCACCTGGAATTTACTGAGCGCTCACGGAACCTCTGCGGAAGGCTCACACTCCTCTCGCTAGATCTGCTTTGTGGTGCCGGTGCTTGTCGGCAGTGGAACTCCCTTCTCCCTCTCCCGAGGGTGAGGTGCAGGCCTGCCTGGCTGTTCTGGAACAGAGCGGGACTACAAAGCTTACCTAGTTCTGTTTTCTTTCTTCATAGGGTTAAAAATTTACACAGGCCCCTCAGGTGTGCAGAAAATATTGTGTTCCTCTACTTCCTTTGACTGGATCTTGCAGGGTAAAAGGGCAGGGGCAGGAAGACAGCTTAAAGGGGGAAGGAAGATGGCTTCAAGTTGCCAATGGGAGGCTCCTCAGGTTCTTCTGGTTTAAATCACTTTCCTTCAGATCTGGGGGGAAAACCTATTAGTCTTTCGGGCTGTCTTCTTGGTGGCAGAAATGGCTGGATAGCCCCAAATACCCATTCTCTCTTGCTTCCTTTAATAACAGAACCCCTGAGTTTTAGCCGGGTCCATGGCTGCCCAACTAAAGGCTGCATTTCCGAGCCTCCCTTGAAGCCAGGTATGGCTATGTGCCTCAGTTCTGGCCAGCAGGATGTAATATACATGTACATTTTCCAGCTGGCTGCCTGCAACGTGACATGGTGTGGAGCCATCTTGGACCAGATAAAGCCAACGATCTAGGAATGGGAGAGCTCAAGACAGAAGGAATCTGGGTCCCCGACACCAGGGAGCTTCTCTATCAGCCCTGGACTGCTAACACTTGAAGTGTTTCATAAGAGAGAAACCCATCTTGTTTGTGTCACTGTCACTTTGGTTTTTGTCATAGCAGCTGACTCTGCATTCTAACTAATATACTTTCTGTTCCCTCCTCTTTTCCAAATGGCATCTGGAGACGGTAGACTTATGTAGCCTCGTGGCCATCAGAGGTGAACTCAATTTGGTTCTCCACTTAGGGTCTCACAGGCTGAAATCCAGGTGTTGGCCAGTCTGGGTGTCTACCTGGATGCTCTGGAGAAGAATCCACTTCCAAGCTTATTCAGCTGGTTGGCAGAATTATATTCCTTGAGTTTGTAGGACTGATGTCCCCATTTCTTTGCTGGTTGTCAGCTGGAGTCCTCACTTAGCTCCTTAAGCTGCCTGCATGTCTGTGGCCCCTCTATCTTCAAACCAGCAATGACTCTCTCTAGCACTAGCCAGAGAAAATTCTGCTTTTAAAGGGCTCATACAATTAGAGTAGGCTCACCTGCCCAGATAATCTCCCTTTTGCCATATAACATAATCACAGGAATGATATCTCATCATCTTCAGAGGTTTCACCCATACTGAAAGAGGAGCAGATTATACATGAGTGAGGGTTATGGGGGTCATTCTTCGACTACTGCCTACCACAGAGGTAAATAAATGCTTATTGATTGACTGGAAATCCTTAATAAACAACCAAGAAGAGATGTTGCCCCCGCTGAGTACAGGAGCACAGCAAACAGCACTTACCTGTATCATGCCATTTAATTCAATTGTTACCTACTTAGTGAGCACCTACTATATGACAGCTACACTTTTAGGCACTGTGAATTTAGAAATAAGTAAGATAGACTGGGTCTTGCTCTCAAGCAGTTTAACTTTTAGTGGATCCCCAGGAAATGAACTAACAAAAAATAAATGAGATCATAAAGCTAGGTAAAAGGCTAGAGAATGATCACAAAGCTAGGTAAAAAGCTAACTAGAAAGGCTAGAGGTTTGTGTGCTATGTTAGGTTGGCTGGCCCAGGGCAGCCTCTCTGAGGAGGTGGTGCCATTTGGGCAGGATCTAGTTATGTGTCTGGAAGGGGAAGGGCATTCCAGGAAGAGAGAGCTGCATACACAAAGGCAAGAAAGCCATCAGGCTGGAGTGGAGTGAGTCATGTGGCAGGAAATGAGGTCATGGGGTTAGGCAGGCTATGTGAGCCAGGCAGAATTTTATTCTGGAAGGATGGGATGGTTTTTGAGCTGGAAATCACGATGAAAAGTTTCAGAAATAGAGAGTAGTGATGGTTGCCCAGCAATGTGAATGTAATTAATGCTATTGAAGTGCACATATAAAAATGGTTAAAATGGCAAATTTTATGTTATATGTTTTACTACAATAAAAAAAGAATAAGTAGTACTTGGTCAGAATGAAAACAAAGGGACTTGGGAGCCGCAGGGAACAGTGTAGTTAAATGCTCAGGGGAAGGGAGGGTATGGAACATTAAAAAAAAAAAAAAAAAGAAGCTTCTGGGATGCTGGCCAGGCTCAGTCTTTCATCTGGGTGCTGGTTACCTGGACGTGTTTGCTTTGTGAAAGTGTATTGAGCTGTACATTTATAATTTGTGCATTTTCCTCTACATACATTATACTTCCATTGAAATATTTAAATTTAAAAATAAGATCAGTCTGTCTGCGGTGGGAGGAATTAACTGTAGGGACCCTCAGGGCTGAGGCTAGGGTCCAGCACTTACCATGCTCTCAGTGAATAGCTGACACTTGGCTGGACACTGAACTAAGTTTTTCATTACAGGTATTATTTTATTTGGTCTACAACCCTATGAAGCACAGAGAAGCTTCATAACAACCCTATGAAGCACAGAGAAGTGAAATGATTGCCCAGGGTCACACAACCAGGAAGTGTAGCAGAGGTGGAATTGAAACCCAGGTGGTCTGGAACCACAGTTCAGGCCTTTAACCATCACATCAAATGGAGTGAATGAAATGCATGAATGAATGATACATTCAACTATCTCTTTCTCTCTAAACCAGAGGTTCTCAACATGGGGGAAACTTTTGGCAAAGTCTGGAGATACTTTTGGCTGCCACAACTTGGGAGAGGGGTGCTGCTAGCATCAGATAGGTAGTGGCTAGGGATGCTGTTAAACAGCCTAAAATGTGCAGGACAGGCCCCCACCTTCCCACCAACAAAGAATTACTGGGCCCCAAATGTAGTAGTGCTGAGAAGTGTTGAGAAACCCGCTCTAAACCTAACCAATTTCTTTCACACTCTCCCCAACTCTTGTTGCTTTATAATCTTCATCTCTCACTTAATCTCCCACCATTAGATAAGAAAAGGGTCTGAATCTGACATGGCTCCTCAGGGCTCTTATCTCTGGTGAGAGTTATCGGCCACATCCATATCCAGCTGAGCCTCATTACCCTCTGATTGCATAGAATGGTGGCAAGAGTCCCAGACTGTGACTTTTCTTGTGAGAATTCTGCCAGGGGCATTTGATGGGGAGGTCCCCATGCCTGTATGTCCATGGGGAACCTGCCACCTTCCTGCCACCTGTGTGCTGTTTTGGTGCCAACCTCCCTGCTCCTGGTGCTTCCTATTAGCACATACCTTGCTGCCATCCCATGAGTGGGTACCAGGAGCCCAGGCAGTGCCCAAAGTCAGATCCCCATCTTCTTTCCTTCTTTCTTCTTTTTTTTTTTTTTTGCGGTACGCGGGCCTCTCACTGCTGCGGCCTCTCCCGTAGCAGAGCACAGGCTCCGGACGCGCAGGCTCAGCGGCCATGGCTCACGGGGCCAAGCCGCTCCGCGGCATGTGGGATCCTCCCGGACCAGGGCACGAACACGTGTCCGCAGCATTGGCAGGCGGATTCCCAACCACTGCGCCACCAGGGAAGCCCAGATCCCCATCTTCTTTTCCTAATTGGGATTCTTAATTTATAGCCCAGCAGCCAAAGATACTATTAACACAGGGAGTAGCTAATATTTATAGGGCACTTACTTGGTGCTAAGTACTGTGTTAACAGATTTTATCCTCAGAGAGACCTTATGAAGGAGGTGCCGTTTTTTCCATTCAACAGTTGAGGAAACCCAGGCACTGAGAAGGTAAGCAACTTGCTCAGGCCACACAGCTTGGAAGTAGTAAAACTGGGACTTGGATTCAGGTAGCTTGATGGCCCACCACCTACAAGTTCCCCTTCCAGGCCTCTCGCGTCTCAGCCTCCTCCCCGTGGCTGGCCTAGGCTAGACACCTTACAGCCTTTTCTGAAGCTTACCTGACCTTCACCATGGTAACCCCCAGCCACGTCCCTCCCCATGGTCCTCAACTTTCAGCCACCTTCTCTTGTCCCAACTCTGAGCTCTCAGCCCACAGTGATGCTGAGGGAGACTGAGGGGGCTGCCCCTGGCCCTTTGGTTGCCTAAACATGCCTGGCACCAGGCCACTATTTTTATTCCATTTCAGTTGTGAAAGCCTCACCAGCCAGAGGTCGCCATTTATTCTGGGTGAATCGAGGGAGTGGTTAAGGACGCTCTGCCTCTCTTACTAGACAGTAAGTTTTCAAGGGTAAGGGACAGAATCCTAATTCTCTCCATGTTCAGTTACACCTGGCATATAATGTTAATGTTCCCCATTGAGGAAGACTGTGAAAGCATAGTGGTCATGAGAATTGACCTTGGGCTAGGATAGACCTGAGCTTGAAGCCCATGTTCACTCCGGAGCTGTGACCTTGGGCCAGCTGCTTAACTCAGGGTGGGTGAGCTTTTTCTGTAAATGGTCAGACAGTATATATATTCTTTTGTGAGCCATATAGTCTCTCCTATAAATACTCATCTCCGCCTTGTTCCCCAAGACAGCCACACCTAAACCAATGGGTGTGGCTGTGTTCTTTTTTTTTCGGCGGCACCAGCGGCTTGTGGTATCTTACTTAGTTCTGAACCAGACCCCAGCTGTGAAAGCGTGGAGTCCTAACCACTGGACTGCCAGGGAATTACCGAGGCTGTGCTCTTATAGACTTTTATTCACAAAATAGGCAGTAGGTCCAGGGTAGTATGCTGACCCATGATTTACTGTAAAAGATTATAAAAGAAGATCAGGGAATTCCCTGGCGGTACAGTGGTTACACCTCTGTGCTTTTACTGCCAAGGGCCTGGGTTCAATCCCTAGTCAGGGAACTAAGATCCCATAAGCTGCCCCGCCAAAAAAAAAAAAAAAAGACAACCCATGAATGTAGTCCTATATCTTGCACTTGACGTCTTGATGTTCTTGGACAAAACTGGACTTATTCCCTCACAATAATTCAACTCAACTTTCTGTGCTCCACAACATGGCACTTTGTATGTATAGTATTTCATTTTTCTCTCCCTGTGAGATAATACCAACCGTCTGAGAAGCAGCATTGCATATGGATTAAAAGCACGGGATTCTGCAACTAGACTACCTGGCTCCGCATTCTGGCTCTGCCACTTCAGAGGTGTGTGACCTTCAGAAAATTAACCTCCCTGACAAAACTTCCCTCCGTTGCCTTATGTGTACGCTAATAGTTCCTCCCTCTCGTAGGGTTGTTACGAGGATGAAACGGATCTGCACATCGAATCTCCTGGGGCTCTTTAAAGATTCCAAAAGCCAGGCCACACGCAGACCAATGAACTCACAGTCTCTAGGGTAAGACGGAGGCATCAGTGTCTCTGAAGCTACTCTAGGTGTTTCCAAACATGTGCACAAGTTTGGAAACTGAGGGTTAAAGTGCTCCGCGCGCTGGCTTTGATCCTTGGGTGGAATCACTGCGACCCCTGTTCCCACGCACTCCAGGGCCCCCGTCCCCACCCACCCAGCCCTAGTTCACTGCGTACCCGCCTCCCTGGGTTTCTTTAGCCTCGGAGCTCAGAAGGCCCCGCGGGTGCACGCTGGGACTCGTAGTTCCTGCGACTCTCCGGCCGCTTTCCCGCTTCCCATTGGCTTTCTAAGACGCCCCGCCCCGAAGCTCCGCCAATCACCACGGCGCAGCAGACCCTCAAAGCGGGGAGCGAGGACGCTGCTCTGCAATCACTGCAGGGCTACCGTCGGAAGGTGGCTGTTTGGAGGCGGCGCGTTGCGAGGAGTTCCCACGGTCCCACCGCAGGTAACCGTGATTCCTGGCAGGGGACTGCGGCCGGGTCCCAAGCCCCGGACCAGGGTCGCCCATCTGCCGCAGCTCTTGGCTTCAAGGCAGGGATTTTCAGTTTCTCCGGCCTTTTCTGAGTAATCCATTTCTCACCCAGCGAAAGGGAGTTTCTGCAAACGATGAATCCCGAGGGAAACGCAGCGACCTCTCAGCCTGCCATGCTGTGGGGTTGTTGGTTGGCAGGGTGGGGCTCCTTCTGTTACGCGTGCTCTGGCTGGAGACCCAGGCCCCTCCGAGCTCAGAGAGAAACAGACCCGAGACGAGAGCACATTTACTAAGGTCTCATAGCCAGAGACTGCCGGGAGGTGTCTGGGGCCTGGTTCCCATCTTCACAGTCTAGAAACAGGTCAAGCTGTTGAAGCTCGTAATGCAGAGGATTGCACCAGTTTCCAGTTAGTTCTCAGTAGTCCAAGGGGGAAGGGGTTATGTTAACCACCACAACTAATATACCCAAACGTATAAAAACATTCTTCCTGAGAAATCAGGAAAGCTCTACTTCTCAGAGTGGTGAGATGGTGGGAGTTACAGGACGATTCACATCAACAATGGAAGTGAAAGTTACCTGGATTTGGTCCCCTCTCCTAACTCTTAGCGTTGAGGTTATACCCACATGTGTTATTCAGTGCCAAGAACTGCAGAATCTGGGGGCTGGGAGAAGGAACTTTGTGTCATATGCTTCGTTTGAGAGGTGAAAATAAATGCCCAGGTTTTGAGAGTTGCCCTGTGGTATGTAGTGAGTGGAGTAGCCCCGCTTTCTTTACTCCAGGGCTGCATTAGTTAGCAAACATATATTGAGCCTTACTAAGCTTTTTGAGCAGGGATTATTTCGTAAAGGGGAGAGGCAGTCTACCATGAACCATTCCAGTGTTCAAGGGGCAGCATCTAACCCTGACTTGTGGGAAGAGATAGAACTTTGCAGAGAAGGGAATGATTGAATGGAGCTTGAGGGAAGGGCAGGAGCTAATGAGATGTAGGAGAAGAGCGTTTCGCCTGGGAAACAGCATGATGAAGACAGGGAAAGAGCACCAATTTTGGACCTGGAGTCCCGGAGCCTGGTTGGAGCAAGGGATTTCATGTGGATAGTGGAGAACAGAGAGGCACGTCTTGGCAGGACCTCCTGTGCTGCTGTAAGAGATTTGGATTTTGTCCTGAAAGCCCTGGAAGCCGAATTTAGTAGATGTGTATCTTAGATACTCTCTAATATGGAAAGGTGTTGGAGAGAGGCCACACCAGGGAGCTCATTGCAGTAATTCCCAGGAGAATTGCTGAGGGTTTTAAAGACAGTTGCAGCGGGAAGGGAGAGAAGATGAAAAAAGGGTTGTGAACTGTTAAGGAGGTGAACACCGTACCCAGTATTGTTCAGTAAAAATATACTGAAGCGAATGCTGTCTCTTGAGTTTTCCACCTATGACTATCATTTTAGGAAATTACCTGCATTTTTTCCCCCCTTAAACTGCAGACGTTGCTTTGTAGACCAAAATTCGAATCCCAGTTTAGGATGGGGAAATTATCACATATGTCGAGGATGTTGAAATCTGAATGGTTAAACATATAAGACTTGAATTTTCCTGTAATCCAGCAGACACAAATTAAACCCCATAATTAGATCACTTTATATCTGTCAGATTAGGAATTATGAAGTTTGATACTCTCGAGAGATGATAGAAATTTGGAAGAGTATCTTAGAACAGTACAGCTGCTAGCAAAATAGGTATATCTTTTTTTTTTTTAATTTTATTTTTGGCTGCGTTGGGTTTTCATTGCTGCATGTGGGCTTTCTCTAGTTGCGGCGAGCGGAGGCTTCTCTTCGTTGCGGTGAGCGGGCTTCTCATTGCGGTGGCTTCTCTTGTGTGGAGCACGGGCTCTAGGTGCACAGGCTTCAGTAGTTGCAGCATGCAGGCTCGATAGTTGTGGCTCACGGGCTCTAGAGTGCAGGCTTAGTAGTTGTGGCGCACAAACTTAGTTGCTCCGCGGCATGTGGGATCTTCCCGGACCAGGGCTCGAACTTGTGTCTCCTGAATTGGCAGGCAGATTCTTAGCCAGTGCACCACCAGGGAAGCCCCCAAATAGGTATATCTTAAGACTCAGTGGTTCTACTCCTAAAGTACCTTAGAGAAAGAGACATTTGTATACAAGGAGATGAGTATAAGAATGTTTTTGCAACATTGTAATAGTAAAAAAATTGAAACAGCCTAAATGTCTGTTAGTAGGGGAATGTTTATAAAGTGGATATATATATTTTAAAGTATAACAAATTGATTGGAATGAAATAACTTACGGTAGTGGTTACCTTGTGGTATGGGGAGAATGGGACAGGACATGGAGGACTATTTTTTCTGTAATGTTTTGTTTACGGGGAAAGAGGGTTAACGGATTTACAGAATATCAACAGTTGATGATCTGGATGATGGTAACAGGTATTTTATGTTATACTTTGTACATTTCTGTAGCTTAATGTGTATCCTTCAATTTTGTAAAATATAAATTATAGCAAAATTAAACTTAATAATTAACATCTGGCTATAAAAGTCATGTTCATTGATTTTGGGAAAAGACTACAAACTATTATTAATGCCAGGTTTCAAAATATAGTAATTTGGAAGAAATTCAAAAAAAGGAATTCAAGTGCCAATAAAAGCAGTGAAAATAAAACTGGAAAAACCATTAACCATTGGTCAAATTTAACTTTGCTAGATTCCTAATTCTAATCATTAGTAGATTTAAAAAATGTAGGGAGGGGGAAGGGTAAACTGGGATGAAGTGAGAGAGTGGCATTGACATATATACACTACCAAAGGTAAAATAGTTAGCTAGTGGGAAGCAGCGGCATAGCACAGGGAGATCATCAGCTCTGTGCTTTGTGACCACCTAGAGGGGTGGGATAGGGAGGGTGGGAGGGAGACGCAAGAGGGAGGGCATAGGGGGATATATGTATACGGTTAGCTGATTCACTTTGTTATACAGCAGAAACTAACACAACATTGTAAAGCAATTATACTCCAATAAAGATGTCAAAAAAAAAATCTTTGATGTAAAAAATTAAAAAAAATAATAAATAATGCTTTCTTGACTATATTTTGAAATATGATATAGCTGCTAGTACCTTTTGTAATGTTAAAATATAAATTTTAAAAAGTAAAGTCATAATTTTATACAGATATAAAAATGAACAAGTGTTAAAAATTGTATTTAACTTATTAATGAGGAGATTCAGTGAGGTATTCCAACCAGTTCAAAGGAGATTCCAAAGTACATTTATAGATTAGAAATATTGAAATGTGCATTGTGAAGCCTGGCTTCTTTCTTTCACTAAGGGAGTCACTTGAACCTTCACTTGATAGAATTCATTTGCATGTCTTTAGACATGAATTACTAGCATTGCTAGTATCCATGGTTTACAGAGTTGTGAAAAAAATTTCCATAGAATCAGAATTAGATAACCTTGAAGGACATGCTCTAATCTAGAATCTGCTTTGCCACTGAATCAGAAATTTTCCCTATGGAAAAAAGTTTGATTAACTAACTTGAACAAAATCCATATTTTGTTTGAGATTTGACATAAGACCTATTTGGATTATTATTTTTTTATTTCACTCTTGAAACAGGAAATCAAAGGATTTGAGAACTTAATGGGCCCTTAATAGTTTAGTTCTACCGTCTCATTTCACAGATGGACAATTAAGGCCCAGAGAGGGTCTCCCTTGACTTGGTAACTACCTGTCCGATATTAAAGAGTAATTGCGCCTGACATTTGTTAAAAAATGGCAAGATGGGTTTTATTCCAGCGGTTGCATTAGAAGAGAGAGACTTCAGTATAGAACTGAGTTCAACTCCAAATACATCAAGGACAGCTGAGACTTATCACCAATAGGCAGAGTGGGAGGGTCAGTGGCTGAAAAATTACTAAGAGGAGCTTGATTAGATGTCAAAGATGGGAGGTTCTTGCAGGATTCTTGCTAAACCTGGGCTCAGCAGGCCAAGGTCTAGTCGGGAAGAGGGCTCAGAGGAGCTTGATTTAAGTTTGGTGAAGGAGGGGTCCTTGTCATCTGTCCTTGTCTCTCTTGCATGTTGTCAGCCAGGGACCACTTGCATTATGATTTTGTTGTAAGCCCCCAGGGAACAGAGAGCAGAATCAAAAACCTGTAGGTTTGGAAGGCTCTTACCATTGTCTGTCCAGCTGCTTCTCCTGGCTTTGATGTTTCGCTGTTTCTAACCCAGAGCAAGTAGCAAGTACAGGGCTGATGGTGGGAGGTCATAATGGTGGTTAAGGTGCGGGCTTTGGTGTCAGACATGGAGTTGAACTTGATGCTGCTATTTAGATGGTCCTCTAACGGTAGCCTATTACTTGCATTGCTGGTACCAGTTGATCTAGAATGGGCATTCTGTCCCAAACCTCCCAAACGGATAAACCCCACTTGATGGTACACTTCCTGAAGTCAAGTGGAGTCCTTCAATTGAATCGCTGACCTCATGTAGCCCTGTAGCCTGAGACGGTCGCAGGACCAGTGGAACCAGTGAGGACCTGTCCTTGGAGGCTGCTGAAATTCATTTGTAAAGGCTTGTCCGTTGACTTTGACTTTGTGTGTTTCAGGTTCTCCTTTGACGGGTTCTTCTTCTAAGAGCTCTTTATAACCGATTACCAACAAGCGCTTTAAAATAGGGTGGTGAAGAATACTGTGGGTATCCTGCTACTGGGGGAAACTTGGAGGCCCTGGGGTGTGGGGTGTAGCACTCCCATCTGTGGTTGCAGGGTCTCCCAGATGTTCACATAAACAGTGCTTTTTTGTGACAAGCGAGGTGGTGTAGTGGAAGAAGCAATCTTTGGAATGAGATCTGTGTGTCACCCAGCAGTGCCACTTTCTACCTAGTTTCTCCACCTCTGCGAGTCCGTCTCAGCTGAAGGGAGTAATGAGACTGCTCACAGGCTGTTGTGAAGATGGTAAAGTGCCTCACACACTGCATGGCTCATAGACACATACATATCCCACTCTCCCACCGTGTGTAGCAACACAGCACTCTTGGGGAAACTTCCGTCCCGCCCCTGGTTAGAGCAAAAACTACCTGGGTCATTTTCTCCCTGCAAACAGTTAGCAGATTGAACACATACCCCTAACCATCCCCTTGGAGGTCTTTCCACGCTTGGCACGTTAAAAACTGCCTTCCTCTTTTAAAGGCGTCACTGTATCCCATTATAAGGATGTATCATAATTGATTTAACTAGGCAGGCTCCTGTAGATGACCATTTATGTTGCTTCCAGGGTTTTGCTGCTACACACAGGCGGGCTCCCTTACCTTCTTAAAATCTCCCCCGGGCTTCCCTGGTGGCGCAGTGGTTGAGAGTCTGCCTGCCGATGCAGGGGACACGGGTTCCTGCCCGGGTCTGGGAAGATCCCACATGCCGCGGAGCAGCTGGGCCCGTGAGCCATGGCCGCTGAGCCTGCGCGTCCGGAGCCTGTGCCCCGCAACGGGAGGGCCACAACAGTGAGAGGCCTGCGTACAGCAAAAAAAAAAAAAAATTCTCCCCCTTTTGAAAATGATACCTGCCACTCCCACTGGGACTGCCTCCGCTGCCTTTATTTCTTCCCCAGCACTCATCACCACTGGACAACCTCTGCGTTTGAATGGTGTGTCTCTTCCTGCTAGAATGTCAGCTCTGCGAAGGGTTTCATCTGTTTGGCGCCCTGTTCAGTGCCTGTGAGCACCTGGTGGGTGCTCAGGCCATGTTTGTTGGATGGGTGGGTGGGTAGACAGGAAGAAGTAGATGACAACGCCTGTGTGACTGGTGCCATGGAAGACCACGAGCAAAGGGCAGTCACCAAGGGCTCGTTTGGCAGGGATCATTTACTTTTTCCTCATGAACTTTTCACTCTGATGAAACAAGAATAATAGGTATGCTGCAAGATTATGACTTTGTTTTCATGTTTTGACTTTGTCAAGAATATTGCTGACCAGGAAGTTGCTGTCTGAGACCTGCTGCTTTGAGACTATTCATTGCTGAGGGCAATGGAAGGATTATATTACTTTCACATCTTTCCTTTGCCCCAGGCCCTGATATGTTTCCCAGAATAGCATTAGTATGTTTTTTTAAGTTGCATTTCCCAATCAGTGTCACACTGTGAGGCTTTTATTTATTTTAAAAATTTATTTTATTGATTTATTTTTGGCTGCGTTGGGTCTTCGATGCTGCACTCAGGCTTTCTCCAGTTGCGGCAAGCGGGGGGCTACTCTTCGTTACAGTGCGTGGGATTCTCATTGCGGTGGCTTCTCTTGTTGGAGCGCAGGCTCTAGGCGTGCGGGCTCAGTAGTTGTGGTGTGTGCGCTCTAGGGCACAGGCTCAGTAGTTGTGGCGCACGGGCTTAGTTGCTCTGCGACATGTGGGATCTTCCCTGACCAGGGCTCGAACTCGTGTCCCCTGCATTGGCAGGCGGATTCTTAACCACTGCGCCACCAGCAAAGTCCCTGTGAGGCTTTTAACTTGGCATTGTGTTCAAGGAACCACAACTCTGTGTTTATAAAAAGAAGAAAAGAAAGAAGATAGACAGGAACCATAGCCAAATGTTAACCATGAAAATATCACTTGTGTATGGATAAGGTACTTTGCCTCACCGAGGAGTAACTTGCTAGTATTTTAGTAGAAGAATGGAAGGTAAGCTGGAACTTGTAAAACTAACCTGGTGGTGTTTTCTGTTTGCTAATTTAGGCATTTGAGCTGGTGATGTCTATTCTGTTGTTCACAGTCAGGCAACCATTCAATTTTAGTATTTTATTTCAGTATGAAGGGGGAGGACTTCCCTCGTGGTCCAGTGGGTAAGGATCCATGCTTCCACTGCAGGGGCCACGAGTTCGATCCCTGGTCAGGGGAACTAAGATCCTGCATGCTGTGAGGCAGAGGAAAAAAAAAAAAAGAGGGGGAAAGGTCACATACCAGCGTCTCCAGAGGAATGAGCCCCTCCGGGATTAAGTCGCATGATCAGAACTCAGAAGAGAATCGTGTGCAAACCAGAGAGCCTGTTTCGTGATTGTCGATGCAAGGTGATGAAAACCCCCAGGCTGTACCAGTCATGTGGGCTGAGAGCACATTCTGGCTCCCTGTTGTTTCAGTTTTACCGGAACGTAGCCACGTCTACTGGTTTCCGTATTGTCTCTGGCTGCTTTCGTGATACAGTGGGAACTGAAGAGTTGTGATGGAAATGATGTGACCTGCAAAACTGAAAATACTTACTTTCCGACCCTTTACAGAAAGAGTTTGCCGACCCCTACCGCATGGGACGGCTTCCTGGGAGGCTTGGCTGCAGCCGGGAGGCTGCTGGTTGGAGGACCTCGGCAGTCACTGGCACACCTCCCCTCCCGTTTGGAGGCCACTGCAGAGCTCTGGGGACGGGAGTTTGGCTGTCTCTTGCCTGACCTCACTGCTGCTGCTTCATACATTTGTATAACTTCACCTTTGATTGCCCCATGGTGAGCCCCGGGCAGGTCGAGTGGACTTGGGAGAGCATCCTCCGATACACGCTAACGTATTAACAGACCAGCAGGTTCCAGTGTTGGGGCAGCCTGGGCAGTCCACTGCCCTCATCTGTTACGTACCTTGACCGTTTCAAGACTATCTTGAAAACAAACCTGGGGCATGTTATTGTAGTTACCCGTGCATCCATGACCTTGCAGTGGAGCTAAAGAAACCTGGATCTAGCACCAACTCAGATTCTTAATTCTTACACATTAAGAACTGAGTTCTTGGGAGAAGTTATCCAGGGGATAGAGTAGTGTGGTTTCTTGACGGGGATGCCAGGCTTCTGGGCGGAGCCGACTAGAGCCTGCCAGGGTTAAGGAAGAGGCCTGCTGTGAGTCCAAGTGTTGTCCTGGGCATCACCCAGATCTTGTCAGAAATGCAGAGTCTCAGGCCCTGCCCAGGCCTACTGAATCAGAATCGGCCTTCTAACAAGCCCCCCAGGTGATCTCGGCGGACAGTCAAGTTGGAGAAGTGCTGGCCCAAGGTGCTTTTACTTTTTTAAACTTTTACCAGACTCAGGGCTTCCTGTTCCTTCACTTGGGGGGAAATCCATCATTTTGAGTTTCAGCACAGTGTCAGGCACAGATGCTGAGGATGGTTTCTTAGGCTTAGACGTGGTTCATGCCTTAGCTGGCTGTGCGATCCGTGAGGACAGAGGCTTTGTCCTGTCCCTGCTGCGTTCCTGGCACCCAGCACTTTGTTTGGCAGGGTTGGAGTTCAGGAGACTCTGGCCCAATGGGTGAATGAATGTGTGAATAAATTAGTGAACGAGTGAATGAGCGCTGTTTCGTCAAAAGGCAGCGGAGGCAGGGGTTAGCCTCCTAGACTTTGCTCTGCTCTGAGTTTCTATATCTCAGAGCAGACTGAGATGCTCAAAGACTGTTTTTCCTCTTGTCTCAGAGTGAGAGGCCTGGCTTCTGTCATAGGAAGGCTGTTTTTTAAAATAACATAGTCAGGACACAGGGCGGTAAGATAACATACTTGTCTGAGTAATGCAAAGTGGCCTCAGTCTTGCCTTTTGTGCTTTAAAGCCCTTCAGAGTTTTGGCAATGAAGTATAAAATTGGGCATGTACTTCATTAAGAAAGTCTTGAGATGCAGAACCATGTAGCAGAAAGGCTGGACCAGGAATTCAGAAGGCATTTGTTCTGATCTCTGCCCAGAGCTGACTGTCTGTAGATATTGGGCAAGTCACTTCTCTCGTGCTTCAACCTCCCCATCCTGTAAAACAAGGATTAAAATATTTGCCCTGCCTCTTGTACAGAATAATGTAAATGGATTGTGTTATGCAAAGACATTCATTTGGGCTGCCAGTGTTAGACTGTAGCTTATCCAGATAACTCACAAACGCAAATTGCCCCACCCCCCGTGTTTATATTGAATGTATGTTGAATTTTTACAAACTTTATTGTATAATTAATATATATTAATTGTAGTAAAAGAGACAAAAATAAAGATCATCCTTAATTCCACCTACCAAGAATAACTGCTATTAAATTTTGTCTGCCTTCCACATTTTGCTATGCACACATATGTCTGTTTTCTTACAAATAGTTCATAGTATGTGGTAGGCGTTTTTCCAACACAGTGAAGTTTGTTGATGAATTTTGTCTGCCATATTCCAAGTTGTGACAAAAACTTTAAAAGGTTGCCCCAAGAGCTTTCTCAATATTCTTTGGTTTATACTCATAACTTCAACCCACAGTGAAGGTTGGGAGCTATGGGCAGGCCCGTGCTCCACCCGGGGGAAAGGGCCGCAGAGCTAAGAATAAAATTCTGCTCTGTCATCATTTTTATCCTCAGCTTGTTGTGTCTGATGACTAAGTCGTCTTATCTTTTTGACCCATTTGCTGTGATCTTTGCCTAGGGGCCAGTCATGTTCTTCTGTTCATGTCATTCCTTTCTTGCTTGACTCAGGCTTTTTCTTCCCAGATTTCTACAGTGGAACTCCAAGGCGCAGAATGATTTGGGAAGTCGCTGTGTTGCTCCTCTTGGCCCTGCGAGCTGGTGCTATTCCCGTGGACGATCCTGAGGACGGAGGCAAGCACTGGGTGGTGATCGTCGCGGGATCAAATGGCTGGTATAATTATAGGCACCAGGTAAGAAAATGACTAATCGTTTCCTTTATGACGCTGGCATTCTGTAAACAATCCTGGACATTGTTACTAGAACAGACTTTTTAAAAAGCCAGTTATGTTCCTATTAGGTTGGCAAAAATAAGTGCGTTGGTGAGGATATGGAGAAATGGGAACCCTCCCACGTTGCTGGGTGGATTATAAAATGGTGCAGCCATTTTGGAAAACATTTTGTCAGTTTCTCAAAGTGGCCCGTCTGGGGTCACCTCAGTCTGATGCAGGGTTTCTCAACCTTGGCACTATTGACACTTGGGTCCAGGTAATTCTTTATTGTTGGGGGGCTGTCCTGCACATTGCGGGATGTTTACCGGCATCCTTGACCTCTGCCCTCTAGATACCAGGAGCATCACCCAACCCACTGTCATGACCAAAGTTGTCTCCAGCCTGTGCCAAATGTCCCCAGTTGAGACCCACTGGTCTAATGCCCTCATTTTATAAATAAGGAAACTGAGACTTGAAGAGAGGAGGTGGCTCGCCCGAGGCCACGCAGCAAGTTGAGGTGCAGACGGGACTCTGGTCAAAGCATCGCGAGGCCTCTTTGCCCTCCACGCCTCTGCCCTGCTGCTGTGCCCTTACCCCTTTCTCCTCATCTTTCCTGGCATTCCCAGCAAATCAGCCTGGCAGAAATCAGAGCGGAAAGGATCTATATTCGTAAATACATTAGAAATGCAGCCTCCAGGTGAGGACGCAAAATGGTGCAGCTGCTTCGGAAAACAGTCTGGCAGTTCTTTGACCATATGACCCAGCATTTCACTCTTTAGGTATATACTAAAATAAATAAATAAACACATATGTCCCCCCTAATAAAACTTGTACTCACATGATGAGAGCAGTTTTGTTCACGTTAACCAAAAAGTGAAAACAGTCCAAGTGTCCATCAACTGATAAATGGATAAACAAAATGTAGTCCATCCATACATTTGGCCACAAAAAACAGCAAGGTACTGTATACATGCTTCAACATGGCTGAACCGTAAAACATTATGCTAAATGAGAGAAGCCAGTCACAAAGGACCATAGGATTCCATTTATATATGAAAGGCTAGCATAGGGAAATCTAGAGAATCAGAATGTAGATTAGTAGTTGCCAAGGTCTGGGCAGAGGGAATGACTGCTAATGGGTATGGGTCTCTTTTGGGGGTGATGAAAATGTTCTGGAATTTGATAGTGGTGATGGTTGCATGAGTTCTGAACATACTAGAAACCACTGAATTGTATATTTTAAAAGGTTGACTTTTATGGTATGTGAATTATACCTTAATAAAGTTGTTATTTAAAAAGTCATTGAGGGAATTCCCTGGTGGTTTGGTGGTGAGGACTGCACGCTTTCACTGCTGAGGATCCGGGTTCAATCCCTGGTTGGGGAACTAAGATCCTGCAAGCTGTGCGGTGCGGCAAAAATAAATAAATAATTTTAGGGACTTCCCTGGTGGTGCGGTGGATAAGGCTCCATGCTCCCAATGCAGGGGGCCCGGGTTTGATCCCTGCTCAGGGAACTAGATCCCACATGCATGCCACAACTAAGAGTTCACATGCCACAACTAAGGAGCCCACGTGCTACAACTAAGGAGCGCATTGCTGCAACTAAGGAGCTGGCGAGCCACAACTAAGGAACCCGCCTGCCACAACTAAGACCCGGCGCAACCAAATAAATAAATAAATAAATATTTAAAAAAAATTTTTTTTTTCGCGGTACGCGGGCCTCTCACTGCTGTGGCCTCTCCCGTTGCGGAGCACAGGCTCCGGATGTGCAGGTTCAGCAGCCATGGCTCGTGGGCCCAGCCGCTCCGTGGCATGTGGGATCTTCCTGGACCGGGGCACGAACCCGTGTCCCCTGCATCGGCAAGCGGACTCTCAACCACTGCGCCACCAGGGAAGCCCTAAATATTTTTTTTAATTAAAAAAAATTTTTTTAAAGAGTAAGAAAATTTAAAAAAAGAGAAAAAGAAAAAAAGTCATTGAATCTTTCAGTTCTCAGAGACAAGATGCACAGATGATCATGGTTGGTGCTGGGCTTGCATCTAAGAGCCCTTTACACAAATGAAATCATTTAACCGTTGTGGGGTTACGTGCAGTAGGTCTGGTTGTTGTTCCCTTTTTACGGATGCATGGACTGAGGCTTTGAAAAGGTCAGTACTTCAACCCAACGTGGCCCAGATGGCAAGTGGTTGAGCCAGGATTCAAACCCAGACTGACTAGCTCCAGAGCAGCGCCGTCCAACAGGAGAGCCACCTGTGTTGTGGCAGATTTTCTAGTAGCCACATTTTTGGGTTTTTTTAAACTAAAAAGAAACAGGTGAAATTAACTTTCATATGTCCTCTTTAACCCAATATAGCCAAACTATCATCATTTCATTTGTAATCAATATAAAAAGTTACTAATGAGATACTTTACGTTTTTTAAAAAAATACTAAGTCATCAAAATCATTTCATTTGTAAACAATATAAAAAGTTACTAATGAGATACTTTACGTTTTTTTAAAAAATACTAAGTCATCAAAATCCAGTGCACGTTTACCTTCACGTTACATTCAGTTTGGACTGGTCATATTTGAAGTGCTCAGTCACCAAGTTTGGCCAGTGGCTGCTGTATTAGACAGCACGGACCAAGCATCTGTGTTCCTGATGGCTTAGCAGGGCTGCCTCACGTGCGTTTCCCTCCCAGGGTGTCAGTTTCATATCTGCTAAATAGGGGTTGGTTTAGATGAACTTCCTACGGGCTCTATAATTTGATGATTATTGAATGACTTATTTCTTGAATGCTTTTTGTATGTTAGCTGAATAGGAAATTTGGCTTGACTGAAAAATTATTATGGCGAAATGATCCCTTTTCTTTTTAATGCTTAATCCAGACCTGACCCAGTTAAAGAGGAGCAACCCGAGTACTAACTGCCCAGCTCAGTTTTCTCCTCCCTCTCTAACCATGAGTCAGAAAGATGCAGTGTTAAATATGGGTCATTGATAGTGGATAGGCTGCTTCATTAGCCACCCTGGTTTTTATACAACCAACTTAAAAAAGCATGTATTGGTTAAATATTATTAAGTATAGGTATCCGATTAACCTTTGCCCCAGAAAACATTTTTAAGTGTTGCTAGTTTCCCTGGGTAAAATATTCCATATCAAAATGGAATGAGGCAAGCAAGGCAAAAAGAAGTGGCCACAGACTGAAATTTTCATCCCTAAATGAGGGAGGATGCTGGCGCTGAGGCTGTGAAGAGGAGACGTGGGTGCTGAATCATCTCTGGCCTCAGCCCATATACCGGCCGGACGGGTTCTCTGCCAACATTTGCCGTCTCGACTTTGGAGGCCAAGCACTAAAATAGCATTTGAAAGAACTTTTCCCCTAGAACCTACACAGACATTTTTTTCTACACAGACTTTTTTAAAAAAATTAATTTATTTATTTTTGTCTGTGTTGGGTCTTCATTGCTGTGCGTGGGCTTTCTCTAGTTGCAGCAAGTGGGGACTTCTCACTGCGGTGGCTTCTCGTTGTGGAGCACGGGCACTAGGTGCGTGGGCTTCAGTAGTTGTAGCACGTGGGCTCAGTAGTTGTGGTGCATAGGCTGAGTTGCTCCACGGAATGTGGGATCTTCCCGGAACAGGGATCGAACCTGTGTTCCTTGCATTGGCAGGCGGATTCTTAACCACTGCGCCACCAGGGAAGCCCCTCTACACAGACCTTTAAACTTACATTTTTATAGAGGTTTATATTTTCCTTGAGTGAACACAGCACTCATTATCACAAATTTCTTTTGTTTAGGGAAGATTTATACACCAGGCACAATTAAATCACCGCAGAGAGCTTTTCTGTGCTTTCTGATGGTTATTTAACCTATGTTGGTTAAACTGAATTTCTCTGTTTTCCATTTTTGGCTGGGATAATGGGATGACAGAGAGGGAGTTGGTTGGTCTGCGGTGATGCTGGTGGGGCGTGCGGCCTCTTGAGTGTTGGGGGGAGGGTCTTGGGAGGACAGGCTCCTGCAGTGGCAGAAGCAGAAGCCAGGCTGCTGTGCATGGAGGACAGAGAGAGGCCCCGCAGTGCAAGCTAAGCCGCACACGGGGACAGCGGTACCATCTATTCTTCCGACAGGCTTGTAAGGGGGAAAAAGAAGTATGTAGGTCACCAGAGGAGGTACAGGACTGCAGGAGGGTTTCTTTTAGGGCAGAGATTTGAGCACGCCGAGAAGGAAAGTATAAGGTCCAGTGTGGGCAGCGGGGGGTGGTGTTAAGTAGATTGAAGGTGAAGTTCACCCTTGCCCAGGCCAACAGGAGGATGCTGAGGTTGGCGGGAGTTGGGAGGACAGGCAGATGGGAGCCAGGTGTCACTAGGAGAAGGGGGCTTGGGGGGCGGTTTGAGGTCACTGCTGGGCAGTGGGGCACCGAAGGAGGAGATCTGGCGTGTTGGCAGTAGGACAGGAGTGGTTTGAGAACAGCAGGAGGGGTGAGGGGCTGGGAGAATGCTGGTGCCTCTACCCCTCTGCTGGTCTCGAGCTGGGGGCTGGCGCGGTAAGGAAGGGAGCTCCACCTCATCCGCGAAGGCTTTGAGAACATCCACATCCTGGGGCCAGGAGGAAGCAGGGAGGGAGAGGGAGAAGTCTAGAACTCACACACGTCGGAGTCGGGAGGAGAAGATATGATGATGGAGGGTCAAGGGCAGAGTCATTACATTTCTGAGAGACCGCCTTTCATTTTATATACTTTTAAAGTGTGTACAATTACCACTTTTTAGAAACAGCTTTATTGCAGAGGTATACGTTTACATGTCATACAATTCACCTCTCCTATAGCTTCGTGATCTTTAGTAAATTCATACAGTCATGCAAGCATTACCACAGTCCGGTTTTAGGACCCTTCCATCATTCTAGAAAGTTCCCCATGCCTGTGCGCATCCCAGCCCCATGCAACCAAGGATTTGCCTTCTGTCTTTATTGTTTTTCCTTCTCCAGAAAGTTCATATAAATGGAATCATACAATATGCAGTCTTCGTGGTGTCTGGCTTCTTTCACTCAGCATAATGTGTTTGAGGTTAATCCACCTTGTTGCAAAATATCACGTATATTTTAAAAACAGAAACATGGATGGAGAGCAGAGCGGAGTAGGACTGACTTGGGGGAATGCAGTTAGCCCAGGAGGGCTGTCCTTGTACAAGCCAGAGGCTGGGCAGGGTCGTGGGGAATGTGGGCCGTGGACTTACACAGACCCCGGGTATAATTCCTGCTCTCCGCTCCCCTGCTGTATTAGTTTGAACAAATTACGTAGTCTCGCTCTAAACCTCTGATTCTCCTCTGGAAAATTTGAGGTGGTGGTGAGCTCAGTGAGGCATCCCCGCAAAGCCCAGACCCAGGGCTTAGCCTCTGCAGTGCTCAGAGCACGTGTCGGGAAGTGGTCATATACACGCAGTGGTAATATAGCCTCAAGTGGTAATACCCTCTCACTGAGCAGCCTGTGAGAACCACTTCCCAGCCCCTACCTGGTTTGAAAGTGGACCCCTTGGCAGTGACTAGAACACGCCAAGTATTTAGCCTTTGCTCCAAGCCGGTTATCCTTATTTGGTTACAGTTGGCCTGAGGTAAGGCAGCACAGTCAGTGTCCAGACAGTGGCCTGCACCAGGACATCACGGGATGCATTAGTAAGCCCCGTCCGAACTCCTTACGCAGGCCATGAAACAAGCTGAGTCGGCAGTCTCTGTTCAGTAGTCCAGAGGGCTCTGCCCTTTCTTTAAAGCCTTGCTCAATACCCTCCTCTCACATGGCATCTCGTATGGCTTTTCTGTTTTAAGGGGAAAAAATGCATAGAGATCAGATATGTTCCAGGGAATCCATTCAAGTAACCTTTAACACCATCTCCAAGTCATTTGACTTGGCCTAACCCTACCTTTTATCTCTCTTGGGTACCAGTAAATGCTTGACTCCAACCAAAAACCCTTCTGAATTAAGAAAGTTAGAGGCAACCAAGTAACTCCAAGGACCCAAGAGAGAATCGCCGCTTGGCTCTGAGACCACTGTGTGTGGAGGCAGGGCGTAGGGCATGGTCGGGAGCAGGAGATCTGGGTTGGAAGCCATGAGCCCTTCCTGAGCTTGTCCGCATCTGTGAAATGGGCGTAAAAGCACCTGCCTGTCAAGGTGGTGGTGAGGAGCCAGACAGTGTAGGGGAGCACTGACAGGACAGGCTGAATATATTTTCTAAAATATATGGTCTTATTGAAGCATATTTTACAGAGCATGTATAATCCACCCATTTCAAGTGCTCAACTCAATGATTTTTTTAGTACAGTTACCAAATTGTGCAAACATCACCATAAACCAGTTTTAGAACATTTGCATCTCCCCAGTAAGATCCCTTGGGCCAATTTCCCTACCTCCAGGCCCAGGCAGCCACTAATACACTTTCTGTCTCTGTAAGTTTGCCCTTTCTGAACATTTCATGCAAGTGGAGCCCTGCAACGTGGTGTTTTGTGTATGGCTTCTCTTAGGGTAATGTTTTTGTGGTTTATCTGTGTTGTAGCATGTATCAGTACTTCATTCCTTTTCTTGCCAAATAGTGTTCCATTGTATGGATAAACCACATTTTTTTCTGTTGACCAGTTGATGGACATTTGGGTTGTGTCCATTTTTTTGTCTATTTGAATCATACTGCCAAGAACATTTGTGTGCAGGTCTTTGTATATACGGACAAATGTTTTTGTTTCTCTCGTGCAGACACCTAAGAGTAGAATTTACTGGGTCATATGGTAAATTTATACTTAACTGTTGAAGAAACTGCTAAACAATTTTCCAAAGTGGCTGCATCATTTTACATTCCCACAAGTAGTAGATGAAGGTTCCTGGTTTATACTCACCAACACTTGTTACTGTCTGTCTGGCTGTGAAGTGGTATCTCATTGTGGTTTTAATTTGCGTTTCCCTAATAACTAATGATCGTGGACATCATCTTTTTATGGGCTTATTAGTATATCTAGTTAAGTGAAATGTTTATTTAAATCTTTTATCTATTTTTGATTGGACTGATTGTTTTATTGAGGTATAAGAGTTCTCTGCGTATTCTAGGTACAAGTCCTCTATCAGATATGTGTTTTGCAGACATTTTCCTCTTACTCTGCTGTTTGTCTTTTCATTTTCTTACTGGTGTTTTTTGAAGCACTCGTTTCTAATCTTGATGACGTCCAGTTTGTCAGTTTTATCCTTTTATAGACCATGCTTTCGGTATCATATCTATGACATATTTGCAGTTATAACTCAAGGTTCCAAAGATTTCCTCCTAGGTTATCTTCTAAAAGTTCTATTATTTTAGCCCTTACATTTAAGTCTACAATCCACTTCGAGTTAATTTTTGTATATGGTGTGAAGTGAGGGTCTAAGTTCATCATTTTGCTTATGGATATCCAAATTGTCCCAGCACCAGTTGTTGAAAAGACTCTTCTTCCCCAGTGTAGTTTTGAAAACAGGAAGTGAAAGTCCTCCAACTTTCTTTTTTTTCAATATTTTTTTTCACTATTCTAGGTCTTTTGCAGTTCTGTACAAATTTTAGGATAATCTTGTCAGTTTCTGCAGAAATCCCTACTGATCGGTTTTTAAAAATTTTAAGGGTAGTAAGTCTTCTGATCCATGAACATGAGATGTTCCTCTATTTAGAGCTTCTTTAATTTCCCTCAGCACTGTTTTATAATTTTCAGTGTACAGGTCTTGCACTTCTTTTTTTTTTTTTCCTTCAGTACGCGGGCCTCTCACCGTTGTGGCCTCTCCCGCTGCGGAGCACAGGCTCCGGACGCGCAGGCTCAGCGGCCATGGCTCACGGGCCCAGCCGCTCCGCAGCATGTGGGATCTTCCCGGACCGGGGCACGAACCCGTGTCCCCTGCATCGACAGGCGGACTCTCAGCCACTGTGCCACCAGGGAAGCCTCCTTGCACTTCTTTTGTTAAATTTATTCCTAAGTTCTTTTTGGTTTTTGATGAACCTGCCTTTTAATATCTGGCAGGAGAGATAAATGATAGTATGACTTGCACTGCGGTGAGTGGGGGGTATGCCTGCTCACTCCAGTTTCATCATAGGGAAGGTTAAATCTGATATAATATTGGTTTGATTTTTTTTCTTATGAAATAGAGATCAAATGTCTATATACCATGCATGCAGTTTAAAGATTAATAATAAAATGAACACCCGTGTACCTTGTACCCAACTAAAGCGAAAGAAGATTACTAGTACCTTGTTCCCTGTGTGATCCAATCCCCTCCCTTCCTGCCAGAGGGCAAGTTCCTGAGTTTTCTTTTGCTTTGCTTTAGACCTTATCATATATGTATTTAACTAAACCACATAATGTTTACTTTAGTCTGTTTTGACCTTTATATAATGTGAACTGTGGTGGGTAGTTTTTTCTATGACTTCTTTTTGTCATTATGTTCCTGAGATTCATGTATCTTGAGGCATGGGTTGTATTTCATTCAATTTTAGGTAGTCCATTTCTGTGAGCTTCCTGATGCCCCATTATATGAACATAGGGCAGTTTATTTTTCCAGCTATTGATGGTGCTTTGGATTTTTTTTTTTTTTTTTTTTGCGGTACGCGGGCCTCTCACTGTTGTGGCCTCTCCCGTTGCGGAGCACAGGCTCCGGATGCGCAGGCCCAGCAGCCATGGCTCACGGGCCCAGCCGCTCCGCGGCATGTGGGATCCTCCCAGACCAGGGCACGAACCCGTGTCCCCTGCATCGGCAGGCGGACTCTCAACCACTGCGCCACCAGGGGAGCCCTGGATTATTTCTTGATTTTTACTGTTGCAGTGACGCTGTGAGCACTCTCCCATTACACATAGTCTGGGGCAGCGGTCCCCAACCTTTTTGGCATCAGGGACTGGTTTCTTGGAAGACATTTTTCCTGCGGAACTGGGGTGGGGGTGGGGGTGGGGGATGGTTCAGGCGGTAATGCGCGCGATGGGGAGCCATGGGGAGTGGCAGATGAAGCTTCGCTCACTTGCCAGCCACTCACCTCCTGCTGTGCGGCCCAGCTCCTAACAGGCTGCAGACCAGTAGTGGTCTGCGGCCCTGGGGGTTGGGGACCCCTGGCCTAGGGTATAGCTTGGAGTAGAATTGCTGGGTTGGAGGGTACATGCTTCAGTCTGATCCGATAATGTCAAGATGTCTTCCGGAGCCCAGTGCCAATGACACTATACTTCCACCATCACTGTTTTAGTTTCCTATTGTTGTTGTTACAAATTACTACAAACTTAGTGGTTTAAAACAATACAAATTTATTATGTTACAGCTCGAGGTGAGAAATCTGAAATGCGTCTCACTAGGTTAAATCAAAGTGTCCAAAGGGCTGCTTTCCTTTCTGGTGATTCTTGAAGAGGTCCATTTTCTTACCTTCTCCAGCTTTTAAAGGCTGCCCACATTCCTTGGCTTGTGGCATCTTCCTCCATCTTCAAAGCCAGCAGTGGCAATCCAGTCTTTCTTACATTATATGCCTCTGACACCAACTTGCCTGCTTCCTTCTTCCACAAATAAGGACCCCTGTGATTACATTTGGCCTGCTGGAATAATCCAGGATAACCTCTTTATTTTAGGGTCAGCTGATTAGCAATCTTAAATCCATCTGCTATCTTAATTCCCTTTTGTCATGAAGTGTAACATATTCACAGGTTCTGGGGATTAGGATTTGGACATCTTTGGGGGGCTGTTATTCATCCTACGGCAGTTGGTGTTTGAGGGTCCTTGTTATTTTATAGAAATGGGGACTTAAACATTTTAATGTGTGTGTGTGTAATATTTAGTAGCTTTTTAAAAATCATCTATGTTTAGATTTTCAGCCCCCTGCTCTTCCTGGGCCTTTACAGTTTTAATGATTTCTTGATTGTCCCTGTCTGAAACGATATCGCGTTCTGGAGTCAGAATGCCTGGGATCTTTCACTGTGAGCTGTGTGACTTGGACAGGTCACCTCCCCCCCCTAAGCTTTGATTCCCTCATCTATGAAATGGGAATAATGATCACATCGAGTTGTTAAGAGAATTAAATGAGATCGTGCATAGAAAGTCTGGGCATAGTGCCTGGCAAATAGAAGAAAGTCAATAAATGTATGCGTTCTCATATTCAGTCATCTGTCCATCTCACAGCTCTTGAACACCAGGTCTTAAACTCACCCACTCAACATTTAGCAGCTGTATTTTGAGCACCCATTTTTTGCTATAAGGTCCATTTTTGTGGGGCATCTACAGGCAAAATGCTGGGTTTGGTGGTGGGTGAGCTTTATTTTATTTTTTAACTACTTTTTATTGGAGTATAGTTGCTTTACAATGTTGTGTTTCTGCTGTACAGCAAAGTGAATCAGTTATACATATACATATACCCCCTCTTTTTCAGGTTTCCTTCCCATTTAGGTAACCACAGAGCATTGAGTAGAGTTCCCCGTGCTATATAGGAGGTTCTCATTAGTTATCTATTTTATACATAGTAGTGTATGTATGTCAATCCCAATCTCCCAATTCATCCGACCCCCTCTTCCCCCCTTGGGATCCATAAGTTTGTTCTCTACATCTGTGTCTCTGTTTCTGCTTTGCATATAAATTCACCTGTACCATTTTTCTAGATTCCACATATGAGTGATATTATATGATATTTGTTTTTCTCTTTCTGACTTACTTCACTCTGTATGACAGTCCCTAGGTCCATCCACATTGGGCAAGCTTTATTTTAATTGATGTGCTAAGAGCTGTGTAGAATATGATCTGTGGGGGTCCAGTTCCTAAAGCCCTTTTCCTTAGAGAGGCAAGTAGCTGGGCAAACTGTTTCTTTTATGCTTTGTCCTAGGAAAGACATAATTAACTAAAAGCAGAAAGTTAGGTGACATATTTCCCTTCTGTTCTCAAATGATTTCCATGTCATGGAGTGTAGTATGTGTCATCTGAAAAAGGAAGCAAAGAATGTCTTCACCCTTTTATGGACAAGGATCACATTAGCAAAGTTTTTCTTTTACCCTTAATATGGTCACCCTTGTTGTTATTTATTCTTTTTAATTAATTAATTTAGTTTTGGCTGTGTTGGGTCTTTTTTGGGTCTTCTAATTTATTTTGGGCTGTGTTGCTGCACACGGGCTTTCTCTAGTTGTGGCGAGCAGGGGCTACTCTTCATTGCGGTGCACGGGCTTCTCACTGTGGTGGCTTCTCTTGTTGTGGAGCATGGGCTCTAGGTGCGTGGGCTTCAGTAGTTGTGGCATGCGGGCGTCAGTAGTTGTGGCTCGCTCTGGAGTTCAGGCTCGTAGTTGTGGTGCACGGGCTTAGCTGCTCCGTAGCATATGGGAATCCTCCCGGAGCAGGGCTCGAACCTGTGTCCCCTGCGTTGGCAGGCGGATTCTTCTCCACTGTGCCACCAGGGAAGTCCCAACCCTTGTTATCTTTTTAAACTAAAAAGCACATCCCTCATTTCAATTCCTGAGCTGAACTTTTGAGTTTTCACTCAGTTCTCTGAACAGCAACTATGGCAGTTAAAGTTACTGGAACCAGAAGAATCCTGTGTGATACAGAACTAGCCGCTAAGCTTTTAATCTGCTGGTTCATCATTCTAAGTCATTCTGTTCTTCAGACCTAAATCAGTGCTTTCAGGAGACTTTTCTATGGTGTGGAAAATGAAAATAACTTATTCAGGACTTTCAAAGGCCCTTGTTGCCTGTAGATGTGATGGTGGTGGTGGTGGTGGTGGTGGTGGTGGTGGTGGTGGTGTGTGTGTGTGTGTGTTTGTAATTCACATATACGCTAACTGCCTGATGAATGAAAGTTTCATGGGGGTGGTGGCTTTTTAAAAATTGAATTGAAAAAGGTAAATGAGTGTGTTTTAAAATAATTTAAATACCTGCCCAGTAGGGAGTGGTTCACAGCACATCTTCCATGAGAAGGAACATGTTGCTCATTAGAACACCAAAATTGGCTTCCTTCCGGGAAAAAGCTAACACTTGACAAAACCACTTCTCCCAGGCCGATGCGTGCCACGCCTACCAGATTGTTCACCGAAATGGGATCCCTGATGAGCAGATCATCGTGATGATGTATGATGACATCGCTAACTCTGAAGAGTGAGTAGGGTGTGCTTTGAACTTGATGGTGAGGAACTTCAGGGTATTTTATTTTTATTTTATTTATTTATTTTTTTTTTGCGGTACGCGGGCCTCTCACTGTTGTGGCCTCTCCCATCGCGGAGCGCAGGCTCCGGATGCGCAGGCCCAGCAGCCATGGCTCACGGGCCCAGCCGCTCCGCGGCATGTGGGATCCTCCCGGACCGGGGCACGAACCCGCGTCCCCTGCATCGGCAGGCGGACCCCCAACCACTGCGCCACCAGGGAAGCCCCAGGGCATTTAAAAAAATGCACACAGACCCTCAGGAATCCTTAGATCAGTGGCTTAACATTAGAATATAAACAGACTCCCGGATGAAGTCCCACATGGTGCTGCATCTAGAGCTTTGACCATATCTTGGTGGGACCCAGCAATGGCGGGGACATAGGAAATGGTGGTGAAGGTCCTTCGGCTGGGGCTTTGGAAGGATTTAAAGCATGAGTTCCCTCTCAGCTTGGGGAACTGACTCATCATTGGGTTCTGTGGTGCTTGTTCCTAAGCTCTGAGCGGGGACGCCTCAGAGGCCCTGTACACAGAAGGCTCAATTGTATCTTAGAATACATTAGAACATCTAACCCACTCTAGTCTCCCAGCTCCTTGTATGGGTACTAACCCTAACCCTATCCAGTCTCCCAGCTCCTTGGTTCCCAGACTATGGCCCTGTACTGTGATCACGTTAACAGCTCATAATCCATCCTGAGCTTTAACGCCTAAGCTCTTGTATTAAAGCCTTGTTTTCTGAACTGTCTTTTTCTGAAAGTAGTTTTGCTCTGAGAGGTCTCTTGATGACATCTTGCCCCCAAGATGCAATCTGGTGTCCAGCAGGAAGCCAGGCACCCAGGGGCCTGGGTCCCTGTCCTCAGTTTGCAGAGCTCAGTCCTTCGCTGCCCCTGCCAGGAACTCAGGAGTTGTGGGACGCCGAGACCCCCAGCTGCTAAAATCACTAACACGTTGGTGACCTCAGAGGCAATGAGGAACGTCTGTGACAACCACGGTCGTTTAGTATTTTAAAGCGTAACAGGGGCGTATTCACGAAGACATAGATTTCAGAGATACGTCAAATTGTGTGCTTCACTCGTGTCCTTTGATTTTCAGCAATCCCACCCCAGGAATTGTGATCAACAGGCCCAACGGCTCAGACGTGTACGAGGGAGTTCTAAAGGACTACACGGGCGAGGTGAGGCGCGTCACGGGGTCGGAGCCAGCGGGGTCTGCTGCTTCATTTCAGGGATGATTTTTCCCTCTTTCTTGTACTTCTGGGATCAGAACCTCGTTAGACCGATTTCTGGTTAATGTTTCGTGTTTCTATTAAGATTTGTGCTTGAGGTGTAGTTTCTGAGAATTTTGAAAGAAAGCAGAGGGGAAAAAAAGGACGTTAGTTGTAGTCTACTGATCCTTAGTTTCTAATCTTGTTGTACTTTAAGCCTCATAATAGATTTCCTTCCATAATACCTGATTTTCTTAGGGTATTGCCAGTGATCTGATTATAGATTATCCGTGCCCTTTGCTGAAAATCAGTTTTCTCAGCATCAGCCCTAGTACAATATGTATATATCTCTCTCTATATATCTCTCTATATCTATCTATATATCTATATCTATATATATCTAGTTTTTCATTAATTATTATAGTATATGACTTCCAGAACATTACATGCTTCCCAGTCGATTGAGGCTGTATACATTGACACGTTTTTAAAAACACCATTATGACTTCAGCCTCATGGATTTCAGAGTCTCTTTTTCGTAATGTCAGAGGGATCAAAACTAATATTCCTTGTGACAGAGAAAGTCTGAAGTTTAGCAGTTCTTTCAGTTTTATTTTTCTCTTTTAAATTCAAGAACATTTAAATCAGACACATCATACGTGTCGTATAGATGATTCCATTTTTAATTTTTTTTTTTTTTTTTTGCGGTACACGGGCCCCTCGCCGTTGTGGCCTCTCCCGTTGCGGAGCACAGGCTCCGGACGCGCAGGCTCAGCGGCCATGGCTCACGGGTCCAGCCTCTCCACGGCATGTGGGATCTTCCCGGACCGGGGCACGAACCCGTGTCCCCTGCATCGGCAGGCGGACTCTCAACCACCACACCACCAGGGAAGCCCCGATGATTCCATTTTTATAAAATTGTTTCTATATAGTTATATAGGGAAACATTTGGAATTTAGGTGGTGGGATTTTTGATGGTTTTTTTTTCCTTGTGCTTTTCTGTATTACATTTTTTTAACGATTGCATATCCATTTTACAAAATCCCCTTTAAGGACGTTGAGTGTCCTTGGGAACTGGCCTTTTAGGAGGCAAACTGGTTGCAAAGGTCGGCGCTGATGTTTCTGTCGCCTGCTTTGCTGTCTCTCTGAGGCAGTGTGCTCTTCTCTGCTCTTTGCCCCTGCCTACCGACATCTTTGGGTTTCTCCACATGAACTTTATAACGATCAAGAAGGAATGGCAGGCTTGCTGAGTTGGCATCAGCCAAAGACAAGATGATACTTGAGACGAGGTCATGCACATGCCTAGGAAACACTGGATCTTTCTTGGTTGCAAAGTGTTTGCCCTTAAACCTTAAGCCTTGGAGGTATGTGGACGGTGGCCTGGGCCCTCTGCGACAGACTCAGCAAACGCACTGATTTGGAGTGACAGCTGCATCTGATTTCAACTCCCCATTCTTTGTAGGACGTCACCCCGCAAAACTTCCTTGCTGTGTTGAGAGGTGATGCAGAGGCAGTGAAGGGCAAAGGATCTGGAAAGGTCTTGAAGAGGTAATGTCTGTTTTATGGCTGTCACACTTTTCTGAATGACGTGGTACTCCAGAACTGAGAATTCAAACAGGCCTTGCCCTTTGTTCCCGGACTATTTACCTGTGAGAGATGGCAACGTGGGGACCCTGACAGGCTGCACAGACCTGGTGGCTTCTTTTGGCAGCCCATTTCTGTAACGAATTAACCCTGTGATCCAGGGTCCCAGGTTAGTCTTAGTGAAATGTTCCCCATCACTTAAACCTGCTGTGTTTGTTGTCTGGATCCTGGTGCTGGTCGGTTCCACTACCAGGGGAACACGCCAAGACAGGCGTGAGGCTCTGTGGCCAATCAGGTTGTAGGGCCCCCGCCCCGCCTCCTGCCGACCCTGTGCTCTGATGGCGGGTCAGCCCAGTGGGAGGAGGACATTTGTAAGTTCAGAGCAAACCTCTGTATGGGAGAAAACTCATCCCATTGCTTGCCCTGTTGGCTGTGGGTTAGAGATGTCTTGTTTAGCATCTCTTTATTCAGCATTTTGACGTGATGTCAGGGGCCTTAGGAGCATGACTTCAGACAGTCTCAGGTACTTGGCAAATGGTGCTGTTTCCCTTATGCCCGAGGGGAGGCCTGGGCACAAGTAGCTTGTGTGAGTTAGAGCAGAGACAGACATCTGCGCGGGATGAACCAGATTGCCTCCGAGTGAGTTACTGCGTCTCTGCAACCTTGAAGCAGGGCCCTCTGAGTGGAAGCCTGGTGAGGGGGCGCAGGTGGGCGTCCCAGGCCGTGTGCAGGCCGAGGGGCCCAGAGGGGCAGTCGGAGCTGCAGGACCGTGCTTGGCGGTGTGTCCTGGCTCCCTTACTCATTTCGGAGAGATCTGGTGGCACAGCGTGGCCGCCCGGGATGAGGCCCTGTTGCCAGAGGCCTTGCTGTCCAGATCACCCTGGGCTGTCTGCCGAGCACCCTCCCGGCCGTGATTGAGACCCTCCAGGCTCTGGGACGCGCCTCGTGGTTCAGAACAGCACCCAGCGGGAGCAGAGGGAACAGGCTGGACGGCGGGCTCCTGGGCGCCTCCTCCCACCTGGCTGGGAGACTGTAACCTCAGACCTCTCCTGAGTTTTTTGATTGGGGTGGCATTTCAGCCCAAATGGTCCACTTGGACCCTCATGCTCGTGTGCGTGTCTCTTGGCAGTGGCCCCCGGGACCACGTGTTCGTTTACTTCACTGATCACGGAGCCACTGGAATACTGGTGTTTCCTAATGATGATGTGAGTTTTTCTTAATGTTTTAAAGACAAGCTGGGGGGAACTCTGGCGGTCCAGTGGTTAGGACTCCACACTGTCGCTGCCGAGGGCCCGGGTTCAATTCCTGGTCGGGGGACCCACAAGCCATGTGGTACGGCCAAAAAAAAAAATCAAGCTGGGAGAATGGGAAACAAAACCTCAGTGTTGGCAGGCCGCCTGTGATGTGTGTCTCTGACATCCTACAGTGTAGGTTCGTATGTGGCCGCTGAGGGTGAGGTCACATTTCGCAGCTTGCAATCTATCCAGAGGCACCTCTTCCGGCAGGTTTTCCCTGCGTGTCTCCTGACATCACAGCATGAGTCGCTGTCCCTGAACTTGGGTGCAGTCATAGAACACAGTCCCCGAATGCTCCGGACAAAGTGATAAGGAAGCACATCTACTTCCCCTTTTTATTATGTGATTAAAGCCCTCGATGATGTTCTGGGGTAATGCTGTTCACCACGATTATTTAGAAATCTCTCAGGATTTCTAAATAAGAATTTATAAAGCATCATTAAGACTTGATTAGTGGGTTATCCAGCAAATGGTTTCTCTTGATGTGTTTGGTCTGAATGTCTATATTCTTACCTTTCAGCTTCACGTCAAGGACCTGAATGAGACCATCCATTACATGCACAAACACAAGAAGTACCAAAAGGTAATGTCAGTGCTTGGGGTGGCCTTGGGGGAGGAATGTGAGGGATGCAGTGGAAGCAAGCCCATGGTTCTTCGACAGGCCTCCTAACTCTGGATTGGCTGTGTTTTTTGGAAAAGGTGTCCTTTCAATCAGTCTTGACCTCTGGTCTCCCAGGATTAACTTTTTGTGATTCTACAGCTTCAGCTGTTAGATCAGAATCACTGGCGATCTTGTTAAAGTACAGTGTGGGCCCCAGCCCCAGAATTTGGCTCAGTTGTTCTGGGGAGAGGCCTGCGGGTTTGCCTTTCTGAGTTTTCAGGTGATACTGATGCTCCTGGACTAGGGACCACACTTTGAGGACTACTGTTTCTAGGGCTGTCACCAATCTGGGGCAGCTGGGGAGGAAAATACCACCTTCTTATTTTCCCTTTGGCCCTCTCTGCCCCCCCCCCCTTTTTTTTTTTTTGCGGTACGCAGGCCTCTCACTGCTGTGGCCTCTCCCGTTGCGGAGCACAGGCTCCGGACGTGCAGGCTCAGCGGCCATGGCTCACGGGCCCAGCCGCTCCGCGGCATGTGGGATCTTCCAGGACCGGGGCACGAACCCGTGTCCCCTGCATCGGCAGGTGGACTCTCAACCACTGCGCCACCAGGGAAGCCCTCTCTGGCCCCTTTTGCACCCTGTGTGGAACCTGTGTAGCTCAGGCGTGTATGTGTTAGTAACGTGTTTTGCTCTTGGACACTGCTCCCTGTGTTGGATGGCAGATCAGTTTTCCTTAGCATCACCTATGGCTCCACATTTTTCTGCATTATTTCAGCTAATAGGTCATTTTATTCTATTAGCCATGCATAAATTTGGGTCCTTCTGGTTTGTATGACAACAGCTTCTGTAGCCTCTGCTTCTTACAGCAGAGATGTCTCCCAAAAGCAAAAGTGAAAGACTCTTAAGAAACACGTCACCCCAATAAAGATGTTAAAAAAAAAAAAATCTATTTCATCCTTCCAAAAAAAAAAAAAAAATCAAAGAAACACGTCCAGAGAGTGCGCAAAGTCAGAGTAGCATTTGCGAGAGGCCTGTGCCTGGGCGGGGTGAGTTCACCTGTCTCGTTCACCTCCCAGATGGTGTTCTACATTGAAGCCTGCGAGTCTGGGTCCATGATGAGCCACCTGCCCCCCAACATCGATGGTATGTGGTGGGAACACTGGCCTCTGAGCTGGGCTGGGTGAGCACCTTGCGACATGGTGCAATTGGACATTCTCTGAATCTGCCCGTGGGAAGAACCAAGTGTCTTACGTAAGCCAGGCCTAGGCCAGCCTAGTGCTTGGAAGTAGGGGGATACCTGTGGGCAGCTCTGAGCTGCTTCTTCTCCTGGAGGATTAGTGGTCAGGGGATGAAGGGATGGAAGCTCTGGATGTGAACTCTGTAGTGCTCTGCCGGGTTCTAGTAGGGCTACTTAAGACCAAGATCACAGTCTTTGGACCGACCTCTGTCCTTTGAGATGTGTTGCTTGCTGGCTCTCTGATCTTGGGCAGGTGACTTACCCTCTTGGACCCTCAGATTTACTCATCTGTAAAATGGGGATAAAGATAGTGTCTGTTAGGAGAGTTACGTTTTAAGCAATGACATCTGTCCAGCATAGTTCTGAGCCCATGGTAGCTAGGTAGTAAATAGTAGGTATTTCATATGTTCAGTCCATCTAAGCGTTTCTTTAATAAATGTTCACTTTCTGTGGAAATGAAATGAGGTCCATATCCTTCAAGATTCCAGAGCTACTCAAATCTGTTAGCACTGTCTAACAGTGTCTATCAGCTGGCTTCTCTTTTTCCACATTTAGTTTTAGATGAGTTACTGAAACTCAGTGAACAGGGCTGGATACAAGGAGGTCTCCCTGCCCTCCCTGAGCTGATCATAGGTGACCTGCTTTGATTGCACTAGGAAAGGAGGAGGAACTCAAGCCTCAAGCGGAATCCACAGACAGCCGAGAATAAAACACGACTGAAATGTGTCTTTAATTCCTCGTAGTTTATGCAACTACTGCTGCCAACCCCAGGGAGTCGTCCTATGCGTGTTACTACGATGAGGCGAGGTCCACGTTCCTGGGGGACTGGTATAGTGTCAACTGGATGGAAGACTCGGACGTGGTGAGCCATCTGGGGGCCGGCTGCTTAGCTGAGGCTTGGCTGTCAGCTGCGATCATCAAAGGACTCGACTGTTTTCATTTTCGCAGGAGGATCTGACCAGAGAGACCCTCCACAAGCAGTACCAGCTGGTGAAGTCCCACACCAACACCAGCCACGTCATGCAGTATGGAAACAAGGTGAGGACGGGAGCCTCACACTTCTGATGATGCCTCAAGTCTCAGGCTGACTCACCGGGGACGTTTCCCTCCCGGTGAAGAGAAACAGGATCCATCCGGGTGAGGAACGGCTGAGGCAGGGCTGGCTCTGCCTCTCATGGCCGCTCCATCCTGGAGATCCCGCCTGTGCTTTGGAATCAGACTTAGGTTCAAACTCACAAAGTTGTGAGACTTTGGGCAACCTACCTGACCTCTCTGAAACCTCTGTGTTTCCTCCTTGGTCAAAGCCCTAGCGCACAAGGTGATAAGGAGCAAAAACGAGGGGGTCCACCACGTGCACGAAGCACACAGTGAGAGGTCCTGTGAGTTTTGTGGCTTTGCCCTGTAGAACCCCACACCCTGAATCCTCCGGGGTCCAGCCTTCCTGCAGTTGCAGGATGTTATCTTGACCCTTTGGCTATAAATTCGAGACTTTTACCGCCCCTACCCCCCCCCCCCCCCAGCTATGTTCAGAAGGGACCTAGGTGGTAAAATAGGTCAGTCCATCAGGGCTGTCCAGACAGAGGTCATAGCAGGTGGCTGCTGAAGGCTTGGGCCTTGGGTGCCACCCCTGGGGCTAGCCCTCGGGATGTGTGCAGGGCTTCCAGTAGTCTGTACGACCAGACATCATCCCCCAGGTGGCCTGCCACCAGCTGAGAGCTCACCAGCTGAGTTCTGTTCCTTTGATGTGAGCACTGGCCTTCTAGAAGACCTTGTGAGCAGTCAGTCCAGCTATTTCCTTCAGCGCTTCTCTGGCAGAGTGTCGATTGGAGGGCCCGGGAGCCAGCAGGGCAGTCACAGGCCACAAGAAGTGCACTCAGGAGGCCGTGGGCTTGGCCAGGCTTTTGAGGGGGGGTAGTGGGGAGGTAGAGCAGCGAGGAGGCCAGGGAAAGGTAATTCAGAGGGGGCTGGGTCAAAGGTGGCGCTGCCCCAGCTTTGTCGGGGGATTGGAGGGAGGGAGGGTACCGGCAACAACTCTTCTGCCCTGAGCTTTCTGTTCTCTTTACAATTTCCTCAGCATTAGCCACGCCTGCTCTTGGTTGAGGAGGTATGAAGGATCTTTTCTAAGCGTTATGTTTCTATATACGTGTGCGTATATTTTATTTTTTGTTTTAGAACTGTTTTTAGATTAGCGTCGCTTGGTTTAGGAACATGACTGCTTGTAGCATTTCTTTCCCTCTGAATCGGGATCCAGTCTGCAGTGACCCCTGCAGGCAAACACAGCCAGGCAGTCGGGCCCGTTTGTTAGGCCCTGATGCCAGGTCGGCCCCGCCCCTCGGTGGCTTTAGCTCTGCCCATCTCAGTGGACCCAGACCTCAGCTCTGACCTGGACAGATGCTCTGCACCTTCCTTCTGCTGGTCACTAGGGGCAGGCGGGTGAGCGTGGAGGGGTGAGCACAACCCAGGGTCACCCCTGGCTGAAACGACTCTGGTGCGAGCGTGGCGGAACTGGGTAGCGGTTCTGCAGAGGATGCCAGGCAGCTTCGAAGTTCATCATCGGTGGATTTCAGGTGGTCAAATGCGTTGCCTCGCCCACTGCTGAAGACCAAGCGCGTGCTTTCAGGCTGCGATTGTGACCCTTCAGTGGTCCTGAAACCACGTGCGGGGAGCTGTGGACTCCAGGACCCAAGGGACGTTTGGCACATCTGCCCCTCCCACTCAAACTGACTCTCTCTCTCTCTCTCTCTCTCCCCCTCTCCCTCTCCCCATCCCTCCCCAGTCCATCTCTGCCATGAAGTTGATGCAGTTTCAGGGTCTGAAACACAAAGCTAGTTCTCCCATCTCCCTGCCCCCAGTCAAACACCTTGACCTCACTCCAAGCCCCGAGGTGCCCCTCACCATCATGAAAAGGAAACTGATGGGCACCAATGATCTGCACGAGGCCAGGCGTCTTGTCAAGAAGATCGACGGGCAGCTGGAGGTAAGTGGTGGCGAAGCTGCGGCTCCCAGCCTTGCCGGGCAGCGTGTGCGAGTCCTGTCTCTGCCTCCTGACCATAAATCCGTGTTGGTGGGAGCCGAGTGACAGAGCTCTGGGGTCACCCTCCTGCCACACTGCGGGTACATGGGAAAGGAGACCAGGCCTTGTACTCGCTGTAAAATGGACATGAGTGAGCAGGGCAGTGGCCAGCTTCATTCTTCATCAGTAAACTGGCCTTGACCTCTTTGGAAGCAGGAAGCAAAGAGAGGGAGCCTGTTTCCTGCCAAGAAGCCACGGCATATGGGCATATGGGCATATGGGTGTTTCCTCTTTTACACCTAGTTGCTTACAAGACATTTTTATTTTGCTGCTTGGTGAGTTAGTAGCTAAGCATATTTAAAAACAAAAATCCAGTCCACAAAAAATTTCTGCTGCCTTAGGAAATCACAGTCACGGCCCCAAATTCTTCCTAAAATGCTTGAGCAATCTTTTACGATGACTGGCTTTGTTTTCAGCAGCTCATCAGTTTGTTTGCAACTGGCCGAATTTCTTTTCAAATTCTAGCTGTGTGGCTAGAACCACCAGGCGTGTACTCACGAGATGCTGGGCGAAGAGACTGTCCGTTCAACAAGGCCAGCTGTGTAGACTCTATCCCCTCATCAGCACAGCACAGGGATTGATGTGCTGGGATACAGCCTGAATTTTCTAGGAAAGAAAAAAAAAAAATCTGTGTGATCTGTCTCAAAGTCATATATCTCATAATCCTGACAGCTGGCAATCCTACACGTGGTACAGTAACCAGGATGGGGGGTTTTGTGGTAGTTGTTGGTACCACAGTGTAATACAACAGTTCTCATATTTCTTTGCTCTCGGACCTCTTTACGCTCTTAAAATTATTGATCCCAAAGAGCTTTTGTTGGTGTGGGTTATATCAATATTTACTGCGTTAGAAATGAACACTGAGATTTTTAAAATAGTAACTCACTTAGAAATAGTAATAAACCCATTTTGTGTTAATATATTTTTTATGAAAAAGAATTACTTTCTAAAATAAAAACAATTTGGGTGAGAAGAGTGGCATCACTACACTTTTGCAGATCTGTTTTCTGCCTGGCGTTGTGGAAGACAGCTGGGGCATCGTACCTGCGTCTGTATTCACTGTCGGGCTCTTTTGTTCTGGTTGAAATGTATAAAGAAAATGTAACCTTACACAGATACATAGTTGGGAAAGGGAGGACATTATGGAGCCCCCAAGAAGCCTGGGGGACCCCCGTGGTCCTGGACCACATGTTGAGACCCGCTGGTCTGGCGCACAGTGGGCAGGGAGCATTCGGGCATGAATGGAACAAACCCTGGCTGGGGAGCGGGAGGGTCAGGGGACTCGATTGAAAGTTTTGGTTGACATGGAAGCAGCTTTCTCCTTAATGATGCTGGTTTTCATTATCTGGGAAGAAAATGATGTCCACCCTTTGCATCCTTCTGTCTAAGCCTCTGATGGTCTCCACAATGGACAAAGGTGCCTGTGAACACGTAGCACCGCTTACGGGACAACGGTCTGCTTTGGGGCACACTTTCTACATGCCCTCCCGCACCCCCCACTTCCTTAGCCTGGGCCATACCTGCTCTTCAGGTATTCAGATTTAAATGCTTCCATCATGAGCGAAGATCCCTAAAAGGCAAGGTATTTCTGAAGGGCTCTAGCTGTAACAGAAGCCTTACGTGTGCGCCTTTGGCCGCAGAAAGCATCTGTTGGCATCTCTTTCAACATGCTGGGGTGGAGGCTCTATGAAAGAAGCATCTAACTGGTCCAGGGTTCCAGGAGAGACTACGTTAAGTAAGATACATTTGGAAAAGATGTGTTTCTTCACAGGCCAGAAATGTCATTGAGAAGTCAGTGCGGAAGATGGTCGCCTTGATCTCAGGGTCCGATGCCGAGGTAGATAGGCTCCTGTCCCAGAGAGCCCCACTCACGGCGCACGACTGCTACCAGGCAGCCGTGTCGCACTTCCGCACGCACTGCTTCAACTGGCACAACCCCACGGTAAGTCCGGACCCTGGGGCTGCCGGCCTCTGCATCCTGCCTTCCGTGGGCCAACTAGCTTGGCCTTCCTCTGCATCTTAAACCCCAAACCTGAGTTAGTACTGTCCACCGGGAGTCACATCAGGTGCATTGCCTTGTAGAAGGTTCCATCTTGTAGAAGAAGCAACAGGCTCGTTCAGGGGCCTTTGGTGGGGATGCGAGAGGAGAAAAGTCATCCAAAATCACTGACCCTAAATCTTGGCCCCAGACACTCTGAACTGTCCCAGTGGCTGGGAGAGCTTACCAGTCATAGACCATTCAACTGCCATTTCCATTGGCCTTTGAAGGGGACTTCCTTCCCTTCACACTGTACTGTCCCTGCCAAACCCCACCCCTCCGCCCTGCCCCTCACACCAGCCACGCAGGTTTCTCCCTTCTGGGTCTGTTCCGACCTCTTCCCCAGATTTGTTGTTGAAGCAGGCCCTGGCCCACGGAGGAGAAGAAAGGACCTAGTTTCTGCAGATTGTCGAATGTCAGGGTTGGAAGGTACCTAAAAAGCCTCCTTTCTGGCCAGTACTTAAATGATGCTTGGCTCCTTATAGGGAAGGGGTTTAGCAAACTGTGGCCCGCAGGCCCATTCCTGCCCACAGCCTGTTGGGTTTTTCCCCCCCACAGTCTGTTTTTATAAATAAAGTTTTATCAAAACACAGCCACCCTCAGTCACATAGCTTTCACCCTTTAGCAGAGTTGAGTAGTTCACGCAGCCTACAAAGCCTCAAATATTTATTGTCTCGCCCTTGACAGAAAAGTTTGCCAAGTCCTGCTTTAGACCCATGCTCTTTGATAACAGTAGTCACTAGCCTCACGTGGCTCCTTAAACTTGAATTTAAATTGGTTAGGGATTGACATATACACACTACAATATAGAGAATAGGTAACCAAAAGAACCTACTAAATAGCACAGGGAACGCTACTCAATACTCTGTAATGACCTATATGGGAGAAGAATCTGAAAAAGAGTGGATCTATGTGTATGTGTAACTGACTCACTTTGCTGTACGGCAGAAACTAGCACAACGTTATAAAGCAACTCTACTCCAGTAGAAAAAAACTAATTTAAAATAAAGAAATAAATGGGTTAAAATGAAACCAAACGTAAAAGTCAGTTCCTTAGCTGCAGTAGCTACATTTCCCGTGTTCAGGAGCCACGTGTGGTGAGGCATCTCAATTGAGAACGTTATAGAACATTTTCATTGTTGCAGAAAGTCCTCTCTGGGCTGTGACGTGCAGACCATGGTCATCCTCAGGTACTTCTGAGGATGGAGTGCTGGGCACTTGGGAGATAGCTCTCCATTATTAAGAGGCTCTTAATTTTTCATTTATTTAACAAAGCATTCTCTTTGTTTAATGACTTTTTAAAATTCCCATTTATTTAACAAATACTTAATCCTCTGGTGTTACATTTTTTGCCTGCTGGAATCACAGAAAGTGAATCTCTCCTTTCTTCCTCTTGTGAGTTCTCAGGTTCCCTTGAAGTGTTTTTCAAGGTAAACACCCCCAGTTATTTCCATCTTAGTTGCTATCTGTTTGGCAATCACTTACCATCTGTCTCCCTCACCACTGTGTCCCAGACTAAAAGCCAGGCTGCCAGGTGGAGGTCCGGGCTAACAGAGGGGAGCAGGGCCAGGGGGTTCTCGTCCAGGAGTCCTTACCTGGGCTTGAGGGCGCTGCCAATCCCCTGCACATGTGCATTTTTTTTTACATCTTTATTGGAGTATAATTGGTTTACAATGGTGTGTTAGTTTCTGCTTTATAACAAAGTGAATCAGTTATACATATGTTCCCATATCTCTTCCCTCTTGCGTCTCCCTCCCTCCCACCCTCCCTATCCCACCCCTCCAGGTGGTCACAAAGCACCGAGCTGATCTCCCTGTGCTATGCGGCTGCTTCCCACTAGCTAGTTATCTTACGTTTGGTAGTGTATATATGTCCATGCCACTCTCTCACTTTGTCACAGCTTACCCTTCCCCCTCCCTACATCCTCAAGTCCACTCTCTAGTAGGTCTGTGTCTTTATTCCTGTCTTACTCCTAGGTTCTTCATGACATTTTTTCCCTTAAATTCCAGATATATGTGTTAGCATACGGTATTTGTCTTTCTCTCTCTGACTGACTTCACTCCGTATGACAGACTCTAGGTCCATCCACCTCATTACAAATAGCTCAATTTCGTTCCTTTTTATGGCTGAGTAATATTCCATTGTATATATGTGCCACATCTTCTTTATCCATTCATCCGATGATGGGCACTTAGGTGGTTTCCATCTCCTGGCTATTGTAAATAGAGCTGCAATGAACATTGTGGTACATGACTCTTGCATTTTTCTTACGAGATGGTCCATAAGTCTCACCAGATAATCTAAAGGTGGGAGGGGACCCCTGACTCAGTAAAGGTGAAGAACCGTTGGTGTAAATCTTTTTCTTTTTTATGGCTGCACCAGGCGGCTTGTGGGATCTCAGCTCCCCAACCAGGGATCGAATCTGGGCCCTCAGCAGTGAAAGTGTGCGGTCCTAACCACTGGACTGCCAGGGAATTCTCAGGAAACACTGGTCTAGATGCTCTACCTGTTCCCATGTTAGGAGCTGATCGTGTTATAAAATGATGATGTTTGATCGTGCTTTTTGGTTTGTTTTCCTCCAGTACGAGTATGCTTTGAGACATTTGTACGTGTTGGTCAACCTTTGTGAAAACCCTTATCCGATTGACAGGTAACCCTGCACCTGGCATTTAAAGGGTCAGTGTCCTTCTGAAAGCAGAAGGGCACATGTAGCACTGCTGTCCTCTTCTGTACCTGGGCACTTTGCTTCTGCCAGCTTCTGCTGGCTTCTACCTCTCACTGTGGACGAATTCAAAATAGATGCATCCCCAGGGTTGCTGGGTTGGGTGGGTCTGTCATACATGTTCCGTGGTGGGTTCTGTTCGTCTTCATTTCTTCAGAGTTGACCAACTTCGGGTTCAACAACTTCTTCTTCCCGTTTCTTACAGAATAAAATTGTCCATGAACAAGGTATGCCTTGGTTACTACTGAAATGCTGTCGACGCTTTTTTGAACGTGAACACGTCCCTTAGAATGTGTGCTGATCAGAGACAGAAGAGCTGGGGCCAGAGGGAGGCTCCCCCCGCGGCTGCAGGCCCTCCCGGGGATGTGATCAGGCCACGCGGGCCGCACTCCAGGCCTCCCCCAGGATGGCTTGCTCACCTTTACCTACTTCCCCAGCTCCTACAGGTCCTGTGTGATCCTCTGAAAACCCCACAGATTTGGGAGGCTAAATCTCTGCACTGAGAAAGGTGCATTTGCTTTTTAAGAGGGTTTTTTTTGCCCATGGCTTTTACGGAGCGACACGTTCACTGGGGCTTCTGCAGCCAGTGAAACGGTCTTCGAGGAATTTGAAGTCAGAACCTCTTAAGTCTTTATGGTGATTTTATGGAAGAACGACATAAACCCCAAATGGAAAACTATTTTTAGAAAACAGTATAATTTTTGATTGCTTTTGTATTTTATTTGTCAATGATGGACAAGTCTGAAAAATAAAGATTTATAACTGAATCCGTGTATTAATTTCAGGTCCCCGACTTTGTAGTCTGTGCTCCTGGCCCCTCCTGGTGGGGTCCGCTCCCCATCTGTGTCTTCCAGCCTCCCCTCTCCCACACCGCCACCTGCCTCTTTGTTCTCCCTGCTCCCCCGACGGCCTGGACTCTTCAGCCTCCTGTGCCTTGTGCCCTGGGGTGCCTTTCCCTCCATCTGACCCATCCTCAAGGTGTAGCTGAAAGTGCCCTGTCTTCCTCAGCTTCCTTCTCTCCCACACACAAAAGTCCCCTCCCCTCTGTCCGCCGGCATTTGCGTTTTCCTTGGGGATTTTCCAGCACTTGTAGGCGTGCCCTTACACCACACCTGGGGGCTGGGAGGTTATCTAAGCTCCTCCGAGGGCACAGGCTGCCTGCCTTGTCTTTGTTTCCCTTGGCCCCGTGTCCCACACGGGGTGGTACTCACCGTGGGTTTGTGAAAGACATTCAAAAGTAGCACTGACTCCATGTAGTGGAATATTATGTGGCCACGTAAAGGATGAAGCACTGCTACAGCTCCAGCATGTAGCCAAGGGAAAGAAGCCAGTCACACGAGACCCTGTATTATACGATTCGACTTGTATCTAATGTCCAGAATAAGCAAATCTATAGAAACAGAAAGTGGATGAGTGATGCCGGGAACCAGTGAGAGAGGGAAATGGGGAAATAGTGACTGCTAATGGGCATGAGGATTCTTTTGGGGCTGATGAAAATGTTCGGAGACCCATCACGATGATGGTTGTAAAGCTCTGAATGTACTAAATAAAACCCAGTGACTTGTACACATCAAATGGAATTATGTGGTTTGCTAATTATGTTTCAGTAACGTTCTTTTTAAAAATAAGCCATATACCTAGGTGACTGTTAAAATAGAGAGCAAAGGAACACTAAAAACCACGACACTTGTGACCACCTGTCTTTATGTAGTGAAACCTGTCTTATTTAGCAGTGGTTGACGCCTTTAAAGTTTGGAGGTATGGACTGGAAGTTGAGATACTGGCAAAGAGGGTTATTTATATCTGTGACAGATTCAAGGGTCATACTTTTGTTTCTAATGGGCCCATTTATTTTATTTTTTTAGCGGTATGCGGGCCTCTCACTGTCGTGGCCTTTCCCGTTGCGGAGCACAGGCTCCGGACGCGCAGGCTCAGCGGCCATGGCTCACGGGCCCAGCCGCTCCGCGGCATGTGGGATCTCCCGGACCGGGGCACGAACCCGTGTCCCCTGCATCGGCAGGCGGACTCTCAACCACTGCGCCACCAGTGAAGCCCTAATGGGCCCATTTTTAATCAGTTTATGCTTTCTCCATGAGGTTGTCCTAATACATCCAATCACGTGACCAGGATAAAGCACTCATTGTCCTACAGATTTGGGGGAGCTTTAGGGATTTAAGTAACAAGTACAAGAAGTGTAAGGTGTGTGAACATGTATCACTACAGCTCAAGAATGGGCAGCCCTGGGGGCCGGCTGATGTTCAACGAAATGCAAATACTGACAAGTAGAATATTTAAAAGGAGTCTCTTAAAAGGCCTCAATGTTCAGGTGGTAAAAGTTCTGTTCTATTTTCTAGAACTGTTAACTACTTTGTGACCCTGCTTCTCTCTTATTATTTGTCCTCTCGGTAAAAGAAAAATATGCTTAACTATTTAACAAGTGCAGTAACTTGAATGTTCATGGTTCTAAAGGTTAAAAGCAGCTTGTTCATTTCTCAAATAAATGACAGTTTCATAAGTAAGTCACACTGCCTCTTCTTTCTCCTCATGTGGTTCATAGGCCCCCAGCAGACATGGCTCTCCATCCCTCGTATTAAGCCATTTTCTATTAGATTTCTGATAAGGGTGACCTTTCTATGTGTATCACAACTAGGACCAGCATTTTTTCCCTAGTTATATCCAAAATGTACAGACATGTTCTGTCATAAGAGGTACATAGTACAGAAACTTTTGGAGTAAAACGTGGCCAACGCTTCTCTTCCCCAGAAATCCCAAATGTCAGTTTGTATTCATCATTAGAATGCCCTTTCTACATATTTACAAACCTATATACAAATAATACTTTTTTGCCTTTTTATTATAAAATAAAAACAGATATAGAAAACCATACAAAACAAGTGTAATGCTTAGTGAATTGTAAGATGAACATCCTTGTGACTACCACCCAAGAAATAGAACTTTACCAGATGTATTAGTCAAGATTCTCCTGAAATAGAACCAGCTGGATGTGTATACATACCTAGAGAGAATTTATCTGAAGGAATCAACTCACATGATTGTGGAGACCTGGTAAGTCCAAAATTGCAAGCTGGAGACCCAGGGGAGGAGTTGCAGTCCAGGCCAAAGGCCACCTGCTAGCAGAATCCCTTCATGCTCAGGGAAGGTCAGTCCTTGCTCTCCTAAGGCCTTCAGCTGATTGGATGGGGCCCACCCACATTGTGGAGGGTCATCTGCTTTGCTCAGAGTCTACTCATTTAATATGTTAACATCATTCAGAAAGTCCACAACATTCAGAATAATATTTGACTAAATAAGCACCGTGGCCTAGTCAAACGGACACATAGAATCAACGATCACACCAGCCACCCTGGAAGCCCGTGCCTGTGCTCCATCCCAGTCACAGAACACCCCAGCCACCCCCCCACAAAGAGTAACCACTCTCCCTGTGTTCTTTGTGGTTTTATCACAAGTGTGTATCCCTAGACACTCGTCTTAGCCTTCATTCTGCAGGTTTCCTCATCCTTTTTCTTCCTTCCGATTTCCGTTGAAGAGTCCAGGCCGTGCATCGGTAGAGTTTCTCAGTCTGGACTTTGCTGATTGCATATTCAAGCTGCTCTTCAGCATGTTTTTCTGACGCCCAGCTCTCTTACGGATCGGCAGCAGGATCCGGAGGACTTACACGTGTCTAATGGGTTTCAATCCATTGTGCTTCTGTACTGAAGCTCAAATTGTTCATTTTCGGCTGATGGAATCTTAAAGGTGGGCTCCCAAGCCCTTTTGACATGACCCTAGGAAATCTCCATAGCTTCCTTCGTATCTGGTGTATCAAGATGATTCATTCTACATGTCCTGTCCCAAAGCTGAGATCAGCTGTTTCTCCAGGAAAAGCTCGTTTCTTTTCATGAGACATAGTCTTTCAAGGCAACAGTCGGACTGCTAGGAGTGCTCACTGCTCCTGCCTCCAGGCTGGCCCCCTCCAGTTCTGCTGTACGTAGGTGGAGAATTTCCAGACTCCCTGTGCTTCCAGACAGGGCTCTTCAAGGGCCTGGCCAGCTGCCCCTCATCCGCACCTTCCTCTACTCTTTGCTTCAGGCTTTATGTACAAGCGATCTGGAAATGACTGGTGACCCTGCATACAGCACACTCCTATTTCATTTTTCTGTGATTTTTCACTTTCTCTCACCTTCCTTGTCAGAAACTGTCAAGAGCCAGAGATTTTACCCCACTTGCACGTTAACAAGGTCACCTGCCACAGTTTCACAGGTGCTGGCAGGAGACTCCTGGGACCATGACAAGGGACTTCATTACCCCTGGCAACCAGGCGCACGTGCTTCATATTGGCTTCGACCCCTCTTGCCTGCCGAGTGCCCTGAGGGGGATGCGGAGGTGGGACCTGGTAGAAGCTATGCACACAGTGGGTCTGGATCAGGCTGAGGAAGAAGGGCTGTGAGCAGACCTGTCCCACTTTTACCCTGCGGGGAGACACTCTCTTCCAAAGTGAGAGACATTATTTTATCATCTTGGTCAAGAAAAAAAAAAATCTGCCCTCTTCCCAGAAGGGAGAAATTCTCTTTATCCTCCAAGGGTAGTCAAATACTCTTAAGAAGATGGTCTTGGGCTTCCCTGGTGGCGCAGTGGTTAAGAATCCGCCTGCCAATGCAGGGGACACGGGTTCGAGCCCTGGTCCGAGAAGACCCCATATGCCGCAGAGCAACTAAGCCCGTGTACCACAACTACTGAGCCTGTGTGCCACAACTACAGAGCCCGTGCGCCTAGAGCCCTTGCTCCACAACAAGAGAAGCCACTGCGATGAAAAGTCCGCGCACCACAACGAAGAATAGCCCCCGCTCACCGCAACTAGAGAAAAAGCCCACGTGCAGCAACAGAGACCCAATGCAGCCAAAAATAAATAAATAAATAAATTTTAAAAATTAAAAAAACAAAAAGAAAGAAAGAAGATAGTCTGGAATAAAAGCTGTCACGAGTCTTCACCAGACATGCAAGAGATCCATGGAGAATTCCAGCCATCTTCAGGGGTTCTTCAATTCCCTTCTGCTTTTGGCCAACCCTTTGTTCTTCAAGACTGAGCTCAGGCAGCCCTGTCTGTAGGGAAGCCCTCTGCTCCCTCCAGGCGGGTTACATGCCCTCCCCTCCCTCAGGACCCCATCACATCCCATGCTGACTGTTGTCACCACACTGCTCACATTAAACAGAAAATGTGTGCGTGGCTCGGTAGCCCCCAGGCTTGAGTTCACCTGGACTCCCCATAGACCATTTAATGCCATCATATGGAAAAGGTGTCCCTTTCTCTGGGTGGACACAGTGCTGTGCCAGGGTGACAAGTGGAGCCCAGACTGGATTTCAACCCCACTTGTCCCCTCAGCCATGTAGCCTTGGCCGTGAACAACTTCCCTGCCCTCACGTGCTAGCTCTGAATTTACTTCCCTTTTCTGAAAGATCTAAGGCTTCGCTTGCCCCAACCCGGGAGCTTGTCTGATCCCTGCGACAAGCCTGGGAGATCAGGGCATAAGCATTCTTAAGAAGGGGGACACTGAGGCACAAAGACGTTGAGCATCTTGCCGAGGGCTCGCAGCTGGCCTGGAGCCCAGGTCTCCTGACTACGAGTGGAGGTTCTTCCCACCTGCCAGCTGAGCAGTTTCTCCGACTCTGAAGCCAGATTTCAGAGTTCCCTTTTGGTCGAGGGCTGCGTCAGCAGCAAAGAGGTTTCCTGGAGGGCATTCCTGGGAAACCGCTGTCTTCCAGCAAACAGCTGACAGCTAGGGAAGAGGAAGAGCCGCAGCCACTGTGAATCAGCGCTTTTCTCCCGAAGCCCTGCCCCACATGACCTTCCTGCCCCAGCTGCTCCCCTGCTTCCCCGCCCCAGATGACCCTGCAGAGCAGGAGGTGGCCAGTTCCTGGATTCCGGCCGGCTGAGAGCGCACACAGCGACCGCATCGGCGACCGCATGTGCAGACGGGTGCCATGCCTTCCAGAATCAGCCTCAGCCGCCAAGTGGGGATGACAGGCTGGTCTGTGGCTGGGGGAGGGAGGCGTCTCCACTGCACCCAGAGGACCCTCCCCTCCTCCCTCTGTCCCTCCTCCCACTCAGGGCCTCTGCTCTTCTCTGCCCACCTCCCTTGCAGACCCGTCCCTTGTCCCCCAGCAGAAACTTGCTCATACTAGGGAGACCCGGATTCAACACATTAAGGTGTTGTGAGGCCATCGTGGGCCAAGTGTCTGCAGGGGCAGTTTGCACTTCTCACGATGGGCAGGGCTTTGCACCCAGCTGTCGCTGGTAGGCCCTGGGGACGGAAGAGCCGCAGGGCCTGGACATGCCCTGGTCTCTGCAGAAGCCCTCGTAGCTTCTCCCAGCACCGCTGGCTCCATTCTCAGCCTCAGGGACTGGAGGGGGCCAGTAAAAGTGGAGGGAAGGAGGGAGCCAGCCGGCCAAGGGGAGAGGGGACAAACGCTGGGAGGACACACAGCCGAGCCCCTGTCCTACGTCCCAGCCTGTGGCCCCGTCACCCTTGGACACAATGACCCCCTGTTCAGGGCCTGTGGAGAAACCAGGCCGCTTCACTTGCATCTTGGGCCTCTGGATCAGGTCAGCCCTGCGATGCTCACCATGGCCTCAGGCAAGTTCAGCCAGAGCGGGCCTGGCGGGCGAGGCTCATCTGACTTTGGTTTTCTACCAACAGGTCACTTGGGATGCTGCACCGGGTAGAAAAGAGAGCCCTGAATTTGGGGGTGGGTTAGCCCCGAGTTCAAACCTCACTTTGGCCTCTAACCAGCTGTGTGACCTTGGGCAAGTCACCCCTTGTTATGGGCCCAGTTGTGAGCCCTCCAAGTTCATGTGTTGAAGCCCTAACCTCTAGCATCTCAGAATGTGACTGTGTTTGGAGACGGGGCCTTAAAGGGTTAATTAAGGTAGCATGAGGTCATATGGCTGCGCCCTAATCCAATAGGACCTGTGTTCTCAGAAGAGAAGGAGATCAGGGCTGCTCAGGCCCAGAGAAAAGGCTGTGTGAGGACAGAGTGGGAAGGCAGCCGTCTGCAAGCCAAGGAGAAACCAGCCCTGATCTGCGACTTCCAGCCTCCGGAACTGTGAGAAAATAAACGTCTGTTGTCGAAGCTGCCCCATCAGTGGTATTTTGCTAAGGCCGCCCAAGTAGACTAACTCATTCTCCCCCTTCCTTTGAGCCTCTGCGTCCTCATCCATAAATACCTCCCACAAGGGGCTGGTGTGTGGATTAAATAAAATCACAGAGCAGCCACTAACCAGTGCCAGGCACCCCTGTGAGGGCTCAGTACATGCGAGGGTGTTTCTGCGCCCTGAATCAGGCCCCCGCACCTCCCCGGGGGCAGAAGGCATCCAGAAGACAGGGGTCCAGATACCCCCACCCCTCCTGCTCTCCGGCCTCTCCTGATGGGAGAGGCCCCAGGACGGTGGGCCCGGCACATATGCTTGTGCACGTACATGCACGCACACACACACACACACACACACACACACACGCGTTCTTACAGTGGTCCCCGGTCCAGCTCACTGGCTGGACAGAAGACTCCCAGGGCTGGGCTGGTGTCCGATCCACCCTCTGAACTCCAACCCCACCCCAAGTTTGGGCCCCACTTGGCCAAGAGGGTGCTTGGGTAAATGGACCCGCCTCTGACGTTCCCCACCAGCCTCAGGCCTAGTGGGAGGTGGTGGGCACTTTGCCGTACAGCTGGGGGCACGAGGCTGTATGGCCAGCTCAGCTCAGGGCTGCAGGGAGCATTGGAAGCTCAGGAAGGCAACAGTGTCTGCACTGGGTGGTGGGTAGGGGGCTGGGGAAGGAAAGGGCAACCTGGGATCAGAGCCGGCTACCCTCAGCTTCTGATCTGAGGGTAGCCTCAGATCAGAAGCTGTTTGCGTTTTGTCATGTCTGTTATACCGAGCCCCGGCCTGGAAAGTCCTCCAGGGCTGGCCGACTGCATCCTGGAGCAATCCCTGCATCTCACACAGGGCTGGCCTGGAGCCAGAGTTCGACAGATGTTTGCTGACTGGTGAACGAGCTGGTTGCTGCCCAGGGGTATAATCCGGGCGAGTCCAGCCCACCTGCCCTGGGCGCACCGCTCACTGCTGTTCACACTGGGGCTCCATGTGAGCTTGGTCTGTTCTGTTCTCTGCTGTTTCCCAGGGCCTAGGAGAGTGCTGACATTTAACAGGCACTCAGCAAACACACATTTTAATCAGTGCTGAGGACACAGACATGAAGGGTCCAAATTTGGTGGAGAAGGCAGAAATATCAACAGACAAATGCAATTTGATGAGCTATCTCTTGTGAGAGAGATGATCCGAGGGGGCTGGGGGCCATAGACAGGGACTATCTGGCCAGCCTAGGAAGTCAGAGAAGGCTGACTTCCTCCAGGGGGAGGAGACGGGCTTTGAAGGATAAAGAGAGTTTGACCATGCAAAGACTATATGGAACGGTATTCCTGGGCTAGGCGGCAGAGGCAGGAATGATGGGAACCGTGGGTGGGAGGAGACAGGAGATGACCAGGCTGAGGGGCAGACAGGGGCCAGGGCCCGGAGGGCTGAGAGTACGCCGCAGATTCTGTCAAAACATAGGGCCCTCGGTGGAAAGGAGGTGGTCTTCTGTACTCCACCTGGGAAGGGGATTAGGCTGTTAACGGGGGGGGGGGAGCCTGGCTGGCTGAGCAGAGCTCTAGCCCGGGAAAAGGAGACGCCTTTTCAAAAGGGCTTTTATTAAACACTCCCCACAGGGTGCCTCTTGCCACAGGTGCCACAGCCCTGGGGTGCGCCCCAAGGCAACGGCCCTGTCAATGTCCCCCGTGGCCGAGGCTGCGCTCACCCACGTAGCCACGGAGCTGGCTTCACTTGGAGGTCCCAGTGCACGTCTGGCTGCTCCTGGAGGGGCTTGGGAGCTGCGGCGGGGCTGTGGGTGCTGAGAGCCAAGTGCAGGCTCTTATGCAGGGATCGGGGGAGGGCTGTCTCCTCACACACCCTGAGATGCTCCTGAGGTGCTGGGAGGGTCCAGAGCATCCCAGCTCCATCCTGTGGGAAGAGGGGTGTGGGAGCAGCTGGGGCCGGGCCACTCCTCCTGAGGACAGTCCTGGGGAAACGGGAAGCCCTCTCCTGGAAAGACTGAGGATCGGGCGGGCATGGGGGGCAGGGGCAGAGGGACTGGCCTGAGGGGCTGTGTGTGAACGGGGGCCGGGCTTGGACTCTGCTTCAGGGGGCTGGAGAGCCCCTTCTCCCTCTGAGCCGTTTCCCTTTCTGCCTAATGAATAACGTGGCCTCTAGGGGGCTATGACTCTCCTTCAGGAAGCAAGCTGGGGGCCACCGATCACATTGCTTAAGTGGCACGCTGGTCTACGCGCGCTCAGTGGGTTGTGAGCACGTGTGATGTGTGGGCATTCCTGTTGGGAGAGTGTGTGCGTGCGTGTGTGGGTGTGGCTGAGTGTGAGTGTGTGGGGAGAGGGCGCGGGCCGGGTCTTCAGACGGCTTCTCCACCTGGGTGAACACTGCCTTTGGAGGCGCTGCAGCCCCGGCCTCACAGGAAGTTGGGCTCCCGCACCACGAGGCAGGGCGGGCCCCCGCTGCCCCCGCCGCCGTCCAGGGGCCGGTACACGAAGTGGAAGTCGCGCTTGGGCTCGCTCCGCAGCAGGTAGCCCTTGATGCGGTGCGGCAGCGCCTCGTCGGCCAGCTGGAAGCAGCGCCCGTCCACCAGCACGAAGAGCCGGTGGTCCTGGGGCTGCACCACCTCGAACTTCTCTGCGCACTGAGCGCACAGCACCTCGGCCAACGTGTCCGCCCGCGACGCCAGCGTCCGTGATTGCTGCTCGGGCTCCAGGTACGACACGCAGATGAAGTCCTACGGGGCGAGATGCAGGGGGCGTGGGTCACCGGCGTCGGGTCTCACCCCCCGTCCCGATGCTGGGAGCTTGGACAGGAGTGAGGAGCTGCGTGGTCTTGAACAACTCCTTTGTCCTCTCTGTACCCCAGGGGTCCTCTCTGTAGAGAGCGGATGGATGGCAGGAGGGGTCGTGAGGCTGGCAGTCGGGGCACCTGCAGCTGACCCTGCTGTGTGATCTCAGGCAAGGGCCTTCCCTCTCTGAGCCTCAGCTCTCGATGGGGCCAACCATTCCAGGTCAGTCGGTTGGCTTGCAGTCTCGGCAATGAGTGAGAGCGCCCGCCCCCTGGTGGCCAGTCCACGGGCTCGCCATCATTTATTCATCTGTCACTCACTTTCTCATCTCTTCCTCCCTGAGCCCCTCTTCCTCCCAGGCGCTAGGCTGGGCACGCAGGGCAGCATAAATAAAACCAGAGGTTCAGACCCACCCCCAGCATCCATGGCTCAGCTGGGGCAGCTAAGGCAGGTAGAACAGTTCAGGCCTTAGGGCTGGAAGAGCCTGGGGGTGAGAAGCGTGGTGTTCTGAGGGGGAGCAGGCAGGCAGGGAAGGGCGGGGGAGAAGACTTAGGGGAAAGGGATTGGGGAGCTGGGCCTGAAGGATGGGGGCTTTAGGACAGGTGGAGGAGTTGCACCTCATAAGCTACGTGGGCAAGGGTGAAGCGATGCCTGCGAGGCTGGGGATGGGAGCATTCGCACAGAACATCGCACTCACACCTTCCTCCACCACAGATGGTGGAAGGAGTCCCTGCCTGGCTTTGAATCTGCTCCCACTGTGTGACCTACACCTCTCTGAGTCTCCATTTCCTCAACTGTCAACTGGGGATAAAACCAGTCCTTACTACGTGGCTGTGAGGAAGCACATAAAACTAGCTCAGAGCCTGGAAGAGTCCCCCTTCCCCCGAGGACCCAGGGGACGGGTAGGAAGTGGTGTGTGCAGGGCTGCCCCCTCGTGGAAGGATGGTGGCAGCACAGCCGTCTCCTGATGAGGGGGAGGCGGACCATGAGGGCGATGACCGCTTCAGAATGGTGGTAATTATGGCTGCAGAGTAGTGAATGCATGTGAAGGGCAGGCTCTGTGTCAAGAGTCTTTCTTCCGGGAGAGGAAAGCCCACCCACTTCCTTGGGTCTCAGTGGCTGCCTGTGCTCTCCTTGTCTCCCCGTTAGGCCTCCCAAGGGCCCTTTACACCTGATGACGGTCAAGCTCCGGGCTTTCACTCCCAGGGGAGGGATTTAGGGCATGGGGTGCAGAGGAGGCACCGGGGGAGGAGGAAGAGGGTGGTGACCTCCCCATACCCCAGAAAGAGTGCTGAGAAGACTACTCATCCCAAGCCTCTTCCTGAGCTTCGCCTCCCTAAGCGGGAGGCACTGATGCTCTGCCTGGCTCAGCACTGGGAATCCACAGGGTGGAAGCAAGAAGTAAGGAATGCCTGGGTCAGGCTTGGACCAAGAGTGTCCATATTCCAAGAGCTGGCGGAGGAACAGCTGTCCCAGGAGGCGGTGGGGAGTGGTGGTGTGCTGGAGCTGGTACTTGCCAACTCATGCTGGCTCATACCCGCTTCCCAACTCCAAGTTCAGTGATGCCAAGTTAGTAGCTTGAAATCAGCCATGGTGGGAGCATTTATACCATGGAAATCGACAGAAGCTGAAATCAGAGGGGTTTTTTTTCCCTCCCCAGAGAACCAGTTACTAAACATTATCAAGACACCATTGATTAGAGGAGAGGGGACATCAGCTTGGCCGCCTAGAACAGGTACTGGGGAGGCAGATCTCAAAGAGTCCAGAGTCTCCCTGAGCTGATAGGAAAACTGAGTCCCAGAGATGGCAGACACTGCTCGGGGTCACACAGCAAGCTAGTACAGAGCTGGGTCCATACCTTGAGCCTCTTGCCTCCCAGGCCTGGGCTCTGCTGGTTACAGAAAGGCCATCTGGAAAGCCGGGCGTGGGGTTCAGGTCCAGCGAGCTCTGGGTGCCAGGTAAGTGAGTCTGTAGAGCTGTTTACAGCTCTGGGTTGCAGCCTGGCTCACTGTCCTAACTCTGGCCATTCTGCATGCACCCCAGTCTCACTCTGTCCCAGGCCCTGGGCTTGGGACCCCTAAGACACGTGAGCAATGGGCCCTGCTCTCTCAGGGTGATAGCTTCATACACAGATGGTTACAATACAGTGTACATGTGCTGTAAAGGGCGAAGGAGCAGCAGGAAGCACAGAGGAGGGCATCTGACCCAGACCATAGGGAATGAGGGGCAGGAATGGGAATGGGTGGGAAGCACAGGTGGGAATGGGCCCTCGTGGGCTTCTCACTGGGACGACTTACTGTTCACATCTCCAGCCCTAACAGCCTGCTGGGACATCACAGGTGCTAAGGAAGAGTGGATAAATGTCCCATATCCCTACCATGTTTGCCCACCGAGGCCTGCTGATACTTTTGTAGTCTCCACCCCTTAACTTCCACTCCTACCCCCCAACCGCCACTGGGCTGGGCACACGCTGGCAGGCGAGAGCCGGTGTCTTTGCTTCCCACGTGAACGCCCCTGGGGGCTGGGCTGGCTGGCCAGAGCAGCCAGTCGGCGTCAGGCTTGTTAGCCGGCGGGCAGTAGGGATGGTCTGGGGCAAGGTCCGCCGGCCCCCTCCCACCGTCTGTCCCAGGTGTCCCCCCTCCCACCGTCTGTCCCAGGCGTCCCCCCTCCCACCCTCTGTCCCAGGCGTCCCCCCTCCCACCGTCCGTCCCAGGCGTCCCCCCTCCCACCCTCTGCCCCAGGCGTCACCTGCACGGAGGAGCGGGAGGCCCGGGCCTTGTTGAGCGTGCGCCGGCGCTCCCAGCGGTGGATGGAGTCCTGCACCTCCACGCTCAGCTGCCGGGTCACCGTGATCTTGTCGTAGTTCTTGATGTGCTCCAGGGCCCCGTAGGTGGTGGTCAGATAGTAGGAACCTGCGGGGGGAAAGGGTGTGGAGGCTGAGCCAGGACCGACTCCGCCCACCCCCAAAGGGAGGGGGCTGGTCCCAGCTCGGCCCGCCCCGCCCACCTCTCTAAGCCCCACCCATCGCCGCTGCAAGGAGGCGCCTGCCGCCCCGTTGGTCACCGGCCCAACCTCAGCTCTGTGCCCACCGCAGCCTCACAAGCTTCCTCAAGTCCAGCCCTGATCTGTATGGCCCTGATCAAAGCTCGTTCCTTTTGGGACGTAACTCTTGCTTGTATTTAAGTGATGTTTTAAAATGAGTTTTTAGTTTTACAATGAGCTTTACAATGTAAAGATACACAAGAACCACGGATGTCTTTAGGGTGGGGAAAGGGGCGCCTTGGAGACATGGGTGGGTGGGAGACTCCACATTGTATGTGTCATATATACCCTATTTTAAAAATCGACTTAAAAATATGTGGAGAAAATTTTAATTACGGTCATACTATCACACACTATTTTTTAAAGATTTAAGGAAAGTAAAAACTTTGATTCGTTTATTTCTCCATTTCTTTTTACCTTAAGTTAATTCACACATATTCCTAATACCTAATGTTTCCTAATTTAAGCTTTGAAATACTTCAGACTACAAAATTTACATGAAGTTTTAAGATAAAAGATAATAATTTGCACAGATGCTTACAAGTTTCCTCTCCTTGGCTCGTTGGAGGCTTTGGTTAAAATGTTTCAGAAGCACTAGCCTTGTTTCGCCCCTCACTCTAGAGGGGGCAGGGTGGCCTGGCCAAGGTCTTGCAGTGCTTCCCTGGGCCTCCTTCCCACTCACCAAGCCTCTCCCCAGCCCTTTGGGTACCAGGGCAATGAGTTTTGACATGAGGCCCATCTGCTAGTGAGCCACCCAAATCCCATCTTCTCTTTCTTCCTAATTAATTGAACTCTACTTTTGTGGGGTAAAGCCGCACTCAACTGAAAATGCTCACTTCCTAGATTCTCTTGTAGTTCAGGGTAGAGGGCAGGAGACCCCGTTCTGGCTACTTAGATGTAAGTGGAAGTCCCTGAGTGGCGCTTCCAGGAAAGCCTTTTGCAAGGGACAGACTCAGTTACTGTATCCCTTCTGGTTTTTGTCTGTCCCTCTTCCTCTTTTCTGGAACACAGAGGTGAGCCTGGAGGCACAGCGGCTGTTTGTGATCAGAGGTGATAGGCACAAAGGCAAAAGTTCACATCCTGAAGAGCAATGGAAAGAGCTGGGTCTACGATTTCCTGATGGCGGGGCTAAAAGCTGCCACCATTATCAGCTGCTTACCCCAGGACTTCTTGATGCAAGAGACAAACCAGTCCCTCACTCTGATTTAAGCCATTATTAGTTACATCGTAATTATTTGCAGCCCAAAGCATTCCTAACTGCTCCACTGGATGAAGCTGTCTACATATTCCTACAAATTTCACAACCAGTATGGGAAAAGTTCATACCCTGACTGGGGTGGGCGGGGGACGAGATAAAGGGGTTTATTGCCACAGGATCACTCGCCCTTTCATGGCAGTGTAGGAAGAAGACAGCTTTTGAAATAGGTATATCAAGGCCAACATGGAACTTGGCTTGGTGTCCCTTATCAGAGAAGGGCCAGCAGACCTCTCATGGGTCTCCTTTTCCAGCCCAGCTCAAAGCCTGGGTGTGCAAGAAGCCTTCCTTGGTGCCTCCAGCCCTTGCTGGCAGAGAGCCCTGTCCTCTAGTTGGCATTCCCCCATGGTCCTGTTTCCCATCGTGATCACATCCCCCTGGCTGGGAAGGGAGGAGCTGAGTGCAGTGTGCTGACTGCGAATGGTCAGTTTGGGAGTCAGAGAGCAGGGTTTAGGTCTCAGTCTTCGGCAGAGAGCCCTGTGCTCTCAGGTGAGTTAATGTCCTCTATGCTCCCATTTCCTCATCTGCAAAATCCATAATGTTATGGAAAGTAAATGAGATCAATACACATAAAGTGCAGTGCTCGGTAACACGCGAGTATTGCACGGTGGTTAGGTGACCTAAGGGAGCTGCTCTGGAGGTTCCCCACCCTCTTGGGCAAAGGGGAGGAACTCTAAGCCCTGCCAGAGCACTCCTGCCTGCTCAAGCCCTGCTTTTTTTTACAGCCTCCTGGCTCTCCCAGTAGACTTCCCTTGGACTTGGGGGTCCTGCAGTTCCTGCCATGACCACTAGGTGACAGGCAACTCCTCGCACTGTGAGTTTTGGAGTCGAGCGTTCTCTTCAGGCAGAGGGTGCTGTCCATTGATGGGAAAACCTCATTGCCTCTCTTAAGAGATTACTAGCCCAGGATGGCCAGCTGTCAGCCAGGGTGCAGATGGGATGTGGGTAAAGGAATCTATGAGGGTGCTTCTGGAGAGGTTTGTATTTTGAGCTGGCTCCAGCCAGGTGCCCAACAGCTGCCTGGGTCTCCCATCTGCCCTGTAATTGCCCAGAGCGGTGGGAGCTGCAGAGAGACGGGGGAGAAAGGGGTCAGGGTCCCATCAGGCCAGTGTTCAGTTCCTCTCTACTTCTTACAGGAAGTCCCTGATCTCTCACTCTCCAGAAGCCTGCTGCGAAAAAGTGGGACCCAGTCACAATCTTTGCCAAATTCCAGCACGGGGAACCAGTTGAAAGAATGTGACGGTCTTGCAGGCTTTTTGGTGAATGCAGATGTGTTTGTTCAGACTGTGAAACACGAGAAGGCAGAGGCCCCCTCCGTCTCTCATCCTTCCCCTAGCTGCCTCTGCAGAAGGTGCCCAGGTGGTCTGAAAACCCCAAGTCTAGCCCAATGCCTTCCCTTTTCCAAGCCAGAGAGGTTAAGTGACTTGCCCAAGGTCTCCTAGCCGATCAGAGGCAGAACTGGGACCAAATCCAGCCTCCAAACTGCTCTTTTTTCTACACCCTGTGTTAGTTCTCCTCTTAGGATGGAGTAACAAGTTCTCAAGAGCAGGGACTTCCCAGGGGCCTGCCCTTGTCCCGGGCATGTCTGACTCTGCAGAGCATCACGGGCGGGGACTGGCCAGCAGGGGCTCTGCTTCTCCCCACCCCGCCACCTCCCAGGCAAGCCCCTCTTTTCACTGCACCTCAGAGGCTTTGGTGACGGAGCACCCTGTGGGCCACCACCCAGCAAAGACAGGAGGGTGAAGCTGGGGAAACTCAGGAACACTGCCCGCCTGGCGCTCCGTCCTCCTGCTCTTGGGCCCAGATATGTCTAGATGGAGGTCTACCAGCTGGCAGACTTGGGTGGAAGCTCCTGCCCATGCTGGAGACCCCCAAGTCATCCTTCTGTCGGAGTCCAACACCTGTGAGGCTGGGCTGTCCTGGCTGCTGTGACCTCCCACCCTGGCTATGGGCGTAGGAAGAGAGAGAGGCACCCATGCCACACAGCCCACCTCCTGGCGTGTGCAGCATGGTCCTCAGAGCGGCCCTGGGCAGGGTCTGCTGGGAGGGGTGGTACGTGGTGGCATGCGAGGCTCTGCCCTGCCATCTTTTCTTCCAGCAAACACCTCATAGATCCCTTAGAAATTTCCCCACAGGTCCAGAGGTGGGGCAGGGGCCCTGACCCTTAAGTCTGAAAGGGGCAGGCTGCAGGGTATTCAGGCAGTTTTGGGTCAGAAAATGTGGACTGTTTAAGATCTTTATGTATTCATTTGTACTTGGCTTGCCTCAAAAATACTTAATGTAGTCCTATACATAAAATAGATAGGCAACAAGGATTTACTGTGTAGCACAGGGAACTATATTCAGTATCTTGTAATAACCTATAATGGAAAATAATCTGAAAAACATATATATATACATATATAACTGAATCACTTTGCTGTACACCTGAAACACAACCTTGTAAATCAACCATACTTCAATTTTTAAAAATACTTAATGTAGCCCCGAACAGACTAGCTCTCCTGCCTGCAGGACCTCAGCTTTCCCACCCGAACCCCCTGTGGCTTTCGGGAACAGGAAGAAGGATCGCAGGAGGTTATGACAGGATTGGGGCGGGGGGCTTCAGGTCCATAAGGAGAGGGTAGTTGGGCCAAGGATGTCCCTGTCCTGTCCCTGTTCGCCGCTGCGCCTGGCCTGGAGTCCTGTCTGGCAGCAAGGATGCAGGCTGTGGATGGAACAGGAGCCACGGCGGCCAGGGCAGGGCTGACCACTGCCAGAGAGCCGGCCAGTGCTGAGATCAAGTGCAGAGCCCCACAGCCTCGCTCCATCCTTCCACCCGCCAAAGGGCTCTTTCCCTGACACTCTCTATGACTCTACAACAATCCACGGGGGCGGGCCAGTCCTGCACAGCTTTACACGCTCCCCTGAGCTTCCAAGAACTCACAGAACCAGCCACGTCATACTGTCCCCGCCAGAGACCAACACAGTCTAAAAATGCAAACAGATGCAAAGAGGGCCAGCTTATCTCAAGAACTACAAAGCCCAAAGGGGCCACTGGGGGCCTAAGAGTCTCTTCACCCTTTTGGGGGTGGTGTCTCAGAGGGAGCCTGGGGCTCCCTCAGAACTGCTATCTGGGGTGGCTGCACCTCAGGGATTCTTGGTGGAGGAGTGGCCGAGGCTAAGTGTACGGGACAAAGTGGTAGGAAGGAGGAAAGGGAAGGGAAGGTGAGGGTGGGACAAATTACACCCCTGCCATCACCCTACAGGAGAGTGCATGGCCTCTTGTCCACTCCACAGCATTACCCTCCTCCCACTGACGGGTACCTGGCCCAGATCTGGATGAACAGGGGGCTGAGTCCCCAGGGCCACCCCTGTCTAAGAGCTGACCATTGTTCCCTTATCCTGTACACTGCCAGCAACTGCTGCTCCCTTTATGAAGACTGCCTCTCCCCCTTCTTTATCTGACTGGCCCCTATTTATCCTTCAATGCTCAGCTCAGGCATCACCTCCTCCAGGAAGCCTTCCCTGATTGCACAGCCTGAGTAACGTGCTCTGGTACTCTCTGGGCTTCCCTTGTCTAGCATAGGTGACAAGGTCTCTTTACTGGCCCAGCTCCCCTGCTAGTCTGTGAGTCCCCCAGGACAGGGACTGTGTCAGGCACTGTTGTGTCCCAGGGCTTAGTGGAGTCTGGCATCCAGGAGGTAATTGTTGGGCCCTCCAGCAAGCCTTTGGTGTGTCTGGGTCAGGAGTGGGCGATGGGCCCCAGGGTTCCGGAGATGGGCCTGGGGTGGTGACTCACCCTCCCCCAGCTGCAGGGCAGGGTCCATGAGCTCCATCATGTACTCCACGTTGAGAAGCATCTCCGTGAGATTGCTGCGGGCCAGCACGTACATGAGCACCGGCAGGAAGTCGTCTGCCCCGTAGGACTTCCCTGGGAGAGGAAGGAGGCAGAAGGTGGTGAGTGTGAGGCTCTCCTTGTGAGCCGCTCCCTGTCCAGGGCAAGGGGACGGTGGTTTGCTGGGTGGGGGGTGGTCACTCCTGGAAGAGGAGCCTTCCTGTTTTCTCCTGACTCTCATGACAGGGGGCGACCCTGGGACAGCCTGGTCGGGAGGCCTGAGACACAGTCTGGGTTTAGGAAGAAGGAACTGAGAAAAGTGCCCTCTGCTGCGTGGGCAAGACCCAGCCCCTTCCCCTTTCCCAGCTCTTCCCCTGCAACGCCTTCAGTTAAGTTCACGTCACACTTATTCATGGAAGCACCCAGAAGCAGATGTCTGTCTAACATTGACGTCTTTTGGGAACCACACATCTCTCTCTCCACTTGCAGAAGTGAAGCCCTCCCTCGACCAGATGCTACCAGGCCTAAAGTTTCCCCTCCAACCTTCATTCTTTTGGGTTAAGCAGTGCCCTTTCCCTAGGGTTTCTTCTAAAATGTAAATACCTCTGAAAGGAATAACATCACTACTGCTTTTGTGGGAGATGTTCCCGGGGCTCAGAGCCTCTTGACAGTAATAGATACCTTGGGGAAGGAGGGGGCTGGAGGTGGGCCTAAAAGATGCCCTGACGGGGGCTTCCCTGGTGGCGCAGTGGTTGAGAGTCCGCCTGCCGATGCGGGGGACACGGGTTCGTGCCCCGGTCCGGGAAGATCCCACGTGCCGCGGAGCGGCTGGGCCCGTGAGCCAAGGCCGCTGAGCCTGCGCGTCCGGGCCTGTGCTCCGCAACGGGAGAGGCCACAACAGTGAGAGGCCCGCGTACCACTAAAGAAAAAAAAAACAAAAAACAAAAAAAGATGCCCTGACGGCCTTTCACGTTTTTTGAGAGAATGAAATGAGAAAAAGAATACGAAAGTGATTCGGTACTCATGGAGCGCAATGGAAAAGTGAGCTATTATTGACATATCTGTTCTGCTTTCTCAGGCGGCCTCAGTTTTTCCACCTGTAAAATGAATCGGCTGATGGGGTTGGTAACACACAGCACTGAAAAGCAGAGTCAGACCCGGACTCCTTACCAGCTATAAGACCGTGGGCTAAGTGTTCTAGCTCTCTGAGCCTGCATTTCTAGACACATGTGAACTGACACAGATAGCACGACATCCAATGGGGTTTTGGTGAGAATTCTAGGAAATGATTTACAGTGGAGTGCTTCTATACCACCTCCATGGAAATGCCCACTAAGGAGGAATGTCGTTCCTCTTATTCCAGCTCTGCGCTCTGAGCTCTCTGATCATTTCTTTCAAGATCCTTGTGCCTGTGCACAGGGTCAGTCAGTTTTGGAGAACATCTTCCATAAACCTTCATGAGCCTGAGACACGACTATAGAGTTCCTGGGGAAAGATTATTTTGTGCCTGCAGTTGTCTTCCACGTTGATGATTTAATCATTAGAATTCTGGCACACGGGAGATTCTTTTCTTGTTTGATTTATGAATTAGGGAACAAGGCATGTCCAGCAGCATGGATATGAAACAGTTCTGTGCCTTTTGGAATTCACCTGTAACTCATGCATTGGTTAAGAGCTGACTGAATTTTTACTCCGCCTCCAAGAACACCAATTTTTTCTTGGTATTGTATTAATAGCTCACCCAAAAGTACAATCAGGCAAGTTCATTTGCTTTTGAGCAGTAGCTCTCAACCAGGGTGATTCTGCCCTTCAGGGGCCATTTGGCAATGTCTGGAGTTGCTTTTGCTACTAGCATACAGGCCAGGGATGCTGCTAAACAACCTACAGTGCACAGGACAGCCCTCCATAAAGATAAATTACTCAGTCCCCACATGTCTATAGTGCTAAGGTGAGAAACCCTGCTTGAAGGGACAGTGACGTTCAGCCAGAAGGATGGTCCAGCTCCAGCCCAAGGTCTGAGGACTTAGACAGATGGGGAAGGAAGCCCTCTGGACTGCGGCTCTATGCGTGGTGGGGATGGAAAGTGCTTTGCCCTTTTCTTCTTCTCCCCAAGCCCTTCTTGAGAATCTCGGCTGATTCTCAGGAAGGGCCTTGGGGCCCATCTCCTTGGTTCCGTGACACTGCGTTCAGCTAGCCCACTGCAGGGGACTCCTTCGATCCCAGGTCTGTCCCTCCAACTACCGGTGAGCACTTCCTCTCCATCTCCCCAGTACACAGAGCATGCACGGCAGAGGCGGTGCTGGGTGAGTGAATGAATGAATGCTGAGCTCCCAGCAAGAGCTCAGAGCCCGGGCCTGGCGCTGAGTCGGATGGGCCTCTACACAGACTCCAGGACTCCTTCCTCCATTAGGGGGAACTCAGAACGACAACTTCCAACTCCGAATGGCATTCTGCCACCATCACACTGCCATGGGACACCCCACTGTGCTGAATCTTGGTTGAACTCCTCGTGCACTTTCACTCCTCTGTGCCTTTGCACACACGGTTCCCTCTGCCTGGACCGCCCTCCCTACCTTTCCCTTACTAACTTCTCGTGGCCCTCCCACATCCTCAAGCACAGGTGGATGGTTCCTGCTGTAGTGCCCACACCCTTGACTGTTTCAGAGCCTGCCCTTTTCCTTGGATTGTGAACTCCCTGAAGGCAGGGTTGGATGCTATGTGAGCTCGGGCAAGTCACTCAATCTCTCTGAGCCTCTGCCCCGTCACTGCCTTCCCAGTCTCCAGCACAGGGCTTGGGATGCAGGACACTGACAGTGAGCTGAACTGGACCCACATGTGCTCCCACCAGCCACCACTCTGTCTTGCCCATGGTTGGGGCCATGGTCAAGGAAACTAGGATCCATTATGGGCCTTAGACAGTGGTGTGACGGGAATCCTTAACAACCGGCTCTGCTAAGAAAAAAAAAAAGTTCTGATTTGCTGCATTTGCCAATTTGCCTGGCATGAATCTTTCCACAATGGCCAACTTCAAGCTACCAACATGAACATGGAGTGGGGAAGAGATGCAGACGGCTAGCTCCCATGAGATGGTTCATATCATCGCTGACTTAGCACACCAGTGGCCTTGGATTCATCAAGTCCAACCTCACTGTGAGGAAACTGAGGCTCAGGGATGGGAGAAATTTGCTACAGGCCCCACAGCTGGTCAGCAGAATCTGGGTCTCTCTTCCCTGATGTGGTGACAAATGCCCACACAGGATCCCTGACCTGAGAGCTATTTGTGGACAAACATAAGCTTTAAGCATCATTTAAATGCACTGGCTCCCACCCGACATCCTAGGGATAGTTAGGGCTGCATTCTCCTTCCCTGAAGCCTGGAGCCCAAGGCTTAGGGCTCGGGGCTCAGCCCTGCACACAGTGGGGCCTCAGGCAGCAACACTGGGAGGCTGGGGCACAGCTGCCAAATAATTCACCTGTGGTCGAAACATCTGTCTTGCGTGGATCAGGGATCGCATCCATCAGGCCGTACCTCCGAAAGGCCTGCTGGGCTGCAGCCTGCATTTCCTGCTGATTCCTGCTTTCTTTTTGCCAAAGTCACATCTGTTTTCCATCTGTAGATGTTGGGGGAGGCGATTATAGTTTAAAGAGCTGGCTGGGAACCTGATGCGTGTTTCATAAGCTGGGGGATTTTGGAGGAGAAGAGCTCTGATAAAAATGAGCTAAAGCGTGCACACCTGGGTCTCATAAACCGTGAGGACACTGGATCAGGAGGCCCCCGACTTGGCCGCTTAACCAGCTATGTGATCTCAGGCCACTACCTCTGAGCCTCACTTTCCTTATCTGCAAACCAGAGGTAATAACAAAACTCAGTCTGTTATTCAGAGCCCTTGTGAGCGTCGAACAAGTGGCTGGATTAAAAATAAAGTTTTGTCTTCTAGGAAGCATTTTCTAAAAGAGGGGTTGGCAATTTTTTTCCGTAAAGGGCTGGATAGTAAATATTTTTAGTTTCATGGGCCACATGGTCTCTGTCCCAACTATTTGACTCAGCCATTGTACAAAAGCAGCCAGAGACACTGTGTAAATGAATGAACGTGGCTGTTTCAATAAAAATTTATTTACGAAATCAGGTGGCAGGCCAGAGTTGGCCTGCAGACCCCGATCTAGAGGAAAGAATCTATCATCTTATCATAACTGCCCCTTGAAATGTGTTGACTGGGCTCTTATTGAAAGTGGGTGTGGCTGGTGCAACGATCCTGGGGCAGCACACGGCTGCTTTGGCCCTAACCCTCCGCCACGATTCCCACCTGAAGCCACTTCCTTCCTCCAGGAAGTTTTAACCCAAGACCCCCACTCCCCACCAGCTAGGTTCAGTGCCCTTATAACGGGTTTCCCTGGGCTTGTCATTGAAGAATGGAAAAACAAATACATGTTAACTCAGAGAGGCCTCCCCTGACTTCCCAACCCAGAACAGCAAACTCCTTCACACTCCCCAGACCGCTTAGCCTGTTTTATTCATTCTAGTGGCCTGTTTCAGCATCTGATGATATATTTTGTATTTCTGTTTCCTTGTTTATTAGCTGTCTCTCCCCAGGTAATGAAAGCTTTACGAGGGCAGGGACTTTATCGTGCTCACTGTTTATATCCAATGCCTCAACAGTAGTAGGTGTTTAATAAATATACTTGCTAAATAGGGCTTCCTTGGTGGCGCAGTGGTTGAGAATTTGCCTGCCAATGCAGGGGACATGGGTTCGAGCCCTGGTCTGGGAGGATCCCACATGCCACGGAGCAACTAGGCCCGTGAGCCACAACTACTGAGCCTGCGCGTCTGGAGCCTGTGCTCCGCAACAAGAGAGGCCGCGATAGTGAGGCCCGCGCGCCGCGATGAAGAGTGGCCCCCGCTCGCTGCCAACTAGAGAAAGCCCTCACACAGAAACGAAGACCCAACACAGCAAAAATAAATTAATTAATAAACTCCTACTCCCAACATCTAAAAAAACAAATAAATAAATATACTTGCTAAATGAATGAATGAATATCATTTATCTCACTGCATGGTTGTCGCCTGTTGAATGCTCTGTTTTTCCACTTGAACTGTGACCATCCTAAAAACAGGGGCTGGGTTTTCCTGTTAACATCCATACTGTCAATAAATGTTTGTTGAACTGTTGAATGAATGAACTTATCTGATAAAAACACAGGATGGCAGGAAGTAGAAAGCCTCTGGAACAGGAGGTTTTAAATTTCCTTTTGCAGTGGAATCCTTTCATTAAGGGGTAGATCTTATACAGAACTTGGCTGCTCTGGTTGATCGAGTCGGACAGCAGGGCTGGTTTGCTGTTTCCCCTCTCCCCCCTTCCCCTTGCAAGATGTCCCCAGTCCCTCGAGTCCCTCGAGAGTTCTCCGGGACCAGTTGGAAAACCACTGGTCTAGTTTGAACTCCCAGCTGCACGGATGAAAGAGCTGGAGCCCGAGGGAGGGAGGTTCCCTGTAGTCTGTGGCTGATGTGAGACGAGAGGCCAGCCTCTCTCCCACTGAGCTTCCCAAAGCGACCCTGTTGGGTTGTTTGTGCTTTTTGCAGATGCTGCTTAAGTCTCAGTTCTGCTTTGAGCAACAGTGGATCCCTGAGGAAATCACTCCAGCTCCCTGGGTTCCTCTTCGAGAGCTCAGCCCACAAGCCAGTCAGCCACACAGGCTGTGGGTGCAGAGACCAGAGGCCAAAAGTCCCAGCCTGGCTGGAAAACGCATGAAGCCACTGTGATTGGACCTGGCCTCCCTGAGGTCATCTCCAACCCCAGGGCGCCCTGGAGAGGCAGGAGAGCACAGCAGTCCAGCACAGGAACTGGATCCAAGTCCCAGGGCCCCACTCACCTGCTCAGGTGTGACCCTGAGCTTGCTGCTTCACCTTGCCGAGCCTCAGTTTCCTTGGCTGTAAAATGGGGATAACAACAGTGCCCACACCTCGTGGGGGTGGTTGTGATGTTTCAGTGACAAGACAGATAGAAAGGGATTAACATGGTGCCTTCTGGTTTATTGGATTTTGAGCAATGTTACACATGGTTATTATGCAAGACAGGAGGGTAACGTGGCTTCTAATCCTCAGAACATGACATCTTAGAGGTCCTGAACCCCATTTCTGTTGTGGGCATAAAAACAAGGTTATGCTTTGTTTCCAGGCCTGGCACATATGTTCTCTGTCTGTCTCTCTGTGTCACCTGCATGTCGATGCCCAGGGGGACTTAGAAAGCCTCCCTCAGCCTGGATCCCTGGATGGCTATATGGAGCAGAGCCCAGTCCCCACTCCCCAGCCCTCCTCCAACCAACTGGACTTCCATGCGTGAGAAATAAATTTGTACTGAGTTAGAGATTGCAGGGTTTATCTGTTATAGCAGAAAGTATTTCCTCGACTAATTATCTATTTACCTACCTATCTATATCTACTTCAAAGAGACCAGATAGAAATCTACCACAATACTAATCGTCCTTTTCTACAATAAACATTAGCGACTTTTGTCATCAGAAATCAGTTTAGATTTTTTAACATTGATTTTTAGAAACCAACAGACTGACCTCCCTCTCTGTCCTGTCTACCCTCAGTCAATGTCATAGGCCTGTCGATCCCTGCACCTGGGGTCTCCCAAGCCCCGCCTCTGCCCTGCCCGAGCCAGCTACAGACCCTCGAAGGAGGAGAAGAAAGCAGCCCGCTGGCCTTCACTGCCCTCTCGGATGTTGCCTGCTCTTTATTCTTTTAAGAAAGAGTCCCACATTTGTGTGCACTGCATTCTCCTTTCCTTCCCCCAGCTCCTATCTTACGGAGGAGTTCTTGGGTTTGAAGCTATTTCTCCCCAATAGCAGGGCCAGCCCTGAATGCTGAGTCTTAGACACTGAAGAGGTGGGAACAGCTTGTCTGTCAAAGTAATGGGACAGATAATTCTAGAAGTTCTAACTGCTCTCACCGAGCCTCATGCAGTCTGCTCATCCAGTCTGCTCCTGGCTGCGGGACAGAGGGCCAGGTCTATCCAAAGCCATTGTCTCTGTGAGCTCCCCACCCTACCTGACATGGGCCCCTAAACCTGCTATAGTGGAGGAAGTACTTGATCAGGATTCGGGAGCTCTGGGATCCGTTCCCAGGTGGGCTTCTTGGTACAGCGATGGAAGCACAGGCTCTGGAGTGAGGATATCCTAGCTTTGAATCCTGGCCCATCCGTATCATGGGCATTAACAGCAACTACCTTTCTGGAAAAGACAGCCTGGCCGTTACCTCAGGCTTTGTGTCTCTAAGTTCTGCCTTTCCCACTGTCCCAGCCGGTCTCGCCAGCAGCCAGGCCGTGTGGATACCAGTTACTATTGCCAGCATCGTGCAATGGAAGAGATGGGCCGGTGGAGCTTCTTTCCTGGACTTGAGGGGCTGGGGCAGGGCGGGTGGGGGGAAGGGCAGTTTTCTGCGTAGAGTGGGTGTCAGTGGTGGAGGCCAGTGGCAGCCAAGCCGGCGCTGTGCCCTCCACGGGATCGTGCATGCCTCCCAGGGCTTCCATGGGGGTGGGGGGTGGGGCGGCGGGGCTGGGGACCACACTCAGAGTAGCAAAGCTCTGGAAGCGTCTGGTGGGTGAGGAGGTGAGGGTGCGGGAGGGGAGCGGGGCCCGGTGGGCAGAGGTTGTGAGCAGAAGACCTGGTCCTAAGGTCACTTCATGTCAAAGTCAGAAGAGAATTTAAGAGTCAGTCCAGATCTGGCTGAAAATGCCTAACCTCAGTCTAATCATGCGGAAACATCTGACAAACACAAAATGAGGAACTTTCGTGACAAAGAAAAGATGGGGAGGGGGCAGGGAGGAAAACCTGTATCCTTTAAAGATGCCAATGTCATAAAAGACAAAGAAAGGCTGTAACGTTCCAGATTAAAGGAGGCAACTAAATGCGGTACCTGACCTTGGATTGGACCCTGAACTGGAGGAGGAAATGCTAATAAGAGCCTTGTTAGATCAGTGACCACCTGGAATACAGGCAGTGCAGTGGAGAAAAATATTTTATTGATGTAAGTTTACGAAGCAGACGACTTTAATGTGGTTATGTGAGGGAATATCCCTATTCTCAGAAGTATTTAGGGGTAAAGGGCCAAGATGTATGTAACTTGCCCTTATATGATTCAGGAAAAAATTACATATGCATAGAGAGAGTATAAATGATAAAGCAAATGACGTAAGATATTAACAGTCCACAAGGGCTAAGTGGATGTTCCTATCTTAATGTACTATTCCTATTCTTGAAGTTTTTGAAGTCTGAAATGTTTTCCAAATGAAAGGTTTTCTCAAAAGACCAAAAAATTTAGCAGCAGAACTGTTTATTTCAAACAAAATCCCAGGTGGAACCCTGTGTGTAAAACAGGGACAAGCAGGGCTGTCTGGCGTCAAGCCCAGTCTTGTGTCCCTCTGGTGGTCCCTGGGGTGCCTCCTGGAACCCAGCTTGGAAACCACTGAGTGGCTGCGTCCTCCACATTTGGAGCAGCCATTCCTGCATCTTCACATCTACATACCGGCTCGCATCTGAGCCTCGCCACAGCCCCGAGAGAGGTGTTCCCAGCCTCTTTTTGAATGGGGCTAGAAACCAGAGGCTCTGGAAGATTAGTACCTCCTTGGGGCCACGCAGCCCAGGTGTTTTCTATGTGCTCCCCCCACCTCTACCCTGTACGGCAACCTGCAAGGTAGGTCTTATCATCCCCATTTTACACACAAGCAGAGGCCCCATGAGATTCAAGTCTAAGGCTACAGCACCGAAGCTGGGTTCAAACCCATGTCCTTGAATGAACCCTCAAACTCCTGCTCTTCTTGGCAGAACTGCTTCCTCTCAGGGGAAGAGGCTGAGGTTCCGAGTGGGGCAGCCCAGGCCCGCTCGGGGCACAGGTAAGGTCGGGAGCCACTGCGTTCACAAGGCCAGTGCTCCCTCAGCAGTGGGAGGGGAACCCACTGTCTGGCTCTCGCCAAGAAACCCATCTGTTCCTGGTGGGTCTGTTCCTGGTGGGGAATCTTCACACGGAGCCTTGATCCCGTCCTGAATTTCTGGGCTCAGAGTCTCCCTGCCTGGAGCTGGCTTCTGAATCAGCAGAGGTTCCTGTCTCCCTGCCCCTGCCAGCCAAGGACAAGGAAACTATGAGCGTCCTCGTTCTGTTCAGTCTTTCAGGGGCTGAGCTCCGGCAGTGCCTCTCTGTCTTTCTTTTCCCTCAGATTTAGCCATTCCCTCCCCCATTCCCTGCTCGCTGGTAAGTTTTTAGTAAGTAAATTCATTGTCAGCAAAACAGTGTTTGAAGTCACTGCCAAGACACTGAGTGTTTAAAAGAACTGCAGGAAGCTCAAGGCTTCTGAGTAGACGGGGACTCGCTGAGGACGCAATTGCCCATTTCAGGCCCAAAGCTGCCTCCCTGATAACGGCTCAGGGTCTGTAGAGCCCTGGGCCCTGACTGGGCCCTGACTTTGCCCCGAGCCCCCTCAAGGCAGGGAGAATGACTGCCCAAATGAGAAGTTCAGAGGGGAAGGTAACTGTCCTTGTTAAGTGCCAGCCACTGGGTTGGATGCAAACTGCAGACTCATCTCAGTCTCACAACAGCCCTGTAACGTGGGTGTAGCTGTGCTGACTTAACACAGGTGAAACTGAGGCTCAGAGCACCGAAGTTACCTGGACACAATCACACAGCTGGGAAGGAAGCCTGGATCTCTCTCTTCCACATTCCTCCAAGGTCCCAGGCCCACCTGTCTGTTCTCGCTGAGGCTGCTCCCAGCAAAGGGTCCTATACGGGGCTTTGTTTCTTTTCCTCCCCTGATCCAGTTGCCCCCTCTACACACCACGCAGGACACCCCCTGAGCCTGCCTCCCTCCCCGGCTGCTGATCTGGGGCCGCCTCGCTCTGAGAAGGTCTGAGAAGGTTCCTGGTCAGCCCTCTGCCACGCCACACTGGGGACTTAACCTCCAGCCTCACATCGCTGCTGTGGGCTCCTGGACAGCTTCCCGGGTTCCACACCCCCGGGGCAGAGCAGGTCCACCTCTGAGAGCTCGGCGGGGGGGTGCAGGCTGCTTGCTGACCCCCACCTTACTTCCTTGGAGATTTCTGAGGCGGTTTCTCAGCTGTGGAGTTCACACGCTGGCCTGTTCTCTGGACTCTACACCGCGTGGGACACCCGATCTCGAGGTCTGACTCCCACTCCATGAAGAAAACCCTCCACTTCAGCATCCCGTCTCCACTGCTCCAACCCTCTCTCTTCCAATCACATTTCCAATATTATGATAAAGGGTTAACGTGCAGCTGTAACTCAGGGTGGCATCTGCTTACAGGGAACAGTATTCATTCTCACAATTGACTGTTGGACCCAAGTCAGTTTAATCCAAAAGAGTGACTCCAACCTGGAACTGTGGCCTGTTCCAGGCCTGTGAGGAAGTTTTTCTAGGGTGAGGGGACCTTGCACCATCCCCCAGTCACACACTAACAAATGTCTTCTGTTGGCCTGCGGCCACACTGGCCTGCTCTTCTCCAAGGCAGATGGAGAATCCCTCCCCTAAAACAGCCACCACTGGTCGAGCCTGCTAGGCACCATGCATTGAGGTTGACATTTTACATATGCTGTTTCCAATACCCACAAGTGACCAAGTGTGGCTTCTGAACCATTAGGGGTCTTAGTTTTGCCTCTTTGTAAAACAGCTTCCTCAGATGAGGAAACTGGGTCTTATGGGGTTAAGTAAATCACTCAAGGTCACACAGGTAGTAAGTGACAGATCAGGAATTTGAACCTAAGTCTGTATGGCTACAGAGGTTAAGAATCCTTCCACGCTCCATTACCATGGCTGTCATGTACAGTTACGCAGGTTGCTTACTGCACAGGGACATCCAGCTGAAGGGGTAGCCAGGGGGCGAAATCCAGCCAGCATTGTGCTCAGTGTAAGGTGTGCACCACGGCGCAGTGATGCCTGTGCTTGTTTGCCTGGAGGAGCGCTGGGATAAACCGATTATAAATGGTTCTAATGATGCCCTTCCCTACGTCTGCACCCCTGGCTAGGTGCCTTTGCAGCTTTTCTCATCAAGAAGGGAAGTCTGGTTCCTCACCCCTTAAATCTGGGCTAGTCTTGTGACTAAACGAGTCAGTGAAATGTGTCAGACCGGCGTTGTGCCAGTTCAAGTCCATACCGAGAGGCCTTGCAGGCTGTACTTGCCCACTTGGACCCCCAACTACCGCCATGGGTACAAGCTTGGGCTAACCTGCTGGAGAATGAGAAACACGTGGCCCAGTCACCCCCATCCGAGACCAGTCAGTAGCCAATCAACCACCCAACACATGAGCAAGGCCATCCTAGCCCAGCCAGCCTCCAAACGACCCCCTCTGACCACAGACCCTCGAGTCAGCCCAGCCAAGCTCGGGCACACCTGACCAGACCAGCGTAACTGCCCCACTGGCTTCTGTAACTGATTTATGTGGCCATTATGGGTGGAATTGTGTCCTTCCAAAACTCATATGTTGAAGTCCTAGCCCTCAGTACCTCGAAATGTGACCTTATTGGGACATTAGGTCTTTGCCGATATAATTAGCTAAGATGAAGTCATACTGTTGTAGGGTGGGCCCCTAATCCAATATGACCGACGTCCTTATAAAAAGGGGAAGTATGGACACAGACACGTACACAGAGAGCACACCATGCAAAGACTGGAGTGATGCTGCCACAAGCCAAGGAACTCCCAGAAGTTAGAAGAGAGGCCTGGAACACCTCCTTCCTTACGGCCTTTAGGGGGAGTAGGGCCCTGCTGACACCTTGATCTCTAACTGCCAGCCTCCAGAACTGTGAGACAATAAATTTCTGTTGTCACCAGTTTGTGGAACTCTGTTGCGGCAGCCCTAGGAAACAAACGTAGCACCTTTTCCTAATTCATACAAAGGCACAGTATGGGCTGGCTTCCTCGGCTGCTTTCAGTGTGGCAGCCAACCATGGCTCCCCTCCCGGCCCCCAGGGAACCCACCGTGGCTACTCCTGCCCCAACAGGCTTCTGATTCTGGGAAGGCTTCTCCAGTGCTTTCCAAGGGCTCTGGAGTTGTCGAGGGGAAGGGGTCACAGCCTCATACGACATCGCTGCTCCAGGGATCCAGAGAGCGCCCCCAGCCCGGGTCCCTTCCGGCTGCCCACCTACCTGGGTTGCCAAGGGCCATGGAGTCGTAGATGAGCTTACAGGTCTTGAGCAGGGTGGAGATCTTCTTCTCGGGCGAGTAGGCCTTGTGCATACTGGCAAACTTCTGCAGGATCTTCTCCATGATGGGCACCTCCGGCACGCTAGTGGTCACGCCCAGGTCGGTGGTCGTGGTGGCTAGGATCACCAGCTGGTTCTCCTTGAGCTGCTGCAGCGAGCCGTCCTTCCTGTGGATCTCATGCAGGCAGGAGTTGATGGCTTCCTTCAGGGGCTTCAGGACACACTTGTACAAGGCAGACTCCACAATGGCTTCTGCAGGGGGGCGAGAGCAGGAGGGTGAGGAAACCAGCTGCAGGGATCCTGCCCCCACGTCTTGTTGCCCGACAGTGTGGCTCTCCCCACCCCATGTCCCTGGAAGGACATACTCACAGCCCCGGCAGGTACAGCTCACAGTTCTGACAGGTGAGACAGTGTAGTACGTTCAACAGAAAGCCAACACTGCCAAGCGCACAGGAGCCACACACGGTATCTAACGCTTTTCACAGGGCCTGGCACACATGAAACTCTCACAGGGCTGCTTACTAGTACACCACCTCAGAGAGCACTATGTACGTGGGAGTTGTGCAGTATACAACCTGTGCAGCTGTACCTGGAGGGCCTGGGTGCCCAGTAAATGTTTGGTAGAGTTATTCTTGATGTGTCTCTTTCAATTACCAGATCCATTTGAATCTAGTCTCAAGAATACAGTATAGCCAGAACCTGACTTCTTACCATTTCCACGGCTACCACCTTGACCTAGGCTGTCATCATCTCTTACCTGAGTTATATTAATAGCCTCTTGCCCTGGCTTCTTTTGGTCCATTCTCAACACAGCAACCAGCATAATCTTGTTATGTCATGTTTGATCATGACATTCCTGTGCTCAGAGCCCTGTAATGGCTCCCATCTCATCCACCATAGAAGCTGAAGTCTTTCCCGTGGCCCACAAGCCCCCTCTGTGACCTGTCCCTGTGACCTCTCTCACTCATCACCTGTTTGCTCCCTGTGCACACGCTGCTCCAGCTATGCTCCCTGTGCACACGCTGCTCCAGCTACCTTGGCCTTCTTGCTGTTCTGCCAACCAGCCAGGCTTGCTCCTACCTCGGGGCCTTTGCACTTGCCATTCCCTTTGCCTGGAGAAATGCATGTGGCTATCCACATGGCTTATTCCTTCATTGTTCAAATGTCATCTTATCCCAGAGGCGTCCTGATCAGCTAGTGGAATGAGAATTAGTCATCTCTGATCTCACAGCGACTGTGCAACATACATGCCATAATCCCCACTCCACAGATGGACCAACTCAGGCTCTGCTGGTGCAGGTCACACAGCTAGTTGGGGCCTGAACAAGGATTTGAACCCACGTCAACTTGACACCAAGGCAATGTTCAGCTTTGGTTGACAGTAGGGAAATATTCTTGGAAAGTCTTTCTGGCTCTGTCCGATCCCCAGGGTCTCAGCTATTGGCCCAGCAGGGGAGGTCCCAAGTCCTGTCCCTGTAGGGAGACACCTGAGCTGCTCTATCCCTGGGAGGTGAGGGAGGGGCCCATGTCCCCATGGCTGAGTCTCAGTAGAGGCCAAGATAACCCTTCCCTGCCACGCACGCCTAGGCTTGGCCCATGTCTGGGTCTAGGGCTGGTCCTGGCTGTCTTGGTCCTCATCCTGCCGCCTCCCTCTTCCCCTTTGCTTCTCCAGCCTCTTCAACAGGACGACACACAGCTGCCCTTGCCTCCGTCACCCCACTCCTGTCTATCCTTCCAGGCCCTCAGAGCCTCTGCAGCTAGAGGCGTGGTGACCCGGAGGCAGGGACCTGCGGTCAGCTTCCCCACCGCCCCTGGCTCCCGTGTAACCTTGACCAAGGCCGTTCCCCTTCCCGGGCCTTTCTCCTCATCTACAGAATAAGAGGGTCCATGCCCTCTAGGGTCTCTACATCTCTGCAGCCACCAGATCTCCTGCAGGGACTGCCTCTGACCCTCAGCAGCCATGTGTGTTAGTGCTTTTTTTTTTTTTTTTTTTGCCGCTAATCGCTCCTGGTGACTTGTCTCCCTAACAAAACCAGGAGCATCCTGAGGGTGGGGTCCTGCCCAGCTCTCAGGTGGTTGAGGTTCTGCCATCTAACTGAGCCCATGGGCCGAACTCGGAAGGAGGAGACAGAACAGCAGAGGGGTTAGTTCACGGAAAGGGAGGATCATCTGGGTTTACCCCTGGCTCCCACCCGCTCCCAGCCCCTGCCCCAGGACGCGGACCGACCTAGCTCCTCCTCGGAGTGCAGGGCGGGGTCCACCAGGGCCTTGAGCTCGGTGCTCTGCAGCAGGTAGCTCTTGAGCTGGGTCATCATGGTGCGGATCTCCTGCAGCATCTCCATACTGGAGGTCTGGTGCGCCATCATCTCCAGGCTGTACACCTTGTAGTCCTGCACCAGGCTGCCGAAGTACGAGGCCTTGTCCTGGGCCAGCTCCACCACCTTCTTGTACAGCTTGCGGTTGTTGGAGAGGAAGGCGCTGAAGACGCTGGCGAAGCTCACGAAGCTCAGGCGGTGGCGGGCCTTGCCCAGGATCATCGACGACTTCTTCTTGACGCCGGGGCTGCTGAACTGCTCCAGCTCCTCCTCTGTGCTGCTGGTCGAGTAGGAGTCCTGGTCTGCGGCCGAGGCGGGCACCCCCAAGCTGTCCGAGAGGGAGGCCAGGGAGCCCTTGAACTCCGGGGTGCTCTGGGGCCGGGCCCCGGGCCGGGCATGCGGGCTCTGAGTGCCAGCCGTGGGGGCAGGACCTTGGCCTTCTCCAGGTGGACCGGGCCTGGGGTTCTCGGGGGCCTCCCTGTCCGTGGAAAGCTCGGCAGTCTCCAGGGGAATTGGGAGGACCGAGGCCAGCTGCCGGGAGAGCCGTTTCTTCCTGGGAGGTGGGACTGGGGGTGGTCGAATATTCCTTGGAGGCTCTGGCATGCTGCCCAGATCGCCGGCTTTGGCCACTGCTTCCTGGCCTTGCTCTGTGGTTCTCTGAGGCCTGTCCCCAGGGCTGCCGGAGGTCCCCTGGGGAGGCAGGCGGAGCGGGAATGCCCTGGAAAGACCCACCGGGTCCCCCTCCGCTGCCGCCCCCCTGTCCGCCTTCCCTGCACTCTGGTCCTCCAGGGACGCCTTCTCCGCGATGCGGCGCCTGGGAGGGGCGGCGGGGAGGCTCTTCTTCGTGGGCGCTGGAGGGACGGGGGACTGCAAGGGGCTGGGGGCTGCCCCCGGCTTCATCTCTTCCTCCCTGAGGGGGCCCAGGCCTGCGAGGGGACGCGGGAGCCTCTCACAGGCTGTCATGGGTGGCTGGCTTGGAAGCTCCGCGGGGCCTGGGCTGTGGGGTGCCAGGCGGGGGGCAGACGCTGGGGGTGAGGGAGGAAGGGCCTTGGGATGCGGAGGCGGGGGAGCAGCCGCTGAGGGAGAACCAGGCAGAGGGCAGGCCAGAGGGGGGCCGGGGGGAGGAGGCCGGCTGGAGCTGGGGGGATGGAGAGGGAGCGGCGGGGGAGGGGGAGCTGGGCGGCGAGGGGCCCACCTGGAGGTGGGGGAGGTAGCCTCGGAGGCGGGAGGCGACGGCAAGGGGCAGCTTCCCGGGGGCGGCTGGTCAGCCGGCAGGGAGCTGCCGCAGTCCTCGATGAAGACTGGATTCACAAACCACAGGTGGCCATTTCCTATGGACAGCTCAATTTCACACGAGCAGTTTTCGTAATGGGCGGATGACCTGAGAATGGAGGCGGGGGGCGCTCCCACTGGGCTCCCACCTCCTGGCCGGGGGTTCAGCGAGGAGTCCCAGAAGCCTGTGGAGATGAGGGAGGGAGAGGCGGTCAGTCCTGAAGCCGGGCCCCAGCCTGGCCCGGGCGGTGTCCGTGGGCCGCACGGGGGGCAGGGCGAGGGAAGGCCACGCAGTGCTTGCTTCACCGCTCAGAGGGGTGGTTTCCCCTCTGGGACTGTTTTAAACCTCTCCCACTACTTCCTGCTTTGAGAGGGGAAGCCCCACGCCATCCTCCCCTGCGGTGTCGGGCTGGGGCCTGGACGGTGCTGGCGACAGGCTCAGCTTCAGTCCTGTCCCCTGGCGTGAGACCCCACGGTGGGGGGGGGCACCCATGCCCCGGGGTGCAGGTACGTACGGGGATGGAGGGGACAGAACCCCGGAGCTCCCGATGCTGACCGGCTGGGTGCTCTGGGGCAGGTCACCGGACCTTTCTAGGCCTTCATCTAGTCATCCCTAGGATGGGGTCCTGACAGAGAAGTTGCTTTGGGCCTGTTTGGGCCACTGCAGTTGTCACAGCAGGAAGAATGAACTATGGACTGTAGCCAGTGAGCTCAGACCTGACCACCCAAGTGGGGGAATGCCTGTCCTCTGCAAAATGATTCTGCCTCTGGCCAATCTCAGTGTTAAAACAGGAAGCTGCCCTGTGCCCCCAGCTCAGAGAGCTGGAGCTCCTGCACTGCTGAGTTAAGTCCCAGCACATGCCTTGCTCTTGACTCAGCCCTTAGCTGGGGCCACCAAAGCAGGCCTGCACAGATGGTCAGCGCCAGGCTTGTTCTGGGTAACGGGCATGGGACGTCCAAGCTGAAAGGGCGCTGGGGCTTGACTAGCTCAGAGGAGTTCTTGACCTCTCGGTACCAGGCTCTATGGAGAATCTGACAAAAGCTCGGGATGCTCCCAAAAGGCCACAGGAGCACATTTTGAGAACAAGGTCACTTGGCTGGCAGGTCACTGCAAGCTCCCTCAAGCAGCTCCTTTTGGAGGAGTTTGGAACCCAGGTCTCATTCCACGTGTTCATTTCAGAGATCGATAGTGCAAATTCATTGTTAGTGATTAAGCCAGGCCTCCAGCCTCTCACCCAGGGCTCTTTACCTCTGGGGGGTAGTCATCAGTAAGAAAACCACCAAAAACAGCATCAAAGACAATACGAGGAACAAACGTGCACTGCGTTCTGGCTGTTGGGGATTCCTTGCTCTACAGGGACCATCTCACCGATCCCTGACCACAGGCCTCTGGTGTAAGTCCTCATGTTGTCCCCATAGGAAGATGAAGATGAGAAAGCCAGGGAGACGAACGGTCACCGGGGCGGTGAGTGAAGGAGCTGGAATTTGAACTAGGTCACACTAGCTCTAAAGCTGAGAGTGTCATGGACATATAGACACTACCAAACGTGAAACAGATAGCTAGTGGGAAGCAGCCGCATAGCACAGGGAGATCAGCTCGGTGCTTTGTGACCACCTGGAGGGGTGGGATAGGGAGGGTGGGAGGGAGGGAGACGCAAGAGGGAGGGGATATGGGTATATATGTATACGTATAGCTGACTCACTTTGTTACACACCAGAAACTAACACACCATTGTAAAGCAATTATACTCCAATAAAGATGTTAAAAAATAATAAATAAAGCCGTGTGCTGGGCCGCCCTTCATAGGAACTTGCGACACTTCCCATCCTGGTTGCTCTCCTGGCGTGAGTGAGTAGTGGGGTGGTGAGCACCCCAGAACGGGGAATGTGGTAAGAACACAACAGGCTCTTGACATTGAAAGAAAGGAGATGTTGCAAGACGGCCAAGGGCAGCCGTGCATGTGTGTGCGCGTGTGCGTGCCCGCCCTAAGGGATGGGCACTCTCGGGGCTGTGGGTGTTTGCCACCTTGCTGGCCAAAGGGGTCAGAAACCCAATGAAGGTGAGCAAGGTGTAATCCCAGGACAGTGGGGCTGCCGAGAAACTGACTGAAAGAGAGCCGTGCGCATCCACAGGGGAGCAGGGCGGGACTCATGGTTCAGCCCTGTCCTGGGCAGAGGCTCCCAAGCCTGGAAGTGCCGTGGCCGGCTGTCTCCACAGCATCAGAGATGACAAATTTTTGTGGGACTTTCTGACAGGCCAGGCTCTGTGCCCATGCCAGCCACCACCTGAGGACGTGGAGAGCCCGGAGGGGGAGGGTGCGTCTCCAGGCTCTCCCTAGATCCAGGCGGGTTGCTCCTGAGGGCTGCCCGGGCCCTGTGCTTCACTTTCTTGGGCAGCTATGACCCCCCCATGACTGGTCCATTCTCCTGGGTACTTCGCATGGTCTCCTTGGAAGGTTTCTTAGCAAGGAGCAGCAGACGGCCAGTCTAAGGTGACTGGGCTGCAGCCCCACAGGTGAGCTGAGGCCCCCGAGGCTCACCTCCAAGTTCTTATAAGACCCTTCCTTTGGGAGAAGGTGCAAGTTATGGGGTAGACGATCAAGAGAACCGCCCACCTATGCTCAGACACTCCCGTTACCGCTCACCTAGATCGTGGCCATAGGCTGCCTCCGTGCCCCCACCCCACCCCCAATCCATTCTACTCCTTGTGGCTCTATGCTGGGCGTAGGATTGCCCTTGATTGCTGTTTGTCCAGAATCGCTTCCCAACCTTTAGCCTGGCATTCAAGGCCTGTGGGATCTGGCCCTGTACACCCTTCCAGCGCCGCCTACTGAACCTCCACCCACTCTCTCTGTTGCTCACTTCTTCCCGAACATGCCACGGGCTGCCACACCTTCAGGTCTTGGCTAATGTGGTTCCCCCTGCTTGGAATGCTTTTCCCACCCTCTCCACCTGGCAAACTCCTACTCATCCTCCAACACTCAGGTCAAGTGTCACCTGTTTGGTGGAGCCTTCCTGACACATTCAGGCCTCACCTACACTCCCCTGGGCTCCGCAGTCCTGGTGCACACTGACGGGAGAGACCAACCCTAGGACTGTACTTCTCTGGTTCCATCCTGAACCATGGGAAGAGGTCTAAAGACAAGAAGAGAATAAGTGAGAAAATGAGAAGAGGGAGGCAAAAAGGAGGGCAAAGAGCTCCATAAGTGATGGACCACCAGCTGGACTGCCCGCCTCAGGATAGCAGGGGCGTCCATCATGCACAGAAAAAAGGAACACATTTTCCACCACTCAGATTTGTATTCCTACAAGAGTGGAACAGACAGTGGGGTTCAGGGAAATGGGCCCGGGGCCTGGGTGATTAGGAACCACTCCCCTGCCCCTAAGATAGGCCTGGTGGTTGTACCTCGCAGGGCAGAGGCCCCAAAGCGAATGCCGCTCTGAGGGGTGAGGAGCTGCACCCTGGGGTCTGAGGGCCTATTAGGGAACTCAGTGGCAGCATAGGTCTTTATGCTTAAAAACAAGGAAGTAGGGCTTCCCTGGTGGCGCAGTGGTTGAGAGTCCGCCTGCTGTTGCAGGGGACGCGGGTTTGTGCCCCGGTCTGGGAAGATCCCACATGCCGCGGAGCGGCTGGGCCCGTGAGCCATGGCCGCTGAGCCTGCGCGTCCGGACCCTGTGCTCCACAGCGGGAGAGGCCACAACAGTGAGAGGCCCGCGTACCGCAAAAAAAAAACAAAACAAGGAAGTGGGTAACATTCTCTGCAGCCTACACAATGCCAAGGCCAGGGGAGAAGCGGAACACTGGCATGCAAGGATCGCGGTTGGCCCGGCTGTGGGCATCTGTGCCCACCGGCACTGGGCAAGCTCAGCTCAGTGGTCGCAGTTCCCCTAAGGGCCTGTGCCCTCACTGCCTCTGTGCTGCCCTCGGACTGAGGCAGATGTTTTGCTGGCCCTGTGGCTTCCTGTGTCTCAGCTGGGGATGCCTTCTGCCAGGCGTCCACTCCCACAATCCTCAGGGGTCCCGGGCCAGGCCAGGTACTGGGCTGTAGTACCTTCACGCGTGAGGAGCCCTGGGCTACCGGCAGAACAAAGAGGGGACGAGTAAATGCAGTCAAGTATTCCAGATGCCATGGAAACAGCTAGAAAGTCTGGTGAGATCAGTGGGTGAATTTTGTTGTGGCATCCTAAAGACGGGCTGTTGGACAGCCGTTCAATCTGGAGTTTTCAATAAATTTTTAATAAGTAGGAAAATTCTCATTATATAACGTAAAGGAAAAAGCAAGTTACAGGCAAACTTGGAAGCACTATAGAACATATGCTTTTTCTAAACATATTTTAAAAATATTAAAACATATACATACTACAAATATGTCTGAGGACCTCTGCAAATCTAACCCCTATCTATCACTGCTTTCCCTAGATTCCTTTCGCACTCAGAATCAACTGCATGCAGTTTAGGGCCGAGCTGCCCCCTATGTTAGTCCTGTGGGCCCAAGCTTATACCTACATAGACCTTTTGAACGTTGGCTTTTCCAAGGGCAAACTCAGACTTTCTTACGTCAGCTCACGAGCAAACATTCTGGGCGATCACGTGGTGCTGAGCCTGTAGGTCAGTAGCCCCGTTTCAGCAACATCATCGCTGTCTGGACAGCAGGGCTTGTGCAATGATTTGGATATTCATGACATTCTATTCATTTTGTAAAAAGTGAGTAGAGTGCCAGAAAAAGAACCACTGCCGACGCTAGTGATAGAAGACACATATGCCTCATAAACCTATTCCAACTATGAGATCACCAGGTCGGGAGTCAGAGCCTGGCCCGTGGCAGGTCGGAGCGGGAACCAGGGTTTAGGGAGGAGGCTGAGCTGTGTGCAGAGATGAGCGTCTGCTGCCTGCAAAGCCCAGCTGACCTTCTGCTCCTATCACGGAGATTTCCCGGCAGCCTTTCACTAAGCCCCCTTTTATCTAAGCTCGTGAGTGGGTTTCACTTCTCTGCCACAGGAGTGCCTTGCCCAGAACAACGTGTGATGCGCTGGGCACAATGCCTGGTGTGTCTGGGCCCTTGGCAAGTGCTGCTCTTTGCATATTTATCATCACAACCGCAGGTGAAGGTCAGGGAGGTCTGCACATCCCAGAGCCAGGGCCTCTGGCCTCTGACAGGACGTGCCCTTTCGGCTCCGGGTCTCCGTCCATTCTGGGGAAGGACTGAAAAGTTAACCGTTCCTCGGCTGCAGGGAAAACCTATTTTGGTGAACCTCGCTTCTGACCTTCAGCCCTTGGGGACACCAGGCCTGATCAGAACCCTCCGGTTCTTGGGATTTCCCTGGAAGTCCAGTGGTTAAGACTCTGTGCTTCCAACGCAGGGGGCGCGGGTTCGATCCCTGGTCGGGGAACTAAGATCCCACGTGCCGCGTGGCGTGGCCAAAAAATTAAAAAAAAGAACCCTGATTCCTAAGCTTCAATGTACTCAGATTCCATTTAAATCCCCTTCCCAAGGACGTGAATGCTGACACACAATCGGAACTGCCACCTGCTTCCCAGAGGGCACCTCCCCTCTCACTTCCTCAACGTGCCGGAGGTGAAGCTCACCCAGGATAGAAGGGCTTGTCTATTCCAGAAAGGAACGTGCTTCTCCCCAGAGGAGCAGCTTGTCTTTCATACAGCCGTTCCTAGGGCTTAGGGGCAGCCCCGTCCCTGCACCCCAGGTGAGAGGAAACTGCGGGTCCCTGGGGCAGTGGGTCTTAGGGACGCCTGCCTCAACCTACCCACAGTGAGGCTGCTAACCGACCCTCCTCTCAGAGGTAAGCCTCTCCGGATGGAGCTCATGCATCTCACTTGCCCTCCCAACTTGGCCTCAAAACTGGCAGCTGACTGCTCGTTGCAAAAGAACTGAGAAGGTCATGAGATGCAGCTGAGGGGCAGTGGAGGGGCTGAGCCGGGCGTCAGAAGCCCCTGGCACACATCCCAGCTTTGCTCTTGCCTGCCTGGAGCACCCTGGCCAAGTTTCTCGGCTGTGCTAAGAACTGACTTTCTATCTTTAAAATGGGGATGCAGGGATTGCACAAGATAGCGCCAAGGGCGCGGCAATGAGAGCGTCACCTGTGCCATTTTAGACCTTAGGAGGGGTGTCACTTGGACTGTGTGAGTTACAAGACTCTCACCTGTCCCACATGAAGCTTCTGGAAGGGTAAGAGCCCAACAACTATAACATCTGGGGCCCAAGTCCAGTGTTTATCCCCAATATCAACTGAAAACTGGCCCTGAAGTTTCTAAACTGGGTTAACCAGACCTAGGAGAGCCTGGATAAGGAGTTAAGGGGCAGCACAAGCTAGTGGGTGAGGGCTGGAGCCCAGCTGCCCAGCCCTCCACGGACCCTGTGACACCGGACATGTCACTCAACCCCCCGTGTCTGTTTCTTCTGCCATAAAGTGGGGATCACAATAACAGAACCTGCTTCAGAGGGTTGTTTGAAGATCTGATGCATCAGTGTAGATTAAGAGGTCAGTGCTCATTAAATGCGGACATCCGAGGGCCTGGACTCCTCCTACTTCCTGGCCTTTGACCACGAGCTGCCTGTGGCATCTCTTGCATTGCTGTCTAGAGGCCTCTCTGGGTGGTGGACAGTGGCTGGCTTGGGACCCAGGGGGCATCGCCTCTGATCCCAGGTCTGCCTCTAACTTCCTCTACACCCTGGGTCCGCCCTCTCCATCACCCTCTCCTCCATTCAACCAGCACTGGTGAAGATGGACTGCTGTGCTCAGCCACGTGTGGTGCAGGTTCCTGGGTATGGTTTAGACTTTTTAATGAGAAAATCGAGGTATATTTGACTCTCAATATTACGTTAGTTTCAGATGTTCCATATAGTAATTCAAAATTTTAATAGATGATACTCCATTTAAAGTTACTATAAAATATTGACTATATTCCCTGTATGGTTTAGTCTTGATAAGGACTTATTAACTGCTTTGTTCACAACGAGACCTGACCTCTGCCTAGGATTGGGGGCCCGCAGAGGCGGCTGGCTTGTCTTCCTGGCAGCTCCAGACTTGGTGAGCTTGGGCTCCCTGAGGGTTAGCATGGAGAGGCCGTGTCAGAGGTTGGCACTGGCTCAGCGAAGCCCATCACATGGAAAGGGCCCAGTAAACGTGAGCTCTTCTTACTATTACGTGGAAGGGCTGGGATCAGAAACGTTCTTGTCTTTTACTCTCCCCTCGTCAGCCCTCAAAAGGTCAGAAGGGTAAGGGGGCAGGGTGGGTGTGCTGAATCAGGTGGCTGGGCAGGGGCAGGCAAGGGAGTGGGGGGCACACTCTAGCTCATGACCATATTCATGCTGCTTTTCCTTCTGACGAGGGTGGGGCTGGGGCCCAGGGCTGTGGCAGCTGCTGGCACCCAGGTTCCTGGTCATCGCTGAGAAGTCCCCTGGCGTTTGGTCCAGCTTCTCCCGGGCCATGCCCTGCCACCAGGTCAGCCTGTGTGGGTCCTGACCAGACCCAGCTCCCTCAGACCCAGCAAGGCTGTGCATCAGATCTCCTGACAGCTGTTAAGGGCGCCACTCCGAAAAGAGGGAGAATCTCCCTGCTACAGGGGCTCAGCACCTGGGGCGGGGGTGCAGGTGGTCCCGTGGGAGCTGGGACTCAGGATCCAGCTCGGGGTCAGCCTGAGGGGCCGTCCATCTGCACAGGCGGTCAGCGGGGGGCAATCCAGGGGCTCCATTTCCTAAGGCCCAGCCACCTCCCCTGACCCCAGAGGGGACTTACCCAGGCCCAGGTTGGAGATGGTCTTGAGGTCTGTGAAGCTGCTGGCCTCAAGGATGGCCTGGGGCAGCCTCAGCTTGAAGGGCAGTAAATCTCTGTGGAGACACGATGGGTTGGAGGTCAAGTCCAGGGAGGGGCCTGTGTGTCCATTCTCGGCCCCCCACCGCCCCCAAATCCTCAGCCCATAAAGGAAGAACTCCGGCAACCCCGCTGGCGGCTGGGATCGCCACACAGACTGGAAACTTCCCTGGGGCCGAGGGGAGAAGTCCTGAGGCTGAGGGAGCAACCAGTCAGATCCGGGTCCTGTGCCTGCACTGGCCCCAGAGATGCTAAGACCCTCCTTGGGCATGGAGAGGGTCGGGGGAGAGGCTTTATCCCCAGTTTTCTTGGCCCTGGAAGTCCAGGCAGCTCTTCTAAAGGTGCTATTCTGGGTAAGGCGAGTGACCCACCCCTTCCAGTCCTCTGACCCCCGCTGCTCCGCGCTGAGACCTGCAGCGGGTGCACAGCCAGACTCCCCTGGTGAACCTACAGCCAGGTACCCGCTGGCGAGCACACAGCCAGACAGACACCCCTGACGACACAGCCAGCTCTATCTGCTGCCTTTGGTCTGAATGGGGATCTTTTCAGCGATCTCTCCAGAGATCTCCCAGAAGGGATCTAGACACCCTCCCCCTTTATTGTACAGATGGGGAAACTGAGGCCCAGAGAGGGAAAGGAAGATGTCCAGGCCTGGACACACGGTGGGTGGAGGGCAGAGTGTGCTGAGCCCCAGGCCTCCTAACTTCAAGCCCAGGGCTGTTCCGTGGGGCAGGAAGGGGAGTGTGGCCCTGCAGGGGCCCCAGGATGGCTGGTCCCAACTCTACGTCTCAGCCTGGCATTCAAGGCCCGTCACAGTCTGACCCCGACCCCCATCTTCAGCCGTATCCCCAGCTCTGTCAACCTTTTCCCCAAACCCTGATTCGAGTCATTGAAATCCCATCCGTCCAGGCCCACTGACAGGCTTGCGTGATGTCCGCCTGTCCCCGGGGGTCTTCATGGCCTTACTGTCTATACCGCACCCTCCGTCTCCTCCCTTTGAACTACGTGAGAGCCCTGGAAGTTCCCGGAAGGGCCGGGCAGCTTTGCACGTCTCTGATGCCCCCAGAGCCCTTAGCACACACCACAGAGGCTCAAAGAGTGTTTGTCGAATGGACCCGTCTAAACTTGGGGAACTGGATTGGGGGAGAGCAGGGCAGAGGCCGCCTGGGATGTGGGTCGCCGGGGAGCTTCCCAGACCACCTCTGCCCATCAATACAGGCTGTGCTGCTCCGCGGGGTGCCCCCACCCCTTCATGGGAAGTGTTTTCACGGGGGAAAAACACTCTGCTTATGGAATAGCAGGATGGGGGAAGGTGGGAGAAGATTCTGGGTCCTTTTTTGAGTTCCTGGGTTGTGGCCTTTGGCTTCTCCATTGTCAATGGGGTGGGCGTGGCCCGTCGATCTTTGCTTCACTGTCATAGTTGTGTGATTCTGAGCATCTGAGGCCGTCTGTGGGCCTCCTGTCAGCCCTTCCAGCCAGGCCAGGCCTGGACCCAGACCGGACGGGCCCTCAGTGCCGCATCTCCACCTCAGGCCCTGCCCGGTCACCACTACCTCGATCTCTCAGTTTGAAGGGTGGCAGAATTCATCCCGGTGTTGCATGTCTACCTGGTTGGCGGTCTGGCCTGCCGCTGGGGCTTCCAAAGGCTCCTGGGCCACTGCATGTATTGAAATGGCCAGGAGAATCGCTCGGCTCATCCGGCAGCCACCCCCGACCACCAGGGCCACCTCTGACACCCCCTCCCCACCTCCTCTGCGTACTGCTCAAGAGGCTGCAGTGGTGGCTGCCGACCACAGCCCAGCCCGGGATCCTGGTGTCCAGGGCCTGCCCCAGCCTGCTCCCCGCTCCTGCCCACCACAGAGCCTTCCCTTGCACTCGAGGCCTCCTCGCTGCCTCCCAAAATGTCATCTTCCTACAGTGGATGTCCCCTGCTCATTGCCACCTCTGAGCTCTGCAGAGAGGGAACGCCCCCCTCGTCCCTTCCACCTACGTCTACTTAGACTCTACACATTCTTCAAGGCCGCACCACGGACCCCCTCATTCTCCACAAGCCAGTACTGCTCAAGGATTTCACGCACGTCTGCCACCCCACCTCCAGCATCCAGTTCAGCACTTTATCCAGGGGCCACCTCTTCTGATCCAAGGAAATGCATACACAGGATGGGGGTGTTCGTTGAGCATCTACTATGTGCCAAGTATCGGGCTGGGTGTTACCCAGTTTGGTCCTTATATCACATCATGTTATTATCATTACTACTACTGTAACACAGCAACCCTATGGACAGGCATTAATACTTTTGTATTAGTTAATTCTGGATCAGCTCCTGGGGGAGCTGCTAAGATGTGGATTCTCAGATCCATGCCCAGGGGTTCTCAGCGTTGAGTCTGAGTGTGGGTCAGGAATCCACCTTTTTAAACACCTCCCCGGCAGTACCGTGCAGGGTTAGAAAGAGCTCTGTGGGCAGCGTGCACAGACGCCCGGTCCACAGAGCTGGTTGTAGCAGTCACTGCCACAGTCCCACCCGGACCCCTCGGATGCCTTTCACCAGCTCTGTGCACCCACAGTCCAGCCTTGGAGGGGTTTGCTCCCGAGTGCCAGCACCCGTGACCCTCAGAGGCTTGTCCTGACACACTGGAGCCTCACTGCCTGCCCCAGTGGCCCTACAGAGAGCCACGAATGCCTGGGTGTGCTGGCTTGGGGGTACAGAAGCCCAGCCCCGTGGCTTTATAGTGGACCCCGAGGTCTGCTTTATGCTCCAGAGCTGCTGGAGGGATCTGGCTGAGGCTGGGACGGCCCCTGCAATGGACCCTTGCTGGGTTTCTCTCCGGTCTCTGTCCTGCTCCCCACTCCCTTGCCGCTTCCTCCTTGGGGGCAGGTCCTTTAGCGCCCCCTGCACATGGATCCTCCTTTCCAAGTGTGCCCCTAGGAGACCCCCAGCTAAGCTGTTACTATCATTTTCTTAGAAGCAGTTGCCAAACCCTGGTTTGCAGAGAGGCTTGTTATAAATGCAGATTGTCCCTTTATCTTACTTCTTCCTCCAGCCTCTATGGCATGGGTATTATCGTTCCCATTTTACCGAAGAGGTAGTTGAGAGATTAAGATTAGCTCAAATTCTGGGCTCTGCAATTATGTCATCATTCATTCATTCACTCGCTCACTCGAAGCACCCAGCATGGGCCAAACACTAGACTAGTGCCTTGTACTGAGGCAGAACTTCTCAGAATAGGAGAGGGCCTGACTCTGAGAGCTTGACGTGTCGTAACTCGCAAAGGGTCAGGGAGCCGCAGATGCTTTGCTTCGTGGGCCTAGAAGGACACGGCAGGTCACGGGAACCATCGTGGAGCGCACACAGTGGGGCGGCTGTAGGAAAGATCATGGACCTTGGAGCTCTATCTACTTTGAATCCCCACGCTGCCATTTACCAGCTACGCGACCTTGAGCAAGTTCTCTCAGTCTCGGCTTCCTCATCTGTAAAATGGGGCTAAGAAGAGCACTTCCCGGGTGGAATTGTTTGCAAGATTTAAAAAGAGAGTGGATATAGAACTGTAGCGCCATGCTGGGTACCTGGAGAGCCCTCAGTAAGCAGCAGCTTATTATCAGCGTCACCTGTTCTGCCCACGGGGTCCAGGAGGGTCCTGGTAGATGGGGGTGGTGGTGCTCTGGGTTGAGTGTGGCTTTCACCAGAGGCAACATGAATGGTCTCTTTGAAGCAGGGGGAGGTGAGCCTGGGGCCCTGGACCCCAAGACATCTTGCCCAGCTCTGCTTAAGTCCCTGTAGCTTAACCCATTGGTTTTTGGCACCAAAATGTATTTTTCAATTCGTGTTGACCTGCCAGCAGTTCTGAATAAATAGAGCAGCTCTGAGGGTGGTTACCCGACACCCTCTCCACCCAGCAGCTGCTTCGCAATGACAAGCCCTCTCCCACGGAGGGAGGGTGTCAGCCCTTCCCGCTGTTCCCACAGGAAGTTCCTTCTATAACTCCTCCAACGGGGCGGGTCAGGTCCACGCAGGACTCCAAGCTGTCCTGGAAGCCGGAATACAGGAAGCTGCTATGACGGGCAGTGAGCGCAGGGGGCAGGTGGTGCTGAGGGAGGGGACTTTACTGGCCGGTCCAAGCAAGCAGCAGAGCCAGCACCCCCCTTCACAGTTACAAGGGTGAAGCCAGGGGACTGTCCCCTCTCTCTGCATCCTGTGGGCGGCACACTTCCCTCTTGGGGCTTCTCTGTGACAACCCTGTCCCCACCCAAGGTTGCATGGACATCTATTGCCATCAGATGCCCTCCTGGGGGCCTGGGCTACTCACCTACTGACACAGTAGAATGCGATCAGTCTGAAGATGTCCTCAAACACAAGAACCGAGCCTTCCAGGTACAATACTGAGGAGAGATGACAGAGGCCTTGGATGAGTGTCCCTGTCAAAGGGGAGGAAGGTCCCTGGGGAGGGCGTGTCTGCTCTGTGCTCACTGTAGGTCACAGCACCTGCTGCGGCACCCGGCCTGCCACGGCCGCATGTACATCAGCTGCCCATTGGACCACGGGGAGGTGAGAAATGAACTTCTGTGGTGTTAATCCGCTGAGATTTCAGGGGCCTTTCTATTACAGCAGACGGTGTTACCTTAACTAACACACATTCCTCATTTTGAGCAAAATAACACAGAAGACTCTAGATTGTAAAAGCAGAATTTAAAAATGTCTTGAGGGAACTCCCTGGCGGTCCGGTGGTTAGGACTCGGTGCTTTCACCGCTGAGGAAACAGGTTCAATACAGGGAACTAAGTCTGGGAACTAAGATCCCGCAAGCTGTACAGCGTGGTCAGAAAAAGTCTTGAATTAGACTTTCAAGGTCATCTCCACTTGACAATTCTGAGGGCTGTGAGGGGCCAGCAGGAGGACAGGTTCCCTATTCTGCTGTGGCCTCCAGGAGGTTCACTGGTCCAGGGGTGCTGGACTGGGGCCACTGGCCTTTTACCCAAGAACCTCAGGGCCTGTTAGAACCCCACTTGATTTGGCTACACATGTAATCCAAGAGTGAGGGTGACCCCAATACTTTTCAGCTTTGACAAGGAAGAGGGATCAAAGCATTTGCCAAAGAGCCCACCCCAGGGCGGATATGGCTGCTCAGAGGGGCAGGGCGCCAGGGTATGGCAGTCAGCGCCCGAAGCTGGGGTGCACTGCCCAGAGGAAAGCGTGGCACCACACCGCGCACTGCTGCAGAGCCCTAGGGCAAGGGGCCCAGACCACCTGAGTGAGCTGTGCACCAGGGATCTCAGCAGCCGTCCATCGCTCACCTCCTGACCCTCGTCCCAGGGTTCCATATGCCCAACAGGTGATGCTCCCTGCGCGTGGGACCCCACAGTGTACTTTCTTGGGCCTCAGAGGGGCCAGGAAATATGTGTGCATCACACTTCAGTTCCTATTTCCTGAGGTTCTTCTAGCGTCCATGGGGCAGAGGGGGAAGGCAGGACCCGGGTTCCAGGCCTAGCTCCAACCCCGGGATCAGCAGTGTGACGCTGGGTACACCCCTTCCCCTCTCAGCACCTCAGATCCTCCACCTGCAAAGGGAAGGAGCCCCTCCAACCCTAAACACTCGTGCACCTAGGTGACAGCAGCCTGCTGTCCTATTTTCAAAGCCTAGGACAGCTTTCTGCTGCATTGGTGATCTGCGAGATGGTCACAGGGGACACGTGAACCAACACGTTTTGTTCTAATAGCTTTGTTTTAATACATTCCTTCCTTCTAATACTATTGCACTGTTCTACACAGTTAACATGATTTTTTAAAAGATTACATTCATCATTTATGGCAAAGAGACCATGGTATCCCATTAGGATAGATATAAAAATTTTAAAGGGAGTTTAAAGAAAAATATTAGATAGATTACAGTACTCGGAGGTACCGGGAAGATGCCCATAAAGGACAAGTCTGTGAAACACCAGTGCGTGGAATTACCACCCTCTATGAGTTAACGGCCATGAGGCAGCCCATGGCGCCACCTAGTGGCACATTAGTGCATCGCCCACTCTCTCCACAGGAAGCAGCACAAATTGGCCAAAAGATCTCCCGTAGTTGGGAGAGGTAAAGAGAACGCTCCAACTGCAAACTGCGAATGTAAGGACCTTTCTCAAGAATCCTTCAAGGGGGGATTAGTGATGACGCACGCAAACAGGCTAGCCTCCTATGCCGGGCCTGCTCAACAATTAGCAGGTTTTCTTCATCATTGAGACATGGTCTGACCTCTGCAGACACAGATTAAACCCTTAAGATAGTCAGTCCCTCCCTCTGCTGTGGCCCTGGCACTTTCTATAAAGCCTGCAGCTCCTTTAGACTTAGTTTACCCCACTCTGGTCCGCTCCTCGGGTGCAGGGACCAGGGCTCATTCATTTTTGTAGCTGGGGCCAAGCAAACTTCTAGTGACCCCATCACACTTTTACAGTAAACACTGTAGATTTGTCAGAACACAAGAAGGCTCATGTCTGTTTCTTTGTAACCAGGTCTCTCCTGCCCCAGCCCCCTGCTCGCACCTTCCCGTCCTGCTCGTGGGAATAGCATCCCTGCACACCAAGGACACACCCGGGGGAGCTCCTGTATGCCAGGGCCAGGGCTTCGCCCACATTTGAGTCTCCCTCAGTGCCCAGCACAGTGTGTGGCACGCGGTTTGGGAGATAATAAATGTCTGCTAAAAGTGTGTCTCGGAGGGAGACCCCAGAGGAGTAGAGGCCCCCAGGGGCGTCTGGTTAGAGTCTCAGACCTCCCACTGCGTAGATCAGGGTCCTCCCTGCAGGGGCCCAACGGGACACCTGGGACTTGAGGGAGTCCCGACAGGCAGGCTCACACTGTCCTGGAGCAGAGGTGAATGCAAACCGGTAAGTGTTAGACAATCCTTTGTTCTGGCGGGTGGTGGTAGAGCTCAGCTTCCAGGACCGCCCTGTATCCTGCACTGGCCTGGTGGTTGTATGCAGGCGCCCAGGCCAAACAGCCTGAGTGTGAACGTGTCTCCAGCACATTACTGCTTATACTCCCTGCGCCTTGGTTTCTTCAGCTGTATAACAAGGATAGTAAAGTATCCACATGTTGTGGGTTGAATTGTGTCTCACAAAAAGATACGTTTCAATCCTAACCCCAGGTACCTATAAATGTGACCTTATTTGGAAAGAGGGTCTTGTCGGGTGGAATCAAGTTAACACAGGGTCAGAATGCATGGGGTGGGCCCTAAATCCAATGATTGGTGTCTTTATAAGAAGACAGGTAGGACTCCCCTAGTGGCACAGTGGCTAAGAATCCACCTGCCAATGCAGGGGACATGGGTTCGAGCCCTGGTCCGGGAAGATCCCACATGCCGCGGAGCAACTAAGCCCGCAAGTCACAGCTACTGAAGCCTAGAGGCCGTGCTCCCCAACAAGAGAAGCCACCACAGTGAGAAGCCCGTGCACTGCAATGAAGAGTAGCCCCTGCTCGCCGCAACTAGAGAAAGCCTGCGCGCAGCAACGAAGACCCAACACAGCCAAAAATAAATAATAAATTAATTAATTAAAAAAAAAAAAAAAGAAGACAGGTAAAGACCTGGGACACAGACACAGAGAGGAAAAGACCATGTGAATGGAGGCAGACATTGGAATACAGCTACGAGCCAAGGATTGCTGGCTGTCACCAGAAGCCAGGAGAGTGCCTTGAACAGATTCTCCCTGGTCTCCAGCAGGAGCCAACCCTGCCAACCTCAACTTGGGATTGCTGGCCTCCGGGCCTTTGCTCGTGCTGTCTCCTCGTGCACGGAGGATCCAGCTTCCCGCTTCCCTGCCTTGAGGGATCAGCTCCAGGTCCACTTTCTGCCTCAAAGCCTTGCTGGTACCCTGCCCTCTCCCACAGGAAAGCCACACGCAGGAGGTGCTGTCCTAATCACACATTCTTGGCTGGGTATATGTGGTCACGCTGGGATGTGTGCCGAGGCTTCTCAGACGGTGAGACTGAGAACAGGAACGGGTCTCACTTTGCCCATCACCTACACTGTGCCCAGCCCTGCACCTGGCATGTAGGGAAGACTCTGAGAAGGACAGCTGGGCTAACCAGGCCTCCTGGTGTCAGAATCAAGAGTGAACCAAATGTCCAGAGATAGAAAGTACATCCGTGGTTGCTTAGGGCTGGAGGGGAAAGGGGACAGGGGACAGGGGATGGAGTTTCTTTTTTTTTTATTGTGCTAAACTATGAAAAACATGAAGTTTAGCATTTAAACCATTTTTAAGTGCGCAGTTCTGTGGCATTAAGTACGTTCTCACTGCAACACGGGGCTTCTTTTCTGAGGTGTTGAAAATGTTCTCAGATTGACCTTGGTGAGGGCTAGACAACTGAATGTACCAAAAGCCACTGAATCGTACACTTTAAGTGGGTGAGTTGTATGATACTGAATACATGGAATAAAAACACGTCAATAAAGCCATTACTGAAAAAAAGAAAATGCACACATAGAGTGGACTGAATTTCACTTCCTGTATTACGTTTTTCTGGGATTTTTATAATGAGCATATATGAGCATTTATAATGAGCATATACGTAAATTCTCTAAATTTTTCTTGGATTTGCTAAATCTCTCTGTAAATTGTTCTCAAAAGCCGATGGGTTTCCAGAGTCCTCTCACTCATGCTGCTTCGGTGCCCCTCCCAGCACTGTGGGCACAGCTGACAAGCTCCCCGTGTCAGCGACTGCCGGCTGCGTCCTCCCAACAAAGATGCCGGCTCCCCTCTGCTCACTTTTGCATCCTTGAGCAGCAACTCCTCCACTGTATACAGCTTCCAGCCTCCTCAGCAGAAACCGCGGTGGGAATACGCCAGACCCTGTCTAAACCATCCCGCTTTCAAAGAGTGAGGAGAGAGAATGACCAGACCCACCTGCTATGTCCCAAGGTGACAACAGGTGACAACACCTGTTGTTGTCAGGGCTCTGTCCCTGCCTAGAGAAAAGGAAACTTTTCACCTCATCACTCGCCATCAAGGCTGAATCGGGACAAGGTGGAGACTCCGGGTCTACACACGCCAGCCTGGCTTCTAGCATTTACAATCTCAACGTCAGCTATCCATGAAGAACCGAAAGCCGTTAGAAGATTTTTTGTTTTAAGAAATTCCATTTTATCACTCAATAATACAAATGAACTGCCAAGGCAGGAACGGTGTGTGTATCTTTTGTTCTCCATGGTACCTCCCGCACCAGGCATGGCGCTTTTAGCAAATTGCTCCATCTCTGTGATGACATTATTGAATGTCATAAATGGAGTCACGCAGTACATATTCTTTGGGATGGGCTTTTCCCACTCTGCGTAACTTCCTCGAGGGTCATCCAAGTTACTGAGTGAATCGACATCCCGTTCCTTTTTAGTGCTGAGTAGTAACCTAGGGTCTGGATGTACCATAGCTTCCTCGGTCATTCACCCACTGAAGGACATCTGGGAATTTCCAGTTTTTAGTTATTATGCCCAAAGCTGCCGTGGAACATTTATGTACATGCTTCTGCGTGAAAATATATTTTCCTTTCTCTGGGGTATATGCCCAAGAGTGCAACTGCTGGGTCCCATGGTAAGTCTACCCTTCATTTTCAAAGGAAGGGCCAAACTGCTCTCCCGAGCGGCTGTACCATTTTACGACCCACCGGCGATGAAGGAGTGATTCAATTTCTTCCCATCCTCGCCAGCTGGGTGTTGTCACTATTTTTTATTGTGGCCATTCCACTAGGTGTAGCGTGATATCTCACTGTGGTTTTAATTTGCATTTCAAGAAGATGTTGAATGTCCTTCCGTGTGTACATCCTCTTTGCTCAAGTGTCTATTCATGTCTTTTCCTATTTTCTAATTGGACAGTTTCTTTTAATGTTGAATTTTTAAAAACCGTTTAATTAAGATATCATTCACACACCATACAATTCACCAATATAAAGTGCACGATGATCCGAGTACATTCACAGAGCTGTGCAACCGTCATCACGATCAGTTTTAGAACATTTTCACGAGCCCCCAAAACAAACCCTGTACCCATTAGCAGTCACTTTCCATCCCTCCCTCCTCCTAGCTTCTGGAAGCCACTAATATACTTTCTGCCTCTATGGATTTGCCTGTTCTGGACTTTTCGTATACATAGAATCATACAGTATGTGGCCCTGTGGGTCTGGCTTCTTTCATTTAGCATCATGCTAAATGTTCATCCATGTTCGTCCATGTCCGTGTTGCAGCAGGGGTCAGCACTTCATTCCTCTTTATGGATGAATACTATTCTGTTAGACGGATACACCACATTTTGTTTATCCATTCATCACTGATGGATATCTGGGTTGTTTCCACTCTTTGGCTACTACAAAAAATACTGCATTGAACATTTGTGTACAAATTTTTATATGGACATATGTTTTCATTTCTCTTGGATATATTCCTAGAAGTGGAATTGCTGGGTCCTACAGTAACTCTACATGTTTAAGAAACTGAGGGACTGTTTTCCAAAGCAACTGCACCATTTTACATTCCCACTAGCAATGGATGAGGTTCCACTTTCTCCACACCTTTGCCAGTACTTTGTCTGTCTTATTGATTCGAGTCATCCTAGTGGGTGTGAAGTGGTATCTCCTTGTGGTTTTGATTTCCATTTCCCTAAGGATTAGTGATGTCAAGTATATTTTCATGTGCTTATTGGCTATTTGTATATATACTTTGGAAAAATGTCTATTCAGATCCTTTGCTCATTTTTATTTGGGTTGCTTGCTTTTAATTTTGAGAGTTCTTTTTTTTAAAGACGATGTTGGGGGTAGGAGTTTATTAATTAATTATTTTTGCTGTGTTGGGTCTTCGTTTCTGTGCGAGGGCTTCCTCTAGTTGTGGCAAGCGGGGGCCACTCTTCATCGCGGTGCGCGGGCCTCTCACTATCGCGGCCTCTCTTGTTGCGGAGCACAGGCTCCAGACGCGCAGGCTCAGTAGTTGTGGCTCTAGGGCCTAGTTGCTCCACGGCATGCGGGATCCTCCCAGACGAGGGCTCGAACCCGTGTCCCCTGCATGAGCAGGCAGATTCTCAACCACTGCGCCACCAGGGAAGCCCTGAGAGTTCTTTATGTTATAGTTACAAAGCCTTTGTCAGATGTGTGATTTGCAAATATTTTCTCCCAACTATAGCTTGTCTTTTCATCTGTGAACAGGGTCTTTCAAATTTTATGTTAAGAATGGAAAAAATGGGACTTCCCTGGTGGCACAGTGGTTAAGACCCTGCGCTCCCAACGCAGGGGGCCCAGGTTCAATCCCTGGTCTGGGAACTAGATCCCACATGCATCCTGCAACTAAGAGTTCACATGCCGCAACTAAGAAGCCAGTGAGCCACAACTAAGGAGCCCGCCCGCCACAACTAAGTAGCCTGCCTGTCGCAACTAAGACCCAACGCAACCAAATAAATAAATAAAAATTAAAAAAAAAAAAGAATGAAAAAAGTGAATACTGTCCAAGTTTGCGAAATAGTAAGCACTCGACTGGAGCTGCATAAATGATTCAGTAGGGATATTTCCAGCCTGCTTTAATGAACAGTCAACTCTTCTTTGCATTTGGCAGTATCTATTGTTATAATTAATGTATGAGGGGTCTTTAACCAGTTATTATCCTTATCTAGACCAAAGTCCCCTGTGCAATCTTACTGGCACTATTAAGTCCCTCTGCAGACATTTTCTTCATAGTTGGTCCAAAAGTAAAGTTTAGCCAAGCCTGGCTTAATTACCACACATTCCTAGGGACCGAGGTGAGTGAAATCGACAAGTGAGACGTTCTACGTCACGTTCATTTTAAGCAGAGAACGGCTATTGGCATGTGCCTTCTTTAGGGTCTGATTTGTCTTTACTAACAAGTGAAGGATGAGCATCTGTTCACCTAAGCTGACCCTGGGCTTTGATGAGGAAAAGATGGTCACACGAAAACGCGAATGAAAATATGCCTTGCCAACAGTTATTAAAATTGTGAAAGGTACAGATTACTCAAGAAACGCAAACCGTCTTCCTTGTTGGCAGACGCCCTTGTTAACCTAAGAGATCTCTGTTCAAACACAGTTCGGTTGACAACAGGAATTATACATAAATCTCCAGGTATGACCCTCATTTGAAGGGCTGGGTCAGAGTTACTCTTTAGCTAGGACATTATGTATTCAACCATTGACAAATATTTATGTGCTCATATCTGTAGAAACAAGGGGAAACGGATTTAGAAATCGAGAGGAAGCCTCACGGTGAGCAGGGCGACAGGGAACTGGCTGGTGGTTTTGGCCACAGGACCTAGCTAAAACTCCTTCCTGAGGGGCAGAGATTCTAAACAACCCGCTCATCCTCTTTTATGATTGAAGATTTGGTTGGGTGAGGGTGGGAGAGATGTTCATTGATTTTTATCTAAGAAAAAACGCTGTACTCAGCAAGGCCTGTGCGTTTATGGAATGGACACATTCCCGGATGGATGAGAACTGCCCGGGAAGGACAGTGTCCCCAGAGGGACACAGGAAGGGCCGGTGTTGGCAGAAGAGATCGGGTCTCGGGCCTCTCAGAAAAGGCCGTCACATCTGGCTGGGGGAAGTCTGGGCCCAGGAAGTGGCCTCACTCCAGAGCCTTATGTGACACTGTCGAGCCAACCTCCTCTAAAACGGATCACCCTGAATGGGCTGGAAGACAGATGCTAATGGATTCTGATCCCACTTCCTAAAAGGGGCCCTAGGTCACCAAGCTGGGTCCCTGACAGAAAAGGCCAGGAGTGCAGAGCCTGAGGATAGAAAGCTAATGTGATCAGAGGCTGGGGAGTGGTTCACACCTGGAGCAGGACAGGGGGGTCACCTGCGGGCCGGACAGGTGAGGCCAGGCCCATTCCTCCAGGTGTCCCTCCCATGCCCCCTCAGCTCCTTCCCAACCTGGAAGGTCACAGGTGCCTTCTGGCTCATGGGACCCACCGCTGCACGGCAACACCATGGTTGCCAAGGGAGCCACCACCTGGACAGTTTGTGGCTGAGGAGGAAAAAGGACTGTTTGCTGCTATCATCAGGCCCAATTTTCTGTGATAGATGAAAACTACTTGCCCCGTTCCCAGGGGTCGAAGTGGGGAGAGTGGCAATTTCTCTGGAGTCCAGGGGACCCCGTGGTTCCAGGCCCAGCTCTGATACCACTTACTTCAAGATGCTGCTGCAGTGCAGCTGGGTCACCTGTGAAATGGGAGAATGGCTCTACCCCCTCCAGAAGGAAGGGTGCTGCTGGACTAGGGCTTCCGGAAGCTCTGGCTCGAGCAGAAGGAGAGTTGCCAGGAGAAGTGAGAACAAACAGGCCAGCGCCAGGCAGCAGATCTCCTGTGCTCTTGGAGCTGACTTGCTGCCCAGCCATACAACGACTGGAGCTCGGAGCGGGGCAAACTCCTGTTCCCGTTCCAGGCAAAGCCCAAAGCCGGACGGTACCGACCGGGCAGGGGCTCCTGGTTCCATCCCCCACAAGCCTGGAGACCAAAGCCTTCAAGTCGCTGAGACTTGACTTCTCTAACGGCCAAGTGAGGATACGAGTAACTGAGGTCCTCCCGGGCCCTGCCGCTGGCTGTGCAGAGGCTGAGTGGTACCCCACAGGCAGGCCCTGAGGGAGGAATAGCAGCCCCGCCGCCAAAGATGACACAGAGGTCTGGAAGGTCTGGGGTGGGGAGTGGAGGGCAGTGGGGGCGAGTTAGAGCTCAGGGATCTGGGAGAGGATGATGATCTGCAAATGTGCTGAAAGCAGTTCCCTCTCTCTGTCCCTGGCTCTTACTGTTGGTCCAGGGTGGGCATCTTAGCCCCTGGTTCACTGGCTGGCCCTGGAGTCCCTTCCCTGTCTATTTACCAGCCTGTCCTCTGTAAATCCCGCACACCCCCACCAGCCCTGAAGCCTCTCAGTGTACATTATCCCTCCTTAGCCCTCAGTCTCCCCCATCAGCCATGGGCCCCTGGGGGCAGGACTTGCTGCAGGGCCTTCTGTTCAGAGTTGGGGCACAGCAAGCCTTTGCCCTATGTACCTTTGACTAGAGGCCAATGGGAAAGGAACAGGGGAGGACCTAGCAGCCATGGCCAGGGGTCCAAGCAGGGGGCCACTTCCAATGCTCCCAGTGCCCCATTACAGCGTTTGGCAAGGGAGCAAAGAGGTGGCTGCAGCCCTGCACAAAACTGAACAACCTGACGAGCAGAACGTCAGCCGGATTTAATCCTACCCGGAAGTTTTGAGCAGTGCACAAGCTGGGCAACTGTCCATGGCAGCCCTGGGTATGAGTCATGGCCATCTATGCTGGTTGGTCTCGGCATAAGGTGCAATCTCCCCTTGATTTCATCTTAACAATTTTAGGATGTAAAAGGCAGCAATGTCTTTTTACTGAGTTCTCTACCACACCCCACATTTGCCCCGACTAGACCCAAGCACACTCAACTATGCCTCCCAGTGGATGGGGAACTATTGAAAGTCAGAATGAAAGGGCCCTTAGAGCCAGCTCTGGTTCAAACTCCCTCACTGCACAGATGGGGAAACTGAGTCCAGAGAAGGTGAAGCATCACCCAGTGAAAGAGGATTAGCCTGGGTGTTTTCTGCAGTTTGATTCTGTTGCTCTCTGGAATCTAGATTCTGAGCCTGGACTGTTGTTCTGCCCGCTTCTTCCAACTTTGCAGTGTGGGCTTTGCTCAGATCTGAGCCTCTTGATTAGTGACAGAGGGTCATCATTTTCAAAGTTTTAACAACAACAATAATAATATCATCTACCATTTACCAAGTGCCTACTGTGTTCTAGCCTCTGTATTTCTAATCGTCATGACAACTCCATTATCCTCGTAAGCAAGGAAACTGAGGCTCAGAGAGTTGAAGTAACTGGCCCGAGGGCACAGCCAGCCATGAGCAGGTACCACCAGCCCGGGAGCCTGGAGCACTAGTCACCTTCTGTTCAGCAGAGGTGGCGTGGGGCACAGGGAGGGCATCCCGGTGCTTCACACCCAAATGCACTCAGTGTGACTCCCTCACCTGTCAGCTAACAGAGACGCCTTCCCATGGGTCACACACCTCCTCAGTCACCAGGCAGGCCCCGTGTTACCCTCGGAGAGGGCCTCCTGCACAGAACTATGCTCCCTTCCCTCTGGCCCCAGGGCTGGACACACGCTCCACTGCAGAGCATGACTACATGCTCATGATGTGTTCACAGGCCTGACTCTGGCCCAGAATGAAGATCCCAGAAAGCAAGGGCCAGCCCTTCCTTCTTTCCCAGATCCAGGGCCTCGCCTGGATCACCCCATGTGTTTAACCGGTCTTGCCATTATTGAAAGCATTATCTCTGAATCCACATTGGCCGCCACATCTGCAGCCACTGCCACGACACTGTCCAAGCTGTAATAAAAGATGCCTCTCGGGCTTCCCTGGTGGCGCAGTGGTTGAGAGTCCGCCTGCTGATGCAGGGGACGCGGGTTCGTGCCCCGGTCCGGGAGGATCCCACATGCCGCGGAGCGGCTGGGCCCGTGACCCATGGCCGCTGGGCCTGCGCGTCCGGAGCCTGTGCTCCGCAACGGGAGAGGCCACAACCGTGAGAGGCCCGCGTACCACAAAAAAAAAAAAAAAAATGCCTCTCATTGGATGGTGCACTTCCGCATTCAGCAACCGTGTAGATGAGGATTTCGGTCTGGGAAAAGGAATACAGAATGAATTGTCACAATGCAGATGGGACTTTGCCTGGGAACTATTTATAGGTTCAGATGCCGAAATAGAAGGGGAGACATTGGACAGATGTGCGAATTGCCAAATGGCGGGGAAGAATAAATAGAGTAAGCAACAGGGAGGTGTCTGGGGGGAAGGAACAGGGAGGGGTGGAGGAGAGATGCCGAGCAGAGGCCCGCCATCCCAGGGCTTGAATTACCCACAGGGAACAAGCTGCAAGGCTAAGAAAGCAATCAGCCAGCTCCTCTACTCAGATTGTAGGGGCGGGGAGGCATCTTTCCTTGTACCCATCAGGAACAAACATGGCTCTCTCTGGGAGCAGAAAGGACAGGCGGAAAGGGAAGTGGCCCAGGGCATCACCCTGATCGCAAGAACAGCCCCGAGGGCCACGGGAGGACCCATCGAGAAACTACCCCACCCAGAAAACAACCCAGCTTCAACTTCAGGAGCTTATAAAGTTCATCCCACCTCAGAGTTTCGGAACTTTTATCTGCGGTCTAGAAGAACGTGACTGCCACTTACGAGAGCTGTGAGACCCAGAGAGGTTAAGCGGCTCACCAAAGGTCACAGAGCTGGGAAGTGGTACCAGGATGTGACCTGCAGCGAGCCTGACTCTGCAGCCCGTGACCTCACCCAGCACACCGGGCCGCTGGCTCTCTGGACCCTGTTGTCCAGTAGAAATATGATTCGAGTCACGTGTGCGATTCAAAATTTGCTCATAGCCATGTCAGTAAACAGAAACAAGTAAACAGTAAAATTCATCTTAATAATATATTCTATTTAACGCAACATATTCAAAATAGTATCATTTCAACAAACCGTAAATATAAAAAAATTACTGAGACACATCACGTTCTTTTTTTCATACGAAGTGTTCAAATCTGGTGTGTATTTTACACTTATAGCTCATCTCAGTTCAGACTCACCGCATCTGTAGTGTTCAGTAGTCTCACGTGGCTCATGGTTGCCGAACTCGTCGGCTGTGCTTGACCAGGAGCAAATCTACCCCCCAGGGCACATTTGGCAGTGCACAGACACATCTTAGGTTGCTGGGGGGAATGGGGAGGGGTTGGTACTACAGACGTCTAGCGGGCAGAGGCCCGGGATGCTGCTAAACATACTACAGCTCACAGGACAGCCCCTCACAGCAAAGAATGATCCAGCTTCAAATGTCGAGTACTGAGTTTCAGAAACCCAGCACCAGAGGGAGAACCAGCTTGTGCTCCTAGGACAACCGGCAGGGACCCAGGGGCCCTGTGGATGCCGACACCTAGAGCTGCCTGCACGTGGTGGGTACCCGACATCAGCGCTGGAACGGAACTGGATGCCAGACCGGAGTGTCCGCTACGACTCAGAATCCACGACCTCAGCCTCACAGGAATCACATTCCAGTCCGCTTCCCCAGCAGCGCAGAGCCACTGAGTGTGGAGTCAAGAACAAGGGACCAGTCTCAAGTCAACTGACATTTCACTTGCTTTGAGATGCTCCTGAAACACCTGCTGGTAAAGACCAAGCCAGCTGGCCTCAGGAGGCAGCTTTCTTCTCGCCTGCCCCGGTGTAAGCGCCCTGGGGCAGGCTTGGCCCTTGCCAGGGGGAGGCCTGCAGTTTCAGGGAACAAATTCCATGAGGGGAGTGATGCTAGGGCACTTGAATTCAGCTGTAGGTCCAACTGCTTCCTTCAAATCAGTCCATCAGTAGGAAAGCTGATGTTCTGACCCTCTATTTCCTCACTGGCTCTGAACGCAGGAGTGGAAGAAAGGGGTGTTATTTATAGAACCGCCCCCATTCCCCAAATCCCCGGCAGGCATAGGGCTGGGAGCTCTCCTGAATCACCATAAATGCCCCTGGACAGGGAAAGGAACACGACTGCTGCTGCCACAAGAAGCATCTCTGTGGGCACAGGGACGTTCCCGTGACCCACTAGGGGTCAGGGCTCAAAGTCCTCCGGCAATTAGATTCAGAGTCTTAGGTTTCTCCAGGCCGTCATCTAATTCAAGTTCCCCTTTAACTACCACATGGCACTTTTACCGCCCAGTAAGAAGAGGGGACTTATCTCTAAGCACAGAGGTGGAAACGGGCCTCTTGAACCCACAGGACATGACCATCGCAGGGGGACAATGCAGGCTTAGCATCTCACCCCTGGAGACTCTCAGATCTCTACCCCAGGCTCTGCCCTCCGTCCAGAGGCCTGGACCCAGGGGTTTATTCAATTTGCATTCATCAAATATTTACTGAGCACCTACTATGTGCCAGGCACCGCTCCAGGCACCGGGGTGATGGTGGTGGGTTTCTTTCTCGCTGGCACGGTGGCTCCCCGTGTTCCCTGCTGTCACCCCCTCCAACCACCCTTCCCCTGGATCTGGGGTGACGCTGCCACAGGTCCCCGACACATAGGCTCCTCTTCCCTCCTCAACCAGTTCTGCCAACTGGGCTGTCAGTCTTCCTCCTGGATATCTCTGGCCGGGGCCCCTCCTCTCCACGCCCCACATGCTGCCCCTAAACGGTTGCTGAGTCCCCACTGGTGTTCGCCCCCGGAGGTCTCCCCTGCATTCCAGCCTCCGTGCTGCCCCCAGTGGCATGGGACTTCTGTTTAAAAGGAGCATCAGATCTCCTCCCCACCGCCCCCAGCCTGGCCCCATTCTCTGTGGCCATTTAGATAAAGGCTGAGCGGCAAGACCTGGGTGCACGCCCCACTGTGATCAGCTCTGGCCAGTGGTCCCATTCTCTGCCTGTCCCTCCCTCCGCACACCTTACATTCCAGCTGACACCACGTCCCTTGGACGGACCCCAACATCCTGAAACTCCAAGTCCTTGCACATCCCGTCCCACCACTTCACATGTTCTTCCTCCCTCATCCAAACGGGACAGTTCTATTCATCCTTCAAGACACAGCTCACATGTCCTCACTCCCCAGAGGTGGCCTCCTGGGGTCTCACTCACCCTCCAGCGTTGGGGTGGGGTGGGGTCCTACCTCTGAGGGCAGTAAAATCCTAACATTTTCTTAATATCATCACCTCTGTATCCCTAGGGTCTAGTGTTCTTAAATCGAGTAAAAGAATAAGTGAAATGTCTCACGCGATTCTCTAATTACGTAGTGTGTGTGATCCTTGCACCCCGAAGGAGATAGAAGTTTCCCTGGGAGCAGAGCCATGTTTTCAAGTTAAGAGCAAGTAGTATGACACAGTGCCAAGAACGTGCTGGGGAGCCAGGCTGCTGGGGTTTAAATCCTGGCCCCGCCACTTACTAGTGTGTGACCATGAGCAAGCCACTTAGCTTCTCTTTTCCTCAGTTTCCTCATCTGTAAAATAGGATAGTACTTGTTCTGGTATCTACTGCTATGCAATAAACTCCTTGCAGAATTTAGTGGCATAAAGCAACCACCATCTTATTGTAGCTCATGATTTCCTGGGTCAGGAATTTGGGCAGGGCTCTGCTGGAAGACTCTTCTGCTGCTCCTAGCACTGACTAGGTCACTTGCTGATACTCAGCGGGGGACTGGTCGGGTCCAGAGGGTCCAGGAAGCCTTTAATCATGCCCGTGCCTTGGCAGGCACAGCTGGAAGGCTAGACTCAGCAGGCCTCCTTGGGCCTCTCTCCCTGTCCATATATCTCTGGGCCTCTCCAGTATGGTGGCCTCAGAGTCATCACACTTCTTACATGGCAACTCAGGGCTCCCAGTCCAAGCAGAAGCTGCCAGTTCTCTAAAAAGCTGCACATGGAACTGCCATAGTGTCACTTTGGCCTTATTCTATTGCCCAAAGCAGTCCCAGCCTGACTCAGATTCAAGGAGAGGAGCCATAGCCCCCCACCTCTTGATGGGAGGAGTGTCAAAAAAAGCACAGCTATTTTTAATCTGCCTCATGATAGCGTCTGTATCCTAGAGCTGATATACAGATTAAATGAGTTAATTCATATAAAAGGCTCAGGGAATGGTTGCTCTCAGCATCCCACTTCCTTAGAATCTCTCATTGTACCCAGCAAAGTTCTCAATAAATATTCCACGTCATAACTCAGTAGAGGAAGAGGCACAGGGAGAACATTCTAGGTCGGGCTGCACAGAGGGAGCTTCCTGTATCAACCCCTGAGCCACATTCTGCAGACCAGGGGTCCACCTGGAATCCTAAGACAGTGTTGTGAAAACGGAGTTCTGAGGGAGCCCCAGGAGAGAGCGGAACCAACACAAATTCAATATACAGTCCAGGGATGCCAAGACCCACAAGCCCCTCTCCACGGGTCTCCCCAAACCCATATGTCACAGATGAGGAAACCGAGCTCAAAAAGGCTCTGGAGCTTGCCCAGGTTCAACCAGCTAGTAAGCGACAAAGCAGCCTTTACATCCAGGGCTGCCTACGTGTCGGCTCTTTCAAAACTACAGCCACTGCCACTGCCACAAAGAAAACTGTGGACTCCACCACGTCTTCTCAATGACTGACAGGACTTTGGTCCTTGGAACCCTGAAGCCAGTACGAACGAGCCCCTCAGGCTTCCACTACAGAGGACCTCACGATCTCAAATGTTATCCCAGGATCGGTTTATAGTCTCACATTACTCCCGATTCCCCGGGGAATCTATGCCACACCTGCTGTACCACTCCCTGGTTCCAACTTATTTCCTGTTTCTGCAAAGATACAGCCCCACCACTTTTTAAAGAGACAGCTTTTTGTGTAAGAATTACAACAAACTACATAAATACACACATCACATCTACACACACACACATCATGCTTTAGTCTGCAAAATACTCACACATACATCCCCTCCCAATGGTTCCACGAGGTGGGCACTACTGTCCCCATTTTATAGACGAGGAAACTGAGCAGTGGTGTGCTGGTAATGTTTAACAACCGGCTCTCCAGGGAAAGAAAGCCCCAATTTTATGGCACTTGCCAATTTCCATGATGTAAATAGTCCCACCATGTTGATTTCAAGCGCAGAGCTGGGAAGAGCAGTCTCACGGGCTGGAATGATTGGGCTCTGGTGCGCCACCAACACCGCGGGTCAGAGACAAACCCACCTGCGATGGTCATCAAGAGGGTGAACTGCTAAGAGGCCCGGAACTCAGGTGGCCCCACTGAGTCTTCTCCATGGCTGTCCTTACTGAAGCCGTCCAGCCTCTGTCTGCCCTTCTCTCCAGCTTTCTCTTCTGTGCAATAAACATAAAGCTCTTGGGCATAATCTCAGCTGAGGCCTCAGACTCTGAGGGCGATTCCAAAGTCCTTGCATATACTTGGTGATGTTCTGCTCGATCTCCCAAGGGGCACCCCCCATCACTCCCTGACTTGGAGCACCACGAGCACGAGGACCACGAGAGGCGAGACAAGAAACAGCCTGGCCCAGAGGAAGCCGCTCTGAACGTGGAGTCGACGGCCCGGGTTCAATCCCTGTTCCATCCTTGGGCACAATTCCCTCAGCTGCAAAATAGGGGTCTAGCACCTGCTTCCTAGGGCCATGGTGAAGACAAGAGGAACAGCTTCCATGAATGCCCACCTTGTGCCTGATACACAGCGAGTCTGGTACAGGGCCCGGTACACAGGGAGTTTCCCCAATAACTGGGGGCCAAAGGCTCTAAGATTTCAAGGGTAGGGCCTAGAAATGAGGAACTGGATCTCACCTGGGGGTTGCCCAGGGCAACCTTGGACTGGGAACAATGACTACATGAAAGGAACATCCCCAAGACGGGAAGTTCCCTGAAAGTTTCCGCTGTGAAAACCAAGGCTGAGACAGCAATAAGCACACAGCATGTGTGCAACAGGCTCAGGACTGCCAATAAAAGCAGAGCAAACGATTCGCTGCTTCTCAACAGATCCAGGGAGACGGACACACAAAAAACACCGAAGTCACCAGTCCATTTCTACAGAACTTTCCAGAAGGTCTCACCTCTGACTGCTTCCTTAAATAGTTTGGGCAGGAAGGAGAAGTTGGTGGGACAGGCATTATACTGTGGCTTCCCAAGTGGCCAGCGGGGCTGCATGGGACACTGAACAACATGTATTTTCCTCCACTATGGTGAGGTTTTATATCCAAGTGCTTGGGATGTCTGGGGCAAGGCAAACCAAGAACAGCGCCTTCTCTCTGTGTGGGGCTTCATCCTTCTAAGGCATTTTATATCCATCTCTTGCCTGGTGAGGTCAGGGGTCCCTTTTCACAGGAGGCCCAGAGACATTGAGTGACTTGCTAAAGGTCACACAGCAAGTTACTGAGGGAGCCAGATTAGAACCCTATTTATTGACACCTGCCACGGCTTTGCACACGTTCACACCGACGATGCTGTCACTGTTCCTGGTGGTGAAGCTGTCTGGGAGCTTCCAGAGCCGAGCAAATCTGGGAAGTGCTTCAGAAGTGCTCAGAGGTGACAGTTAGCTTTCCCTTTTGGGGAAAAACCCCAAAGCTGAGTCCCCCAGGAACATCTCCCTAGGAGTCCTGAATATGGGGCGCCCCTCCCAGAGCAAGACTCTGCACAGGAATGCCGTGAGAACTACAAAGCACTCGCGAAAGCACTTTGCCTTGTTTCTTCCACTCTTGCCTCAACCCACTCAGCTACCCAAGTGACCCTTTTAAGAGCAGAATTTGGTCTTATCTGAGCTTAGGGCTCAACAGATGCTAGCTATGTATACATGTGAATGAATGGATGCAGTGGTATTCAGCTCACTCTTGCATCTCTGCCAGGTTTCAGATATGTTTGAATATGTTTTCTTGAGACTGGGTTCAAGATGGCAGAGTAGAAAGATGTGTGCTCACTCCTTGCGAGAGCACCAGAATCAAAACTAACTACTGAACAACCACTGACAGGAAGACACTGGAGACTCACCAAAAAAGATACCCCACATGCACAGACAAAGGAGAAGCTGCAGTGAGATGGGGGGTGTGTGTGCAATCACGATAAAATTAAATCCCATAACCGCTGGTGGGTGATTCACAAACCGGAGAACAATTATACCACAGACGTCCACCCACTGGAGTGAAGGTTCTGAGCCCCATGTCAGGCTTCCCAACTTGGGGGTCCGGCAACGGGAGGAGGAATTCCTAGAGAATCGGACTTTGAAGGGCAGCAGGATTCGACTGCAGGACTTTGACAGGACTGGGGGAAACAGACACTCCACTCTTGGAGGGCACACACAACGTCTTGTGCGCACCAGGACCCAGGAGAAAGGAGCCGTGACCCCAAAGGAGACTGAACCAGACCTACCTGCTAGTGTTGGAGGGTCACCTGCAGAGGCAGGGGGTGTCTGTGGCTCATCGTGGGGACAAGGACACTGGCAGCAGCAGTCCTGGGAAGTACTCCTTGGCGTGAGCCCTCCCAGAGTACACCATTAGCCCCAACAAAGCGCCTATAGGTTCCAGTTCTGGGTTGCCTCAGGCCAAACAACCAACAAGGCCCACCCATCAGTGGACAAGACGACTGAAGTTTTACTGAGCTCCGCCCACCAGAGCAACACCCAGCTCTACCCACCACCCAGTCCCTCCCATCAGGAAGCTTGCACAAGCCTCTTAGATAGCCTCATCCACCAGAGGGCAGATAGCAGAAGCAAGAACTACAATCCTGCAGCCTGTGGAACAAAAACCACATCCACAGAAAGATAGACAAGGTGAAAAGGCAGAGGGCTATGTACCAGGTGAAGGAACAAGATAAAACCCCAGAAAAACAACTGAATGAAGTGGAGATAGGCAACCTTCCAGAAAAAGAGTTCAGAATAATGATAGTGAAGATGATCCAGGACCTCAGAAAAACAATGGAGGCAAAGATAGAGAGATGCAAGAAATGTTTAACGAAGACCTAGAAGAATTAAAGAACAAACAAATGAACAACACAATAACTGAAATGAAAAATACACTGCAAGGAATCAATAGCAGAATAACTGAGGCAGAAGAACGGATAAGTGACCTGGAAGACAGAATGGTGGAATTCACTGCTGCGGAACAGAATAAAGAAAAAAGAATGAAAAGAAATGAAGACAGCCTAAGAGACCTCTGGGACAACATTAAACGCAGCTACATTCGCATTAAAGGGGTCCCAGAAGGAGAAGAGAGAGAGAAAGGACCCGAGAAAATATTTGAAGAGATTATAGTCGAAAACTTCCCTGCCACCCAAGCCGGGAAGCGCAGAGGGTCCCAGGCAGGATAAACCCAAGGAGGAACATTCCAAGACACACAGTAATCAAATTGACAGATATGTTTTCTTGTCTATTCCACATAACAATTTCCTTGGAGGCACCTTTTTTTTTTTTTTTTTTTTTGTGGTACGTGGGCTCTCACTGCTGTGGGCTCTCACTGCTGTGGCCTCTCCTGTTGCGGAGCACAAGCTCCGGACGCGCAGGCTCAGCGGCCATGGCTCAAGGGCCCAGCCGCTCCGCGGCACGTGGGATTTTCCCAGACCGGGGCATGAACCCGCGTCCCCTGCATTGGCAGGCAGACTCTCAACCACTGCACCACCAGGGAAGTCCCTTGGAGGCATTTTTAACCCTATTTGTGGTTGATGAAAGTGAGGCCCAGGAGTCAAACACCTTGCTTGAGTTCCCAGAGCTAGTTAAGCAGAAGAACTAAATGCAAATCCAGGTTTTCTGACCCCAAGACCTATGCCAAGGGGGAAGGTGGGCAGTCAGAGAAGGGGAAGAGGCAATTAACTTTTTATGAGCGCCTACTGTATGCAGTTCCAGTCAGTCATCGTTACAATTATGAAGCCATTTCACGGTTGAGAAAACCAAGGCTTAGTGAGGTAGAGGACTGAGCAGTGTTGCCAAGACCTCACAGCTGATGAAAGCAAAGGGGTGGGTTTCAGTTTGGGTCCATTGGGTTCAAAGCCCACTCTCTGAGTCTTTCCAGACCAGGCCGTCTCTCTGCACAAGTGTGAGGTGTGATTAACCAGCTGAGCGGTGGCCCTGCCCTCTGCTAGGCTATGGGGACCACGGATATTGTATCAGATACAAGCTCTACCCTCTCAGCCAGCTAGGGAAATCAGGCAGGAAAATATGAAATGGACAACAAAGAAGATGAGAAGACCTGACAGGCCCAGAGGAGTGGGCTTCGACCCCCTGAGAACAGCACAGAGGTGGGGTGACACGGTGAGTGTAGAGGAGGAGAAGAGAAAGGGGGCAGGTTGTGCCAGATGGGGATGCAGCCATTACTCCTCTTCTGGGAAGGGGGGGGCCTCCACGTGGAGATAACCTAGGAGAGACTGCCCCGAACAGGCGAGATCAGGCAAGAGATGCATCATGAGGGCTTCCCTGGTGGCACAGTGCTTCAGAGTCCGCCTGCTGATGCAGGGGACACGGGTTCGTGCCCCGGTCCGGGAAGATCCGACATGCCGCGGAGCGGCTGGGCCCGTGAGCCATGACCGCTGAGCCTGCGCGTCCGGAGCCTGTGCTCCGCAACGGGAGAGGCCACAGCAGTGAGAGGCCCGCGTACTGCAAAAAAAAAAAAGAGATGCATCATGAAACTTCACCGTCAACCTAAGTAGTCTCCTCGGGAAGTCAGCCAGCCTGGGCGGGTGGTGGGCGTGGGGAGGATGCTGGAGGCCAGATGCGCCTTAACTAGAGCAGGTGCCCCCTGCTCTGCTATTTCAGGACAGCCAGGACAAACTAACTCCCACTCTTTGCTGGCTGAGGCCTGGCGCTCCACCCCTGTAACATCAGTACAATAACTTTATTTCTACTGCGATACGCACCCTCATGGCCGGGAGCAGTACTTTACGGGGGTGTTAGTCTTTCACACGTCAGTATAAATCTGTTTTCGGCTAGAGAACTTCCAGAGAGCAGCTATTCATGGAGGGTGGCAGAAGGAGGCAGAAACAGCTGGAAAGGAAGGTGGGAGCTCCAGACACAAATATGAATAATCCACACGCAGAGCCTTCCTGTGACAGGAAGCCCAGGAGGTGCCTGACCCCTCTGTAGTCACCCTTAAAAGAGGGGTAGCTGTGCAGAGGCCCCCAGCTCTCTGCAACAGTTGAGTTGGACTGTTTTCCCTTAGACACGTTTTCTGAACCTGCAAAGGCCCTGAAGGTGGCAGTCACCGTACACACAGGCTGAGGCCACTCACTAGGGCCTGGTGCTGGCATGAGACATCCCCTCCCCCCTCAACCCATTTCCCTCTTCTCTTGCTCCAAGGCCATGTGTCCTAGATCCTCCTCCCACCTCTGTCAAAACCTCCCCCCGTGTTCCATTGTCTCAGAGCAGGACAAACTCCTGGTGCCCTCAAAGTGCGCACTTACATTCTAGCACTTAGGACTGTCTGACTTGCATTTCTGGTTAAATGCGTGTGTGTCTGTCTCACCACTGGGCCAATGTCAGGGGCCATGTCTTACAGACGCCTTCGTAAGTGTCACTCAGCATGCAGTTCACTGGATATAAAGTCTTTGAAATGTTTAATAACACAGAGAAAGCTCGTAATAAAATGTTTTAGTGAAAAAGGAAGGCTAAAAAATATATGCACCACTATGATTCAAAATCTATTTTCAAAAAAACAGAAACAAATTCACCAAAGTTTTACAATCAGGTTCTTGGAGTTAAACTAGCTGGTGATGTAAGTTTTTCCTGGACCAACCCCAATTTTGGAGGCTGAAAAGGGAATTACTGAAAACAGAAAGATACAAACTGTGGTTAGTTTTTTTTTTTTTTTTTTTCTAACCAAAACCTCCATGGGTAATGACCGATGCGAGATAAACAGAATGAATTAACTTCTCAGAGGAGTCCTGCAGAAGCAAGGTGCTGAAGGAAGTGATGGTTTTGAGGTCTGAGCGCCTGCTACTCAACCTCCACAGCTAATTATAACTGCTAGTATTTACTGAGTGCTTACTACACTCAGACACTGTGATAGCTTTTCCCCACAAACGTCTTCATTTTGTCCAGGAGACAACACTAGGATGTTAGAGCTACTTCCATCCTGACAGCAATCCCAATGTCTGTTTTTTCCACACCGCCAAGCAATTCTCCAACACCAGCTGGGTGTCCTACAATTTAACTCAATTCTGACCCCATGTACCTGGAGACAGTGTCAGATCCCACGGGTTAAGGGCTCAGTCCCACGAGACTCTCCCCCTCCGGCTCCGCCCCCCACTTCTGACACTAATCACAAGTCCAGGTTGTCACCTGTGCTTGTGACCGATCGGCTACAGACTGGAGGTTCCAACCGCTTGGGTTCAATTAATTTGCTACAGTGAGTCACAGAACTCAGGAAACCCATTTACACACAAGATCAGTGGTTTATATAAAAGGTTACAACTCAGGAACAGCCAGATGGAAAGGATGCATAGGACAAGGTAAGCAGGAAGGGGTGCAGAGCTTCCGTGCTCTCGGAGCGCATCAGTCTCCCCAGTCTCCATGTGTTCACCGACAGGAAGCTCTCTGAATCCAGTCCTTTTGGGTTTTTTACAGAGGCTTCATTACACAGACATGACCAATCAATTCATTGGCCATCAGTGATTGACTCAACCCTTCCCAGAGGCTGGGGGTGGAACCGAAAGTTCCAACGCTCCAATCGTAGGGTTGGTCTCCCTGGCAACCAGTCCCCATCCTTAGGCACTTTCCAAAAGTCACCACATGGACATGAACTCAGGTGTGGTTGAAAGGGCTTGTTTTGAATCTCAAGACAGTTATGGCTCTTGTCACTTAGGACATTTCAAAGGTCTTAGGAGCTCTGTGCCAGGGAATGAAGACCATGGATATATTTCCTATTCTCAGTCACAACAGCACGATGCTGAGTGCTTCCTCTGTGCCAGGCAACGCTGTCCCACGTCCCGACCTGAGTTCACTCATCAATCCTCCGAAAGCTGTGCTGCAGATGTTCCCATTTTGCAAGTGAGGAAACCGAAGCACAGAGACGTTAAGTAACTTGCCTGATATCGGAAGGTGACAGGGACAGAATAAAAACCTAGAACTGTCAGCCTTTCCAAAGCTCATGCTCTCAAAAGAGGTTTGCATTGACAAGAGCACAAGACTCACTCACGAGGCAGTACTGGCTCCCTGATAAAATATCAAGAGCTTGCCTTCTCCACACCAACCCTGACTTTAATAATAATCATTCCTTACCTTTCTATGGACTTCATACATTTTGGTCCAAATACAGGTTCAATCTCCTTCTAGGATAATGGGTCAGTTGGTGAAAGGGTCAAACCCAAGAGCACAGAAAGCAAATCTCCCGTGTGGACCTCAAAGGCAATTTGGGTGACACTCTGCCCTCCTGTACATACAGATCTCCACTGCCCAGGAGGACTCATCTAGAATTTCTCCCCTCCTCGGTTTAAAAGGTCCCCCTAGTCCAGTGGTGATAATCATCAACACCAATCAACACAACATTCACCGCGTGTGCCCACGAGATGGGCTCCGTTCCCAAGCGCAAGTGTATCTATCCGATTCAACTACTTGGCCTAAAACCTCAGCCCTAAGAATGGGAGATTTGCTCAGGGCAAGAAGAAATCCTAACTGAGTTCGACAGGCCAGCCTTTCTAAAGCCAGGGGTCAGTCCGGCATAGGGAACAGGCCGGGAGTGAAGTGGGGCTGCCCCCCGAAACTCGGCCAAGGGGCTCAGGCCAAGTACCAGGCAGTCACTTCCTGTAGGGGCCAGACCACACCATCCGCCGCTGTCTCACAGCTCCTCTTCTACAGATGGGGCCAACTGGTTTTCTGTTATTTGGCGGCCAGCAGGAAAATGCCATCCCATGAATGTGTCATTGCCACCGTCTTCAAGGGTGCAGATTAATGAAAAAGCAGCTAGTGTGCCCCAGCCACGTGGCTAATTTCAGCCATAAAGGGGCAGGGCTGAGCCTGGAGGCGGGACTAGCCTCCATCTACCCCGTGTCCTGCTCCTTCGTCTCCTATATCCCCTGAGCCAATGTCTCTTCTGCCGGTTCTCTGCCCCCACCCGCCAGACACACATCTGGCCTCTGAGGGTCCCTGATGAAGCCAAGTGGTGACCCAGACGGCGCAAAGCCTTCTTGTCACCTTGATGCAGCACAGAAGGGGATCGGGGATGCAGTAGATGGTAACAGTTGTTCAAAATAGTCGCTACCCCTCCCTGCTAGTCACATGCTGATGGGAGGATCATACTTTCCATCCCATTGAGTCTGACCTGGCCATCTGACCTGCTTGGCCAATGAAATGTGATGGGAAGTGACACCTGCCACCTCTGAGTAAACCCTTTCGGCTCCCATCTCTCTCCCTTCCCTCTGCCCCCAGCTGGGTGCTGCTCTTTCAGCCCAGATTGCAGAGTGAAATGTTTTTGTAAAGAGCTTCAGCTGACAGGTAACGTGAGTGAGGAACACACTCACATTACTGCGGGTGCAGTGCTGTGTGTGTACAACCCACTGCAGTGGAGGGCTGCTTGTCACCACAGCATAACTAGCCTGAGCTGACTGGTTCAGAGTTTTGCCAAGAAACGCTTCCCAAGGAGCTAGAGGATGACCCAAGCACGCAGAAGCACAGAGGTGGTCCACGTGGGTCTTTCCCTTTCAGAGCAAACGGAGTGGGGTCACAGATGAGGCTGACCATCCACTTCGGGGGATCCCCTTGTCTCCTTCCTTCACCTCAGCTCTGTGTGGGGAACCCCAGCAAAAGGTCCCGGTTCCAGGCTCTGGGCCTTTCCCTTGCCCACTTCCTCCTCAGGCCATCCCCCCAACTGCAGCCACCATGGCCACGGGAGCACTGAGGAAGTTGGTGGCTCCTTCCTCCCATGAGGGACTAGAAGGCAGGCCCCACATGCTGGGCTGTGATTTACCCAGAGCCTTGGAACCCTGTGTGTCGGCTTATTCCACTCCTCCTTTTGCTTTAATCCTGCAGGAGGCTCAATTATAACAGCAAGAACCACAACACAATTATAACCCTCTGTGGTGCTCTGGGTACCACCCACCCCAAGCACTTCAGACACACTAACTCCTCCTTCCAGCACCCTGGGAGGCAGGCACCATTATCACCCCCATCTTAGAGGCCTGGAGAGGTTAAGCAAGGTGCCCAAGGTCACACAGGTGGTAAAAGGCAGAGCTCGGATCCGACACAGGCTGTGTGGCTTCCATGGTCCGTGCTCAAACACCATGTTCAGGAGGCAGGTACCGAACAGAAAGGTAGGACAAAGGTGGAAGCAGCGAGGCAACATGGCAAAGAAACACACGACCTGATGATTTCTTGCTGTTGTCTGGTTTCTCTGGGGGAAGATCTCAGGGGTCTGAGGTTTGGGGAGCAGTGGAGTAAAATTTAAAAAGCGAAATGAAACACATGCAAACTTATGGCATCTGTGTGGTCACAGCGAATGGACACGAATCGTGATTTGGAACAGTTATGTTTCACAAAGGATGTTTGGTTTGCTCTTTTCAGCTAAGCTGAGCATAAATTTTTAAAGGTTTAAAAATGAAAAATGGGATTCTACCACATGGGAGGAAGACAGGAAACCAGGGAAGGAAGCTTCCTCCATCCCGAACACCTTGGTTTATTCCTTGGGCTCCTAATCAGAAATGAGACACATAGCCAGACATGACATCCTGGTTGCATGGGGTAGATAGAGCTTGTGCATGCTTCCTGACCAAGTTCCAAAAGCCTGAGGCAGCCAGGTTGTCGCTGGATTGGGCAAGACCTAGAAGAGATTACCCTGGAGATGCGGCAGGGAGGTGGAGAAAGAAGCACAGGGACAAAGGAGGAAAGCAGAACTTCCAGACGTTCCGTCAGTCCAGCCCAACTCCCTTTTCCTCCAAGAAGCCGCCCTGGTCAGCCTGCCCTTGAAGCAACGCTCCCTCCTTCCATTTCTAGAGCACAATGCTACCCCCTGCTTTCAGCTACTTTCCTAATGTTGGTGTTGAAATTCAAGAGCACAACTGGCTCCTGGACTTCTAAAGGATTGTAGATACCTGGTGTCTGGGCAGCCAAGTCCCCGACAGCCTGGTTACTCTCAATAAGTCGCAGGACTGCACAAGACCATAAGCAGACAGGCTGATGGTTGTCTCTTCTCCCAGGAGATCAAAAGCACACCCAGGGACTGTGCAGCCCCCGGTGCCCCAAACAACCTCACCCCTTCTGCAGTCATCAGAGGGCGCTATATGCTTGGTCTGGGGAAACTGTAACACCCTCCTTCCTCTCTGAGATCCCTACATTGTCTTCCCCGCTGGATGCTGTAAGGCAGGAGTCATTAAGGGTTGCTGTATAAATTAACAACGCCACACACTCCTTACCCCTTACCCAGAGAGCAGACTCCAAGCAGTTCACCAAGATTCAGGCCCTCTGCGTCTCCCTGGACAGGTGTCTGGACCACATTTCCCAGTCTCCCTTGCAGTTGGGTGTGGCCATGTGAGCAAGTTCTGGCCAATGGAATGTGAGCACAAGTGACACACCTACTTTCAGGCATTGAGGTAAGACCCGCCCACAAGCCTCCTCCTTCGCCTTCCAGCCTATGGCATGGAGTCAACCACAAGAAACTGGGGGCTGCATGCTCCAGATGGGGTCCCTGAATGAGCCTTCCCCACTGACCAGGAATCTTGCACATGACTGGGAAACTAGCCCCTTCTGGGTTTAACCCATTACATTTTTGTTGTTATTGCAACAGCTGGCTAATCTTCCCACTTATGTGTTCTCCATAGCATGACTCTCCACACTTGTTTAGGGGCGGGGACTGTGTTTTGTTCCCTGCTGTGTCCCCAATGGTAGAACAGCTCCTGAGACACAGAGCAGACACTTAATAATCAACTGTTGAATACACGAATGAGGGAACTGTTTCGCCCATTCAGTGTACGGCAAGAACCGGAAACTGCCCCTGCTTTTGCTTTCTCCTCCACCTCTGGAGCTAGAAAAGCAGCATTTAATTGAACTAATATCCTCACCCTCCCGGAGCCAGCCTGTATTCCTTCCTCTTTGACACCCTCCCAGAATCCTTCCCACCGTGGTCTGCATCCTCTGTGCCCCTCGGCCAGAGGTCCCTGTGCAGTTACATCTGTCACACTGCACAGCAAGTGTTGAGGTCTGTGTCTCTCCCACCCACCTTGCCCCCCACCCTCCAACTACACTGGGAGAGCCTTGAAGCCAGAGCTCTGTCTTTTTCATCTTTGCATCTTCCCAGTGTCGGGCACAAGTGTCTCTTGACAAACAAGCACCCTAAAATATTTAATAAATATTTTAAAAATATTTATTATATTTATATAACATTTAATTATGCAAATATATGATTAAAGTATATATTTCTATCATATACTTATAATATTTATAAAATACTTAAATATTTTACCTTCTTTAAATGCTGTCACTCTGCTGCTAGCCAAGAGTAAAAAGCTCCTGACATCCCTGGATCAATCTGTAAGAGGATCTAAGCCGGTGCTTGGAATAGTCTACAGATTCTTTCAACAAGCTTTTTGGATCTGAATACCTGGCTTGGCCCACGAGAGGAGGGGCTTCGGAAGCCCAAACCCTTTCAATTGCGTACAAACCCACCCTTGTTTGGGAGTCCCCAAACATTTTTCCACGGAGGCTCAAGCCTGCTCCTGGCAGCCCTGGGTGCACACAGGATTTTTGTCTTTCAAAGTGCTTGCCCATTTGACCCTCACAAAGGCTCTGTGATACAGACAGGAAGTGACTATTATATCCATTTGACAGATGAGCAAACCGAGGCTCAGAGAGGTTTAGTGACTTGTCCAAGATCATGGTTTGAGTGTGTGCTGAGCTGTCACTAGGACCCAGGGGCCCAGACATGTCCTCTCTTTTTCTTCCCTTTCTCCACCATGACCTTACAAGAGGAAACATCATAGAGGCCTTGAGGAAGCACAGCCATCAAGCTGTGACATGGGTGAGTGGAAACTCGCATTGACTTTGAGTGATAAACCGAGTTCAAAACAAACCGGGCCAAATAACTTCAGCGGATGAAAGCTTTCCCCCTTCTTCTAATTTTAGACCCTCTGGCCTGGGAGGAGTGTCTGTGGTTACAGGGTGTAGCATCTGCCGCTGCTGTGTGGCTCCAGGCAGAACGGGGACATGGTACTCACTTGATTTTTCTTCTTTAATGGTGTATTCCAGCACCGCGGATGAGCTCTCGTTTGGAGAAGGGAAGTGCACACAGAGCACCGGGTGCTTCAAGCTGCTGTCCCGGCGGACCAGGAACGTCTGCAATGGAGGAAGGGGGAACTCCATGAGTCAAAGATTTGGGGGGGAGGTTATTCAGAAGGACAAGAGTGAGATGGAAGTCATCTGGAATGTTCCAGAAACAAAAAGGCAAGGTGGGGGAGTCTAGCATCTTGAGGTAGAACTAGGGGTTCTGCCCCAAGAGCCATGTGTCACGTGGCCCAAGTGCCCTGGCTCCTTGAGTCTCAACTTCTCATTTGTCCATTGGCGGGGGGGGGTGTCAACTAAATCAGTACGGATTCCTGAGTCCGCCCCTTGAGATGCTGGTTAGTTGGGGGAGGGGAGCGGGTCTGGAATCAGCTTAATCTGGTACAGGCAGTGATCCAGGGTCACGCTTGGAAAAGCTCAAATGGACGGGTTGAATTTCAACTCACACCCCAACATGTATGCCCTGGGGGAGGCTGCTGGAAACAATCATAGATATTAGTCAATTCACACTATTTTTCCCCCATGGAAACAAAAATAACTAATATACACAGCTTTCTCTGTGACAGGAACTGTTATGAGTACCTTGCATACATTCACTTGCTTGATCCTCTCAATAACCCTGTGACGTGCGTTTTGCTGTTATCCCCACTTCACAGATGAAGAAACTGAGGCGCTCTCTGACCTTAAGAGGACCTGGCTCTTCGGGCTGGTGTGAAGATCAACTGAGGAAATACCCATATGGGCTTGGCCCCTAGGACATACCCTGGAGGCTTTGCCTGGCGAAGCCCTCACAGCTGAAAGGGGCAGAGCTGGGATTCAGCCCTGGATGCTGGTGTCCATGCTCCAGACCCCACGCCATGCAGCCGCTCTCTGTTCTGTACATCCTGCCCAGGGAGGGACTTGCCCTTTCTTCTCCTGTGGGTTTACTCTAGTCGAAAACGATGCTTCTGGGACTTCCCTGGTGGTGCAGTGGTTAAGAATCCGCCTGCCAATGCAGGGGACACAGGTTCGAGCCCTGGTCCAGGAAGATCCCACATGCCACAGAGCAACTAAGCCCGTGTGCCACAACTACTGAGCCTGCACTCTAGGGCCCGAGAGCCACAACTACTGAGCCCTCGTGCCACGACTACTGAAACCCACGCGCCTAGAGCCTGTGTTCCGCAACAAGAGAAGCCACTGCAAGGAGAAGCCCGCGCACTGCAACAAAGAGTAGCCCCCGCTCACCGCAACTAGAGAAAGCCCACATGCAACAACAAAGACCCAACACAGCCAAAAATAAATTAAAAACAAAAACAAAACGATGCTTCTGAGCCCCAGGGACCTATCTGTGCTCTAGTAACCCAGCACTACCCAAAGTCTAAACCAGAGCCAGCGTGTTTACAGACGCCTCACTTTCACTTCTCCTGCTCTGAACGACGGTTCTGCTCAGTTAAGGGGACTGTGACTCTGAAGTTTTCCACTCTTACACCCACAGCAGCCCTGGGGCAGTGCCCTCCCCGTGGCCATCATGGGGAGGGGACCCCTGATTCCTTTCATAGACTGTGTGGTTTCAAAATGTTCTTTTTAGTCTCCACTGGCCCCACCCAGGCTCGTCCCTTTTTCCAGGTGATGACAGACACCTTCTGGAATCTCCCCAACCTCTTGGGGCACAGCTCCCCCTGGGGAAGAGGAAGAGGGTTGGTCCTCCCCCCAGGAAGGGTCACTCCTTCCTTTCCTGAGAAAGGACTTGGTCATGGTGTCCCCCCTCCCCTCCACCCTCGTCCCCACGAGGGGTCTAAGCCGTTCCCACTCAGGCTCCAAGAGCCCGGTCTAGAGTTTGGAAGACCGGAAGTCTGGCCAAAGATGCTGAGAGAAGATTGGGGAGCAGGGCCACTGGGGCCTCCAGAGGATGTGGCCCCAAGCGTGACAGGCTCTGGAGAAGCGCAGAGACGGCACTTCTCCCCTTCCCCCACCAAGGCACACTGTCCTGCCACCCCTTGGGTGATGCCTCAAATTACCCGCCATTGTTATTTACTATTATTATGATGCTATTGCTATATAGTATTATAATTAATTGTCAATAAAGCATTAGAATAATATTGTTGGTATTGACTAGTAGCAGCTAACACATACCGCTTCCCTCATCTACCCAAGCCTGAACCCCAGTTCATTAGATTCCATGATCTTACTTAACTCTCATATGAGAGGGGATGCAGTTATTATCCCCATCTTACAGACGAGGAAACTGAGGTACAGAGAGGCAGGTAATGCCCAGGATGACAGAGCTGGGATCTGAGCTCAGGCCCTTCGGATCTAGATCCGGAGCCCTCGGCTGCCCTGCGCCGGCCCACAGAGGGCAGTCTCTTGGCTTAAGCGTCTGCTCGCCGTGGGAGTGCCTCTTGGGAGCAGGGACACAATGCACCCATCAGTCATTGAACCGTGGTCAGAAATGAGTTTGCCACCCCCTCTCCTCGTGCAGGGCAGGGTGGAGAGAGCCTGAGAACCCAGCGGATAGAGGAAGGCAGGAGAGAGGCTTCTGGGGCAGAAATGCGAGCTGGGCTGGGTTGCTGGTACCCCACCTGGAAGGACGGCCCTCCTAGGGGACCCAGCGGGAGGCCAGCTCTCCTCTAGATGCTTCTTTGCAGTCCCGGCACAGCCTCGCCCGCTGTGAGCAGCAGCGTCACTGAGCTGGTGCGTCCACCTGGACCCGGACTGCCCCCAGGAACGCGTCTTTCCAAGAAAAGGGGTCACTTTGGTTCCTCTTCAGAGATCCAAGGCCGAGCTGCCGCCTACCCATCAGGTCCATGGGACCCAGCATGTGTGAGGGAGTGTGTGTGTGAGAGAGAGAGAGAGAGAGAGAGAGAGAATGAGTGTGTGTGTGTGTGTGTGTGTGTGTGTGTGTGTGAGAGAGAGAGTAAGCCTATGGGTGCTATAAAAAATACAGCTGGTCTTTGTCTCTGGCTCCTGGCACAGAGTTTCAAAAACCCTTGGATTTTCCTGAGTGATGGAGGTCTTAGGTAATTCATAAAGAGCCCCTCTGGGCCATACCTGAGTCTATGCTAACAGTCGGCTCAAGTGGGACCTTAAAGGAGGGGCTGCCCCAGAAAGCCAGGCGCATAATTCTAGAGGGTTGGAACCCGAAGCCCCACCCTGACCTCTGGAAAGCGGAGAGGGGCTGCGGACTGAGTTCAAGCACCGGGCGGTGATCGAATCTCCTGGCTGGTGAACACACTGACACGTGGGGAGGGTGCGTGCCTGGTTCCCATCGGGAGAGGGTATTGGGGCTCTGTGTCCCCCTCCCCAGCCCGGACCTCACCCCCGTGTGTCTCGCATTCAGCTGATCTTGAGTTGTATCCTTTATATTCAAACTGTCACCATAAGCATGGTGCTTTCAGTGAGTTTTCTGGGTCTTCCTAGCAGATTATCAAACCTAAAGAGGGGTCACGTTTGTGACCAAGTCAGACAGGAGTGTAGGGAGCCTAGGGACCCCACGCGTGTCTGGCATCTGCAGTGAGAGCAGTCTTTTGGGGACCTTCCCTTTAACTTAGGGGTCTGTGTTCGCTTCGGGTAGTCATGTCAGAATTGAACTGAATTGTAGGACATCCAACTGGTATCAGAGAACTGTTGCCCAGGGCATAGTGAGTGTGTGCAAGCGTGTGAACGTGTGTGAGTGAACATACGTGGGAGTGAGTGTGGAATAAGGGAACTCCCGGCTGCCGCCGGGGTCCCCCCTGCTGGAACTCTGGGGAGCCGGGCACAGGGAGCGAGGCCCAAGCGGGAGCCGGTGGTGCCCCTGGGAAGGCAGACAGCAGAGTTGGATCCTTGACCCTGACCGGGAAGGAGCTGAGGCTGGCACTCTCCTCAGCTGAAAACAAACTGGGGGCTTCTATCTTTGTAGGGCACATGTGTGAGGGACACAAGCCAGGTCACTGGTTCAGAAGCACATGCACGTAGCAGAGTGGCCCCTCGCCACCCTGAGTGTCAGGAATGGCACAGGAAGGAAAGCAGTGTTTTTCAAACTGTGGGTCATGACCCATTAAGGCAAATGCCACCAACCATTTCTCTTTCCAAAAGAAAATACAAGAGAATAAAACAAGACAATAAGGATACCTATCATAAGGATGGACTTTTTGTCAGAGAGATCGAGTGAGAGACGAGTGGACGGCCAGGGCCGCAGGACAACATAGACTGCCTACTCCACTGACTGTCAACTTCTTCCTAGACTATTTGACCCCCACTGATCTCTCTCTAGGGTGACCGCGATGACAAATCACGGTTGCCAGCCTCAACCGGGACCTCCAGCAAGGCCGCCTTGCAGTCTAATTGGCTCTTTCACACCCAGCACGTAACTATTTCCGGACTCAGTCACTCCGCTGAGACATGGACCCCGTTCTCCACCCTCCCGTTCCACAGACAGAAAGAAAGGAGATAAGAGCTCTCGGACAGGAACTCCTCCAGCTGCGGGGAGAGTCACAGTCTCTCACAATCTGCCTTTCCTCTTGGGCTCCCGGAGGGCCCAGAGCAGCCAGCTGTGAGCTCTGTGGCCCTGGGTAATTCCGTGGCTTCTCCGAGCCTCAGTGTTCTGATCTGTAAGTGGGGATAACACCCACGACCACCCAGCAGAAACAAGAAATGAAACCAAAGCCCCACGCCTCCGTGTCGGAAGGGTAAATGAGACGTTGCATAGGAAAGCACCCAGTGGGATACACGTGTCTCCACCGATGCTCACTAAGGATTAATTCTCCATCTGCTTCCACCCTCCTTCCCCATGGCTGGTTGATATTCCTCAGTCTCCCAGTCTCGGGCTCCATCTAGAACTGGGGATCAGTCTACCACATGTGTTTGTTGTGAAAAAAACTCAGAAGGGATTTCCTTGAGAGTGTACGTCAGCGGAGGGTAAGGAGCCAGAAGCTGAAAAGAGCGGCTGACGTCTGCGCTCCGGGCCAAGTACCTCACGCTCGGCATCACCCAGCTCTCCCCACGGCCCCAGGAAGCAGGCACTACTACCATTCCTTCTGATGGATGAAGACTCAGGGCACAGGGAGGTTAAATAAACCCAAGGCCACGCAAACAGGAAGTGCAGAAGCAAGACACAGACCCAGGTGTCGCCAAGAACATCTCACTTATCTCTTGCCATCAAGTCTGTGTTATCTACTCACTACAGGCCAGGGGTGTAGACGGGGGTGGAAAGTCCCCAGTCTGGGCTCAGGTTCCCAGTTCTGAGCATCCAACACCCACCCTTTCAGCATGGCCACAGAGCCTCCTGTAGCACTTCCTTCTGCCGTGGCCAAGTCCTGGGGCTCTTATCTGAAAAGCCAAGATAAGGTTCTGGGTTGGGGGTCTGGGGGGCTGAGTTAGTGGGGGAGGAGCAGAGACAGAGGCTAGAGGAGTCCTCTGACCTCTCCCGCCCAGATGGCAGTCGGGGAGGGGGCACTGACAGGTGCCTGCTATGGGCAGAACCCCGGTCAGTGGTCTGCCTTGGCCACTGTCCTTCGGAATAAGATGGTCTGTTCCACGTTCCCCTGTGGGGAGGTTTAGCACCTCAGCTAGTCACAGGGTCCCTTCTAGGAAGTCGCCACAGACAGCACCTCAAAAACAGTGTCGCTGTGCGGCTCACTGCAAGAACGTATGCAGACCGGTAACTCCTACAAAGCGTTCTAGATTAAGGTGCATCTCCCATGCTTAAACCCAGCAGAGTTCAGCCAAAGCCAGTGCCAGGAGAAGGGTATCTGAGTGAACTGCCTGTGTCCCTATCACACCCCTACCCTCACCAGGTGTCCACTGCTTATCCTCTAAGGAGATGTTGCCCGTGGTGGTTGCTGCAGGTGAGCACCCAGGGGGCTAACGGGCTGGGTGTGCCTCCCAGAGCTCCTTCTCCAGCACCCTTGAGGGGGTCCATGTGCAAATTCTCCAAGCCCCTCTTACTTCTCTTTCTACGCCCTGCAGCCCACTTTTTAGAGCTGCAGGGGGACTCGAATCTCAGCTCTGCTCCTTACCAGCTGTGGGTCTGTAGGCAAGTTACTTTTACTCCTCTGGTCTCGATTTCCTCGTCTGAGCCTGAGTATAATAACCTCCACCTTTCAGGGCTGCTATGAGAATTGCTGGTCATATATATAAATGCCTGGCATAGAGCATGCACTCGATACTTATTATTATTATAGACTGCTACCATTTACTGAGCACTAAACCAGATGCTAAGATTTTTATCTGCATAATCTTGTTTGACAAAAAATGATAACTATTAATACGATTATTATTATGTATCTTTTTTCCAAACAAAGAGATAGGAAAACGGACTGAAAGATTATTCACCTATGCGGTAGATTAAAATGGCCACAAATTCTTTGCAGCTCCTCCCATCAAGAGGTGGGGTCTATTTCCCTGCACCTGGAAGGGTGGCCTTAGGATTTGCTTTAACCAAAAGAATGCATCGGGGACTTTGCTGGTGGCGCAGTGGTTAAGACTCCGTGCTCCTGATGCAGGGGGCCTGGGTTCGAGCCCTGGTCAGGGAACTAGATCCCACATGCATGCTGCAACTAAGAGTTCACATGCTACAACTCAGGAGCCCACATGCCGCAACTAAGGAGTCAGTGAGCCGCAGCTAAGGAGCCCTCGAGCCACAACTAAGGAGCCCTCGAGCCGCAACTAAGGAGCCCGTCTGCCGCAACTAAAAGACCCAGTGCAACCAAATAAATAAATAAATATTAAAAAAAAAAAAAAAGAATGTAGCAGAAGTGACTCTGTGGAGGGTTAAGCCTAGGCCTTAAGAGGCATGTCTGCTTCCATGCTCACCCTGTTGGACCACAGCTGTCATGTGAAGAAGGCTGAGTGAGCCCGCTGGAGTCATGAGGCCCAGCCCACAGCTGGTACTAACCGCCAGACAGGGGAGCAAGGCCATCTCTGGCCAGCTGGCCAGATGACTGCAGCTGCCTGACTGACCCCAGGAGAGACCAGCAGAAGAACCACTCAGCAGAACCCAGTCCAAACTGCTGACCCACAGAATCCTGAGAAAGTTGAATAGTGGCTGTTTTAAGCCACTGGATTTTGGAGTGGTTCGTTATGCCACAGTAGGCAATGCTACAGCTGTGGGTTATGTGGAGGTGGGACCTCATCCTTTGGGTACCCCCCTCCTCTCTTCCTCCTATGAGGTGCTGTTGAGGGGTCCCCAGAGCTTGGTGGGGAAGTTTGAAAGCCACGGGTACGTCCAGCTCCTCACTCTACAGCCAAAGAAACCAAGACCCAGAAATGCAAAAAGACATCCTGAGGTCCCATTATTTGTTCGTGGCAGAGCCAGGACAAGAATGCAAGGCCAGTGACCTTCAGATCAGGGTTGTGACCATTATAGTACATGTCCTCCAACCCAGCCAACCCACCAACTGAGCATGTGTTTTATGCCAGGCACCTGGTTAGAGGTTTTAGATACCTTGCAGCAACTCCCTCCCTGGCGTTTAGAATATTTTACCCCTTGTACAGATGAGAATACAGTGTAGGAAGAGGACTGGCAAAGAGGGAGGGAAAGGGGAAGGTCCAGAGCATTGGGCCTTGGGCCCCTTCTGTGTAAGACTTTAGCCCACGATCTCTGGAGCCAGACTCTCAGAGTTCAGTCCATAGTTGGCTACTCTTGAGCTGTGTGACTGCTCTGGGGCTGCTTCTTCCTCTGCAAAATGGGATCACGATAGTTCCTGCCTGTGATGGTCGCTAAGAGTCAGCCCCCCTGAGAACCAGTTCCCCTCCCTCTCCTTGCTAACTGACCACAATTCTGGCCTGGGAGCAGTGCATTCTGCCTCAGGAGATGAATCCTGTTTGGTCAAAGCCAATCATGGCTATTCTGTTCCCCTCTGCCACTCACCCCCTTCCCCAGCCTCCCTCACAGTCAGGGGTAGCCACTAAAGTATCTGGGAAAACATCTGTTCCCTGACAAAAAGGCTGAGCCTAAGAGAAGAAAGCCTTTTGCCCATGACCTCCTGCTTTTAAATGGGTGAGGTGGCTGGAGCTGCAGCTGCTATTCTGTAACCATGAGGTGACAAACAGAGGACAAAAGCTCACCTTGAAGATGGAGGAACAGAAAGGTGGAAAGGACCTGGGTCTTGAAGACATCACTGAACTGCTTGACCAGCCCTAGACCCCAAACCTCCATATTTCTCATTAGATATACAACAGTAGCCTTATGGCTGAAGCTACCATAGGCCCAGTGCCTCAAAGGATTAATGAAAGAACTGCCCACATGACTTCGGTAGAGTGCCTGCCATATAATAAGCACCCAATATATGGTGTCTCTACCTGCCTCAGAGCCCCCTGCTGTACGGAGGAAGCGTTTCCATCCTCCTGTTCATGGACGGCTCTATGATTCAGAAAGGCAACATGGTGGGGCACCAGGCACCCTGGAGACGGAAAGACACCCTCACTAGCGGCTCCAGACTTCAGGTCTCAGCCCCGAGTGAAAGGATGAGCTCAAGGTGAGCAGTGAGGGAATGTGAGCTGGCAAGTCCAGGCACCGGAACCTTCTCTGTCCACCTCCGGGACCCTTGCCTGCGGGCTGCCTGGGGTTATTAGGAATGGAGCAGCTCACACTACTGCTCCCAGCTCACACCGGGACCCTCCCTGAGCCACTGCTCCCGAAAGCCTTCCCTGATTAACCGGGCCACCCACAAAGCTCGCTGTGCCCCAGTGTCCTCACTCAACGTCTCCCCTCTGTGGGAACAAACGTCGTCTGGTGCCTTGTTGAGCTGACATCTGAGTCACCCACTCCTTCTGTTCCCTCTTTATTTTTTTCCCCTTTTGTCAGCTTCCCCAACATACTGGATTAGGAACTCACCAAAAGCAGAAGAATCCTCTTTCCCCAATTGTACAAACTGACGGGCGACATGCCCACTCTGAGGGTCCAGTTTTCTTTGAAGAGCTAGGATTCCCCTACCACCACCCCCTGAAACAACAGTGGGTTCATGGTCAGGTCCCTGGGCTGTGAGGCAGGACACAGTGTCCCTCTTGGTGCGGACCCTGGCTTGCTGTGCCCTTCGGCAAGTCACTTCCCCTCTCTGAGCTGGCTTTTCCAGTCTAGCGAAGTAGGGGGACTAAAGGGTCCAGGACTCCTTCCTTCTAGAAGATTCTCTCCCAGCATCAGTGTCCTGGGGTCTTTCCCAAACCCCCAAGAGGCTTACATGAGGGTTAGTTTCACAGGTAAATTACTGCAATCCAGGAGGTTCGAGCCCCTGGCTGGGTTGGAGCCCTTCCGTATCCACCTTCAGCCAGAGGGGGTTTGGAAAGACCAACTGATTTCAGTAACAGCTGGGACAGAAATATGCTTAGGGAGAGAATTATGCAGCCATTGCATTCCCCTCCTCCTCTTCAAATAATTACATAAAAACCCAAAGCTAAATACACTCTAAATGGTTTTGTTTTTACTATTCCTTCTTGGCCCGGACAATCCAGAGCTGTGTCTGCTTTTCTACTTTTGTTATTTTAGGACTATTTTCCAGTCGCTTGGGGAAATTTTCCAATCACGCTCTTTAGGGCTGGAACAGAAGTGGCTGGTTCTTCCCAGGCACCACAAGTGCCTCTGGAGGTCAGGGGTCCAGTGGCCGAAGCCCCCTCTGGACACGTGTGGCCCACCTTTCCCATTACTGATAACGAGGCTGTAGCCTGGCATGGAGCAGCATTTCTCAATCCTGGCTGCATATCAGAATCGCCCAAGGAGCTTTAAAAGCATGCTGGTGGCCGAGCCCCGCTCTAAACCAAAGAAACCCGCATTTCTGGGGATGAGGCTGACACACTGTGGTTTTTTTTTAAAAAAAAAAAGTCTTTGAAAGCAGTCAGTTGGTGGGCTCAAATCACCCTCTATCACTTAGTGGCCATATGACTCTGTCAGAGGTGGGTTTCCTCACTTATAAAATAGCCTGCCCCCTGTTCTGCAGGGCTGGTGGAAAGATGAGAGACGGTGCTTGGCACACGGCAGACCTGCTGACTATGCCTTCTTCCCTGGCCCTGGCATCCCGAAGGGGCAGGAAAGGGGTCTCACCGGTGCTTTCGCCAAACTATATTGGACATAACTGGTATTCCTTGGTCTCACAGCAGGGGAAGATGCCTTGAATGTGGGCTGGTCCATATTGCAACTCAGGCTACTGCAACTCTTTTTTTTTTTGCGGTACGCGGGCCTCTCACTGTTGTGGCCTCTCCCGTTGCGGAGCACAGGCTCCGGACGTGTAGGCTCAGTGGCCATGGCTCACGGGCCCAGCCGCTCCATGGCATGTGGGATCTTCCCGGACCGGGATACGAAGCCGTGTCCCCTGCATCGGCAGGCGGACCCTCAACCACTGTGCCACCAGGGAAGCCTTGCAACTCTTGAGCTAACCCCTCACTACAAAAAGCAATCTTACAAGAGGTTTCTTTCACTAAAAGACCACCTCTTGGCCTAGAAGCAATGACACTTCAGTAGCAATGAACACACATAGCGCCAGATCTTGGTTTCTAACATTATTCTCCAATAAAAGGAACAAGGGTTCCTTGGAGAAATGGCCGATCCTAGGACTGAGGCAAGAAATATACAAGACAATCTGGAGCACCTTTTAGTGTAAGAAAGTAAGGAAGTGCTCTGAACAAACAAATAATCAAAACACACGCACAATGATGGGGTTATGTCAAAGGGACACAGGAGCCCACTGAAAGAGCTCCCGGTGGCCAAATCTGGAACAATTTGAGCCATAAAATAATTATGGTAGTATTGGATTATAACTCAAAGCATAAAATAAGTACCTATGAGTCTACATCGATATTAGTAAGTGGTCGAATAAATAAATAAATGGGGGAGAAGAGACAAATCTCTTGTGCGTAAGAATTTCAAGTAGTTTATGTAGATGCTCCGCCCTCAAGTAGGTGGAGCATAAATCCCCACTCCCTGAGTGTGGGCTGTGCAGAGTGTCTTCCTTCCAAAGCAAACTGTATGAAAGGGGGAGGAGAAGGAGTAACTTTACAGCGGAAACTGCCAGCTGATCAAGGTCAACATCAACAGTGACACCATGTTGACAGTATGAACCTCTGTCATGATGTGATGAGAATGGCGCTTTGCCTATGGGATCTTCCTCCCCAAAACTCATACCCCCAGTCTAACCATCTGACAAATCCCAGGTGAGGGACATTCTACAAAACACCTGACCAGTACTCCTCAAAACCATCAAGGTCGTCAGAAGCAAAGAAAGTTTGAGAAACTTGCAGCCAAGAGGAGCCTAAGGAGACCTATGACTATATGTGATGTGGTGCCCTGGATGGGATCCTGAAACAGAAAAAGACATTAGGTAAAAGCTAAGGAAATCTGAATAAAGTATGGGCGTTAGTTAATACTAATGTATCAATACTGGTTCATTAATTGTGACAAACGTACCATACTCATGTTAGATGTTAACAGTGGGAGAAATTGGGTGAGAAGTACATAAGGGAACTCTCTGTACTGTCCTTGCAACTTTTCTATAAATCAAAAACTTCTAAAATAAAACTAAAAGAAGAAACACCCCACCATTTGGGTGCAGGATGAATAAAGATGGCTTTCGATTGCCTTGCTCTGGATATACGCGAATCAGAAATGGGCCAATATGTTCCCAGAACCTTATCAGAGAAGCAGGCTGCAGGAGATGGGGAGTAGTAGAGGGGGTGGGACATGGTCAAGGTCATACAGATATTTGGGACAAAGGGGCTGGATCTCCAGTCTCCCGACCACTGGCCCCAGACATGATGAAGCACTGTCTCTCACTGGTGCCATGAGGGGTGGGTCCAGGTTATCTCTGAGGACCCTCCAAACTCTCACAGCCTGGGGGCTACCCAGTGTCTATATCTTAAAAACGATGAAGCCATTGCACTGGTGGAATTTCAGACAGTTCCACGAGAGTGATATTATGCAGCAAAGGGCCTTCCCAGCATCTCCTGAAGATCATACTATGCAGACTCTGCTCTTACTAGCTGTGTGACTTCAGGCAAGTGACTTAACTTCTCTGTGCCTTCATTTCCTTATCTGGAAATGGGGACACTAATAACACAAACCAGACAGAAGTCGCTGTGAGGATCAATAAGATCATGCAAAGAACAACTTTGGGTAAAAGTTGGTCAGTCTTTTATCAGAGCGTGAGCTTTAGGGCTTTGTTTTCTGCTTGAAAATACAGAAGCTCACAGGGAGGAGTGCGGTGTGAGGGCAGAGAATTGAACAGAAGGTGCATCTCTTCCAATTTTGTTGTCCTCGGGGCTGACCCAGTCCCTGTGGTCTCAGAGGGAGAGTAAGGGGTCAATAGCAGGAAGGGCCCGGCTGACCTCTTTTAGCCCATCACCTTCGGTCTTAACAGTAGCCTGTGGTCTCACTCCTGGGATTAGATTCAAGGCTCTGGACAAGGGTGTCACTTCAGGACCCAGCCTGAAGCTTTCCGTTTTCTATACTCAGCCCCTGAGTTATAAAATAGCGACCTGGGTACCTCCACCTACTTGGGGTGAAGAGGTGTCTGGGCCTCTCGTAGCCACGGAGCCTGGGATGAAGGCTTAAAGCCTTGTGTGATGTGTGCTCACCTGGAAAGTAAACACAGCCACGTGACCTTCGTCCCTCACTGCAGGCAGGCCCTGAGCAACTGGCCTGGCTTTGCCAGCTCCCCAGGACCAGCCCCATCCTCCCTGCCATCCTTCATTCACTTGTTCTAACGAACACCCAAAGCCAGACATACTCTGCACCTAAGCCTGAGCCAGACGCTGGCATTGCAAGGCAATGAATGCATCTTAGTGCTGCCCTCCAGCGACTCCAGTTGGCTCCAATCCCTGCGGTCATGCTCTCTTCCCTCCCTGTGTGCCCCAGGCCAGCTCATGCCCACTTCTGGGGCTCAGCCTGTGCTGTTCCATCACCCATCCACCCACTCAGCTCCCCCATCCCAATCCTGCCCATCCATCCTGCATGGCCCAGCTCAGCATCTGTCTCCTCCAGGAAGTCTGCCCAGATCAGCCCACCTGGACAGGCTCCCCGCCTCCTCTAGGTCACTCGCTGTCCCGCCTTTTACCCAGCACTGAGACATCCCCTCCCCATGCCTTCCCATTCATATCCGTGCATGAAGCCCCCACCAGACCCTCTGAGAGGACAGTGGTAAGATCAGATTTTATCCATCTTTATAAACGTGTCTTATACCCAAACCCATCTGGTATTGACTGACCTCAAAACATTACTTCTTTTTCTTTCCGGCTACTAACCTTCACCCTTGTGAGGGGTGTGCTTTGGCTTAGCCAAGACTGGGATCAAATCTCAGCCCTGTAACTCACTAGCTGTGTGACCCTGGGCAGGTGACTTCACTCCCAGTGGTAGAGGCTGCTGGGGCCCTGCCGACTCTCTTTAGTGGACCCCAGTCCTGCTTCCAACAGCCAGCTTGGCATCACTTTGCTCACTGGCTGCTTCTGGCCAGAGTCAGATCTTCTCATACTGAGAGCAGAGAGGTGGTGCTGGAACATGAATCCTCATCCCCCATTGCCTGGAACCAATGGCTATCAGCAGTCAGTGGATAATATCAGCTCCCTCAGCCCTCTGGGCAGAATGACCTTGAGATGTGTGCTCTACCCTGGCTCCCAAAGTGCCCCAGCAGAAGCCAGCTCCACTGCCCCCAGGGGTAACATGCATCAACACATACCTTTTTTTTTTTTTTTTTTTTTTTTGCGGTACGCGGGCCTCTCACTGCTGTGGCCTCTCCCGTTGCAGAGCAACAGGCTCCGGACACGCAGGCTCAGAGGCCATGGTTCACGGGCCCAGCCGCTCCTCGGCATGTGGGATCTTCCCGGACTGGGTCACGGACCCGCGTGCCCTGCATCGGCAGGTGGACTCTCAACCACTGCGCCACCAGGGAAGCCCAACACATACCTTTTATTAGCTGCCCTCCCTTCCTTGTCTTATTTCCCCCACTGGTGCCCCCTGGGGACCCCTCCCAGATCCTCTGCTTCTGGGAACCCCAAGGGCACTCTTGACAGCCACAGTTTCATTATCAGTAAAATGAGGATAATGGCAGAGCCCACCTCACAGGATTATTGCGAGGATTAAATGAGGTGACGTTCATACGACACTTGGTACAGGGCCTGCCATTAATAAGCAGTCTCCACACAGAACCACTACTGCTGTTTTGAGTTGGGCTTGTCGTAAACTTTTTGAAGAGAGTATCGAAGCTTTGGACAAAGTGGGCATGACTTACACCCATTGCAGCTCACCTTGGAGACCCACTTGCTGTCTCCTGGGACGGTCCTCACTGTCTGATCCACCCCCATCTACACGCATGCCTGGACACACCTCTCCTGATGACCAAGTAAGGTCCAGAAAATGGCCATTCGTCACACCACAACCTTGCACTTGGGCCTGTTTCTCAGCTGCATCCTCCCAAGAAGGGTGGGACGCTAATCCCCTCAGATCCTATTAGGAGAGTGGACGACCAGCTGGGGCTGCAGCCTGGGAATACCGACCGGAACACCTGCTGGTATGAATCCCTGATTTTATTTTCTATGCAGTTTCATAATCTGCTCTAAAGCCTCAGGCAGTTCGAAACTGAAAGCCTTTAGGTGGGGAGGAATGAAACAACAGATCTTGTTTCCTTGAGGACACGGTCTCCCTGCCTCCCCCCCCCCCCGCCACCGACCCCTCGCTGCAACCCTCTCCTCAGCTGGGGCCATGCCCCGGGGGAGGCCTCTCCTGGCCCCAGAGGGATTCAGCTGGGTCTTTAGGCCTCTACGGTCCCCACTCACTATGGCAGGAGGCTCTGTGGGACTTTGTGGGACTTTGCTGGAGGCCCCATGAGTTCCAGTAATTCCAAAGTTCAGGTACAACTGCTGACTTGATGGATTTTATCTAGTCCAGGATGAATTAGTCTGCTAACTACCTGAGCCCCCTGTGTTTAGGAGCTTGGACTATTCCCCGGACACAGTGTAGCGATACATACCACATTGAAGGTAAGAAGAGCAAAAAATGGCTATAAGATGCAATTCCATCTCGGTCAAAAACAACCTGTGTGTATGATACAGCACAGGGGCTCCCCGACTGCCTGGGTTCAAAAGGCAGCTCAGGCACTCGATCGCTGTGTCCCCTGGGGGAGGTCACTTAACTGCTTCGTATCTCAGTTACTTCCTCTGTGAAATGGGTATATTAGTATTACCTACCTCAGAGGGCTGCTGTGAGGATAAAGTGTGCTTATACACGTGACAGTGTCCAGAACACAGTAAAGTGTTTGGTGAATGCTAGCTGTTACAGATGTGGGTGTCTGCATGGAAGATGAATGGACAGATACGCCACACACGCCCAGCAGAAATGACTTCTGGAAGCAGACCGGTGGCTACCAGGGGCCAGGGGAAGAAGGAATGGGAGTAACTGCTTAATGGATACGGGGTTTTATCTTGGGGTGATGAAATGTTTTGGAACTAGATAGAGGTGGTGCTTCTACAACCTTGTGAATGTACTAAATTGTGCACTTAAAAAATGGCTACTTTTGGGGCTTCCCTGGTGGCACAGTGGTTGAGAGTTCGCCTGCCGATGCAGGGGACACGGGTTTGTGCCCCGGTGCGGGAAGATCCCACATGCCGCGGAGCGGCTAGGCCCTTGAGCCATGGCCGCTAAGCCTGCGCGTCCGGAGCCTGTGCTCCGCGACGGGAGAGGCCACAACAGTGAGAGGCCCGCTTACGGCAAAAAAAAAAAAAAAAAAAAAAGGCTACTTTTGCGTTATGTGAATTTCACCTCAATTTTAAAAAAGCCCCAAACAAAAAAAGACTTCTGGGAAATAGGTTAGGTGAAAAAGAGTGGGTGGCAGAGACCTTTATCAGACACTTTACTTCTTACTTTATCACTTCTGTCCAGCTTGATATTTTTTTTACAGTAAATACTTATATGTATCACTTTTAAAATTAAACAAATTAAAAACAATTTTAAAGGAAGTAGCACGTAAGAGAAAATGCGTGGTGCGTGGCATCTATCTTCCTCTGTAATGCTTACGCCATGAGGAGGCAAATACTATTAATGGCCCCATTTCAAAGTGAGAAAAGTGAGGCTCAAAAAATTGAAGCCATTTCCCAACTCACAGAGCTTGACTCCAAAACAAGACAAAACAAAACACTTTCGATTCCATCACACAGCCCCTCATATTCACATGTAAAATAAGGGGGTGTAAAATGATTTCTCAGTTCCCTCCGGCTCGGAGGCTCTCTAGTCCCTGGCTGAGTTCTCAAAGTGTCAGTCCTGCCGCGGGCACCCATACGCCCAGAGAGCCCCTGCCAGCCATACATCCCCAGTGGGACGGACACCTGCTCCCCAGAGCAGAAACCACACCTCCCACCAGTCCCTTGCTCCTGAGTTCTGGTCGAAAAGCTGATAAAACCTAAGAAAAGAGAGCAAATGGGCAGCTGTCCAGAGGGCAGCTACTTCCGTGGGAGCCCGCGCAGTTCCCGACAGCCGTGCCCGCCTACCGGCCATGAGAGACCCTGACTCACCCCGGCCGCCTCCCGGTGCAGGATCCTGGTCGCCTCTGCCCGGCCCAGACCCAGATGCAGCCACACCGGGCAGGTCTTGACGAGCTTCTCCAGGACGCTGATACCCCGGAGAGGAAGGCAGTTCTTCGGAGTGACTGGCAGACGAGGCCCCACGCCATCTTCCTTCTCCTCTTGCTGTCCCTCTCCTTTGCCAACATCTGGAATAGGACTGAGAACAGAATCAAATGACCAGCCCGTCCTGCTGCCAGCCCAGAGAGGGGTTTACAACAAACGGGGATTCACTTCAACCATGCTTCTTTATTCAGCATCTATGTAGCCAGGGGCCCTTTGGGGAATTAAATGAACAAACCGTGATCTTCGCCTTAAGGCGCTTATAATAAAATGAGTGAGACATACACAGAAAAAACCAGCTGTAGCACAAGATTGGAATAAATATAACAGGAGCACAGTGCAACGGAAGTAGCTAATTCCAAGCCAGGGTGGGTTCAGGAAAACAACGGCATTTGAGCAGAGCCCCGAAGAGGGTTTTTAAAACACTTTTTAATTGAAGTGTAATTTATACACAGTGAAATGCACTAGTCTTTAGTATACAGTTAGACAAAGTTTTACATATGTCTACACCCGTGTAACTACCACCCAGATCAAGAGAGAGAGCTGTGTTACCCAATACCATAGCCACTAGCCACATCAGATCTTAAAAGTGAGTTGTCTGAACCGAGACATGCTCTAAGTATAAAATACACACAGGATCTCAAAGACTTGGTATGAAAAAAAAGGCAAGACCACAAAATAGTTCACTAATAATATTTTACATTGATTGTATATTGAAAGGATAATTTTCGGATATATTGAGATAAGTAAAACATTATTAAAATTAATTTCACCTATTTCTTTTTACTTCCGGTGTGGCTACTAGAAAACTTAAAACCAAATGTGTGGCTTGCATTATATTTCTATTAGATATGCCGATACAGACATTTCCAGAAGGCTTTCTCGTGCCCCTCCCAGTCAACACTCCCTGACCCCCAAGCTGACTATGTAAAACGTCAGGGCCCCTGGGGAAAGGAAGAGAATCACAGGCCTGAGAAATGGCAAGACAAAGTAGAGGTCCAGTCTAAGAGATTCCAGACCGTTCCCAACATGCTCCCTCCACCCGACCCCCTACACACTGGCATGTGAGTTTTGATTCCAGAAAAGGAGGAACAGCATCTTGGTGCCTCAAATCCTGAGTCGGGCGGGCTGTGTGGTCTGTTTGCCTTCTACCTGAGGAACGAAATCTCAGGATATCTACAGGGGTGAAAACCTTAAATCAGACAGAAGGGGCTAGTCATAAAGCCAGGAAGATGTGGCTGGTGCCTCTCCTTTGCTCCATGTCCCCTGATGTTGCCCATGGGCACCAGAGATAAAGCTGCTTGTTAAGGAGCTGCCGTGGGGTGGGGTGGGAGGAGGCCAGGATGAGCCCTGTTGGAGGCACAGAAAAGTGGGATCATTTGCTGAGGTCAGAGGGCAGCGGGAGCCAGGAGTCCTGACGAGGGGACGAGCATTTCCTCAAGGGGAGGGCGAGGGTCCTGGTGGTTCTCTGGATGGTGGGGAGACTGGGAAGTGTGGGATTAAACAGGTCTAGCGGTGTTGGGTTTTGCAGAGACCAGACTAGAAAGGTGTGTGGTGATGAGAGATCCGGCAATGTCAGTGTGCTAAAAATTCCCTCCTCTGACGCCTCCACTCTAAACCTTCCGAGGAGCCCTCCCTCCCTGGATGCTGCGTATGCCGTGGTTTCCTACGGATTTCCCCTCTGGGTCCACACAGAAGAGTGTGCCACGTCACCAGGCCGACAGGAGTGTCCCAGGCAGCTGCAGGCGTCATGGGTCTGGAAGGGGCAGCAGGGCAGCCCCATGGGTGTCCACAGGCTGTGGAATTGGGTCTCATCTGGAGCTCAAGGCCAGGGCGGCCCAGCTCATACTGATGTGACCTCTTCCCAAGCCCTGAAATGTGGTCCAGCATCTCCTCTGGGAAAGCAGTGAAAACAGTGGAGGCCAGAATTACCCAGAAACAAGCATTCGGGGCCTGTTAGGTTTTTCCAACCTCCCTTGGAAACACAAAACATCCTCTGGCACCAAAAAGGCTTTATAATCATCCTAAAACCTTCTCACTTGGCCCAGGGCTTCCCCCAGAGGCCAGTTAGGACTCTAATGGCAGCTGGAGTGACAGCAATTGGCTCCCTCTCTGCCACTAACTAGGCTTAGGTAGCTTAGTTAAGTCCATGGGTAAGACTGTTCCCTCTTAGGGTCTCAGTTTCTACCTCTGTCTGCTTCTCAGACTAAACCACTCAAGAGGCCAAAGGCTCTTGAGATATTGCTTTCCAGGAAGTCTTCCAGTGTTCTCCTTTCCCGCTGGGTGGGCCAGGGCAGGAGTCACAAGGGCTTGCTCAGGGCCCCCCAAGTGGTGGCTTGGCAGGACCTGACGCTTGGAGTGGAAGCTGTAAGTGTCAAAGGCCGCAGCAAGGTCTAGACGTTACAGAAGGAGCAGCTGAGGCTAGGGGAGGTTTGGGCCTTGCACCAGGTCACAGGAGCAGCAGAGCAAGAGCCCTGAAGGGATAGAGTGACACGGACACCTGCTGTGACCAGGCCAAAGAATGGTAACGGGGCCAGGAAGTTGCCTCCTAATCTCTGAGTCCCTGCTGACCTTGGGCCTCTAGATGCCCACTTGCGACTATTAAATGTTGGTGCTGATGCTGGGGCTCCAGGCTGGACTGCCGGGCTCGAGCAGGATGGCAGAGATGTGAACGCCCTGAGCCGGCACCCGGGCAGGCTGCTTCCCTGCCATGATTACTGTTATTAAACAGCTTGGCCACACCAGCTCTAACTGCCAGGGACCATCACTGAGCCCACATTGGATATGTCATCTGCTGGCACGGTCGGCCACCCCAGCTCCCATGCCCTCCCTCTCACCAGCCAAGATCCAGCTGAGGGCCCTGCGAAGGCAGCCACGGGGGCCCCGGGTAATTAATGGCACTGTTAGCACAGAATAATGAGGCTAAAAACTTTAAAGCAATTCCACCGGAAAGACAAACCATTCCATGACGCGTTTTCCTTCTGCTTGCTCACGGGAAGTAGAGCAATTAGCTGTAATCAGCAGTCCTAACAGCCTTTCGATTCAAGGGGCAGGTTGTCCGTGCTGCCCCACCCAGACGCAGTGTGGTCAGACACCAGGGAAATCCTTGCCCTGGGCCACAGGGACAAGGCCTGGGCTCAGCATCCTGGCCTTAGCTCCCAAGGGAAGGAGTGACCTGGCGTGGTGCTGCATCCGGTCACCGGCCTATGAAACCTGGGTGAGGTGGGGAGGAGAGCTCTGCTCTGGGGTGGAGAGGCCGCCCGAGGGGGCCACCCAGGTGGTGTGGTGTCAGCTCGGGGTGCAGCATCCTGGCTGGATGCTGCCTGTGTGGAAGAAGGCCCCGCCATTTCCCAGCTCATGAGGGCGCCAGCTTCGGGCTGCCTGTGTGGGTCCCAGGGAAGCAGCTCAGAAAGTTCCAATGAAGCCTCATTGTAAGGAGAACTGAGGCCCCCTTGTACAGACTTGGCCGGAACCTGGGGGGAGTGTGGGCTGGAAGGGGAGGACCAGGAAAAGGCCGTCTCCATCCCAGCCACGATCCTGACCTCAGGCAGGCCTCACCCCAGCTTCAAGGCCAAGTGGCTGTATTGACATAAAGAGACCTGGTCCCAGCGATCGATGTTACGGGACGGCCCGATCACTCTGTGCAAGGTGCATGAGTACACAAATGACACGAGGGCCAGGGCAGGAGGGGCCCTGGTAATGCCAATCAGGGCAGCAATGTGCCTCTTCATCCGTAAGTAGCCCACAGCACACGGGCATCCTCATACCTACTGGCTGCACTGTGTCCCCCAAAGAGACATGCCCGAATCCTAACACCTGGCACCTGTGAATGTGACCTCATTCGGAAAAAGGCTCTTGTAGATGTAGTTAAGTTACAGATGACATCATTCTGGATTTAGAATGGGCCCTAAATTCAGTGAGAGACAGAGGAATTCCCTGGAGGTCCAGTGGTTAGGGCTCCACGCTTCCACTGCAGGGGGCACGGGTTCGATCCCTGGTCAGGGAACTAAGATGTCACAATCCACGTGGCGTGGCCAAAAATAAAAAAAGACACAGAGATACAAGAAAGCCATGTGAAGGCAGAGGAAGAGAGTTGAGTTATGAGTTTTGAACACCAAGGATTGATGGTCACCACCAGAGGCTAGGAGAGAGGCATGGAACATATTCTTGGTTTAGAATCCGCCTGCCAACGCAGGGGACGCGGGTTCGAGCCCTGGTCTGGGAAGATCCCACATGCCGTGGAGCAACTAAGCCCGTGCGCCACAACTACTGAGCCTGCGCTCTAGAGCCCCTGCTCCACAGCAAGAGAAGTCACCGCAATGAGAAGCCCACGCACTGCAACGAAGAGTAGCTCCCGCTCTCCGCAACTAGAGAAAGCCCGCACACAGCAACGAAGACCCAATGCAGCCAAAAATAAATTAAATAAATAAATAAATAAATAATAAAATAAAATAAAAAAATAAAGACGAGGATACTGAGGCACAGAGAGACTAACTAGCTCATCCAAGGTCACACAGCCTATAAATGGCAGAGCTGATGTTCAAACCCAGACAATCTGGATCCAGAGTCTGTGTTTATAACCTCTACACTATTCTACTTCTTGAAGAAATTTTAAAAATTTCCCATGTATATGTATCCTTGTAGTACCTGGCAAAGAAAGAGCGTTCATTAATGTTTTTTTTATCCCATTTGGAATATACACAAACACACACTGAGACATAGAAATATAATGATACACAAAAATAATTTCCTGAAGGCTCTGTGAGACATCATTAAGGACAGTTTCTTCTGAGAAGTGCAGGGGAGTTATTTCAATTTTGTATGCTAATTATGCATTATTTATAGGATTAAAACTCATTTTAAATAAATATGTGAAAATACATCTGTTTGTCACAAAAATGCATGCAGGGTGGAGACCTGGTGGCTTTGGGGCCTCCCGAGCCCGCGTGTTATCCCAGCTCTGCACTGACTCGCTAAGGGGCTTAACTGCCTACATAACCACGCTGACTCCAGTTTCCTCTTCTGTAAAACGGGGAGTAAGTAAAACCAGCGGAGAGGGTTTCTCTTGGGCGTAAATGAGATGAGAGGACACACCGTGCTTGATGATTATCTCTGGAGTGATAAAGGGTAAACCTCTAAGAGCTGTAACTGAATTGCCTGGTGGGGCTCCTGTGCCCACCGTGAGCCTCCAGAAGCCCAAAGCCTTCCTCCTTTTGAAATGGCGCCGACTTCTCGAGCTGGGGCTGGACCGTCCAGAAGCCCCAGAGGGGAGTTTTCTCTGGCTCTGACCTTGGAGGCCCGGAGAACCAGCCGTGCCTTGACACTCCCAGGGTGAGGGAGGACAGTCGCTCATTGCTGTCCCCCGCCCCCGCCCTCTCCCTTCTCCTCCATGCTGACTGCTCTTAAATGAAATGACTCCCTCTGTAGAGAGAGGAAGGGACCAGATGACAGGGACAGGCGTGTAGGGGTGTGGGGGGAGGTGGGATGTTGCAGGAAGAGGCAGCAGCCTCTCAGTGGACCCCTCTCACGACAAACTCACAATCAGAGATGTGGTGGTCATTTCACACACTCTGCATAGCCTGAAGATGACGAACTAGGACTCACACAGCCTCAGCAAATATCCCTGCCATATCTGGCCGTGGGACCTAGGACAAGGTATTTAACCTCTACGGGCCTCAGTTTTCTCATCTGTGTAATGGAGCTGGTAATACCTGCCACATGTAACATGCATCAAGCATCGTCTGATACATGAGAACACCTCAAATAGGTCATTATTCTACCTGGGGTAACCACGCACATGGTCATGCCCTGTTTCTCTTACGAACACCAGCAACATGAGAAATGGCCTAAGATAGGCGAGAGCCCATTGCTCAGCCCCTAAATGGCACTAGAGCACCAACGGGGTACAGCACTCCATGAGAATGAAGACAGTTGCACCTGCTCTGAAAATGATTTCCAAAATCTAAAAGAGACGGAGGTGCCGTAGCCCAGGCCCCAGCAGCCCCACTCCCAGGACACACACGGTATAAGGAGATGATTGATAATGGAAGCATTTATAGTAAGAGAAAATGGGGACAACCAAAGTCCGTCCATGAGAGAACGATAAATAAGTTGTGATTAGTCCACCCTGGACTATTGCACAGCTGCTGAAAGGTAGGAACCAATCGCTACACGGTTAAATCTCAAAATCCTGTCAACTGCATGAATATTAATTCCCTGATCTTGATTCTTGTGCTGAGGTTAGGTAAGAGAATGTCCATGTTTGGGAAATACCCACTGAAATATATGGGCGTAAAGAGGCACAATGTCTGCAAATTACTGTCACAAGGTTCAAAAAAAAAATGAAGGAGGCAGAGAGAACCAGCAGATGTGACAAAATGTTGATAACTGGTAAATCTGAATGAAGACTGTACTACAGGAATTCATTGTACTAACCCTGTAACTTTTCTGCGAGTCTGAAATTATTTCAAAAGAAAAAAGTTAACGAGTTTTTAAAGTCAAGCAAACCAAATCCCCAATGTTGAGTGAAGAAAGCAAATTACAGAAGGAATGAAAATATTTCTATAAAGTGTAAAAACGTACACAACAGCTCTGTGTCTTGTTTGTGGATACACATGCGCACCAAATTCAGGATAATGGTGACCTCGGAGGGGCTGGAAGAAAATGGGATCAGGGAACTGTGTGAAGGAGGCTTCAGCCAGTTCTGTAATGATTTGTTTGCTTGTAAAACACCCGAAGCAAATATGACAAAAGGGTAGGATTTAACAAAGCTGAATTATGGGTGATCAGGGCATTGCTATGTTTTTCCTCTAGGTTTCGCTACCTTTGAAATATTTAATTAAAAAGCAAAACAAAAACCCCACATGCACACACCTTCTCCCAAGGTCCCAAAGCATGTCACAAGCCAAGGCGATATAGAGCGGGGGGGGGGGGTGGGGGGGGGTGGGGGGGGCGCTCTCTGAACACCTAAGCCTGTTCTTTCCACCAGGGCAATTTCCCTGGGATTCACTCCCGCTTTTTTTTTTTGTCATTTTTAAGTCAGTTCTGGAGCCTTGAGGGCCTGTGCTGAAAGGTCATCAAGATGAGTCCATTCAAAGAATCAGGCCCCAGGGGACTTTTAGGAACATCCTCTGACAGCTGCCACAAGGTCACCAGAGCAGAAGCCAGAGGAGGTCACTGGGGCTGTTTCTCTGCACCGTGGCCGGCACAAGACTTGGGCCAAAGAGCAGCAGCTGATGGCAGAGGGAGTAACAGCTTGGAGTTCCAACTCCAGGTGAAGATGCCAACGGGAACAGTCCAGCACGGGCGGCAGGCATCTGGGGCTGGGAGCCGCCTCCGGAGGCTCTGATACGATGAACAAAACACCCCTCCTGGGCTCAGTGTCCCCCACTGTAAACAGGAAGACTATGCCACTGAGAAAATAAAATTCATATTTTATGGCAAGACGAGAAAATTTAAACATAAACGTTTTCTTTGCCGGTTTGGGCCTCCTCCCTCCTCTTTAGCGTGTGCTGTGCTTCTGCATTAACCAGACCTCCTTAGGAGATAACGTTCCTTCTTAATCTTGTAAGGGGCCACGATGACCCATGACCCACTGCGTGCTTTGTAATGTAGATCTGGATTCTGTAAACTGTCAATTATATGTCATTTGAGTATGGCCCTTTGTCTCAAAAACGTATCTACCTGTGTTTTGACCTCTAAGGGGTGAACAGTTTTCAGAGCTCTCTGAAAGACTGTCTCCAGGGTTATAATGCTCAGGTTGGCTCAAACAAAATTTTCCATTTCTTTCCAGATCAACTACTGATGAACTCTTTCATCTACACCACTTACCTCAAAGGTTGTGTGAGGGTCAAATGGGACAGCATAAGGAAGAACCCAGACACAGCGGACACTTAAGTGGTAACTCCTAGATGAGATGGAGAGCTCAAGACAGTTCATGGGGGAAGTCAAGGCTCACCAGACCCTGGGGCAGAGCAGGGAAGGGGTTCCCGCTGGTAAAGGAGAAGGATCTGGGAACTTTAGGGGTGGGGGAGCCCCCCTGGAACTGAGTTCCCCTGCCAAGTTTATGATTAACCTCTCAATCCAAAACTTTATTCCCTTTCTTGTCCCGCCCCTGTTCCCCTCAGGATTGAGGTGTATCAAAGAAAAGTGGAAATTAAAACTGAGTAGGGCACTTTGGGGCCTTCCTGGATACAAAAGCCCCTCGTTGTCCCCCGTTTCTTGTTTGTAGAAAAAGGCTTTGGTCTCCTAGGCCTTCCTTGAGTTCCAAAGAGCAGATTCAAGCAGTTACTAATTAGGGAAGTGAAAGAATGAAGAAACCAAGGGAAAGTAGTCAATCAAGAAAAGTAATGACAGCTTAAACAATAGTTCAGTGATAAAACAGAGTCCTAGTTCCTCCTCAAGGGATATACATAACAATCATTCTGCAGAAACTAAGACAAGCCACCCAGGTGGAGGACGGTGACTACATGCTGACCATAATAAGCAGGAGACCCCAGACTGGCTGGAACCAGGTTGATGCTTAAGATTCCCAAAACACCACCCTGATACCTCACCACCAACGAATCAGAAGATCCCTGAGCTGCAACCCTCACTCCAAATGTTGCCTTTAAAAACCCTTCCCTGGGCTTCCCTGGTGGTGCAGTGGTTAAGAATCCACCTGCCAATCCAGGGGACACAGGTTCGAGCCCTGGTCCGGGAAGATCCCACATGCCGTGGAGCAATTAAGCCCGTGCGCCACAACTACAGAGCCCGCGCTCTAGAGCACGCGAGCCACAACTACTGAGCCTGCGTGCCACAACTACTGAAGCCCGCGTGCCTAGAGCCCGTGCTCCACAACAAGAGAAGCCACCGCAATGAGAAGCCCACGCACCGCAAAGAAGAGTAGCCCCTGCTCGCTGCAACTAGAGAAAGCCCACACACAGCAACGAACACCCAAGGCAGACAAAAATAAATTAATTAATTAAAACAAAAACTAAAACGAAAAACCCTTCCCTGAAAGCCATTGGGGAGTTCGGGTCTTTCTTTTGAGCATGAGCTGCCCATTCTCTTTGCTTGACACCTACAGTAAACGCTGTACCTTCCTTCACTACAACCTGGGCTCAGGAGACTGGCTTTGCTGTATGTGGGTGAGCGGACCCAAGTTCTGTTGAGTAACAAGCATACCAAAAGACCTGTTGGAGCAGTTGGTATGGATCAGTGATGTGCTAGTAAGCACTGGTCTAGGACAAAAAAAAAAAAAAAAAAAGTCCTGATATGTAGTGAATGCTGATTGCCATTGTAAGTACTCCCACCATTGCTGATAACAAGCTATCAATGGCTTAACAATTAGCTTAAAGTTCCTAAATATTGAACAATAGGCCTTTGTGAACCTATCAGCTGCAGCACACCCACTGGAATTTTAACACTGTCCTCTACCTCAGATGTTCCCCTAACACTGGAGTCCTTTCTGTACCATCCCAACACGTAGTTGTATCTGTTTGAAGACCTCTAATGACGGGGTGCTCACTACCTCACTGGGAAATCCATTCCAAGAAGTAATCCTCAATTTCTATTGAGATGAAATCTGCTCCTCTGAAATTTCTCCTTTTGTTTCTTTCTCTACACTTTTTAAGGCCACAGGGACAACTCATCCCACCCCCACACAGCCCTTCAACTATGTGGAGAAGGCCAGCACATCTCCTCCCCCCACCCCTAGTGCCATCTCTTCTCCAGGTTGAAGAGCCCCCCTCTTCCACGTGGTACCCAGAGGTAACATTTACCAGCTATTCCCCTGTGGCTGACACTGAGCCCCACAGTGGTTTACACATATTGTCTCCATGAATTTGCATACGGAGTGGTTTGCTTTTTAATAATATTTTAAGGTGTACAATGCAATGGTTTTTAGTATAATCACAGAATTATGCAACTGTCACTACAATCAATTTTAGGACGTTTTCACCACCCTAGCAAGGAATCCTGTTCTCATTAGCTGTCATTCCCCATTTCCTCCTAATGCCCCAGCTGGTGTCAACCACTTATCCATTTTCTGTCTTAATAGGTTTGTCTTCTGATATTTCATATATGGAATCATACAATATGTGGTCTATATTTGGTTTCTTTCACTTGGCATAACGTTTTTAAGGTTCACCCCTGTGGTCACAGCTCACTGAACGCATCAGTGCTTTATTTCTTTTTATTCCCAAATAATATTCCATTGTATGGACATGCCACATTGTACGTACCCATCAGTTGATGGACATTTGTGTTATTTCCACTTTTTGGCCATTATGAATAATGCTGCTGATATTCAAGCATGAGTTTTTGTACAGACATTGTTTTCAATTCTCGTGGGTATATACCTAAGATTAGAATTGCTGGGTCATATGTTAACTCTATATTTAGCATGTAAGGAACTGCCAGGCTGTTTTCCAAAATGGCTACATAACTTACAACTCCACTGGCCGTTCAGGATGGTCCCAATTTCTCCACATTCTCATCAACACCTGTTATTATCTATCTTTATAATTATAGCCATCCTAGCAGGTATAAAGTTGTATCTCATTGTACTTTTTTTTCTTCCAATTTTACTGAGATATAATTGACATACGACACTGTATATTTAAGGTGTACAGCATAATGATTTGGCTTGCATACATCATGAGAAGATCGCCACAATAACTTTAGTGAATATCTCATTGTGATTTTGATTTGCATTTCTCTGATGTATAAGTACGTTGAGAATCTTTTAGTTATTGGCCATTTGTATACATTCTCTAGAAAAATGTTTATTCAGATTCTTTGCCTGTTTTAGAATTATTTATCTTTTTATTGTTAAGTTCTTTATATGTAGATTCAAGTGCCTTATAAGGTGTTTGGTTTGCAAATATTTTCTCCCATTCTGTGTATTCTTTTAATTTTCTTGATGAAAAGGTGAAGGTGTCGTTTGAAACACAAGTTTTTACTTCTGGTGAAGTCCAATTTATCTATTTTCTCTTTTGTTGCTTGTACTTTTGGTGTCATACCTAAGAAATCAACACCTAATTCAAGATCATGGAGATTCACCTCTGTTTTCGTCTGAGACCTTTTACACTTAGGTCTTTGTTCCATTTTGAATTAACTTTTGTGCATGGTGTGAGGTAGGGTCCAACCTCCTTCTTTTGCATTTGGATATTCTGTTGTCCCAGAGCCATCTGTTGAAAAGACTATTTTTTTCCCCATTGAATTTTCTTCACACCCTTGTTGAGAATCAGTTGATCATAAATTATGGAGTGGTTTTGAGCCCCCTCATCTGCACCGTTTTTATCCTTCTGAGTATCCACTGTTTTATCATCCTGTCTTTCTCCATCTGAAATGTCGAGTCTCGAGCAGGGAAAGGATTCCCCAGGTGTGCCTTGAGCAGCTCAGAAAAGAGCATGACCATCACCTCCCTCAATCTAGACAGTTTCCTCCTATTAACATGACCTAAGACAGCATCAGCTTTTCTGTAGCTGCATATATAACATTGTTGGGGGACTATAGGAAATTGTTTTGGATTCTGAGGTTGTGGTCACGTGGTGGAAAGGAACGGAGATAACAAGAGTTTAGGAGATGAGTAGTTACGTGCAAATCCTGTATTCATCCGGAGAATGGGTATGATATAAAGGAAATGGCACTGAGCTCAGACTCAAGAGGCCACGGTCTGGTTGTGTTGTTCACTCTGTGACCTTGGGTAACTCACTTCCCCTCTCTAGGCTCAGCGGCCTCTTCAGTAAAATGAGAAGACTAGACTAGATCTGGAATGGTAAGTAGGTTGGATTTCCCTGTGAACCCCAGTTGATAGGCAGCAGCTGCCTGGACTGTTATGCTAAAGGCTCAGCCGAGAAAGACTGCTGGGATCTCCTAGTGATGTCTGCCACGGGCTCTGTCCTGGGCTATGCATTGTCTGAGCACGGACGAGACCCAGGACTGGGGCTCCTTGCAGCGCTATGCATTCCATGATTCTGTGACTCAACTGACCCCTGGCCCGGTGCCACCGGAAGGCATTCTGCCGAGCCAGGCTGGCTCTGGCCCAGCAGACAGCCTGAGAGAAGGCAGGCAGCCAGGCCAGCTTCTCTGTGGCTTCCGCTCCGCCAAGTGCTTTTTCCTGGACATGTGGAAGCTGAGCTACAGCTGCCGCCTGGGTGCACCTCCGGCCCAGCCTTTGGAGGACACAGAACCGACAACGCAGCTCCAGGATGACCAGAGAGGTCACGTGGAGATGGAAGAGAGGCAGCCGGTTTCAGAATCAGCATCTCTCACATGTATAATGTGCAAACGCTCGGCCAATGCTTCCAGCCCAGTTCCACGGGCCAAATAACCGCAAGAGGCCCTAGCGGGTCCCCACAGATGCCTGAGGCTCCAAGGACTGTGCTTGGAATCCTGTTGTGAGAAAGCTCCCTACGTGTCTCCTCACCCCGAGACCAAAAGGCCTTCCAAGGCGAGGTGGAGCATGGGTGCAGCCTGAGCCCCCGACCCCTCGGTGGGTCACCCCAGGGAAGCCGGGACTGGGCTCGGCAGGCCCCTGCCCAGAGCCTCGCAGAGGGGAAGTCAGCTCAAGCAGGTCTTCCGGGCCCCGGAAGTGCTGGAACGGGTCTGGCTGTCTCAGTTCGCACGTCATAGCCCACATCAAGGGGTCGAGTGGGTCAAAGGCCTTCAAACTTTCCACACCTGTGTGCTGCAGGACTCTGCCACCCAGCGTGTGTCAGGCAGTGACCGGCTTGCAGCCCTGCCCCCAGGCGGCCTGCTGGATGCTCTGCTGTCCACCTGTCCACTGGGGCCTGGGTGGAGCCCGCGGGAGGCACTTGGCTTCAGTGCTGAGGCCCTTCTGGTGGCTGTTCCCACACGCCGTTTCTCAGATGCTCTTACTGCTGGCTCACAGCTTCCCTCCGTCTGGCCTCTAGCCCTGGATGCCCGTGGCCTTCCCGGAACCGGGGCTGAGTTCCTCCACCCTCCCTCTGTAAGCTTCTTTGGCTCACGGGTGCCAGTCCCTTTCCCGATCCCAGCCAGGCCCTTGAATCCAGCCTGACGTGACCCAGCCTGCTTGTCCTGCTGACCTCCCCTCCCCCAATGCCAGGCCTAGGTTAGGACTGGCCACTCCCATCAGGACCCGGTTCATAGATGATGGTACCAATTCTGTCCCCAGTGCTGTGTGCAATTAGGCCTTGAGTGGTATGTCGACTAGCAGTTTAAGTATGGGCTCGGGAACCAGACAGCCTGGGTTAGAATCCCAGTTTAGTGGCCTCGGCAAGTAACTAAACCTCTCTCGCCTCAATTTCCTCATATTTAAAATAGGAAATATAAGCATCACTACGTTATGGAATTGTTGTAAGAGTTCAAGATACTGCCCGGCATATAGCAAACATTCAATGATGTTATCATACATTCATTCATCCAGTAAGTACTTACTGAGCATCTACTATGGACCAACACCATTCGAGACTTATCATAATAATACTTACAATAATAGTCACACATAGTGAAAGAGCACTGACGTTCCCCCCCCCGCCCCCTCCACCCTGAAAATTCTTGGAAATTTCACTGAACATGGAGATGGTTACTGGAGAAGACAGAATTTGGGGGACCAATTTCCTGGCTTAGACTGAAGCTGGAGGCAGTGGGGACACAAGAACCCTGATCACCAAGGCCAGTGGGCAGGCCCCGTGCATCTTTGTGATGCGTGCACATTGAGATGTGCTGAGGCATCTCCAAGGAGATGGCGGGGGGGGGGGGGGGGGGGGGGGGGGGGGGGCGGGGGGGGGGGGAGGGAGGAGACTGGGAGATGAGCAGACAGGGATGGGTGGGGAGGCACTTCCCCATACATCCTTTTGTGCCTTTTGGATTTGAACCATGTGATTATATCACCTATTGGAAAAAGAAGTAAAAGAGTTCGTAACTTTGAAAAAGAAAAGTTCTCGTCAAGGGGGTTTCAGATGCGGAACTGAGCTGCGTTCTGTACAAGGAGCACCAGAGAACTCTGCTTTCTTGTTTTGGTGAAAACTGCACAGTGTAGGTCATGCCCCTTCTAGAATCTGTCTCAAAGAGATACTTTTAAAATGCAGATAAAGCTTAATGGACAAAGATGTTCACTTGACTCACAGTGTGAGTCGTCAAAAACTGGAAACAATCCAAAGGTAAACAATACTGCTTGCTCCGTGCCCATCTCTTCCCCTCCCCAAACTCTGTTCTGGTGTCGGTCACATCTACCGCTGTGTGTCCAGGCTCAGCATGGAATAGGTGCTCAATAAACATTTTTCAATGACTGAGTGGTTAAGGAAATATTAGTACTATATGAAAGTGGCAACATTCCACCGTTTTTGACCTACAGAGAAAGTGATTTTAGATATTCAACCTAATACAAACACTGGAATAATAAATACATCTGTAAAGACAGAGCTGCACATGTGCAAAATGATGCTTGGACAGAGATACTCATTGGATTCATTGGAGTATTGTCTGTAATGGAGAAAAGACTGGCAACGATCTAATGTCCATCATAAAGGGACAGGTAAATCAATGAATACAATGCCTCTGTAAATACTACGCAACTGTAAAAAAAGAAAAAACGAAAAAAAACAAGGAAGCTCTCTGTGTACTGACATGGAAAGGTTTCCAGTGTATGTGGTTAAGTGACAAAAGCAAAGTACAGAACAGTATGTAGACTGTGCTCCCTTGTTGGAAAAAAAAAAAGAACTTCCTGTATTTGCATAAAGTCTCTCTGAAGGAAAACAGAAGAAACTAATAATTAGTGGGGCAGGTATGTGAACGGCCACATGGGGGATAAGGTTGGTGGGAAGACTGTTTCACTGTATGTCTTTTTTTTTTTTAATACATTTTTATTTTGAACCCTGCGAATGTATTACCTACTCAAAAATAAATTAGTGATGTTTCCAGAGATTTCTGTGTGCCAGGCATTGCTCTAACTGCTTCACATATATTAACTAAGTTAACCTTTTCAAACAACCCTAAAAGGGACTTCCTTGGCGGTCCATTGGTTAAGACTCCGTACTCCCAATGCAGCTGGCACGGGTTCAATCCCTAGTCGGGGAACTAAATCCTGCATGCCACACAGAGTGGCCAAAACCAAACCAAACCAAAACAAACAACCCTACAAGGTAACTCTGGTTATCGTTCCCATTTTACAGAGGGGGGCACTGAGACACAGATAAGTCAAGCAACTCACTGAGGCTGTGGAATGTGGCAGGGCTGGGATTTGAACCCTGGCCTCCTCTAAGTCTATAGTCCATGTACTTAACCACTCTGCCAAATCCCTCCAGACTCCTACTCACAATGTAAGGTTAAATAATAATCATTATAATACAATACAAGAAAGAGATGGAGGGTAGATCTTGTCCACAGAGTGGAAGACTTAATACTCTCACGGTATGAATTCTACACAAACTGACTGAAAGAATTGGTGCACTCCCAAAGAGAACCCCAAATGTGTTCTGTGAAAAGGCACGTGCGATGCAAAGGGCCAAGAACATCCAAGACACACGTGAAGAAAAGGGTAGGATTGGTCTGCTGGATATCAAGACTTATGATGGAGCTACAGTGATTAAGAAGGTGTGGTATTGGTGCAGAGACAGACACGTAGGTCAGTGGACTAGAGGAGTCCAGAAATAGACCCCACCCACACAGTCACTTGATGTACATATGGTCACAGTAGAATGTTGAGGAAAGGACAGTCTTTGCAACAAACTGTGCTGAGACAACTGGGTATCCACATGGGAAAAAGACAGAAACGTGACCCCTTATTCACAGCTCATACAAAAATCAGTTCCACAAAGGCTCTTCTAACTTAAATGTAAAAAGCAAAACAAAAAAGTTTCTAGAAGGAAATAAAGAATACCTTCATAATCTGATGGAAGAGAGAGACTTCTTAAACAGTACACACACACACACCCCAACCTTAAATACACTGTTAAATTTGACTGCATTAAAGGACTTCTCTGGTGGTCCAGCGGCTACGACTCCGTGGTCCCAATGCAGAGGGCCCGGGTTCGATCCCTGGTCAGGGAACTAGAGCCCACATGCCACAACTAAAAGATCCCGCGCGCAGCAACGAAGATCCCTCGTGCCGCAACTAAGACCCAGCACAGCCAAATAAATAAATGATTTTAAAAACTGATGCATTAAAATGAAGACTTTCTGTTCATCAGGACACCATCAAGAGAGTGAAATTTAAGCCCTGCATGGGAGAAGACATTTGTAACACAAAGGGCTCAGAACCAGATTATACACAGAACTTTGACTCATCAATAATGAAAAGACAAGACAAACAAAAATGAATATAACAGAAAAATGAGCAAGAGGCTTGAGCCGGCACTTCACACAAAGGCTTTCCAAATGGCCAACAAAGGTCTGAAAAGCTTCTCAACAGCCTGAGGAATCAGGGAATCTGGAGTTTAAACTACAAGAGCCCCTGAGAACAGTTATCATGAGGCAGACCTACATGACGGGGCTGTGGAGGAGGCGGACCACTCCTGCTCTACCGGCAGGAGTATAAGCTGGTCCACGAGCGAGCGGCTGTTAATCCTGGGATTAAGTGATTTCTGTCTCCTTCTTGACACTTTTTTTTTGCACGTTCCAAACTTTTACACTGAGTGTGTATTACTACGAAAATCAGAAAATAACAGGCGAACATTGCAGGGGACACAATTAAAATGGAAGAATAGACGCCCCGCAGAGAGTCTTCCTGGAAGATCAATGTGCTTGTCTGGCCTCTCCTTCACATACCACTGAGTGGAATGTGCAGGGATGTGAAAAGATTGCCGTAGTCCCTGGCTGGCTGCACCTCGGTCACCTGGACACACCAAGGGAAGGGCCTCTGACCCTAGGGAACAAACCCATGCTGACCCTCCCCTTACCTATGGCCCATTTTCCTTCTCTGAGCCTCACTTCCTCTTCTGCAAAAAAAAAAAAAAAAAAAAGAGAGAGAGAGAAATGTCATCCTCATACTCATAGGGCCAAGTAGCTGGGCAGATCAGACAGAATTGCATATGGGAAGGGTGGACACCCAGACATAAGTAAATACATAAAACAGGTCTAAAGGAACCAAACTGATTCCAGAAATTATTTTTCAGTTGGTAGGGTTTTCCCCGTTCGTGATCTAGCCAGAGCTGCCCCAAAGAACTTCATGCAGTGATAGAAATGTCCTATGTCTGCACCGTCCAGTATGGTCACCATCAGCTGCCTGTGGCCGTGGAGCATTTGCAATACGGCCAGTGCGGCTGTTACCTCATTTTAATTAATTTAATTTGTAAAATAGCTACATGTGGCTAGTGGCTATTGTATTGGACAGTGTAGGTCTAGACTTTTCTATTGTTTAAATCTTTTCAGCGTGTGTGAATTCGTGTACTGTGTGGGGGATCTGTTTTTAATTAGAAAGAAATAAAAAAGAAAGAAGATAAAAAAGACAACGATATACATGTCAATGTTATTACCATTAGCCATTACCTTACTTGGAAAGTTCTTTGGGAAAGGAGACTGTGCCCTCGGTCATTTGTTCCAGCGTTTAAGGCCCCCTTCTCTCAGGAGCTGCCCCCCGTGGCTGGTTGCAGACAAGGCCCCTTTTGCACATGGATCCCAGCCCAGGCCTCCCCAGGCCTGTCTCTACAGAGCTGCCAGAGTCCTTGCCCACCCTCCTTCCGCTGCTTTCTCCTCCCCAGATGAGCCAGGCTTGGAAAACAGGAGGCCTTGACAGCTCTGGGGAGGCCCTCCCTCTGCCCCTGCCAGCCTCCCTCCGGGAGCGCCCACACCACGTGGCAGCCCACAAGTCACACTGTGACCTTGGTCTCTGGCCTGGCCTGCTGCTTACTCAGCGGCTCCCCATCATCTGGGGGAAACGGGAAAGAGATCACAGCCCTCCCCTCTCGGGCTTGACAGTGGGGCTGAGGAGGGAGCAGCAGCCCCATGGCGGACAGGACTCAGCCCAGAAGGGGAGCCAAGGGCCCTCCACGCCCTCACCCAGGCCCCCACCCCCAGCCCCACTGGACCTCTCCTGGCGTTTCTCTGTCCCTCACCCTTAGCGTCCGGAGCTTGACTGAATTCCACTCTGACACCAGCCTTTCAAGGTCTGTGAAATGAGACTGACGACTGTACAGACCCCATAAGGCTGCTGTGAGGACAAAACAGCCGACTGCATCCGGAGCTTCACAATGGCTCCGTCGATGGTTACTGTGGACACTACTCATGCTGGACAGCTCTGAGTGGTGCAGAAAATGCTTTGCCCTGGAAAGGGAGCCGGGCTCTATTCTAGCCTCTGCTACAGACTTGCTGTGTGTCCTAGGGCAAGCGCCCCACCCCCTCCCCGGGCCTCAGTTCTCTCAGTAGTGAAACAAGTGAAAGGATACCCATCCCTCCGCTCTTTCAGAGGTTGCCAGAAGGGTGAAACATGATCACAGAGCGAGAAGGATGTGCTTTGACAAAGTGAACCCCCATTTCTAAACTGGAAGTGGGGTCAGGTCCAGGGCCGGCCCAGGGCTTGGGGCCGAATGCAACGCTGACGCCTGACAGCTGCCCTCCTGCGGGCACTGCCCGCACCCCGAGGACACAGGCTGGGGACTCCAGGCCCCGACCTGCACCTTGCAGGAACTGCTACAGCACCACATTCCCCCACCCGCTGGGCAACACAGAGTTACCCTGCAGCCCACCTTACACTTGTCGTTACCACACTTCCTCGGCTTGGTCACGAGCACGTCCCAGGCTCGCTGGTCCTGATGCTTCTTGGCAGTGTGCCTCCTGGGCCCGGGCCCACCTCACAAAACTAAATGGATGCCCCACCTCCCCCCTGAAATTCCACCCTCAGGGCTGCATCCTTTCTAGGGTTTTGGTACCCGGCTCCCGCCCGCCTCCCCCCGGCAGACTTTACAGTGTGCATGGTCCCTAATGCCTTAGCATAAGGGAAGTTACTGGCGGTGAGTTTTCAAGTGCGGGAGGTGGAGGAAGCCGAGGCCACTGGCTCATTACCTTGGGGACCATCGAGAGGCACTGGGGCGGGGAGAGAGGAAGGTGCACTGAAGAGGAACACGCCATCCCTCCGGGTTAAAGTGTTTCCCAGCGACTCCAAGGACAGGGGTTATAGGGTGTGATTTGGTCAGTGGATGACAAGGGAGAGGCTGGCGGGTGGGGTCGGTGCCCCTTTCTGCACCTCCAAGGTTCTCCACCTGGCCCATCATATACAGCCAACTCAGGGAGGGGGCTACGAGGTCACCCTCTCCGTGGGGCTCAGAAGGCTGGGGGCAGCATCCCTCCCAGGATCCAGGCACACCTGGATCTAGGGGAGGCAGCAGGGTCTTGGAATCTTGGGATGCAGCACAGGGATGCAGGGAGCTCAGGGGTGAAGGCCAGAGGCTCTGGACTCGGACAAACCTGGATTCGGGTCCCGGCTCTGCCATGGATTGCCGAGGGCTTCCACTGAGTCACTTTCTGTGCCTCAGTTTCCTTGCCTGTAAATTGGGCACTGCAACCCCAGCCTCACAGGGCTGTGCCAATTAACCGAGAAACAGCTTTTAGCTAAGGGGTCTGACATAATCGCTGTAATATTAGTGTCAAATCTGTGAATGCCAACGATCCCCGATTTTTATGCCTTGATGGATACGCTGCTCCCTACAAAGACGCATCTGTGAGAATCACAGAATGTGACATACTGGCACTGACTGCTCCCCTCCTTGGAAACTGTCCTTTCTAAGCCTTGAATTTCACTGGAGGGAGAGAGGACCAAAGTCCAGGGACAGAAGGGATGGTGCCTATCTCAAGGACGTGTGCATCTTAAAAACAGACCACGCACAAGTCAGGCACTTCTTTTCTTTTTTTTTTTTTCAGGCACTTCTTAATCCAGAGGAATGAACTGCTGATACTGACGTGCAGACAGTTTAGCGGAGAGCTTCGGGGCTGACTTATCTGTACGACGTACATACAGTCCATTCTCAGCATTTGTAGTTGGTATGTTTTACAAAGTCGCCACGGACTCTGAGTTAACGGAAACAGAACCATTGCTTCTGGGGGAGGTAGGTTCCTGCAAGCTGCTGGTCACAACATTTTCATCAACTGATCAAGACCTATCTTATTTTATGTGTGTTTCTGTTTAAAGACACCTTATTTAATACATATCGTTGATTCATTAACCTTGAACTTCCAGCCAACAGCGCTACAATTCATGCCTGAGCAAAGCTTTTCTAAGACCCGTATTTTCTCCACGGGGCCCGTCACAACCTTCTCGCCCTTAGGAACCCTAGACAGCACTGCAGCACTACGCCCAGGGGACATTTTAAACAGCGAAAGCATCCGCCAAAAGCATGAAAATGCAAAAAACGTAACAGACCACGACGAGGACACTTGTTTGAAGTATGAGAACGGAAACTAGAAGGCAGATTCGCCTTGCTCGGCGCCTCAGGTGGGAACATGAGTGTCAGAAGATCTTTCATCACTCTGCACGGCTGCAAATGACTTCCAAAGCACTATGATTTGGGGGTTACGAATAAATCTCAGCAAGTAGGCCGATTTGCAAATACAGAATCTGTGAATAACGAGGATTGACCATAAACGTCCCCTCGCTAGGCTGGCACCAACTGTGGCCGACCTGGACACGCACCCTGGTCACAGTGTAGGGCCCAGCAGACCCTGGGAGCTGCCGTGGCGTCTGAACTAGGACCCAGCACACCTCTCGCCCTGGAGCGCAGGCCAGGCCCCAGCTCAACACCCATCCTGTAACTGCTGAGCCTGCTGGCCTGCCACCGTGGTCAGTTCCCGTCCGAGGTAGAGGACAGATCTGGGAGAAAAAGGGGAGGACGGTATTAGTGGCGGCTGCAGGGGAGCCTCTGGTGCCCCTGGCTGCACTCTCCCCCTCTCCATGTCCTCATGTCCAGACAGCCATGCTGGGCCACAACTGCCACTGTCTCCTGCAGAGGTGAAGGGCGGGCTGGTGGGAGATAATAAAAGGTGGCCTCCTGGCCTCAGGGGTGCAAACACAGTCCAGCACCAGGTTCTATCCTAGATACACACCAGTAGGCTCCTATCCCCCTGTCCCCACTGCCGAGAGCCTGGTCCAGGCCTCCATCACTGCTCGCCCCGACCCCTACAGTAGCATCCTTCCCGGTCTCCCCATGGTCTCCTCCCCCAAACCCCATGCCCTTCTTCGCACAGCAGCCGATGCAAGCGGCCATGTGATTCCTATGCAAAAACCTATACCTCGGGCTTCCCTGGTGGCGCAGTGGTTGAGAGTCCGCCTGCCGATGCAGGGGACACGGGTTCGTGCCCCGGTCCGGGAAGATCCCACATGCCGCGGAGCGGCTGGGCCCGTGAGCCATGGCCGCTGGGCCTGTGCGTCCGGAGCCTGTGCTCCGCAACGGGAGAGGCCACAGCGTTGAGAGGGCCGCATACCGCAAAAAAAAAAAAAAAAAAAAAACCTATACCTCATACGCCAACGTTTGCAGCAGCTTTATTTGCAATTGCCCCAAGTTGGAAACACCTCCAGTGTGCCACAGGGGGTGAATGAATAAACAAACTGTGATACATCCATGCAATGAAATACCATCAACAATAAAAAGGAGCTCAGTACTGAGATACACAACACGGACGGGTCTCCAATGCCTTCCGCCAAGTGTAAGAAGCCAGACTCGCACGCAAGGCAGCGTTCACATGACGTTCTCGAAACAGCAGAACTCAAGGATGGAGAAGAGACGAGTGATGCCAGAGTTTGGGGTGGAGGAGGGGCTGACTACAAAAGGGCAGAGGGGAATTTTGGAGGGTGACAAAACTGTGCTATATCTTGATTGTGATGGAGGTTACCTGACTCTCTACGTTTGCCAAAATGTATAGAAAAGTACACAGAAAAGGGTGAATTTTACTCTATATAAATTTTACCTTGTTATGGCGTTGAAGTATGTCCCCCCAAAAGATATGTTGAAGTCCTAATCCCCAGGACCTCAGAATGTGACCTTATGTGGAAATAGGGTCGTTGCAGATGTAATTAGTTAAGATGAGGTCACACTGAAGCAGGGGTGAGGGCCCTAATCCGATACGACTGACATCCTTATAAGAAGGGGAGACACAAGGACACAGACACACAGAAAGGAGATGGCCCTGTGACCAGGCAGAGACTGGAGGGATGCAGCTGCAGGCCAAGGGACCCCAAGGACTGCCGGGGCCACCAGAAGCTGAGAAGAGGCAGGAAGATGCTACCCAGAGCCTCAGAGGGAGCACAGCCCCGCTGTCACCTTGCTCTCAGAATGCTCCAGAATTGCGAAAGCAAATTTCCATTGTTTTAAGCCGCCCAGTTTCTGCTACTTTGTCAGAGCAGCCCTAGGAAGCCAATACGCAGCCCAACTTTAAAAATGGGGAGGACAAGCCTGTCTCAATCTCCATGGCCTTCAGGATCCAGCCTAAGAGCCGCTGGTGCCTGGTCCCCTCTCCTGCGCAGGCCACGCGGAGAGCAAACGCCAGGCACACTGAGCCTGCGGCACCCGCAAGAGGGCCACGCTGGGTGCCCGCTCCCACCCACCCGCCGCGCAGGTTTACCTGGGAAACTCCTAGACGCCACTCAGCTCGGTTCTCACCTCCCTGGGAAAGTCCCCCAGACGCACCCTAGTCTGACCAGGACACCCCTGAGCCAGCTGGGGACCCCAGCACTCCAGGGGACCACCCTGCACCCTGCAGGCACAGCACTGCCTGTCACTCCTGTGGCCCACAGGACTGGGTATCTTGGGACAAGGCTGAGTTGTCGGGTACCTGCTGGACCAGCACCGTACGGGCCGGAGAGGGGCTCCAGGACTCAGCTGGGTGGGAACCTGAGGGCTGGGGAGGAGCTGGGAGGTTTTGGCAACTACCCACACTGTGCCCCGCTCGGCCCTGGCCCTGCAGAGTGGAGCCCGGGCGAGGCCAGGTGTGGCTCTGGTTTCTCCAGCCACAGCTTCTGCTCTCAGGGCCTCCCGCCCAGAGTTGAGTGCGACGCCCTGCCCAGTCACCCCCCTCACTCTGCTACTCAGGCTTGCACAGCCCACGCCCCCTCTGCAAGCTCCTGGCTGGCCCCTTCCCATCTCTCAGAGGCCCTCTATCCTGTCGATCCCTCCTCACCTGTCTCCTGGGCAGTAACCTGCCATATATGCACTCGACAAACATCTTCCAAGCCTGTGCGGGACACTCCTCTTCAGCGCTTACAACTCTCGCTCCGCACGGCGTTCTCCGAGCCACGTGCTCTGTGCCCTGCACGGTGCCGATCTGACAGTGACACCTGCCCGGAGCAGTCACTGTCTCTGCCCTTGAGAGCTTACAGGCTAGCGGGGCCACAGACAGAGAATACACCGCGACAGGCATGAGGAACGCGGCTCTGACGGTGCCGATGGGTCTTCTGCTGGCCCAGTTGTTGTTTAAGCCACACTGGTGTCCCCAGTAGCCTATGCGTCACCTCTGTGCAAATTAGGAAAAGATGATCCTTGCTCCCCACGGATGCAGGCAACCCCACCTCCACTCCCGCACACACACCTGACTCACACAGGGCTTGGCAAGAGGAAGTTTCCGTGCCCCCTTGTTTCTCTCTCAGCAGGTGCCTGTGGGCAGTGAACAACCTGCATGACTGCATGCAACAGCCCTAGAGGCTCGACAGCCTGGAAGGCTTTTGCAGGAGGTTGGAGGTGGGGAGTGTATGCTTAGGCCCCGAGGCGGGAAAGAACTCAGCACTTTGCAGAGGCTGGAGGGAGAGGCAACCAGTGAAGGCTGATGTGTCTGTGCCCACCCCGGCACCCGTCTCTAGGGCCTCGTGCAAAAGAGCGGCCTAGGCACCTGCACAGAGCCTTGGAAGAAAGGCTGGGTGTAGCTGAGAGAATCTGGGGTGACCACTTCCCCTCTCTGAGCCTTATTTGTAAGCGGGGGCTGGATTAGGGGGTCACCAGAGCGACACTGAGCTCAGTGACTGACGAGGCTAGGGCCAGGGATGGGGGTGTGCTTTGGCGCGTGGAAAGAAGCCCCCTGCCTGCCTTTCAAACCACTTCAAAGGCACTCGCCCAGCCTTTCAAGACAGCCCACCCTGCTCAATCCCAGGTCTCACATGTGGCCTCTCAGGCAAAGCCCTGAGGCCCTCCTCATGCCCGGGGGCAGGAAGGGGTGATTCTGGGCTGTGGGATGGCAGCTCGGAGCAGGGTCTTACAGGCTCCAAATGAGCCTGTGCTGTCCCTGGAAAAGGGAAGGCCAGTCCTAGTCATCTCAGGACAAACCTTTCTCAAGGCTGAGCAGAGAGGTGAGGTGACCACTCAAGACCCCTGGTGACCAGTGGTCAGCACAAACCCAGCCTGGCACCCAGCAAGTGGTCAATAAGGAAGCAGTGAAAGAAAGAAAGAAAGAAAGAAAGAATGAATGAATAGCAGCGGCCAGCAAGGATACAGGCACTGAATCAGAATGCGCCCCGGCTTTTCTTATGCCGGTGCAATGGGAGAACCAACATCAGAACGTCAGCACAAGGAGGGTTAACCTAGGAGAGTTCTCCATCTAAAGCACGGATGAAGAAACTGAGGCTGAGGGAAGCGACATGGCTGCCTCGCTCAGCAATACTGAGCCCTGTCAAAGCACAGAGTTTGGGAGTCAGAACTGAAACCAGAATAACTAGTCTGAAGCTTCTGGTGAAATCTAAAACTCACGAACACTCAATATGAGAAAAAAATAATGTTTGCAATGTAGTCCTTGAAATAAGAGGCTTAGTTGATGCAAAACGCCTCTCCCCTCTCCTCCTTTTCCTCCTTCCCACCTCTGCTAGGAAATAAAGATTTGCAGGTAGCCCTGCAAAGCAGCTTTAGTATTTCTGGCGTATACTCTGGTGCTATGTGACAAAAGATAATTGTGTGTGTGTGTCAGTTAGGATTAAGTTTGTGATAGAAAATCTAAAAGAACAGTGATTTAAATAAGGTAGATATGTATTCCTGTCTCATATGCAAGTCTGGGTCAGTAGTACAAAGCTGGGATGATGTGTCAACATGTCTGACAGCCTTATTATATTATATATTATATTGTTGCTCTACTCGGCATAGCTTCCATTCTCAAGCTCACCTCAGAGTCCAAGATGGCTGCTTCAACTCCAGCCATTACATTCCAGCCAAGGGGAAAGAAAACAGAAAGCATGACCCTTCTCTTTAAGGACATCACCAAGCAAATTTTACACCCCACATATTTTACCGTCCAAACTTAATCACATAGCCACACCTAACTGCAAGGAAACTGGGAAGTGTTTAGCTAAAATTTATGCCCAACTAAAATTCAGGGGGCCAATCAACAGGCTCTGCTTCACCCCTGAACTCAAATACCCAAGATGGTGATCGATCTCAAAGAAATGGTCCCCAAACCCTAGACCCACATAAGTTTTCAGGGGCTTCATTTAAAACAGAGGGGACTTGGAAAAAAGCTGACATATGTCTATGCCAACTCCAACCATTAAAATAATTATAATATGATAAGGCCATCAAAGATGATAGGTAGGCAACATACGTCCACAGCACGGCATGTAGAGATACGTACAGGAAATAACACTCAGTGAAAAAAGAGGAACACAAGTCAACATATACACACAGCTCAAAACTGTGGACCAAAGATCGAAATTAAGTTAAACATGCACTTGGACTGGTGCAGCCTCAAAAAGATGAAGTGTTTGATGCTTTAAATTTCACTATTTGTGTGTCTGTGTGTGAACTTTTTCAGGCATAAAATAAAATATTTTTTGAAAATCAACAGCACACACACACACACACACACACACACACACACACCATATACAGAGAGGTAGCAGCCCCCACCTGGTCTCACAGCCCAAATAAGTAAGAACAGCCTCTCATGTAACAAGCCTGTGAGGTAGGGATCATTGCTTTACTTGGCAGAGGAGGAAGAGGGAGGTGTCCTGGCAGGTATAGGCCAGTGACTTGCAGGGTTGCCCCGCTCTAAGAGGGAGAGCAGACTGTGGTCTTCATCACTGTGGTAAAATCCAACTCTTCCACCTGCAGCCAAGTGGGCCCCAACTCCCTTTCTAGGCCCATTGCACAAAGAACCCTTCTTCCCTGTCCCCAAACCAAGCTCTTTAGGGCTCCCACACACAACTCGTCCTTTCCCATTTTCCCCACTTCATGCTTTTCTCCTAAGATACCCTTCCCTGCATAAGCCCGACTTCAGTTAAAATCCTACTCATGCTTCAAGCCCCAATCCAGATGCCACCTCTGCCAGGGAGTCCTTCCTGCGCACCCCAGCCTAGTGTGATAGAGCCCCGGCAATTTTTAATACAGTACCCTGTACTTTTATTCTGTGCATATTTCTCTTATCTTCCCTAGTAGATAAACTGGAAACACCTAGATGTACAACAAATGTTTGAGAAATGGATGGGTAGATGAATGGATGGGTGTATGCATGGGGGAACAGATGGATGGATAAATGGATGGAGAGCTGGAGAACTGGACGGATGGATGGATAGGTGAGGATGGATGTGGAAGACATACATTGGGAAAAGAATCCCTGAATATATTTTAGACGGATGCTCTGTCCAAATGTCAAGAACATAAAGAGCAAGCATAATAAATGCTGTCCTCAGGCGCCACTGGTAGAGAGTTAGGTCCTTGCTTGGAACCGCAATATCCCTAGAGAAATTTATAGTATCCATCTCTGACACTGACTGAGATTAAGGAGCCTGGGGCCACGGTAGTTGGGGAAACAGATCCCCAGTGCATCCCTTCTTGAGAGCTTTCCCCTTTAGCCAGAGATCGTCAAATTGTGAATTTCAGATGCAAAGGCCTTTATTTCTCTGGTCCCTGGAGGTGGGTGAAGATGCACATTTATTAACCCAGGGAACAACCCCGCCCTGGGAGAACCTGTGCAGGAGGGGATGCATCTCTGCTACCACTGGGGTCTCCTCTCCTTCTTGAGGGCTGTCGCTCTGCATCCCCTTTTCTCTTCTTTCTTTCTTGGGAAAACAGGCTCTTTCATCAGCCCTGACACCTCACATTGAATGGTAGTCAAGGAGCTGAGGTGCTGTCTAGCATTTGAAGTCCCATCTCTTAACTAGGGAATACAAAGTTGAGATGTCAGAGTCGGTGATGAAATGGGGGCCACGTTCATGGGGCAAAGTGTCCCCTAAGAGAGCCCCTCAAGGCCAGCCCCTAACTACCCTGGCCTCCCTCTCCTGGAATCCTGGGCCCTACACCCAGCCCCCACCCCCCGGCTCCAGGTCGGCAGGTGGAGCCAGGCTCTGGGGGAGCTCTCACCCTGCCTGGTCCCAGGACGGAGGACCCAAGCGGCCCTGTCCTCGGGCTTGCGCCGTTGCCCCATAGGATGTGGCCTGAGCATGCACCGGTGCCTCTGCACCTACGGCAGCAACAGGCCTTGACCACAACCGCTCCGTAGGCCGTTTCTTCTACAAGGGAACTGACATTTCATAGCAGGCTGGGTGGGTCTTTCAAACACGGACAGATTGGGGTAGGGGCACCCCCAGGAGCCACTGGCAAGATGAGGCAAGGGGCACTGCCACCACTTTGGATGGCCCTGACCACCAGAGCTGTTCCAGCCACGGGGGACAGCCTCCTCCAAGCCCAGGCCTAGAGAGGAGACGGGCCTGAGGCTGCTCGGGGGCCTTGCTGGCAGGTGGGGGGAGACAGAGGCGGCGGCCATGTTGGCAGCTTCCAGATCCTTCTATCAGAGGCCTGAGGCTGACAGCCACACGAGAATGGAGTCAGTAAGGCCCTCCCCACTGCCCTGTGGACACCCCGGCTGAGGGAAGGGCTCCTCTGGACCTGCCCACTTCCTTTCTTCTCCTTCAAGGCCACACTGGCAGGAGGGAAAGGGCTGGTTTCACTGTGTGTGTGTGTGTGTGTGTGTGTGTGTGTGTGTGTGTGTGTGTGTGTGTGTAGCAGGTCGAGGGGAGGGGAGCGGACACACTGTGTCCTCGGCCCACCTCCCCGCCGCGCAGGGACGGGCTGGCCCTGCCAGGGCAGCACTGGGTGTGTGTTGGGAGACCCGGCCTGCCTGGCAGGGAGCCCATTCCCTCAGCCAGGGGGCCTGCCCGACCCCTCCCTTGCTGGGTCTTCCTTCAGACCTCGCCCCTCTCAAACCCCAACGGGAGCAGCCTTCCCAGCCAGGAACCCGGCGACACCAGGCCTCCACCACCTCCTCTGCATCCCCACGGCTCCCGTGCCAGCCGGCACCAGGGCAGGAGCCACTCACAGATCCAAGTCACACTCAGACAGGCCACTCCAAGGAACCTTCCCAACCTGCCGACCCGGCCGCGCACGCTACCAGGAAGCCAGGGGCCCTTCCCCAAAGTGGGCTCCCAAAAGACACGTGCTTTTTGCAACACCAGTTTTTCAAAAATCACCCCACAGCAGTGAAGACATTTTCTTCCAGGCACTTGATCAGGGTGATGACCCAGAAGTCTCCATTCTGGGTCTTTGTTTCTTATGAAAGTATGTTCTAGACTGTTGTATCAGAGGAAAGAAGAGCCGTCTCATCTCCGACTGGCACTCCAATATCGCTCCAAGACACCTGCTGGCCAGTAATTCAGGGAATCACTGAGTGTCAGGTGGAGCAGGGTCCTTAGAGGTCACTGAGTTTATTTCTCAGATGGGAAAACTGAGGCCAAGGGAGAGTAAGGGACTTGCTCCCTAGAGTACAATCCCAGATCAGCAGAAGGCACAGGACCCTAGGGTAAGCTCCAGCCCTACGGATGTTCTACAGCACGCACGTCCCCAAGCATCTTCCAAATCAGCAAAGGACGACATAACCAGGTCAACTCTCTGATTACCGGGTGTGGCAGGGACGGGCGAGGGGCTGAAGGGGACACAGAACGGATAAATTCCACTGAAGCAGCTTGAGCGGTGTTTCTGACTTTCCTCTAGCAACTTTTTATTTTGCCCAAAGGACATTAAAATCTAACAACCACCATCAACATGCCCAATCATTTCATGAAAGAAAGGAAGCTTAATACAGCAAAAAGACCTAACCTCAGAATAAGGAACAGTTCTGCCCAAGAAAAGATAGCGTGGCAACCTTGGCTGATACACACACACACACACACACACACACACAAAACACAACAACACCTTATTTTCCCAGTTTCTCAGTGGACCACAGACCTTCATTTGGGACCCACTGACCAACCAGGGTTCCCCCAGATCCTGTACACCCAGCTGACTCCATTCTTTTGGTTGAGGACGCATGTCTATCCGTGACCCAGAGCTGCCTTCACCTTCTCCCAGCCTCTCTGACAGAAGTGAGGGACACAGACAGGGAGGATAAAATGAAGGGAGTGGGGTCCCTACTCAATTCCCTGGGTGGCCAGCCCCCTCTTTGTTCCAGACTGGGGGAGGGGTGTGGTGGCCTCGGCCTCACCTCTTGCTGCAGAAGGGGAGTTGGATTTCTCACCTCCCTGATCTGGGCCCTCCTACCCCTGAGGTCTGGGCCGCCCTGCAAATAGTTCCAGAAGTCCAGGTGCTTCAGGACACAAAAGAGAAAGCTGCGAGGCGATTTGTAGACTCCTGTTCAGTATATCATCGTCTTCAAGCATCTATTGAGTGACAACTGTGGGCAGGACAGAAAGATACGGAACGGTTCTGATCCCTTTTAATTGGAGGTTTATAATCTAAATAGGAAGACATAATATTTTAAAGCGGTTTTGGCTTCTCTAAAATCTCCAGCTGGCATGGATGGAAGGCTGCATGGAGGATGTGGTGGTGTCCCAAGGATAAGATGATTCCTGGCCCCTAGCTCCCTTCTAAAGGGGACTCCCGGGACTTCCCTGGTGGCGCAGGGATTAAGAATCCGCCTGCCAATGCAGGGGACAAGGGTTCGATCCCTGGTCTGAGAAGATCCCACATGCCGTGGAGCAACAAAGCCCGTGCGCCACAATACTGAGCCTGCACTCTAGAGCCCGCGAGCCACAACTACTGAGCCCATGCACCACGACTACTGAAGCCCGCACGCCTAGAGCCCGTGCTCAACAATAAGAGAAGCCACCGCAATGAGAAGCCTGTGCACCGCAACGAAGAGTAGCCCCTGCTCGCCGCAACTAGAGAAAGCCCGCACACAGCAATGAAGACCCAACGCAGCCAAAAATAAATAAATAAAAGAAAAAAAGAGGGCTGCCTTTATAAAAATAAATAAATAAAGGGGACTCTCTAATGGAAGGTAGATGGCAAGGGACAAACAGGAAGTTCGGGTCTTTTCTGGGTCCCCTCCCCCGTGTTGGGGCTCTTTCTGGGCATATAGGTGCCCCGAACTCCTAGAGTAACCTGGGATGAGGATGGGTCCCCATGGGTAGTCCCCTTCAAACTCCTTGCCCCTTTCCATCAATCTGTCTCTGGCCCCAACTTGCCTTTCTTGTTCCCTGGATCCCCATTATCTGATAACCAGGGGGTAGACTCCCTCGCTCCCGAGTCCCACTCTACACTGTCCCACCTCCAAGCCCTTGCTCAGGCACTTCCCTCCTCTGAACCCGCCCGTCCCACCCCCTTCATTGCTGCTCATTTGTCACTGCCTGGATGACACAACCTAGGGGACGACTCTCACTCAGGAGAGAATCTCGCCATGACAGATGGAATCTGTGAGGGGTCAGAAGGACGGAATTTGTGGTTGTCTTGCACCCGTTCTCCCCTTCCCTCTGCTCTGGCCCATGGCTGGGAGGCACCGCAGGCCAGCTCAGACTCCCGTCTATTAAAGGGAGCTCCTGGGAGGCCTGAGAGGGCAGCCAGGGCCCAGGGTGGGTGCCCCCTTCAAATATCACACTCATTCCTGGCTGGTTTCCGATTTGATTTCCTGATCTCCTAGATTAAAACGCAGGCGTCCTTGTATTTTAACACTTGCTGTTTCAGTAAAGACCACAGTATAGGCCTTTCTCACCTTCTGAGATGGCCCACACTGTCTGTGGAGTGTGTTTCTCACTTCTTACCTATCACTTTGTCTCACTGAATCCTTTCTGCGATGAGACATCAAGAACCTGAGCTTCATTAAGTCCTGAAACCAGGTGTGCGATCTCAGTTGGAAGACTGCGGGTTTTGGCGGGGTTCTAGTCCCGGCACGTGGGTTCAAGTCCCAGTCTGAGGTGCACGGTTTCAGAAAGACATATAAAACAAGACTATCACAGTATTTTGCTATATTCTCAAATTTTCTACAAAGAACATGTGTTGTTACGTGTATAATTTTTTTTTAAAGCAGTAAAACCACCATGAGATACAACTTTGCACCTACGAGGCTACTAGTTAAAATAAAAAAAGACAAGAGGATGGGCTTCCCTGGTGGTGCAGTGGTTAAGAATCTGCCTGCTAACGCAGGAGACACGGGTTCGAGCCCTGGTCTGGGAGGATCCCACATGCCGCGGAGCAACTAAGCCGGTGCGCCACAACTACTGAGCCTGCGCTCTAGAGGCCGCGAGCCACAACTACTGAGCCCGCGTGCCACAACTACTGAAGCCCGCGCGCCTAGAGCCCGTGCTCTGCAACAAGAGAAGCCACTGCTATGAGAAGCCCGTGCACCACAACAAAGAGTAGCCCCCGCTCAGAGCAACTAGAGAAAGCCTGCGTGCAGCAACGAAGACCCAACGCAGCCAAAAATAAAAATAAATAAGTTTATTAAAAAAAAAAGGGCTTCCCTGGTGGCGCAGTGGTTGAGAGTCCGCCTGCCGATGCAGGGGACACGGGTTCGTGCCCCGGTCTGGGAAGATCCCACATGCCGCGGAGCGGCTGGGCCCGTGAGCCACGGCCGCTGAGCCTGCGCGTCCGGAGCCTGTGCTCCGCAACGGGAGAGGCCACAACAGTGAGAGGCCCGCGTACCGCATAAAAAAAAAAAAAAAAAAAAAGACCACAGTATAGGGACCGAGGCCCAGGATAAGGCCTGTCAAGCGGTAGGGGAGATGGGAAGGGGGCCATGGGCAAATGTGCTGAGACTCCCCTATCCCAAGCAGCCCCCGTGCCCCCATCCCCTCCCTGCACTCCTATTTGCTTCCCAGGGGTGCACTGGGGCTTCTCAGGGCCTGAACTGAAGGCTTAAGCTGGTGAGGTACCTTTTGCTTCCTGTGGGCCAGAGTCTCTTTTAGGGTCTGGAAGGGGGTCGGTATCCCAGCTGAGTACCAGCCAGAACCACCTGGGAGCGTTGGCCCCTGACGGCAAAGAAACCCGGGTCAGTGGGCAGAGCAGTAGCCGGGACCCTGAATTCACTGGATCCTGTTCTGGGTGGGCTTTGCCCAGGAAGAGTCCCCATTTTAGAGCTGCGAGTGGCTGAGGGGCTCCTCAAGGGGACTGGCAGGCCCCCTGCATTATGTCAGGCATGAGGCAGAAAGCCAGGGCTCTTGCAAGCCCTGGGGCCTTGTGCAGGCAGCCCCTTGCAGGCCCAAGGCTCAGGACACCCGAGTCCTAGGCCCAGCTCCCCTGGCCTTGGGTAAGGCCCTTCCTCTTTCTGGGTCTCCGTTTCCTTGTCATCATATTAGGGGATTGGATGAGGACTGTAATGGCCACGTTTTTTCCAAGAGTGGAATCCTTTTTCAAATAAAATCTTAAACAGACCCTCAACTGATCAAACACATGAAAGTGCGTGGGCTCTGAGCACACACGTCCACAGGACCCTGCCGTTCAGTTCGGCGTCTGGCCGCCTGGCAGTCACAGCTTCACCCACATCATCCCGACGCCTCTGTCTCCCACCTCACCTCCAATCAACCCGCGCATCTTGTGGCTCCAGCTTCTCACGTCTCCACTGCCCGCTCCACCCGGGGCCCCAGCCCTCTCTCCTGGCCACCACAGGCCCGCCCCCCTCCTTCTGTTCCTGTTTCCCCCTACAGCCTGTCCTCAATACAGTCCAAATCCAATCCAGGTCAACTCTCTGTGCAAACCCCACCCGTGGCCCCTGCTCACTCAGAGCACCCTCCGGAGCCTCTACCCACCGACTAGCCTTCTTCTGGCCTCTTCTCCCTCACTCCACTCCAGCCTCTCTGTGTCCGACACACAGACCACACCCCCCACCCCCCAGGGGCTTGACTCACTCTCCCCGCTTCCTTCAGGCCTCGGCTAAACACCGTCTTCTTGGAGTGGCCTTCCCTGACCACCTGCTACAGAACAGCCCCTAACCCTGACTTCCTGCCTTCTGGGAAAGTCACCTGCAAGCCGCCAGGGGCTTGGTTCAATGCTGGGCCCCCGCGTCCACCTAACGCTGATACTATTTGTTGAACGAACTTGAATGAATGGAGGGAGAAAAGTGTCTGCGTCCAGAGTACTGGGCAGCCTGTCGGCATTTTCCTGCTCCCCAGACAGCGTTTTCAACAAGAAGTAGACAGAGAGCTTGCTTGCCAAGATCCTCATACGCCTATTCCAGGGGGCTAACTTCCAAGCGACCCCCACCTAGCCCCTGGGTGTGGGGTGGGAGGCGTTCCCCTAGCTGTCTGGACATCATTTTCTGCCAGCAAGGAGGTGGGGGCTTCGGGAGCCAGGTGGAAAGGTGAGCTCTGATGAGGACTCAGGACCCAGCCCCGAGTGGTCGGCAAGCTCTGTGGGTGGCCTGGGAGTGAGGGGTCATAGATTATTGGTCCTCGTCATCTTTGGGCACCCCAGGGAACAGAGGATGCAGGGGTGCGCCTGAGAACTGCCTTCTAGTATTTGAGAGCCAAGAAGGATTGGGCTCCTCTGAACAGGGTTTCTAATGGTAGACGTTAGAAGAAGGCAGACTTTCTTCCATATCTGCCTGTCAGAGAGGCTACCACAGTGGTGGCAAGTTCTCCATCACTGGAGGTATGCAAGTGCCTTTCAGGAATGTTGTCAAAGGGATTCCTGTACTGGGTGCAAGGTTAAATGAGATACTATCTCATTTAACTTTTCCAACCCCAAAGGTCCTCTTAAATAAAGTGACGTTTTTAGCAACAAACCAATATTCATCTAATATTTATGATACGCCAGACGCTGTTCTAAGCAGGCTTGTGTTGGTGTGTTAACCCTTAGCTGCCTGTGGACAGCTACTTAAATATTAACTCATCCAATCCTCATAACCAATCTTAAGAAGTAGGTGTTATTATTATCCCCATTTTACAGACCTGGCCAAGGACAGTTAAACAGTCAGCAAACAGAGGGGTTACACTCAACAAACGATAATAGTTGTGATAATAATAACTATTAAACGTTTGCCCGTGGGCCCATGGGCAAAACTTCTTATGCATTATTTCATTTAATCCTCAGAACAACTCTAAAGGCTGGTTACTATTACTTATCTTCATTTTCTAGGTAAGTATTGAGGCATGGAGGGGTTAAGTAACTGACCTAGTAATGAACAAAGAAAGGCAAGAGGAAGTGGGTAAGGAGAGGTCATCCTGGGGGAAATATGGGAAGCCGGAGAGATCAGGACCCTGGCCCCTCACCTCCCCCTCCTTCCTGGGAAACTCCTGCTAGCTCCACCCATCAGTACTGGGTGTGGTAGATACTTGCCCCTGGGGGGGCCCCCCTCCCCAACAGAATTTCCAGCTCCTCCAGTGGATGGCATTTGTCTTTCCACTTCCAGGGGAAAGCATCTAGGCAGGGCTTCCCAGCTGGGGCGGAAATGGGGGAGCGGGGACGAGGGAGACATTCAGATCTAGTTGCATCACAGGCCCCTCTGAGACACTCCCCCCACTAGCGTGGGGGCCAGTCACCTCCAGCTGCCCCGCAATTCGGGACTGCACAAGAACAGCTCACCCCTCCGTTTCACACAGCAGAGAACTGAGGCCCTGGGAGCCGAGGTCAGGAGCTAGGCCAGCGAGCAGCTGGCTGTCCATCACAGCAGTAGCCCGGGACTTTTAAACCAAAAAGCCAGGACTGGCTTCCCCGGGGGCGCCCATCAACCTTAGCCCCCAGAAAGGTTCTAAGAAGCTTTCCCAGGAATCCGCCTTTGAACTGGAGCCTCCTCACCCCCCTGAAGCTTCCCGGGACGTTGGCTGGGCTGGGTGGCACGAGGGAACCTACTTCAGGACCACAGCCCTGAGCAATGTCCACAAGTCCGAGGTTGTGAGCTGGGGGGTGAGGGACATGAAACTAACCAGACGCCGGAGACCCCTCTGGAAAGCTAGTTCCCAAACCGGTTCGGCTTCACGCATTCCAAGCTGTGCCTTCTCCCGGTGTGTGTGTGAAGGGGGGGATCCCGGAGGCCACACGCAGTTCGTGCACCCTGGACCCTCCCCAAGCCCCGGGTTTCGCAAAGGCCGGTCCGAAGGTCACTGTCCTTAGACCCGCAAGAGGGGTGGGGGAGGGGCTCCCGGTGGGTCCTCGGTGTAGGCGGGCTGGTCAGCTGTTAGGCCGCGGGCGTCCAAACTTAAGGGGACCCGGGACCGCCGCCCCTTGCCCTACTGAGCTCCGGCACCCGAGGACGCGCACGGGGCACAGGCTGATCGGCGGGTGCGGGAGGATGGCGGGGCCCGGACCGCGAGTGACTGCATCTAAAGTTCAGGCGGGACCAGAGCCCGGGGAGGGGCCGCGTCCACACAGCCCCTCCGCTTCGGCTCTGACTGGTAGAGGCGCCCCTCTGGCACCCATCAACCTAACCGCCGAACGTGCCAGCTGCTTTTCCGGCGAGCGACAGCTGGGCTTAAAAGTTTCGCCAAGTCTCGGAGTACGGCAGAGGCACCAGGGCCGCCCCCTTCCGCGAAGAACCGGGAGACCGGCCTTGGCCGTGGCCAGGGGTTCGGTCTCAGTCCGACACCCCGAGGTCCCGCAGCCGGGGCTACTCCGGAGCTCCGAGCACCCTCGGGGGCGGGGAGGGGCAGTTGGGCGGGAGGGACGCGGGCCGAGCGGAGCCCTGGGGCACCGAGGGAGGAGGGGGCGCCGACCCCGGACTCACCCCGCGGGGTCCGCGCACTCGGGCGCCCCGACCCGTCGGATCATGCCGCCAGCAGCTCCGGGACGGTGAACGCAGGGGCTCAGGCACCGGGCGGCGCGGGCCGCGGGGCCCCGGGCGCCCGCATGCCCCTGGCGCTGCCCTGGGGAAGGGCCCGCGCGGGCACCGCCGCCAGCCCCGCGCGGAGTCGGGAAGCCACAGCCGCCGCGGCCGCCACGCTCTGGGGCGCTCGCTCCCTCTACTTCCTGTATCGGAGCGAGCGGGGCTTTCAGGAAGAGGCTGGCCTTGGTGGTCAAGAGGTTTTTTTTGTCAAAAGTCTTTCGGCGGCAGCTCGCAGCCCGGAGCCCCCCTGGGGCACACGGAAACCCCGGCAGCCGCGCCCGCGGGGCCGGACCTGGCGGCGGGGGGTGTCGGGCCGGGGCGCCGGGCGCGGGTGCTCAGCCGCGGGGTGCTGCCTCCGCCGCTCCGGCGTCTCCCGGAGACCCGGGAGAAAAACTTAGAGAAAAGTTTCCAGCTTGGCGAAGAGTCGCGTGGGAAGGAAGGCGCTCCCGCTCCGGACCGGCAGGTGGGGAAGCCAAGAGCTTTACGCAGGGTACTCTCCCGCTTTACCTCCTGCCTGAAGGAGCCTCGAAATCGCCACTAAACAGCCTCAGACCAGAGGCAGGACGCCTCCTCCACATCTCTGACAGGTGGCCATGCTGCCTTCTCTTGGATGCCTCCACTGACGATGAACTCACTACCTCACAAAGCAGTCTGTTCCTCCACCAAGCCAGGCGTCTGATTCACCTATCCTGGGGACCACACCTAGATGGGAGCAGAGGGAGAAAGTCAGTCAGTTTACATAAATACAACTACAGCAACTCTGGTGGGACCAGGAGGCCTCTCCTCTAAATGCCTGGGCACTAAAAACTGCCTCCTGGGCCTGGGCTGCCCTCAGAACATTTCACAGGAGTGGTCAGCACTGCACCCTACAGGGTGACCGCAGTCTAATGCAGGGTTTCTCAGCTTTGGCACTATTGATATTTGGGGCCAGATAATGCTTTATTGTTGGAGCTTGTAGGATGTTTAGCAGCATCCATGGCCTCTGCCTACCCTGCCAGTAGCATCACCCTCTTCTTGTAACAACCAAAAATGTCTCCAGACATTGCCACATGTCCCTGGGGGCCAAAATCATCCCGGTTGAGACCCACTTATCTAACTCCTTTATTTTATAGATAAGGAAACTGAGACCTAAAGAGAGGAGGTGACTTGCCCCAGGCCACAGAGCAAGTTGAGGTGCAGACAGGGCTGACACCCAGGGCTCTGGTAGAAACATCCAGAGACCTCTTTGCCCTCCATACCCCTGCTTGTTTACCTGCACAAGTGATAGTAGAAATAGGGCAGTACTCCAGAGTGCCATTATTAGTCCTTTGCTGTTCCTAAAACAAGTCTGTAGGCTACTCCCAGGGCTCCCTGGGCCCCAGGGACGAGGTCCATCTAACTCTCACACCTAGAGTAGTCTTTCAGGTCCTTCTAGGCTGATCTGGACTGTGGGCAACCTCACTCTTCCATGGCCCCCACAAATAAGGTTTCCTTCAGCTCCCTGGACCACCCCTGAGAAACTCAGGACAAGCTCCTCAAAGCCTGGGTTCCATGGAACCAGCCCCGAGGCTCTCACCACGTCCCCTCAGAGGCCTCCACAAGGCCCACTGTTCACCTGCCCTGTGAAGATAAAATTCCTCAGGGGGACACCGGATGGGACACCCACCCTGACCCTGTTGCTAGTAACTGACCGAGGAAGAGGTTGCCAAGACTAAAATCGGAGAAGTCCCTTTCAGTTGTGGCCTCTGCCACCCTTGTCCTTAGATCCCTTCCTGGGTCCCCTTTTCACTCCCAAGTCCTCACCCCCAACACTTCTCTCCCTGGAATGGAACTCAGGACTCCTACTGGGAAGTGAAAATCTACTGCTGTTTGGGCCTGCAAGCTCTTTCCTTTACCCTCATCTTTTCTGGTTAACAGTACGCCAGTACCTGGTTTCCATTTAAGGAGTCACCCCTCCTTTGTTGGGTTCAGGTGGAGATAACAAGATTCTACCCCCATTTTAGAGGGAACACATGATTCTAGTCTGGCCAATCAGAGCCTTGCACTTACCAGGCCCAGTGATTGGCTCATGGATGAGCACAGAACCAAAGTTAGGCCAATAAGATCCCTCCCTGGGACTTTTTGTTGGCACTGTCAGGAAATGCCAGCAATCCTCCCCGCCCAACCCCAAGCTGGCCTGATGCTGAGAGAGTGTAACCTTGGGGCAGCCCAGCAACCACCTGGGCCACCATGTGGTAAAATTGTGCTCAAGGAGACAGCCAAGATGGAGGAAAGCAATGCAGAGCGAGACTATGCCCTATCGACATCCTTTGAGGCCTAGATTCTGAGATGCTTAAAGCCAGATGCACCATTAGACATCTCAGGTATGAGAACCAATACAGTCCTTTTTGTTTTCTTTTCCTTTTTTAAAAGCTCGAATGCAATCTGAGTCAGGTTTCTGCTAGTCATCACCCAGAGACTCCAGGCTGTCCCTGATTGCAGCCCCTCCCTCTGCCTTCCACTCCCTGCTGGGTCTGGAGGATGTCCAGTTGTGGCAGGACTGTAGGAATGCAGAGGTAAACACTTCAACTTATTGTCCCCAAATATAAGAGGCTGGCTTGCCTCTCTGGGGTCCTCATGGGGTGGCTCTCACCTCCACATGCTCCTCGGGCTTCCCCTCCCTCTGCACAAGTGAGGGCAAATAGGCTCATTCTAGAGGAGGAGTGCGGGAATTTGCAGGGGAAGGTCACCTCCAGGAGGTCAACTCCAAGCCTCGCTAGAGTTTCTGGGGACTATTCGTGAAGAAAAACGTTTCACAGCACAGTCCTGTTTTTTAAAACCTGCCAAAACCTTGCTCTGGGATGGATTACAGACTTTGAGGAAACAGAGCGTATTTGTTCGACAGAAATTTTCCTGCTATACAGAGTAGTTGTTGAGAGTAGGGGCCTGAGTCAAGCTGCCAGGGTTCAAATCCCAGCTCTGCCACTTAGTGGCTGTGTAACCTTAGGCAAACTACTTCACCCCTCTGTGCCTCGTATTCCTTATCTGTGAGATGGGATAATAATAGCGCCTACCTCATAGGGATTCTGTGAATGTTGCATGAGCTAACGTGAGGGGCTTAGAACAGAGCCTGGCATGTAGTAAGTACTCAATAAGTAGTAACTATTATTTGTGCTATGACTGAGCACAGATGTATCAGTCAGATCTCACGGGAAACAAATAGCACTTCTGATTACGATTAATTGAGGAGGATTTAATAAAGATGTAGTGGGGAAGTACAAGGGACTGTGCGGTAACTCTCAGACCTGTCACCTTTCTCAGCCCAAAGATGAGGAGAGGCAGTGGTTACGAGACCCAGAAGCAGAGAGTCCTGTCCTGTAGAAAGACCACCAGGGGAGAGGCTCAAGCACCCTCAGTCCATGGACGCAGGAAGAGAAATGGTCTGAATCTCCTCCCTCCCAGTAGTCCCCCAGTAGCCAAAGCCAGCTGGAAGCCAGAGGACTTGGGAGCCCGTGGGTCAGTCCCTATGGATGTGGAGTCCTTACAGGTCAGCCTCCTGGGGTGTAGAAGAGAACTGGGGTGGGGTGGAGTGGGGCAAGAGGGCAAAGCTGCGGAATAAGACAAACTGAGCTCAAACCCTACCGGGCTTTGGCTGGGAATCTTGGGCCAATCAGCCAAGGCACCAGACATGTGAGTCAAGCCGTCTTGGATCCTCCAGAGCAGCCCATCTGCTAACTAAATATCGTGCAGTGAGCTCTGTCAATGTCACACGGAATAGGAGAATCACTGGACAGGCCCTGCCTGAATTCCTGACTGGGAAAATCATGAAATATAATAAAATGGTTGCTGTTTGGGATATCTTGTTTTGCAAAAATAGATACAGAGAACAGCTCTCTTTCTGGGGCTTTTTCTATCTTCTTCTGACCCCTCAAAGGCTCCCACCTCTCTATTCCCTGTGACTTTGGGGAAATATTTTAAAAGAGGTGGAGAAAAGCTTTATTATGGCAAAATTAATCAGTATCCTTTGCGTGAGCCAGGAACACAATATCTGCGCCCACTGGGTAGGGGCTGGGGCGACCCGAGAACCAGGCTCTGGAGAAAGTGGCAGCCTCTTCTCAGTTCTCCCCAGCAGACGCCCAGCAGGAACGAGGGCCTGTGCCTGCCTACAAGGCCTTACAATAAAAAATGAAAAAAGTGGGAATCTGGAATTATTATTTTTTTTGGCTGCGCCGGGTCTTTGTTGCTGGGCTTTCTCTAGTTGCGGCGAGCGGGGGCTACTCTTTGTTGCGGTCCACGGGCTTCTCATTGCAGTGGTTTCTGTTGTCGCAGAGCACAGGCAGTAGTTGCGGCACACAGGCCCTAGAGCACGCGGGCTTCAGCAGTTGTGGCGCACAGGCTCAGTTGCTCCGTGGTATGTGGGATCTCCCTGGACCAGGGATCAAACCCGTGTCTCCTGCATTGGCAGGCGGATTCTTTAACCACTGCGCCACCAGGGAAGTCCCTGGGAATCTGGATTTTTTTATAGGACTGTTTCAGATTTCTGAAACATCACACTGGCTAAAGAAGCATTTCTAAGCCCAGTTACCCTATGGATGCTGGCTTGGGATCTGACCACACTCCGTACCTCCAGCCACTCTGGGACTCCATGTGGCAGGAAGGTGAATCTGACACAGGCATAGGTGTGCCTGGTGGAACCCACAGGTGCACAGGGATTCCCCAGGTTCTGGAAGGGATGGGACCCTGACACATATGCTCTGGATCTCTCCCCTAAAACCGAGCAGAGGATCTTTAGCCCCAGTCTCTGGGATTCTACCTCATTGTCCTCTCTCTGCAGGTCTCTGTCTTTCTTCCCTCCTCTCTGCAGCCAGACCATCCCAATACCCCCAAGTTTCCAAGTCTCAGTCACCCCTTTACAGAGACCTACAGGCATCCTGTGGTCCCAATTCCAATTCTCTGCAGAGGTAACCTGATCGCCCCATCTTGGCTGTGAGGGGTAGGCAACCTCAGAGACAAGGGGTGCTCGTGAGCTGAGGACACACCCCAGAAAGCTTTTAAAGCAGCCCCCAATCTGGATTATTGGGACAGCTTCTTGTCTGGTGTCTCACTTCCCCTTGGCCAGCCCCACCCATCGCCACGGCAGAAACTGAAGGTTTCCAGTATCTGTCTCAGGGGACCTCTCTCCTGCCCAGTCACCGCATTGGTTCATCTGACTCCGAGGTTTGTCTCTGAAGCCCGTCTGCTCCCCACTGAAGCGCCCCGTTAACCTGCTCTTGTTACATATTTCTAGACACTATAATGTTCTCATGCCTCTGCTATCCTTAGTGTGAGTGCCGGCTCCCTAGGAGCAAGGAATATACCCTCCTTTTACATTTTTTCTCTCCCTTCACCAATATCCAGTGGAGGGCTCTGCAAACAGCAGGCACTTAATAATCTCTTGTTGGCTAAATAAAAATGACTTGTAAGCAAGGAGAAAGGCTTCTCCATTTCTGAGTCCCATGTCATCGTTTGGATTTTCCCTGCTTTGTGCTGTCAGAAGATGAGCTAAAATTAGGGTCAAGTATGTCCTTAATTCACACAAAGTTATGACACTAGTGAGTCTCTGGGAGGACATGGAAGGCCTGTCCTTGAGGAGCTTTCAAGCTAGTGGAGGAGACGTACCATTGGAGGATGCTCTTGGGTTTAAATGACAGGAAACCCTGACTCTAAGTGGATTGAGCACAAAGGAAATGGTCTGCCTCGTGTAACTCAAAGCCTGGAGATAAGGAAGTGCACCAGTTATCTACTGCTGTGTAACAAATTACCCCAAATTTAGCAGCTTCACACAACACATTCATTATCTCACAATCTCTGTGACTCGGGAGTCTTGGCACAATTTTGATGGTTGCCTCTGCTTCAGGGTCTCTCACGAGGCTGCAGTCAAGTTGTTGGCCAGGGCTGGTGTCTCGTCTGAAGGCTCAGCTAGGGAAGGAGCTGCTCCCAAACTCACATGGTTGTTGGTAGGATACAGTTCCTTGAGGGGCCTCAGTTCCTTGCTGGATGTTAGCTGGAGGCCATCTTCAGTGCCTGGCTATGTGGAAATGACCAGCACAGCCACTTGTTTTATCAAAGTGTGCAAGCTGAGAAGGCAATAGAGGGAGTCTGCCAGCAAGGCAGAAGTCACAGCCCATACAACCTCATATAGAAGTGGAATCCCATCCAGTGGTTGCGACTTCACCTTCCGGTGCAGGGGGTGTGGGTTCAACCCCTGGTCAGGGAGCTAAGATCCCACATGCCTCTCAGCCCGAAAAACAAAAACATAAAACAGAAGCAATATTGTAACAAATTCAATAAAGACTTTTAAAATGGTCCACATCAAAAAAGCCTTTAAAAAAATTGTGCCATATCTTTAGTCATTATGTTATGAAAAACGCAAAAAATTGGGCAAATATTCTTCCAGTTTTCAAAAATTATTGTCTGATTCTGCAGAGAAGTCCTTCATGTCATCAACGCATGAGTAAAATTCTGACCACATCTTTGCTGTTTTGCTTTGGTTGTACCCATTTGTGTAAACAAAATTGTGTGATTTATAACATTCCTGTCATTCATCCGTTGCAACCGCAGGTTGGTTAGAGATACAAGAGTTTGGCAAAAAACTGTGAAAGCATTCTGTGAGAATCAGTGGGCTCTGTAGAATTTATAGCAGAGTACCGCATATTTCATTATTTAAGAAAACAAGGCCGTGAGTTACATGTATAATTCAAGTTGCTCCGACACTATGGTTCAGAAAGATTCAGCGTGAGGGAATAATTTTTCAAGAAGATCCTTTCCTTTCTTTGCTCCCTCCCCCACAGTGAAGGATAACCAGGGAGGCCTAAAGGAGGAGGCCACCCCTGGAGGGCCTTGAAGGATGCACACCAGCTGCAGGCAGGGGGAAGGCAGCTGGCTCAGGAAAGGCTGTCGCCTGCTTGGGCTGCATGCTCTTCCCCTTGGCAGCACGGGGAGTGAGGGAACGCAAAGAGGCTTTGCAACTGTCCTCTGAGAAACAAATCCACATTTCTGACAAGAGGCCAGATGACTGAACATTAACAGCTCATCATCTCTAAGTTGGCTCATCTACCAGAAGGCAAGCCAGGAGGTAGAAGCTCTTCTCTGGGAAGCAGAGCTCCTACTGTGTGCCGGGTCCTGCGACCCTACTGTGTACCAAGGTGGGGAAAGCGTTCCAAGGGCAAGGACACAAATGACATGATTTCTGCCCCACCTCCAGGAAATCCTCGTGCTCTGATAGGTAGTCTTTCACTACGTCTGATTCATCCACGTGTGTCCAGGTTGCGGGCTCAGGACAGTTGAATAAACGAACTAAATGGATAACTAACTAGTACGGTGTGTTAGTTATCCATTGATGCTTAACAAACTACCCCCAGAGTCAACAGCTTTGAACAATAATACTTTTTTTTTTTTTTTTAATTATACAGTTTCCATGAGTCAGGAATTCAGGAGCAGCTTAAATGCTTGGATTTGACTCAGGATCTCTCATGCGGTTGCAGTCAAGATGAAGTTAGGCAGCTACTTTGGGCTATAAGGCAGAAGCTATACGCTGAGGAATGAAGAGCCACAGTGGAGAAAGGGACTGGCTCACCAGCGCCATGGAGTGTCCCAACAGCCTGGACTGAGCACCCTCGTCTTCTACATGAGAGAAGAAAAAAATCCTACCCTGTTTAAGCCACTGGTCTTTGGCGGTTTTCTGGAGAAGGGTTCCAACAGGTAGAAATAAGGGAAGGGCATCCTAGGGGGAGGTGACAGTGCCATGGGTAGACGTCTGGAGGTAGGACCCTACATAGCTCTCAAGATAGTGATGAGGGAAGAATGAGTTACTGCCTAAGAAAGCTTAAGTGCTCACCACTGAGAGGTGCTGTCATGGCTCAGGGTAGCTAACCCTCCTCGTTTGTCTTTTGCCTTGCGGGCGAGGACTGTACCTTACACTTCTCTGTATAGCATGCTTGGCAAAAAAGATGTTCTATCACAACGTGGGAGTGAGGCCGTGATTTCTATTTCACTTCTCCCTTTGGGGCTATATCTTTCTTCTGAAAATCAAGTGTGGTGTCTTCAAGGCGTCTTCCTTGTGAGAAAACCCAGGGTGGTTCCTTTTGAATCATGGGGCGGCAACAAGACGGTCAGTGTGAGAGGAAATCCAATCCAGCACTGGTCTTCTTGGCCACAGTCCCAGGCTGGGCTTCTGCTGCCATCCCAGGAGAGAGTCCACAGAGGGGTGTGCACCCCGCAGGAGGCTCCTGGGACCTCAGGTTAAGAACATTCCCCACCGTGGACCCCCTGCCTTCAGGAGCTGCTGGGCGGCGGGCTGGGTGCTGGGGGGACACGCACTCTGGCTGCTTTGGAACCACACAGCACAGTTCCCTTTCAGCTCCACTCTTGCCCTCTGTGTGACCTTGGGGAAGTTTCTTAGCCTCTCTGAGCCCAAGTTTCTTCTTCTGCAATATGGGGGGAGGCATACCTCACAGCGGCTTGTGGAGATTATATGGAAGGCGGCTAGCTGCGTGTCGAGTAGCAGGCTTGTGACAAATGTCAGTTTCCCTTTAGTGACTTAGTTTTTTATTTTTCCCTTATTGCTTTTTATAAGTGCAGAACAGATGCCCAGCTCCGTGGGCTCTGCAGTGCCTTCCACCCTGTGCTCTGCCTCTGACAGGGGTGCCAAGAGGTGTGTTTAAGGAAGTTTGGGTTCAATTCAGTAGCTATGAATTAACGCTGTCTCCTTGGACAAGAGCATGCTGAGGACTAGAGAGGAAGGTGTCATCCACAGAAGCCTCAGGTGCTGGCACCACCTGAGACGGTGGTGTGTGATCCTCCGCCAGTGTGTGATCCTCACAGGGGTGTTGCCCTAGGGCGGGGCTAGCTACATGACTTGTAGGACTTAGTGCAAAATGAAAACATGTGACCCCCTTGCTCAAAAAGCGTTACAGATTTCAAGACAGAGACAGCAGAACATCAAGTCAAGCACGAGACGCGCCTAAGCGTGGGCTCTGTAAATGCAAAGGTCACATGTCCCTGAATGTGGTCCTGGCCTGGGGTGACCAACCATCTTAGTTTGCCCTGGCCTGAGGGGTCTCCCAGGACATGGGACTTTCAGTGCTGCACCTGGAAGGTTCCAGCTTGGTCACGGCACCTCTATCCCGCTCAGCCTCTCAGTGAGCCTTGCTGGTCCTGCGGGCCCCTCAGCCCCCCCCCCCCCAGCTCTGTGGCCTGGAGGCCCACGTCAGTGGTGGTTTGTGGGTCAGGAGCCCCACAGGAGGTGCTCTGCCCACCCTGGACTCTGCTGCTCAGCCAGCTGGCTCTAAGCGCCACGCACCACGCCTCCTGCCAGAGGCCACAAGGCAGAGTGTGGCAAGTAGTAAAGAGAAAAGATTCGTGACCCTTGTTAAGGGACAGGCAGGCTTTATTCAAGGAGGGCCATCGCTGTGGGTGTAGGGACCACCGCAGTGGGGTCTTGCAGCTGGGGAGAGAGATTGGGCTCCAATCTGAATACAACAAGGAAAAGTGGGCGTTTATGACCAAGGAGCAGGGTGGGGATCAGTGGATGGAAAATTACTAAGGAGACGTCACGGGTGAGAGGGATTCTGACTAAAGTGACCTAGGGCGATTCCTACTGAAGGCAGGCAGTGTGATCAGACATCACCTGGCATCAGTGGAGGGTGAGAAACCTGATCAGATACCGAGACTGAGCAGTACGGAGGATGGGGGAATAACGCTGTGATGAACATGGGGGTGTAGATGTCTTTTTGAATTAGTGTTTTTTGTATTCTTTGGATAAATACCCAGAAGTGGGATAGTTGGATTATACGGTAGTTCTAGTCTTAATTTTTCGAGGAGCCTCCATAGCGACTGTGCCAATTTATATTCATACCAGTAGTGTATGAGTATTGTTATTTCTTGCCTTTGTGATAATAGCCATTCTAACAGGCGCGAGGTGATATCTCATTGTGGGTTTGACTGCATTTCTCTAATAGTGATGTTGAACAATTTTTTTCACATGCCTGTTGGCTACCTGTATGTCTTCTTGGAAAAATGTCTATTCAGGTCCTCTGCCCTTTTAAAATTTGGGTTGTTTTTTGTTGTCGAGTTGCATGAGTTCTTTATATAGTTTGGATTTTAATCCCTTGTTGAATACATGATTTGCAAATATCTTCTCCCATTTGGAAGGCTGTCTTTGCATTTTATTGATGGTTTCCTTTGCTGTGCAGAAGCTTTTTAGCTTGGCGTAGTCCTCTTTGCTTATTTTTACTTTTGTTTCCCTTGCCTGAGGAGACATATATAGAATGCTACTGCTAAGATAGATGTCAAAGAGCATACTGCCCATTTCCTTCTAGGAGTTTTATGATTTCAGGTCTTACAGTCAAGTCTTTCATTCATTTTGAGTTGGTTTTTGTGTATGGTAGAGATGGTGTTGACTGAAAAAAACGCACCACCTAAAAGCTGAGAGTTACGTTTTATTCAGGGACCTTACTGAGGACTCTAGCCTGAGAATCAGCCTCTCAGCTAGCTCTGAGGAACTGTTCCAAGGAGGTAAGAGAGAAGTCAGGATGTATAGGAGTTTTTGCTGAAAACAAAAACAAAAACCCATGTAGTTGAACATCAAAAGATTACTGCTAATCACACAGAAAAATCTCAAGTTAATGATTTCAGTGCTTTTCTACATATGGGAAGATGCAAGAGTCTGGGTTCATTGAAATGATTCCTTTGATAGGCATCTTAAGTATCTAGGGCCAGTATTCCTGTTCTTCTCCATCTTGAATTCCCCTGAGGGTGCACCATCGGGCTGGCTGTATTGATGCCGGCAACATTCATTGTTTACTGAAATGGCAGGCAACATTTTTTTTGTCCACAAAGTATTTGAACACCTCTGTCATATTTTCTCCACGTTAATTGCCTCTTTTATTTATTTATTTTTTATTTTTAAAAATTTATTTATTTTTGGCTGAGTTGGGTCTCTGTTGCTGTGCGTGGCCTTTCTCTAGTTGCGGCGAGCGGGGGCTACTCTTCATTGCGGTGCGCGGGCTTCTCATTGCGGTGGCTTCTCTTGTTGCGGAGCACGGGCTCTAGGGCGTGGGCTTCAGTAGTTGTGGCTTATGGGCTCTAGAGCGCAGGCTCAGTAGTTGTGGCGCACGGGCTTCGTTGCTCCACGGCACGTGTGATCTTCCCAGACCAGAGCTCAAACCCGTGTCCCCTGCACTGGCAGGCGGATTCTTAACCGCTGCGCCAACAGGGAAGCCCCATTGTCTCTTTTTAAATCATGAAATATTTGATGTGATTTGAACGTGTCCCCTTCTGCCTGGCTCACGTGTGGATATTCCCCATCCCTACTCCCGACTCTCCTCATCCATTAAGCCTCAGCTTGAGTCAACATCTCCCCTGACTGCCAGGATGATTGGGTGTCCCTTCTCTGTGCTCTTGCCGCCTGAGCTCACTCCCTCCCAGAACTTGGGGGCTCCTTGAAGTGACTGGCAGTAGGCCTTCCACCTCTGCAACCAGCAGTTGGCGCAGAGCAGGCCTTCAATACATGTTTACTGAATGACAGAATGCTTTGTGCTCCTTCTAGCTGTAAGGGCTGGTCTAAAAGATGTAATCTAGACACCCCCAAATGGGTGCCTTTCAATGGTTGAGGAGGCCATGGGTGAGTATATTTCAAATTGAGACTGTTCTAGAAAATTCCAAATGTATAATTGCCAAATAGTAATAGAAGCAAGCTTACAGACAAAAAAAAAAAATGATTTAAAAACAAAACAGAAGCAGGTGGTTCATTCTGGCCTAGAGGCCTAGGAAGGCCTTGAAAGAAGAAGGGTGGGCCCTCCTCTGCAGGATAAAGGGTGGGGAAACCATTTCAAGCAGAGGTAACAGCAACATCTCTGAGGATAGGCAGAGTCATGCAAGATAAAGAGGAAGATATCGTCATCATGGTTGTGGAGGGTCTGAGATGGTCCATTGAGGCAACTGGGAGTCGTTAACTGCTTCTGAGCACGAAAGGGACAAATCAGATTTCTGCATTAAAAGATCCCTCTGGCTGCTGAGTGGAGGCGGGACTGGGAAGGGCGGGAGAGTGGAGGCAGGGAGGCTGGCTCGGAGCCTCTGGCCTGGACCAGGCGAACACTGACAGTGGGGCCCTGATGGCTGGAGCAGAAAGGGAGTGAGAGGTTGCAAAAACGACTGCAAGGAAGAAAACGAGAAGACAGATCGTTGTCTGGCACTAGGGGTAGGGGTGGTGGGAGGAGTTGACATTTTGCTGCTGACGACTGGTGAGATACTGGTACTGCAGAGCAGGAAGGCGATTGGGGGTGGGAGGAGAGTTTGCTGTTTTTTTCCCCCCAACATTTTATTATGAAAATTTTCAAACATACAGAAAAAAAAAAAACCCTGTACAGTGAATATCCATATACCCACCATCTACATTTTGCCACTAACACCACTCAACTTGCTTTATCACACATCTCCCCACTTCCCACCCAGACATCTTATGTTTTCAACGCGTTTCAAAGTAAGTTGCGAACATCACCCCTAAGCTCTTGAGCCCGCATATCATTGCCTGGAGTTGAATATTTAAGATTCTCTTCCCCTATATTGATAATCTCAGCATTTTTATAAGTTATTCTCCTTTCCTCCATCTACCTGTTGATGGAGGAAAGGAGAATAACTGCTGTGAACATTTGCCCACTTAAAAAAATTGGAATATAGCTATAGCAAGGGTGGGCGACAGACACCCAGGAGAAGGCCTGCTTCCCGTACCACTGTACCATCAGACTGCCTGCACCAGGACCATGTTGAACTTGGAATTGCCTGGAGCAAGTTTTAGAAAACATCAAAAACAAGCTGATAGAGACTGAGTTGTGAAATCAACTAGGAGATGAGCTCCCAGGGGAGGACAGATTCAGCCAACCACCCCTTCCCTTGTCTGGTCTGGGCAGCCCCAGGCAATAGGAGGAGGCATGGCTGTTAAGGCTGGCTCTCACCATGAGTGGATGAAAGACCCTGCACACAGCAGGTATGCTTTCGGAACCTCATCTTCCCCATCTGTGAAATGGGAACATTTTCTGTTTCTGTCCTGTGTTCCATTGGTTCATCAAGCCATGCAGCACCAGATGGATTGAGGGACAATGAGATAGTGAGAACAAAGAACATGAGGCTGCAGGACCCACAAGGCTAATTGAGCTGGAATTACCAAGTCAAAGTCCTTCATACGTTGTAGATTGACTTTTAAACAGGAAAGAGTTAAAACCATCTAAACTTTCATATAAAGTACAACTTCTCATCTAAAGTAGAACCTGTGGGAAAGATTTTTTTTTTAATATTTTCTTTGTGGACAGGTGTTTTTATAAGTACAACAAAAAGTTACTAGAAAAATGCAATGAAAAAACCATGTTCAGACATAAAATTAGTCATCATATTGCCATAAATGTTCATACTCTCTCTCTGTCTCTATACTTGTCTTGTGGCAGATGGAGAACAGTCTGTGAGGCTGCACAGGTGCCCAGATCACACTCTGAGTGGGACTGATCCATCTTCTCAGTATTCAAAGTGGACCAGCTGCATTGGCAAACCTGGGAACTTGCTAGAAACGTAGCATCTTTGGCCCTATCCCATTCTGCTAAACCAGAATCTGCTTTTTTTTTTTTTTCGGTACGCGGGCCTCTCACTGTTGTGGCCTCTCCCGTTGCGGAGCACAGGCTCCGGACGCTCAGGCTCAGCGGCCATGGCTCACGGGCCCAGCCGCTCCGCGGCATGTGGGGTCTTCCCGGACCGGGGCACGAACCCACATCCCCTGCATCGGCAGGCGGACCCTCAACCACTGTGCCACCAGGGAAGCCCCAGAATCTGCTTTTTAACAAGATGCCCAGGTGATTTACGTGTATGTTAAAGTTTATGGTGGCCCTGAGGCAGCTGGGACGCAGGAAACGTTTAGAAGGAAGGAATTAACCAGTACCTCTCCCCCTCATCTCAATTTCTCATGACACAAGAGCCGATGGCATAACCTTATTATTAATTTTTTTTAGCAAGTAAAGCTGTGTGAAGTTATATATTTTATTAATTCCAACTGGAAATAAGAAACATTTCAGTCAACTGTGCTAGGATAAATACTGAATTATATTTCTATCCTCTGCATAGGAAATGGTAACACAAAATCATTGTCAAATGAAAGAATGATGAAAAAACATACAGCCGGAAAATGTAGAAAAAACATTATAAAGGAGTGTTAACACAGTTACCAAAAATGCTATGGTATTTTTACTGGCTTTCGCGACATTTGTGAGACTTTTCAGCTTTAAAAAATTTGTAATTTATTGTGGTTCCTTTTCTCATTCTAAAAAACATTCACATTCACACTCAGTTTTGCATTCATAGTTTTGAGGACCCAGCTCCCAGATTCTATTTTTCAGGCTTTATAAACCTGAATATGCCCCTGCATATTTTACTGTATTTAATATGTATTCCCTGCTGTGGTCAGTGAGATTGAATTTCCTCTGTTAATTAGCCATTTATACTTCTTCTTTTGGGAATTACCTTTTTTTTTTCCTTTATAATGTTTCTTTTGAAGGGCTTTTGCCATTTTCTTATTAGTTTGCAAGAGTTCTTTGCCTTAGGCTACCAACTTCTTGTCTGTTGGGTATAGCATAACCTTATTCTTGACGAGCAGGATGAGATTCACAATTTGCAGGGCCCAGGGCAAAAATGAAAATGTGGGCTACGAGGATATACTGGACAACGCAGGGAATATAGCCAATATTTTATAATAACTGTACGTGGAGTATAACCTTTAAAAGTTGTGAATGACTATATTGTACACCTGTAACTTATATAATATTGTACAGCAACTAGACTTCAGTTTAAAAACAAGAAACTGTGGGGCCCCTTTTTAAAGAAAATGAAAGATTTCAAGATGGCGACAACTGAGCCTGGGGTCTTTCTGAGTGTGAGGCCCTCTGTGACTGACCTCACGGGTCCCCTGCCCATAAAGCCGGCCTTGCTGGTGAGGCAAGAGAAGGCTGGGTCATTCTGGATTCATTTGTGCTTAGCCAACGTAACTTATGAGTTTTCTGCTTTGTTTGATTCATTACCAATCATTATAATTAAAAGGCGCCAACCCTCATCCTTTTTGAAGTTTATTTTTTTCTCAATATGCAAATAGAAATGGTTTCAATAAATGGCTGTTATTCCAGTGTAAAGAATTCTTTCCAAAACTACAAATATGTATGTGTCTATTAAAACATGAATGGAAGCTCTCTATAGGGAAAGACAACTTGTATTCGTTTATTTTATTGACAGGGTACAGATTTTCATATATTGCATTACAATACTGACTTTTAGGTTTCTTATAAAGATTTAGTTCAATATTTAGTCTAGATTTTTCTTCACAATAAGAATAAACTCATGCCAGTGTTTAGTAACCGATGATATCAATTCATTCAAATTTAATGACAGTTTTATTAAACTAAGGATCTCATATCACAGAGCATTCACAGTGCAGGAGGTCACAGTTATTGAAAAAATAAATAAGAGGATAAATATATTTATTATGTACAACTTTTCAACTCACTGTTCCTGCTTCACCTGTTAGAGAAGATGAACAAAGACGGCAGCGTTCAGCCTAGCATCCCGGCATTGTCTCATGGGGACTCAAGTGATGTGTCACAGCCTCAGAAGTTTTTGGTTTTGGTTGTTTCTAAGGGGGTTCTTTCTGGGCACGAAAGCCCTCTGGTTCTATTTACCTGCTATTTGCTGGGTCCCAGGAAGATCCCATGGCCCTGTGGAAACAGTGCCCAGTCTGCCTCTTGGGCACCTGGGCTGTGCCAGGCCTCCCCTGCCCTTCCCTCGGCAGCTCCTGCGTCTGCACGTGCGCCTGGCCCCATGTGGCTGGCAGCGCTCTTTCCTCTCTAGGTAATCAAGGCTCGCTTTGTATTTAGACACCTAGCAACTGGCAGCAGATGGACAGGAGACATATACAGAGGGCACTCTACCAGGGAGTGTGTGCTCTGCATTAGACACCCAGTCTCCCAGGCCAGCAGACCCCTACAAGGCTCCCCTAGAGCTGGCCACAGAGGCTCAGCCACAGCTCTGGCCACTGAGCCCCCAAAGAGCCTAGGTCCAGTCACACGGAGGAAGTGCCAGAAAGTGTTCTATAGCTCAGAAGGGCACCTCTGGAGGTGAGGCCAGAAAAAACCCTCCAGAACATTTGATTTGGAAAAACAGAGCTGCCTGGCTCATATCCCAGCCATTTTCAGTGGGAGGAAAGGCCTCACTCCTTGTGTTAAATGGGGACTTCGTGTCCATCCGGATACTCCCAAGTATCTGGGAACTTCTGGAGGTGGGAGCAGGGAGCAGGGAGCAGGGACAGTTCCGTTGTCTGGGGTCCTCCTTTATGCACAAAGGCCGATCAGACCAAACCACGCGACTAGAAACCAAAAGCTGTACAGACTTTTTCTCGACAGTTTAAAAAGCATGTTTTCCAGTGGTGGGGTGGCGAGGGTACATACTTTCTCCAGGATTAAGGGCTTTATTGGCTTCTACTGTGGATAAGTCCCAACCAACGTGTTGCATAAAAAGCAACTGTCTGAATTCCGGCAACTGTGGGAATAGGTGTGGATATGCCCGTGTGTGTCATAGGGCTTTTAACCAAGAAGCAGCCCATCCCAGGCCCATAAATCTAACGATGGAAAAACCACACAAGCAAGGACGTGACTTTCACATGGGTACAGTGGGCATTTCTAACTGTCAGAGCCACCTCCCATGGCCCTGGTTCTGTATCAGGGTGTTCAGGAAGCAGATGTTTTCCCAGACTAGAAGAGGATATGTTCTCAACCCCTGCTACAAAGTGTGCGGAGGACACGCCACCTTGATGACCAGACACTGGCACCATAAGAGGTGATGGAAAGCCTTAGAAGCACGCAGGTAAAAGACGACACCAAGCACGCCCCTGGCCCCCAGCAGTGTGTGGGGATTTAGCAGAGACCAAGGGAACCGGGGAGCCATTTGTCATTGAAAAGTGAGAACTTTAAAAAATCCCCATAAAATAATCAAAGCTCTAATACAACCCAGCTCGCTTCCCTATTGTGATGGAAAACACAGCTCCTTCTGGGTGGCAGGATGGGAGAAAAGCACTTCTTCTCCCCATTTCATGCAGGTACGATTTCCTTGAGATTGGGTAGCGTGTGACTTCAAATACTGACCCCATTGGCTAAGAGGTTTGAAGTTAAGCACATACTAAGCTAGTGTCCCAATTCAGTATTTCCTATTAAGAAGCAAATGCAACAGCCTTTTAAAAATCTGTACCGTTACGGGACTTCCCTGGTGGCGCAGTGGTTAAGAATCCACCTGCCAATGCAGGGGGTATGGGTTCGATCCCTGGTCCAGGAAGATCCCACATGCCGCGGAGCGACTAAGCCCGCGAGCCACAACTACTGAGCCCATAAGCCACGACTACTGAAACCCACGTGCCTGAGCCTGTGCTCTGCAACAAGAGAAGCCACCACAATGAGAAGCCTGCACACCGCAATGGAGACCCAACACAGCCATAAATACTGTTGTGGACTGTGCCCTTGGGGGAACAGGTCTCTGCAGCAAGGCAAAGGGGCCCTACACGAGCCAGGTAACGAAATCTGCGTCCCACCTGTGTCTTGCCTTGTAGGATGGGCCTGTGCAAAGACCCTCCTGTTCTACCACCCCCATGACAGACACAGTGGGGGAGATTGACCCAGTGCTGGAGGGGACCCTTCCGTATGCTTCCAGAAGGCCCTGTGAGCATCTTCGCACTTGAAGGGCTCATGTGACCAGCTGCAGAGAGTAAGGGCTCACAGCTGGTGGGGTGCCCGGATGCTCTGGGTGAATCCACATAGAAAGGGCAGGGGCCAGGGGCAGCACATTGGGTCCAGGGATGGATGGGGGATGATGGACTTCCTGCCACCCAAGAGCTGCCCAGAGAGCATTTTCAAAAATTTCTGGAAGTTTCTCTGAGCTCCACGTGGTGACGAAGTTGCTGAGCTGTGGCCCATCGCAGGGGCCCTGGGCGCATCTGCTAACTGCCCCAAGACTCACACAGAAATGATGTTCAGAGGGCATTAGAGGGACCTGGGAATGTTTAAATCACAGGACTCGGGAACCACCTCCCGAAGGTTTTCACCCTAACAGGCAAGTTCTTTGTTTATTCAAGCAACGAGCATCTGTTGAGAGCCTGTCACACACCTGTACAACCATCTTCTCCCCGCCAGCGGAGGAATAGGGCTCACCACAGAAGGAAAGGGTGGCGTGTGAGAGGCCCACCCCAGCCCTAAGGGCCCAGTCAGCATCAGGGCGTACGGGAGGGCCACGAGCTCACAGGGGCCAACCCGAGCTGGAGGCTCTCTGCTTCTCTCCTGCCCTGCTCCAGACCTTGACCCCGCTAGCCCATTTCACACCTGGCGAAGGAGGCAAGGAAGTGACCCTCTGCCAGTCCATCTCGATTCTGTCCACACCCACCTTAGGGAGAGGGAGGGGCCCTAGGGCTCAGGGAGGGGAAATCCCCGGGGGAAAGAAGGGCGTCAGCCAAAGAGGCTGCCCACAGCCTTCCTGGATTCCCAGCCTGTTTGTGGAGTCTGGTGTTCCCTGAGGGCTGGTCTCCTGCTGACTCTACGAGCCTTGCAAATCCTCCTCAAAAGGGAAGAGGGGGCAGTTTCTTCCCTTGGGACCTACACCCTGGGCAGCCCAGAAGGGGTCTTTGGTCGGGGTCTGCAGGGCTGCCCTGGAGTGGTGGGCACGCCCATCTGGTTTCAGCTGGCTCCCCGGGGGTTATGCCTTTTCAGCTGCTTGGGTCTGTAAAGGCAGAAGATTGACGGGGAGAAGCAAGAAACAGCCTTAATAGGCAGCACGAGGGGTGGGGGAGCAGGTTATGAACAGGTGGAAACTCACAAGAACGGTGCTCGCGGAAGACAAACACAGAGGCCAGCAGCTGTGGGTTACAGGAAGGATGGGGGTGGGATGCCCCTGACCTGCCCTTAACAGTAGTCTCTCACTGCAGCCGACCCAGAACCTTCCTCCAGGGCTGCGTTCTCAAGACACTGCACCCCTTCCCCCGTGACTATGCTTGGGCTGGCAAAGGTAAATTCCAAACCAGAAATGGACAGGAACCACCAGCTCCTGCTTTTATAGACGTTTTCTATCTGAGGGCAGTGGTTCATTTTCTGCCCCCAATTCGAAGAGCTAAGTTTATTTTTCAGATTGCCTATTTTTGTAGCAAGAGTAACTTTACCTTCTGCTAACTAGCTTCGGGGATAAAATAAAGGAAGTAATCCTGTGCAGTGATGAAAGCAGTATTTTAAAATGAAGGCCTAATTAATCAAGCAATTCTTTAAACTTGAGATGGAAAAATATCTAGTTAAAAAAGAGAATTCTGCACCTACAGTGTATATGTAGTTTCCTAGATACAATAAATGCATAGATCCTTCAAGGAAGTTACATTGGCACATTAATGTCCTAAGAGAATTAGCCAGGAGCACTGCTCTACATGCTAGAAACATTACTTTTTGTCTCAAACTACAACTGCAGCATATTTATAATCTCAAATGGGTTCTGCTGAGGAAGAGGTGGGTGATTAGGATGTGCTCTCTGAAAGCTACACAAGGATTCAAAGACTTGAACACCAGCAGGGATGTCATCAGGGACCGTGTGGCCTGTGCCTTGTTGTGGCTAAAAATATTTTTTGGTCTTTATTGGAAAATAATAGGGACACAGGCTGGAGATAAATATTAGGATGTGAACTGGAGCACCCAGATGGTCAATTAGAAACTTGATGAAGTTTTGACCCCAACAATAAGGAGCAACCAACCCCAAGGACAAGGACATAGGCACACTCGCCCCACCAAGGATGGCCACACACTGGACTGGCTCAGCCGGGTGGCGATCTGGAGCTTGGTCCCTGTTCTGCTACTTACTAGCCGTTGACCTAGAGTCACCTGACCTCTCCAAGACTAAATTTCCTGTTAAACGGGGACAGTAATCCCTACTTACGTCACAGGGCAGTTTTGAGACTCCACACAGAGACAGACACAGTTTGAAACCTGGATGAGTCTGTTAGATGGAGAAGATGGAGATGACCAGGCTGCTATTTTATGAGGGCACAGAGCGGTCCTGAGGGCTCTGAAACCCTCTGCATCTAGACATTTATACTGATGAACCAACGGGCTCCCTGGCCTCCCACTTAGCTAATTTCTTAGGAAGATCGCCCTTCTCCTCAACCAGAAGACCACTGAGTATCTAAGTAGAGAAACGAAAAGAGAAGTCTTAACACTGATGAGGATCCAGAAGAGAAGCCTGGTGATAGAGTTGTCATGTCTTAGGCCCATGCTAAGGGAATTTTAGGGACGTAAGCTTGAACACGTCCTCCTTCTGAAATTCAGGAGGCCCCAAAGAGCACAGCCACAAATTCCACTGCGGGTCACCACCTTTGTGTCTGAGGAAAGAATAAGCTGTTGGATTTACACTCATCACCCATGACCGATTACTGGTGAATCACGAAAAGCCTCTTTTCCTCACACCATCAGGCGGCATTCCCATACAGTCCTCTGTGCAAAATAGCCCAATATTAAAAGTGCATCCAATCTGACAGCCTTTTGCAATAGAAACATTAAAAAAATAAAAAAAGAACACCTCTATATAAAATGAATTGTGCTTTCTTTTTAGAAACCAGGAATGGTTTGTGTTCGTAAATCTTTCTAACATATATTTGAGAGCTATGAAGCAGTCGAAATTGTTTAATATGTTTCTATCTATTTTTGAATCAACCTCCCATCTTTGGCCTTTCCTGTGGAGCAAACGATAAGGTTCAACAACCTTAGCTCTAAAAAATTCCAAGTTACGGTTTTCATACTCGCCTCCAGCTCAGCAGAGAGCAACTGGTGGTTTTTCAGGAAATCTCTCTTCTTGTCAGTAACCATGACTTCCGGCACACGCATTCCACTTCAGCAGGCTATGAAATTTGTCGGGCACATAAACAATTGGGCCTTTGAACAGGGTGGTTTTGAGAGCAGAGCATTAACAAGGAACGACAAACCCAAACTGACAGCGCGTCCCATGCCACAGGAAGTCTGGAATGAATGGCTGTAAACTACCATCTCCACCGTGTCTCTGAGTTAGCACCCGTTTAGATGTTAGTCTTCCGCTCTTTCCTATGTTCCAAACCAAACGTCTTAGTGTCAGTGCAACACGATATACATAGGATTTGTTTTCCATAAGCATTACCTTTTTGGGCCCCATCAAGGTTCTTTGTATGGAATGATATTTTTCAAGTATGAAGATGTATAGCTAACATTTTATTTGTAATGTTTCATTGCTCGTTCTCTGAATGCATCAGTGAAAGTGATAAGAATATTCACTCGTTTTCTCTCTTCTGCTGTGAACAACTGTTTCCACTCTTGCAATTTTTTCAGAAAAAGGGTTGGAGTGCTTGCCGTCACAGCCCCAAACTCCCAACAAACCGTAAGTGCCTCCAGCAGTAGCACACGCTGCCCAAGGAGCCCACACTCTCTGGCCCAGAAGGGACCCTTGAGAACAACACTCCTATTCTGCATTGCCACAGGAGACCCTGTGTTCACCGCCCGCCTCACTTCCAAGGCCGCAGTGCGACAGAAGGACAACCAGCACACAGAAGTCCTTGTGATCCAAGTGTCCAAAAGAGGAGACACATGCCACGTCCCTATGGCTGGTGGCTCAGAGGGCTGCGAAGCTGCTCAAACAGCGGCCCCTGAATCTTGCCTTTTGGGGGGCAGAACTCCCAGGTGGAGGAGGCCCAGCAGCCTGGCCCGTGACCACACAAAGACCACGATGGCTCTTCCTTCCCGTGCATGAAAGAACAGGCGGTGGCTGCCTATGCAGGAGAGACTCGTGGTGGGGGAGGGGAGGAGAAGGAGGACGCCAGCACCGGAGCGTCCAGAAGAGCTCCCGGGCGGGGGGCAGCGGCTCCGTTTTAATCGTCTTCTCGGCACATCGGCAAGTTGACAAAGGTAAAGACGTTAAACTCTATCATTATGGAGAAGCACAAGAAGATGGCGTAGAGAACCAGCACGTAGACCCCCAGCTTCCGGTCCAGCCTCCATTTGTTCAGATGGATGCCGAGGACCTGGAAGGAGAGGGTGTGAGTGTTGGGCTTGGGGGCAGAGAAATACTACAAAAGGTACTTTTATTGGAAAACTACACACGAACGATGAACCCCAGAACTTTCTGCAAAAGGTGGGCAAGAGTGGAGGGGTGCTGCCGGTAGATCCTTGGTTTGATCAGAATAAGCCCTGCAGGCTTTATGCTTGTCTAATGAAAGGGTGCAGACTCCAGGCACACACAGCAGCTGGCCTCAGGGCACCGGCTCTGCCAGGCACGTATACCACTTCCTGGGGATGCACATGCCCTCCCGGGCCTTCTTTAGTGACAACCAGGGACTTTCACTGGGTCTTCCCTTTGCTTCAGAACTTGGCATCCTCAGCCTTCTTCAGCAAAACTTCCAAGGCTCCCGCTGGCCCACGTCCGGCAAACTTCTGCTAGGAGTGTGTGTGTGTGTGTGTGTGTGTGTGTGTGTGTGTGTGTGTGTGTGTTTGGGAGACGGGGTTGGAGCACATCCTCTTTCTATGTTCTTTCCAGACTTGCCCACCTGTCCTTTTACAACCTTCTTTCTTATCCCTGAATTGAGGCCTCCTAAGGGTTGGATCAGAGTTACCTCATCAGAGCAATGCCATGGGTCCTTAGAGATAGACCAGTGTGGGTTCAAATCCCAGCTTTGTCATTTCCTATCCCTGTGACCTTGGGCGAGTTACTTAACCCCTGAGCCTTGCTTACTTCTGCAAAGTAGAATATCACCAGGTGCTTGTAAGGATGGAATAAAGTAAGCAGAGGTAGAGTTAGCACAGTTTGGGGCATGTGGAGTGAGGAGACCTCAGTATCACGGTGTGCCAGCCCCGAGACCTGACCATGAGGCCCCCATGTCAGCTCAGATGGGCTGGGGGAGGACTTGTCTCCTATTGGCACTAGTGAGAGGAGACAGACCGGGCAGCAAGAAGAGAGGAAACGTAACTCACTTCCTCTAGGGACTCCTTAGTGGCTCAGGGAAAAGTGCAGTGTTTGGTGCCAACATTCTTGGCAGAAAGTGTTTCGGGGGGTATCTGTGAATTTACATGTTTTTACTACTTTACCCCTCACTGCCAAGGGGAAGGGGGAGGGGATTCAGAGACTGCACACAATCAGAGGAAATGATGCACGTGTGAGGCTTCTATTTTGGAATTGCAAAAACTCACGGTGAGAGCAACGGAGCCCAGCAGCAACACCACGGAGTAGACCAGACCCCGGCTGTTGATCTTCACCTGGAAAAACAAACACATGCCCTGAACCTCTGGGCTGTTCAGGCCCCTATCCGTTCTGGAAGCCCAGTGTGCTCGGGCTTATCCCCTCCCTTATCTGGAAGCCACAGGTGGGTGTTCACGGTGAGCACGTGGGCATGGATCCAGGTCTCTGCTCATCTGAGGAAATGAACTGGGAGGGGAGAGGCGTGCCGGTGGGCGGAGACACGGGGCCGAAGCACCCGTGAGTGCAGGGCACACACGGGCTGCCTCCTGCAGGCACTGCCCAGGCTGCTCGGGACGCCTTTGCACAAAGTGGCTGCCAGCGTGCCACGGAGAAGGAGGCGGTACATCCCCCGCAGCCCTTGGCTGGCACAGGGCCAACACCACTACCGCTCCCTGTAAAGCGCATGGCGTCATCTCACTAAGGAAGTGAGACGAACTTACCGTGGATCCATAATTAATAACCATGGTCTGCAGCCCCCACGGTACGCCGAGTCCCACGAGGATGTCAAACACGTTGCTTCCTATGGTGTTAGAGACCGCCATGTCACCAAGGCCTGCAGGGGACAATCGACATGTCATGCATTAAGTGCAGGTCGCTGGAAACCCCTGTTCCTTCCCATTTCCATCAGTGCTATTCCTTAGAAAGGAATTCCTTCCTCACGGACCCCACATTTCTAAAACCTTTTAATGAGGACTGAGATCCACTCCCTTCATGAAGTCTTACATGTGAGCCCTGTAGTGGGTTGAATTGTGACCCCCCAGGATTCATATGTTGGGGTCCTAACCCCCAATACCTCAGAATGTGACCTTATCCGGAGACAGGGTCTTTCCGGGGTAATCAAGTTAAAATGAGGTCCTTAGGGTGGATCCTAATCCAATATGACTGGTGTTTTCATTGAAAGGGGCTGTTAGGGCAGAGGCATGCACACAGGCAGCGCTCCATCTGAACATGAAGACAGCCATCTGCAAGCCAAGGAGAGAGGCCTGGAACAGACAGAGAGAACCAACTCTTCTGACACCCTGATCTCGGACCTCTAACCTCCAAGACCGTGGGACAGTCAGTTTCTGTTTTCCTGTCTCCCAGTTTGTGGTAGTTACCGCTGACCTAGGAAACTAATCCAGAGCCCTTCATTATTCCTCCTGCCAGGGGTGTCAGCCGGTGTTTTGGGAGGACCCACTAGGTGCTTCTTATTTGAGCCTCCCAGGTGCTCTGGGAGGGAAGGGGCCTCATCCTCAATGTATACTTGTGACCCAGGTGATGGCACCACGACCTTGACCCAGATGACAGGGCATCAGGTTTTATGCCTGGGTGGTCTCCCAAGAGTGAACTCTTTCCCCCCAACCAGACTAGAAGCATCTTAGAGGTGAGGGACTGTGTCACCACCTTCCCTCTCCTGCCCCACTGTCCAGTCTCATGAAAGCCACACAGTCGTAGGAACTTAATAATTTGAGAGGTATCAAAAGTTAGTAAACAAACTTTTACAAATAAGACTCACACAGGCTGAACCTGTTTTCACCTGGCCCCTTAGCCCTAAATGGACACGACTGTCATAATCTGGCCACAAACAAACGTCCGTGCAATGAACAAGCCTGAAACACACAGGCCTGTGCCCATAAAGTTGCCTTGGTCGCTGAGAAGCTCGCAGAGACTCAGAAGAGCATCCGGACGACTGCCTCACCTCCATCTGACCTCCTGCCCCCCTAGTATAGCCAGGCCACTTCCTCCCGCCCTGTTGCTGTCATCCGCTGACCTCCAGGACACAATGCCTCCCTCAACAGCCTCACAGCTCCCTCCCTGCCTGTCTGGGCACTGATCCGAGTGCCTTCAAAACCTCGGCAGCTGAGTCCTATCGGGGGGCAGTACCTCTGGGAAACCTGCCTTCCAGTATCCCAGGATTTTGTGAAACAGGAAAGAGCAGCAACTGTTTTGGACCAGCTAGTTGCCCCTGGTGAGGAGGCAGGCACTAGCCGGATGGGTCAGGAGGCACAAGGATGCCCAGGTTTGGGAGAAGAGAGAGGAGAGCTTCTCAGGTTTGACTGACTGCTCTGCGCAGGCACTGCCCTCTGAGAAATCTTACGGCAGCACTTCTCAAACTTTAAGAACGCACGACTCACTGGGGGTCTTGCTAAAAAGCAGACTCTGGGGGCTTCCCTGGCGGCACAGTGGTTAAGAATCCGCCTGCCAATGCAGGGGACATGGGTTCGAGCCCTGGGCCGGGAAGATCCCACATGCCGCAGAGCAACTAAGCCCGTGTGCCACAACTACTGAGCCTGCGCTCTAGAGCCCACAAGCCACAACTACTGAAGCCCGCATGCCTAGAGCCCGTGCTCCGCAACAAGAGAAGCCATCGCAATGAGAAGCCCATGCACCGCAACGAAGAGTAGCCCCCCTCGCTGCAACTAAAAGAAAGCCCGTGCGCAGCAATGAGGACCCAACGCAGCCAAAATTAAAATAAATTTAAATTAAAAAAAATAAAGTTATAAAAATTATTTTAAAAAAAGCAGACTCTGATTCAGTGGGGCTGGGACGGGGCCTGAGAGTCTGCATTTCTCTCAAGCTGATGCTGCCGGCCTGGACCACGCTCTGGGCTGCGAGCCTTCAGGGAGCCCAGGATGCAGAGCCTCTGTGTTAGAGCTCACCGCACGGCTCCTGCCTTGTGTGATGGACTCCGAACAGAGGTTTCTGTATCCCCTGCCATAAAGAATCTGTCCAGGCTTTAACCTGGTCTGCTGGACCCTCTGCCAATCACGTCAGCATCACCCTCACGACAACTATACACTCCCGCCCCCGCCTCACCCCTCCTGTTTCTGCATTCTACATCTCACAGGAGTCACTCTGAGATGATGTCCCCACCTGTCCCTGTTCCTACAGAGCTCCGTTGACCTCATTGGGACCCTCCGCTCCAAGCCCTGAATCTTCTAGTATCATGACCCCCACCCCCAACCCACTAGCTTGGACTCCAAGGCCAGCTGTTTAAATGGCACATTCTTTTGCCTCCTTGACCTTCCATTGTGTCCACCCAGCCAACCCCAGCTCTGGATGAACTTGTGATCTCTCATCTGTGTGCTGTTGGAGCTGGTATGACTTCAAATTCATGCCAGAATCCCTCCCAAATTCACGTCACTGAACATCGGCCAGGCCCTAGGCGCTCATCGGCTTTCCTTTTACTCATTGTACTGGGTTGAATAGTGCCCAGCCCTCATGTCCACCCGAAACCTGTGAATGTGACCCTATTTGCAAATAAAGTCTTTGCAGATGTGATCCAGTTAAAATGAGGTCATAATGAATTAGGGTGGGACCTAATCCAATGACTGGTGTCCTTATAAGAAGGAGGAAGTTTGGACAAACACACACAGAGGGAATTATACCACATGAAGACACAGGCAGAGACTGGACGGATGCAGCCACAAGCCAAGGATTCCTGGCAACACCCGAAGCTGGGAGAGAACAAGGAAGGATCCTCCCTAGAAACTTCAGAGAGAGTATGGTCCTGCCGCCATCTTGATTTTGGACTTCTATGCTCCAGAACTGTGAGAGAATCCATTTCTGTTGTTTTAAGCCACCCAGTTGGGGTACTTTTGTTATGACAGCCCTGGGAAATGAATACACTCACCTCAAAGGTCACTCAATTCAATTCCAAACCCTTCAGCTGCTGTCCCCCACTGTCCCCATTCTCCTCAAGGCTCCAGCCTACTGCCAAACATACCCCCACCCTTCTCTTCCCCTCAATTCGTGTTTTCTCAGGACTGACTGACCAACTAATGAACCCTTTCTTTTATCTCGAAGAAATAAAACTTTTTCCTTCTTTCCAAACCAAGTTTCTCTCTGGACACTGCTCTCCTCTCCTGTCTCCTCTGAGATTCCACTCCATTATTCGCCCATCCTGCCCCCCATACTTTCAAATTTCCATCTACAGAGGACGATCTGTTGTGGTCCGGGCTTGGATGCTATCTCACGGGTAGAAAGGGAGCAGTAAAGGAAGGCTGGCTCTTTACAGCTCTTTTGTTCTGCCATCAAAGAGCATACTGGTATTCCTCACCTTGCTTACCCCATGGCACTTAGCTCCAAAGAAAAACCGCCAAGCGAACCATAACATTACATAAGGTCTAGAATTCTGAAGGAGAATTGGAAAATAGTTGGAGATACAGGATACACCCGCTTGGCTTTCTTGGGATCAGAACATTTCTCATTACTATTGCATTTGCTATAAAAAGTCTGGGCTCGGGCTTCCCTGGTTGAGAGTCCGGCCTGTGAGCCATGGCCGCTGAGCCTGCGCGTCCGGAGCCTGTGCTCCGCAACGAGAGACGAGAGAGACCATAACAGTGAGAGGCCGGCGTACTGCAAAAAAAAAAAAAAAAAAAAAAGAAAGAAAAAAAAAGTCTGGGCTCCAGCTCTGCTCAATCTCACATTGGTGATGCCGGAACAAGTTCATCCTTTTTTCTTTTTCCTTTGGCCACGTGGCGCAGCTCATGGGATCTCAGTTCCAGCAGTGAAAGCCTGGAACCCTAACCACTAGGCAACCAGGGAACTCCCAGAACAAGTCCATTTTTATACAACTCCACACAAATGCTTCTAGAGGTCTGGAGGAGTTGATCTTGGTAGTACTCTCTCCATGGATGGAATCTAATACATGATGCTTCCCAGTTGTCATAGTTTCCTTCATAGCAGGATGTAATGACTGCCAAGTCATGAGAGCCATGAACTGTAACTCGGGCTGGGGGTCGGGGCCCACATGGTGATGCTGACTGCCGTCAGGGCTGAGGCGTGATCCATACCTTGTCTCGTCACAATCAAGCTGGCCATGCAGTCTGGAACGCTTGTGCCTGCTGCAAGGAAAGTAATGCCCATGATGACATCAGGGATTCCAAGGGTGTATCCAATAATTGTCACCTGCAGAAGAGTAGGGGGAAATATCAACTCACAGAGGAGCAGCCCTGGAAAATGCGCTTATATCTGAGTGTTTTTAACTTATACACAGTACTGCTATATCCAATAGAAAAACCTGGAATACGGTTTTATTTTAAAACCATCTTTTGCGTGTTCTTTTTTCCAGATTATGTAATACGTGTTTACTGTTTTAAAAAGTTTAGAAAATAAAGTAAAAATCACCTACCATTTCTCAATACCCTCAGACAACCACTATTAACACTTTGCATCAGCCCGTGATTCTCAAATTTGAACATGTAGGAAATTCTCTGGTGAGCTGGTTAAAGTAAGATTTCCAGGTCCCACCCCCAGAGTTTCTGATTCAGGAGGTCTGGGGTGAAGCCCAGGAATCTGTATTCCTAACAAGTTCCCAGGTGGTTGGGACCCTGAGGCTGCTGGTCTGGGAATCACTTTTGAAAACCCCTGCTTTAGGACATACCTTGACCTTCTTTTTGGTGTGTGTATTAGACAAAAAATAAAATCAGATTATAGCACCGACCTATATTTTGCATCTATTTATTACACGTAATAATACATTGTGAGTATCTTTCCAACTCAAATACTCATCTATAACATTATTTTAAACTGATGCATGGATGCCATTGCATGGCTTTAAAGTTTTCACCAACCTGTCACTGGTGAATATGGAAGTGGTTTCTGTTTTTGCTCTTACAATATCACTGTATGGTAACGAGTAACATTTAATGAGCACCTACTGTGTACCAGATCCTCTCCAGGTGTTTTACTTTCCCAATCTCAGGTACTCTTTATTATTCACCACACACTGGTGAGAGAGGCACTGTTATTATGCCCAGGGAAATGAGGATCAGAGAGGTTAAGTTACAATGCTGGTGGGCATGAAGCCGGTGAGCAGCAGAGCAGGGATCCCAGGCCAAGTCTTTCCAACTCTGAAGCCTGCGCTCCAACCTCGCCGTCATGCTGTCTTGTGTGAACTTCTCTGGGATCTCATCTTACTATATCCTTAGCATAAGTTCCAAGAAATAGACCTGTTGGATCAAAGGATTCGCAGGCTTTTAAGGACCTTGAGGCATGGTCACACAGTCCTCTAATAAATGCCTGACACTTGGGAGGCGGTTGGGCCCTGAGCAGCAGCCAGATGGAAAGCCCTAGAAAGTACTCGGACCCCATTCAAAACGCCCACTAGTCCTGGCTCACCTCCCCATCTAGAAAACGGGAACAGTGGCATCTCTTAGGGTTGTTCTCATCTTGGCTGATGGCTCCAATCCCAGCAAATGGTTGGGTGACTTAGGGTAAGCTGGTTTGCTTCTCTGAGCCTCAGCTCCCTCATCTGTAAAATGGACTTTTAAATGAGGATTAAGTGAGAAAATATGAGGTGACAGTGCCTGGTCTGTGCAAGACATCCATAGATGTATGTTTCCTTTCTCTATCAATCACTCGTCTTGCAATCTATGGGGGCAGAGAAAATTAGGGTGATCAGACCCAGAAGAAGTGTGCTTTCTAAGGGCAAAGCTCAGCCCTGGCATGTAGTCAGAGCTCATGGACTAAAATGATACCCCTCCTAGGACAAAGCTTTGCAGATGGGTTTGAAGATGCTCTACCCTCAAAACAGTGCTCAGCTCAGCATCACCAGGTGCGGAGCAGAGCACACACTGACTGGCCTGCCCTGGGCTGTGAAAGAAGAGGGACGCTGAGGACACCAAAACCACACAGCTGTTCGATCCATCAATGCCTAACCCATGCTGGCCATGAAGGAGGTCTCCACAAGACTGCCCGGGCTGTGGCAATACTGAGGATGCTTCCTTTTTTTTTTCTTTAATTACTGAACTACATGGCTAAGAAGCCGGAGGCTGGAAGGACAGAAGGAAGGTTTCGTGTGTGTGCGTACACCCTCCAAGTGTTTAGGACCAGAGATGCTACGTGAGTGTGGCTTTGCCTTGGACTCCAGCCCTGGGCTCTCGGAGCCCTCCTGATGCTTGGGCTTCAGGAAGGGAAGCAGAGGCGAGTCCAGAGCTGGGCTGACCATCTGCCTGACCTCGTGGAAGTCACGCCTCCTCTTTGGTTTTCACCTCCCCAGTTGGGCAAAGGTGCTGGACAGGATGAACCATTTTGGAGGTCTCTCCCTTTTGACACTGACACTCAAGAATCGTTTTCCGCAAAGCGTTGGGGGTGAGAGATGTGAAGGGTGGCTGGGGTAGGGTGTGGGCAGGTGCGACGTCACTGCTCCCTGGCGCCCCCATCAGGACATGAGGAAAGTAAGAGCATGGCCCCCAGGCAGGCACATCTTTCTTCAGTGGAAATCAGGTTAATGTGGCACTGTTGTCTTTACCATTGTCTACTGTGGAGGCCATTCAATCACCTCAAACTGAGGCTAGCTGAAGTTCAAAACCGCAGGTAAGAGTGCCCCAGCAAGGTGGTTCCTGTATCTCCCGCCAAGCCACTGCCAAGAGTCTGCTTTAAGAAGTGAGAGTGGGGTTTGTAACTCAAGGTTGGGGGTAGGGGAGCGTTATTGAATGTCCTACCTCACTGCTAATGAGTAGAACTGATTTCATAATACTGTTGTTTTCATTAATTCCCTAATTCTTCCCTAATTCTCACACCCACTCAAATGTCACGAAATACTATTTTCACTAGCAGTGTCGTTTGGGGAATGCACTTTAGTAAGAGAAATCGCTGGACTCTTCTATCAAATGTAGAGGGGCTGACCTTTAACCCTATCCAGAAAAATTTAAGTTTGCAAATTCAGTTCATTTTGAGGCCAGTTTTCATTATGTCTGACTGCCATCCTTTTCTGGGGGGTTTGGATAGTAGCTACTTCCAACTCTTCTTCCTAAACACACACACACACGCGCGCACACACGCACACACACGCACAGACACGTGCGCGCGCACACACATGCACACACGCACGCACACACACCAGCATCCAAGGGGATTTAAATCTCTATCTGAACAAGCGTGGAAACAGTGTTGGCTGCATCTCATGGTGAACATGGCTGATATTCACAGTTATGATCAATTTGCTGTGTTGCAAGCTCAGACCTGATGTCTGAACGGAGACCTTCCATTCTCCCAATAACCAGTCCATTTCGTAGAGGGGGCGACCATGGCTGATGGAAGCTGAGTTACCTACCCAGGTTTCACGGCTCACAGGGGGAGAAGCAGGATTCACGTCCATTCCCATGTGACCCCACAGCTCTTCTTTCCCCCACCAAACTGCTTCCCTGGGGTTAAGGGAAAGGAGGCCCCTGTGTCTCTGAAACCAAGACAACCTTGCCCTGTGTGTTAGATGTGCGGGGACATCAGGTGTTAGGACGAGAGTGAAGTGGCTACATGCATGCCACTGAGGCGTGAGTGGCTGACAGGTGCGCTTCCCAATAGAAAGGCAGAGGTCCTGTACCTATTTCTCTCCTTGTTCCCGGGCTCCCGCCCCCCGTGAGGGGAGGGGAGGGGAAGAGGAGGGGCCCCACAGGGTGATGCAGAGCGAGGCAGAAGGGGCTCCTGCTTGGCCCTGCCCAGCCAGCGAAAGGTTTTTCCAGGGAGCCGTCAGGTGTGGCCAGGCCAGCTACGCCAAAGCCTCTCGGCCTGAAAATCTTTAGTCCAAACGGCACCTGAAGATTCCAGTAACAACCTGAGAGGCCGCTCAGGAGAGTGGTTGAGATCCTGGACTCTGGAGACCAATACCCAGGTTCTAACCCCAACTCTAGAACTTACTAGCTGTGTGACTACTTGTGCAATAGTTGCTAATTGTGTAACTAACTGGGCAAATGACTGAGTCTCTAGGCCTGAGTTTGCTCATCTGTAAAACTGGCATAATAAAACTGCTTACCCCATCGGGTTGTTATGAGGACTAGAAGGGTCTACCTAAAGTTTGTATCTGTGCCTGGACATAGAAAGGGGACAGGAGCATCCCCTGGCAGGCGGCATGGAAAGGGCTGCCTTGTGTTTGTCTCCCATTGACTCCAGTCTCTATCACATTCCCCTATGGATACTGAAAAGGAAGGGAGCCTAGAGGTTAGCCCTCCAGGGCTTCTTACAGAGACTCCCCACCACCCCTCTTCCCATCACACCACAGCGGCGTGTCCCAGGCTGTCCGTGTGAAGGTTCACCTGCCTCCTGTGGCCTCCATGGACCATGCTGCGTCCACCTGGGTATCCCTGATGCACAGCACAGCACCGCGCACTTCTGCTGAAACCCCTTCCTACTGAGAAATAAGCCAAGGTCTGTGCCGAAGGTGGCACAGCAGCATCTGAGCGTGCCCTTGACACCAGCTCTCCCACCGCCGGCAGGCGCCAGGCAGGAGCTGTCCGTACGGTCCACCCCCACTTCTGCCACTCACCAGCCACACCATCAGGTAGGAGAAGACAGCGATCCACAGCGTGGCAAGGGCGAAGGTGAGCATGAAGAACTTCTCCCAGCGGGGCTTGCTGCAGTTGGGGATGGTGACGCACAGGAGGAAGATGAGTGGCCAGGTCAACACCCACTTGGCTTTGTCCCCTCTTGCCTCTGCGGAGGGATGGGGCGGAGCCAGAAGGGAGGAGGAGAGAAACACACACTGGGTTACACACCTGCCAGTCTACCCGTCGGTTTATTTTTTCAAGCCAAACAAGAGAATGCTACGAATGTGACTCCTAGCAACGGACTTCACAGAATCACACACCTTCATACTGTCAACCTGGAAGCGATCTTAGCAAGACGGTTAAGTGTTTGTTGACTGAATAACCTCTGTCAGTCCAAATCCTTTACTTGACAGGATGAGGAAAGTGAGACCCAGAGCTGAAACAGATTTGCACAGGGCAGCTGGAATGGGGATGTACAATACACGGCTAGGCTTTGGAGTCAGACCTGGGCTGGAATTCAAATGACCTTGAGCAATCCTCTCAACTCCACTTCCTCCTCTGACAATAACAGCTGTAAGTAACAACAGCACAATAGTTGATGCAGGGAATATCTGCTACGTGTAGCAGGCATAGTGCTAAAGCAGTTTGCATCTTAGTAGTTTCTTCACCTGTTACATGGGAACATTATCTCTTTCTCGGTTCTTGCAAAAATGACATGATACAATGCACGTAAAACAGCCAGCGCAAAGAGCCTGGCACAGCAGGTGCTCTGGAACTCTCAGCTCCTTTGCTCCAAGGTCACATAGCCAGTGGCAGATGCAAGACTAAAATGTGGTGTCCTGCTGGCAGGCATGACCCCGCTGGCCCCTACCAAGGGAATCCGCAAACAATTCAAGAGGAGAAGTGGCCTCGAAAGCCACTGAGTGCAAGCATAGCGTCCTTGATAAGCCACTGGGTATTTTGAGCACAGGCAAGCTCAAAATAGGCTTGTGGGTGATGCCAATGAAATGGTGGAGGAAGGACCTCTGAAAATTCTCTCCTCCATAAAAGCAATGAGAACACTAGCAAAAATGGTCAGAGTCAACTTGTTTTATTTTATTTATTTTAAAATTTATTTATTTATTCTTGGCTGCGTTGGGTCTTTGTTGCTGTGCATGGGCTTCCTCTAGTTGCAGTAAGCAGGGGCTACTCTTCGTTGCGGTGCACGGGCTTCTCATTGCGGTGGCTTCTCTTGTTGCGGAGCAGGGGCTCTAAGCGCACGAGCTTCAGTAGTTGTGGCACGTGGGCTCAGTGGTTGTGGCTCACGGGCTCTAGAGCGCAAGCTCAGTAGTTGTGGTGCATGGCTTCAGTAGTTGTGGCACGCGGGCTTCAGTAGTTGTGGCTCACAGGCTCTAGAGCATGGGCTCAGTAGTTGTGGCGCACGGCCTTAGTTGCTCCGCGGCATGTGGGACCTTCCCGGACCAGGGCTCGAACCCGTGTTCCCTACATTGGCAGGCGGATTCTTAACCACTGAGCCACCAGGGAATCCCCTCAACTTGTTTTAGGACTCTGGAAATTAACCAAAGCCTTGTAGCAATCCAGGGAGTGTTTATTTAAGAAAATTGGCTGGGTATTAGTAAGAACAGTGAACTTTATATAGAATTTTAACTTGCCCTGTTTTCATTCCCTTTCATCAGCTTCGGAGTAGCCTTGAAAAACCAGTAGCCTGGCATCCACCAGAAAGGGTAGGACAGGATTAGAGCTCCTTCCAAGTCCACTCCCAGAGGATTGGCTTTATCTGACCTGTCTGCTGGTTTCCCAAAAGACCGCACTTTCAAGGCTGTCTTTATTTTACCTGAATCAGAACTCACCCAGTATGACTAGCCTTTTCCTTGAGGGCATTTGTTGAAAACAGTCAGGGGCACTTGTGGAAAACTGTGCAGCCTGAGGTGCTAGATAACAGTTGGACAAATAATAGGTTAATGAAAAAGCTTAAGAGGAAAAGCTGGTAGTGAGATATCCATAGAGGGCCTGGAAAAGCTCCCACATAGTTCTGGGAAGCTGAAAGTCCATGAGCACGCAGAGGGCTGTTCCCAGGGTTATTTTCAGGCTCAGGAAAGACTTGAGAACGTCCTAAGCTTTCACTTCTGCCTAAAACTGAGACTCGGAGAAAACAAGAAGTAAAGGCCAAGGTGGAGTTGTACACTGCCTGCCTGGGTGTTAACGGCATGCCCCCGAACGCACACAGAGCCCATCAGCAAAGACTGGGAGACTCGCTTCACCCAGGCATCTAAAGAAATCTCTGTGCAATCATTAGATGACCTTAGGCTAACCTCACAGATATGAGGCTAACCTCAGTGGTCAGGCAACAAAGAATATAGATTCTACAGAATTAGAAAAGTCACCAAACAAACAACAACAACAATAAAGCAACAACAAATAGTCCTGGGAAAGGGGAAGGATGTGATTCCTTCTTCTTCTTCTTATTCCACATTATATTATTTTATTTATTTATTTTTAAGTTTTTCATTGGTATTTTTATTTAACAATTCATAAAGGGAGGAACAGATTAATAAATATATTATTTTAAATGTCCAGTTTCAACAACAAAAATTACGAGACATGCACAGAAACAAGAAAGTAAGGCTTATACATGGAAAAAAAGCAGTTAATAGAAACCATCTCTGAGGAATTCCAGATATTGGATTTACTGGACAAAGGCTTTAAATCAGCTTTTTGTTTTTTGTGGTATGTGGGCCTCTCACTGTTGTGGCCTCTCCCGTTGCGGAGCACAGGCTCCGGACGCGCAGGCTCAGCGGCCATGGCTCATGGGCCCAGCCGCTCCGCGGCATGTGGGATCTTCCCGGACCAGGGCATGAACCCGTGTCCCCTGCATCGGCAGGCGGACTCTCAACAACTGCACCACCAGGGAAGCCCCTAAATCAGCTATTTTTAAATATGCACAAAGAAGTTTTAAAAATGTCTCAAAAACAAAAGGGAAGCATGAGAATGATTTCTCATCAGAGAGTATCAACAAAGAAGTAAAACTTATAAAAAAGAGCTGACAGAAATTCTGGAATTGAGAAGTGCAATAACTAAAATGAACATTTTACTAGAGGGGCTCAATAGCAAATCTGAAAAGGAAGAAGAAAAACATCAGTGACCTTGGAGATAAGTGAACCGAGATTATCTGGTGTCAGGAACAGAAAAAGAGTAAATAAAAATGAACTGTGCCTCAAAGACCTGTGGCACACCACCCAACATGCCAACATATGCATAATGGGAGTATCAGAAAAAGAGGAGAGAGAAAAAGGGGCAGGAAGAATACTTGAAGAACTCACGCTCAAAAACTTTCCGAATCTGATGAAAAACATTAATATATACATTCAAGAAGAATATACCTTCTTTTCAAGTTCACATGGAACATTCTACAGGATAGGCAATATGTTAGGTCATAAAACAAGCACCAATTAATTTAAAACAAGCACGAATAAATTTAAAAGGATTTCAATCATGCAAAGTATATTCTACAACCATTCCACATTGGAAAGAAATTAGAGAGCAGTAACAGAAGGAAAACTGGAAGATTTACAAATATGTAGATATTAAATAACACATTCCTAAACAACCAATGGGTCAGAGAAGAAATCACAAGGGAAATGAGAAAATAGTTTGAGATGAAAGAAAATGAAAACATAACATACCAAAACTTATGGAATGCAGTGAAAGCAGTGCTTAGAGAGAAATTTACAGCTGTAAATTCCTATATTAAAAAGGAGGAAAGAACTTAAATCAGTGACCTAACTTTCTACCCTCAGAAACAAAAAGAGCCAATTAAGTTCAAAAAGAGTAGAAAGAAAATAATCAAGATTGAAGTAGAAGTAAGTGAAATAGAAAAACAAAACAAAACCCAGAATCAAGTAAACTAAAAGTTGGTTCTTAAAAAGATCAACAAAATTGACAAAACTTTAGCTAGACTGACCAAGAAAAAAAGTGAGAAGACTCAGGTTACTAACATCAGGAACGAAAGAGGGACTCCGCTAAGGACCTTACAGAAATAAAAAGAATTATTAAGGAATACTATGAACAACAGTGTGCCAACAAATTAGATAACCTAGGTGAAATTAAAAAATCCCACAAAGACAGAAACTACAAAAAGTGATTCAAAAAGAAATAGAAAATCTAAATAGACATATAACAAGAGACTGAAACAGTGATCGGAAAAGCTTCCTTTAAAGTAAAGCCAGGACCAGATGGTTTCATGGGTATTTCCACCGAATGTTTAAAGAAGAATTAGCATGAGTCCTTCATAAAACTCTTCCAAAAGATAAAGAAGGAGGGAACATTTCCCGATTGCTCTATGAAGCCAGTAATACCCTGATACCAAACCCAGACATCAAGAGAAAACAACACTACAGACCAATATCCTTTATGAATACGAATGCAAAAATTCTTAACAAAATTCTGGCAAACTGAATCCAGCAACACATAAAAAGGATTATATACCACGACCAAGGGGGATTTATCCCAGGAATGTAAGGTTGGTTTGACATATGAAATTCAATCAATGCAATACACCACATTAACAGAATAAAGGACAAAATGGCACGATCATCTCAATTGAGGCAAAACAGTCATTTGACAAAATCCAACACCCTTAACAAACTAGGAATAGAAAATTTCCTTAGCCTGATAAAGGGCATCTATAAAAACCCCACAGCTAACATCATACTTAATGGTGAAAGGCTGAAAGCCTTCAACAAGATGATACCTGCTCTTATCATTTCTATTCAACATTGTTTTGGAGGTTTGAGCCAGGAACAGTAGACAAGGAAAATAAGTAAACGTCATTCAGATTGTAAAGGAAGACATAAAACTATCCCTATTTGTAGATGGTATGATCTTGTATGGAGAACATTCTAAGGAATACACACACACACACACACACACACACAAACTGTTAGAACTAAGAAACAATTTCAGCCAAGCTGCAAGACACAAGGTCAATATGCAAAATTCAGTTGTATTTCTACACACTAACAATGAACATCAAAAACATGAAATTAAGAAAACAATTTCCATTTACAATAGCATCAAAAAGAAAAAAATACATAGAATACATAGGAATAAATACAACAGAAGGTTAGTATGCTGATAACAAACATTATTGAAGGAAATTAAAGAAGACTTAAATAAATGGAAAGACATCTTGTAGATGGATTGAAAGACTTAATATTGCTAAGATGGGGCTTCCCTGGTGGCGCAGTGGTTGAGAGTCCGCCTGCCGATGCAGGGGACACAGGTTCGTGCCCCGGTCTGGGAAGATCCCACATGCCGCGGAGCGGCTGGTCCCGTGAGCCATGGCCGCTGAGCTTGTGCATCCGGAGCCTGTGCTCCACAACGGGAGAGGCCACAACAGTGAGAGGCTCGCGTACCAACCCCCCCACCCCCCCCAAAAAAAATATATATATAGTTAAGATGGAAATACTCCCCAAACTGATCTACAGATTCAATGCAATCCCTGCTAAAATCCCAGCTGACATTTTTGCAGAAACTGACAAGCCAATTCTAATATTCATATGGCAATACAAGAGACCCAGAATAGCCAAACCAATCTTGAAAAAATAATGAAGTTGGAAAACTTACATGCTCTGAATTTAAAACTTACTTACAGAGCTACAGTAATCAAGAGTGTGTGCTACTGGCCTAAGGATATATAGAACAATGAAACGGAATTTACAGTCCAGAAATAAACCCATACATTTAAGGTGAATTGATATTTAACAACAGTGTCAAAACAATTCAATAGGGAAACAGTAATTTTTTTAGCAAATTGTGTTGGGACAACTGTATACAGATATGCAAAAGAATGAAATTTGACCCCTACCTCATACCATATACAAAAATTAACTCAAAATATCTAGTGTTCAGAATATATAAAGAGGACTTCCCTGGTGGCACAGTGGTTAAGAATCCGCCTGCCAATTCAGGGGACACGGGTTCCAGCCCCGGTCCGGGAAGATCCCACATGCCACGGAGCAATTAAGACCGTGTGCCACAGCTACTGAGCCTGTGCTCTAGAACCCACGAGCCACAACTACTGAGCCCACGTGCCACAACTACTAAAGCCCATACGCCTAGAGCCCGTGCTCCGCAACAAGAGAAGCCACTGCAGTGAAAAGCCCGTGCACCACAACGAAGAGCAGCCCCCATTCGCCGCAACTAGAGAAAGCCCCCGCGCAGCAACGAAGACCCAACACAGCCCAAAATAAATAAATTAAATTTAGAAAAAAGAATATATAAAGAATTCATAACTCAACAACAACAACAAAAAATCCCAATTTTAAAACTGGGCAAAGGGGGAACTCCCTGGTGGTCAGGACTTGGCGCTTTCACTGCCAGGGGCCCAGGTTCGATCCCTGGTTGGGGAACTAAGATCCCGCAAGCCTCATGGTGCAGCCAAAAAGAAATAAAAGTTAAAAATTAAAAAGAAAAATAAAAACGGGCCAAGGATTTGAATAGACAGTTCTCCAAAGAAAATACACAAATGGCCAATGAGCATGTGAAAAGTTGCTCATCATCTTTAGTCATTAGGGTAATGCAAATCAAAACTACTTCAGACCCACAATTATAACGATAATAAAAAAGATAAATAATAACAAGTATTGGTGAAGATGTGGGAGTATAGGCACCCTGATACCCTGCTGGTGGAAATGTAAAATGGTCCAGGCTCTTGGAAATTAGTTTGGCAATTCCTCAATATGTCCCACAAAAACCTGTACTCGTGTTCATAGCAGCGTTATTCATAATAGCCCCAAAGTGGAAACGACCTAAATATCCATCAAGTTATAAATGGATAAACAAAATGTAGTTATATAAACACAATGGAATTTTCACTCATAAAAAGGAATGAAGTATTGATACATGCTACATGGATGAACCTAGAAAACACTGTGCAAAATGAAAGAAGCCAGACACAAAAGGTCACATATTATATGATTCCATTTATATGAAATGTCCTGACTAGGCAAATCCATAGAGACAGAAAGTAGACTGGTGGTTGCCAGGGGATGGCGGAGGTGGAGAATGGGGGGGGGAGTGATTGCTCAGGGGTATGAAGTTTCTTTTCGGGGTAATGAAAATTTTCTGAAATTATATGGTGATGCTGTACTATTTTGTGAACATACTGAAAAACATTGAACTGTATACTTTATTCGTATGAATTTTATGGTTTATAAATTACAGCTCAATAAAAAAAAAGAAATTGCAAAGTAGGCTGGCAGTAGCAGGTCTAGCTCTGTAAATCTGTGCTTGAATCTTTCTGTCACTAAAAACATATTTGCTAAGAAAAAAAAACAACCCAGCCTGTTTATAATAACGAATCAGGAGAATATGGTTAGCTAGAAATCAGCAAATCCATTCATGTGTTCATCCTAGATGCTACATCTAGAAAAGCAGCTATCTTCCCAGATCTTCCTCTACATATACCTTTCTGCATCTTGTAATCCTTGCACAAACAGCAGAAAGTTTTCCTACCTGATTAGTCTGTCCCAAATTTCAGCCCACATCCCAATTCATCCAGGCCGCCAGGGAAGGCCTAGGGCATCTCCAGAATTGACCTAAAACACTGTATGTAAGGGAAAAATCCACTTTGAGGAATTGTAACCCTGGACACTTACATGCTCAGGAGCACCTTTGTAGATATATACAAATGCCACAGCAGAAGGATAATTTATTTTCACAGACACCAAATTGAAGCTGATGCTTGTCTGTTTGTCTAGCATGGGTTTTGAATCCGGTTTGGACATCTGCCCTGATCTGGTCCCACCCGGCTTGCAAGCCTCACGGCCCACCACTGTTTCCTAAGAAACAATGCTCCATCAGACCTGCTCTATGGCTGTGTTTTCCAACTGTTAGATGAGACCCATTAGCGGACTGTGAAATCAATTAAGTGGGTGGCAACTAGCATTTCCTTAAAAAGGAAAAAAAAAAGTATTAGAGTTACAGTAAACGAGTTAGATACTATTCTGAAGACTTCTGTTTCCTTTTTATAGATATCTGTGTGCGTGTGTAAGATATTTATTACTGTGTGTCATGGTCCAAGTGTGGAAAACTTCCACAGTGATCGTGCTGGGCCCCACCCCACCCACACCTTCTACCTGTCTTCAGCGTCTCCATTGTTTAATGAGGCACCGTAAGACACCAGACACCGAAATACTTATTGTGGTTTCCACGAGCAAATACAAGGCAGGGTGAGCAGGCCTAGGACTGGCTGGTTTGAACAGTTTCAGCGGGCTCTGGGGGACAGGGGTTGTCTCCAGTCGTCCGGTACTGACCCTGCAGTGATTAGGGCAAAGGACTAGTACCTCCTGGAGTGCGAGAGCCAGACAGAGGCCAGCGATTCAGAGTACTGAGCTCCGGACGGGGTAGTCTGCATATGAAAAGTGTACTTCTGGTGGGTAGTTTGCTATCTCTAAGAATTGGCTAGCCCGAGCAATGCTGGGTTGGGCAGGACATTCGTTGCTCTTATCTGCCTAGCATCCACGCCCCGCTCCTGGTAACAGCATGCTAATGTTCCTTTAGGGAACCAACCCTCCATTCCACATCAGCCATGTGGTTTGGAGGGCTGACTCTACTTCCTAGCTCTATGGGTGGGTGTGTTGAGTCCAGCTTGGCTAATCATGCATTCCATAAATACTCAATGTGTTCATTCTCAGTGCTAGGCACTATTCTAGGTACTGAGAATCCACCAGCGGACAAATCAACAACCCTTGCCATTGAGTGGCTTACATGGGTTTGGGGTTGGACGGATAACCCATTTAGAGACCCATGTGTGGATTTTGCTGGGAATCACTGTCTGTAATATCTATTATCCCTTCCACCTTACTAACAGAACACTATTTTGCTTTGGACAGTAGGTTCCTAGCTAAAAACCTTAATTTCCTAGGCTTCCTGGCAGGTAGGAGTGGCCATGGACAGTTCTGGACAATGAGATGTAAGGAGATGTCTACATGGTAGGGTTTCCAGGAAGGTGACTATCTTCCTGATAAGAAGAGACAGGCTTAGGGACACGTGTCTCCTGCCCTGTGTCCTTCCTCCTTGTTCCTGCCTGGAACATGAACATACAAGCCACAGGAGCCACTTGGCAACCTTGAAGACAAAAGTCACCTGCTAAGGATGGAAGAACAGAAATGGGACACCAATGGTATGACAGAGCTACGAGACTCCCTCATCTCAGGACTTCTTCTGTGATAAAAATAAATCCTTTGAGGTGAAGCCTTTGTCACATGAATTTTCTGTTACATGCAGCCGAATGCAATCCTTAACTCAGCCAGAGGCGCCACTTGTGCACTGGTTAATCCGATGGGAGGTAAGCCTAGATGGCTGGTGGTCACCTTGGCAAGCTGCCAGAGGGTGAAGCCAATACAGGGAAAACCTTGCTGAGCGATGTCCCAGGGTCTTGTAACCATTTGAGCCCCATGTTGAGCTTTGCCTGAAGGTAGATTCTCTCAGTGAATCTGCCACTATGGGCCCTTTGGCTTAAACCAGCCTGAGTTGGATTTCTCTAACATTAAGAGTCTGGACTAATTAATGGGTGAAGTGATAAGAGTTTGGGGGGCTACAGGACAATGTCTATCCTGAGGGACACTCCTCTGACACCACCAGGAGCCCCTCCAGCCCCCCTTCCAACTGCCATCCCTTCAAGCAATGTCAGGGACATCTGAGAGATGCTCCCCGTGGACACCAACTGATGTGCAAATGTAAGCATGAAAGAAGGGCTGCTGGTGTTTCTTCCACTCTCAGATTTCTTTTCTGAAGTAGGAAATTACAATTTAATTATGTGAAAAAAAATCTTTAAAATGAACTCTAACAAAACAGATGGCTAATCATACTGGAGGGAAAAACATAAGAACAGATGCAGTTGCTAATGAAAAACTTCAAACAAAGTAATTTGGATAGTTAACTACCTAGAGTGGTTAACCTGCGGTACGTGGGGATGTGTGTGTCACCAAATGATGTAGATAGTCATGGACGCTGGAACCATGAGCGTTTACATGATCTAGAGAGCATAGGTCCAAGACTAGTGTTCTCGAGCTTGAGTATAACTCAGAATCCCCTGGAGCTAATGATTTGGCAGCTCTGGAACTGGGCTGGGGGTTGGGGGGGGCGGAGGGGGGTGGTCAAGAATTTGCATTTGTTAACAAGTTCCCAGATGCTGCCCACGCTGCTTGTCTCGCCCCTTTGAGAACCACCATTCTAGATTAACTCCATTTAAAAACGGAGACAGGGCTTCCCTGGTGGCGCAGTGGTTAACAATCCGTCTGCCAATGCAGGGGACACAGGTTCAAGCCCTGGTCCGGGAAGACCCCACATGCCGCGGAGCAACTAAGTCCGTGTGCCACAACGACTGAAGCCCGTGAACCACAACTACTGAAGCCCGCGTGCCTAGAGCCCGTGCTCTGCAACGAGAAGCCCCTGCAGTGAGGAGCCCGCACACCGCAATGAAGAGTAGCCCCCGCTCGCCGCAACTAGAGAAAGCCCGCGCACAGCAACGAAGACCCAACGCAGCCAAAAATAAATTTAAAAAAATAAATGAAAACTGAGATAATTAAGATGCTGATGCTACGTGTCTCGCCCCTTTGAGAACCACCATTCTAGATTAACTCCACTTAAAAACTGAGGTAATTAAAATATCATAAAATTCACCCCTTTTAAAGTGTACGATTAGGTGGGTTTTGGTATATTAGAAAACTGTGTAACCATCACTACATAATTCCAGATGATTTTCAGGACCCTGAAAAGAAACCCCTCTCCCTTTTAGCAGTACTCCCCATTCCCCCTCCCCTCAACCTCTGCCAATCACTGTAGTTTGCCTATTCGGGACATTCTATATACGTGGAATCAACATGTGGCCTTTTGTGTCTGGCTTCTTTCACTTAGCATAATGTTTTCAAAGTTCATTAATGATGTAGCATGAAGGAGTATCTCATTCCCTTTTATGGCCAAATAATATTCCATTATACGAATATACTATATTTTGTTTAATCTGTTCGTCGCTTGGATATTTGGATTATTTCTACTTTTTAGCCACTATGAATAATGCTGCTATGAACATGCGTGGACAAGTTTTTGTGTGGACGAGGCTATGTTTTCATTTCTCTTGAGTATATAACCAGGAGTAGAATTGATGCCCCATATAGTAACTCTATGTTTAACTCTGAGGACCTGCTAGCCTGGTATCCAAGAGGCTTTACCATTTTACATTCCCACCAGCAGTATACGAGGGTTCCAATATATCCACATCCTTGCCAACACTTTAGGGTTGTCTTTTACTATAGCCATTCTAGTGAGTGATTAGTGGTATCTCACTGTGGTTTTGATTTGCATTCCCCTGATGACTCATAATAATGTTGAGCACCTTTCATGGACTTACTGGCTGCTTGTGAATCTTCTTTGGGGAATTGTTGACTCAGATGCCTTGCCCATTTATACTGCTGAGTTCTAAGAGTTCTGTATATATCCTAGATACTAGATCTTTATCAGAAATATAATTTACAAATGTTTTCTCCCATTCCAGGAGTTGTTTTTTCACTTTCTGAAAGTGTCCTAGAAGTCACAGAAGTTTTTAATTTTGATGAAGTGGTTTTTAAAAAAAATTTTTTTTTGGGTACTTATGCTTTCGATATATTTAAGAAACCATGGTCTAATCCAAGGTCACAAATATGTATTCCTATGTTTTCTTCTAAGAGTTTCATATATTGAGCTACTACATTTAAGTCTGTTTCATGTTAACGTTTGTATATGGTGTGAATTAGGGGTCCAACTTCTTTTTAAAAATGTGGCTATCTGATTTTCCTAGCACCATTTTTTTTTTTTTTTTTTTGCGGTACGCAGGCCTCTCACTGTTGTGGCCTCTCCTGTTGCGGAGCACAGGCTCCGGACGTGCAGGCTCAGCGGCCATGGCTCACGGGCCCAGCCGCTCCGCGGCACGTGGGATTTTCCCGGACCGGGGCACAAACCCGTGTCCCCTGCATCGGCAGGCGGACTCTCAACCACTGCTCCACCAGGGAAGCCCACCATTTGTTGAAAAGACTATTTTTCCCCCATTGAATTGTCTTGGCACCCTTATGAAGAATTACTGACCTTAAATGTATGGGTGTATTTCTGGACTCTCAATTCTATTCTATTGATATATATTTCTATCTCATGCCAGTACCAGGCAGTCTTGATTATTATATCTTCGTAATAAGTTTGGAAATCAGGAAGTCCTTCAACTTTGTTCAAGATTGTTTTGGCTATTCTGGGTCCCCTGCATTTCCATATGAATTTTAGAATCAGCTTGTCAGTTTCTGCAAAGAAAAGCTAGCTTGGATTTTGATAAAGGTTGCATGGAATCTGTAGATCAACTTGAGGACTACTGCCATCTTTAAAATTTTAAGTCTTCCAACCCATGAACTCAGGATGCCTTTCCATTTATTTAATCTTCCTTAATTTCTTTCAATAATATTTTATAGTTTTCAGTGTACAGATCTTGTTCTACCTTTGTTAAATTTACCCCTAAGTATTTTGTTGTTTCTGATGGCATTGTAAATGAAATTTTAATTTCATCTTCAGATTGTTAATGTATAGAAATACAATTGAATTTTGTATACTGACCTTGTATTCTGCAAGTTTATTAACTCTTATAGGGTTGTGGGGTTTTTTGGGTGGATTTCTTAGGATTTTCTATATATAAGATCATGTCATCTGTGAGTACAGCTTTACTTCTTCCTTTCCAAATTGGATGCCTTTTATTTTTCCTTGCCTATTTACCCTGGACAGAACCTCTAGCGCAATGTTTAATAGAAGAGGCAAGAGTGACATCTCTGTCTTGTTCCTGATCTTAGGGGGGAAAGTCTTCGGTCTTTCACCATTAAGTATGACGTTAGCTTTGGGTTTTTTTGGAGATGCCCTTTATCAGATTGAGAAAACCTGCTTCTATTCCTAGTTTGTTGTGTTTTTTTTTTTTAATCAAGAAAGGGTGTTGGATTTTGACAGATGCTTTTTTGTGTCTGTTGAGACAATCATGTGGTTTTCACCCTTTAGTCTAAAAATAATTGTTCTTCATGCGTTGAATCAGCTTTGCATTCCTGAGATAAATCTCACTTGCTTAACTGTTTATAAAGAAGAAAACCAAGATGCATGAAGGTTAATGAACTGCCCAAATCTCACAGAAAATTAGTGGCAGAGTCACAAAGAGACCCTGCTTTCCCAGCCAGTGGCCTCTAGTCTGGCCCTTGTGGGGAGGTAAGGGGATGCAGGTGAAGGTGGAGCATTGTCAAGGCTGGATTAATGAACAGACCCCTCATCATTATTCAACATTTGTCTTGTGCCTCACACATCTCGGAGGTGGTTTTCACAAATACTCTATTTTCCATATCAACACTCTATTTTTCATATCTCCCCATTTCACAGGTAAGTAAGCTAAGGTTTGGTGAAATTCAGTGACATAAACATCACAAAGTGGGAGGTAGTACTGGACTTGAATGCAGGTCTTTAGAGTTTAAATCCTGGGTCCTCTGTACTATACTGCTCGCCTGCCCTCTGAGTCCTGTGATTTCAAAGCCTGTGGAAGTCCTTTTACTGCCCACTGGCTGACAGAGGTGTCTACTGTCAGCATAGAGCTTTATACTTTTAGCTCATGGCTGTGATCGAAACAGAAAAATCCTCTTAAGAAGGGGAATCATTAAAGTTTTCTTATTCCTTAGGGGTTAATGAACTTTAGAATCAATAATTCTTAGTTACTTTTAATATACTTCTGTTTTATCCTTTAATTTAGACTTACCATTAAATTGATTGGTCTTTGAGGGGCACAGAAGCCCCAGGGTTAATGGTAGCTAGATTGCCAGCTTCAAATACCAGCTCTGGCATATTCTACCTGGGTGACCTTGGAAAAATATTTAGCCTCTGTGTATCTCAGTTTTCTAACCTGCAAAATGGGGATAACAACAGTATCATTGTGCTCACTGTCTACCTCTCAGTGCTATTGTGAGACTGAAGTAAGCCAACATGGGAGATACATTTAGCACAACGCGTGGTGCAGAGTAAGCACCAAATTTTAGCTTTTGTTGATATTAATGGTTAATTAACGTCCACTTACTGAGTATCTACTACTCAAGCACTGGGTTGGGTGGTTTTATGAAGACTAAAACAGGTTCAGAGAAGTAAGCCATCCAGCCCAAGGTCACACAGCTAGGAAGTGGCAGACCCAGACGTCCAAAACCAAAGCCTCTTAATTACACTGTCCTGAGTCCTGGAGGATGCCTTTCGACCCTGAAGGCATTAGAGGGGCAAGGAGGGGCCCCATGGGAAGCAGACAAGTCAGGACTGTAATCAAACCGAGCTGCCAAGCTGAGGTTGGGGAGGAAGGAGAAGACTGAAAGGGAGGATGTGAGAGGAAACAGGCTTCAGCAAGGCAGGCCCTGCTGAGGGCTGACATGGAGATGTGGGCAGTCAGGGCTGAGTGCACAGGGACCAAAGGCCTGGTAATAGACGCCCTGGCAGCTAAGTGCAGGGACCTGGAGAGCTTGCGGGGGCTGAGAGAGCCCTTCCCCAGGGACGCGCCCTTGGCCCAGTCTCCCCCTCACACCGCACACTCAGGTAACACGGTTCAGCCTCCGGAACCCTGTTCGTGCTTCCCCAAGAAGCATCCTCCCACACAGGAGAGGGGGACAGATCAGACAAACAGACCAGGACCTCCCAGTCAACAGAGAAGCCGGGCCCAGAGTTCCCTCGGTTGGTGCAGCTCCCAGGGACCCTTACCCCAGCTCCGCGTACGTGTCCACAGCCCCTATCATGTCCAGCTCTGGGACTGGATGTAAGTGCGTCCCAGAGCTGGGGTCGGTGCATCGACTCCCCGATTCTAACGATGATCCCAAGCTATGGCCAGCTTTGCACTCCACCTCAGGAATCCCAAGGCTTGGGGCCAAAGAGAGCTGTTCTGTCCTGTCACTCTCAACTGTGTGGCAGCAGGTGGACCCTCAACCTCTCTGAGCCTCCTTTTGTCCTTGTCTGTGAGGTGATAACTGCCCCGCCTCACCCACTCCAAGGATCTGTGGGGAGACTAAAAAAAGGCAAAAAGCACAGAGCTCATTGTCCCGCCTCTGAAGGCCGCACCTTGAATCTGGAGGCCCCGGGGAGGGTGAAACAGAGGCTGCTGGTCCCACGAACACCAACGAAGTGAAGAACGCTTGCTGGTCCTCGCGCTGGCAGGCACGCTCGCTTTAAACATCCAGCAAACATTCAGGGCCGGGCTGTGGGCTCCCGGTGCTTACAAACCACGCAGACCCAGCAGCTGGCCACCCCCTGCACTCCAGAGCAGGTGCTCCAGCTTGGGGGCCCTCCTGGCCAAAGTCGACACTGGGACCAGGCTGAGGACGGCACTTCGGGGGTCAGGCAGGCCTGCGGTACCAGCCCTGCCCGTGGCCCCTACTCACCTGTGTTTAGCTTCCTGAGCCCCCGTTTCCTCCCCCGCGAAACGGGGACCACATGAGCCACCCAGCAGGGCTGTGTGCAGAATCTAAGCACCAAGTATAAGGTGTGAAGCACGTGCGGGGCTGGGGCTCCATGAAGGATGTGTCTGCCAAGCTACAGGTCGGGGCCCTGTCCCCTCTTCTGTTTCACTAGGAGCTTGGAAGCCACACGAGTCCCTCGCTAGAGCTGCTCTGGCGTAAGTCATCAGCTAAGATCGGCTGTACTGCTTCTCTCCACGCTTCGCTGCAGCTCCCACGGGGGTGGACACGCTGAGTGGGTCCTCAGCATTCCCCAGGCCAACTTCCTCCTACTGCATCTGCAGAGGCGTTTCCCAGACTCCCTTGCAGCTGAAGTTCTGGACTCAAATTGGGTCCCTCTGAAAAGCAGAGTTGAGGTGGGGCCGGGCTGCCTTTCTGCTGTGCACCACTGTTAAGCAGGGCTCTGGGGATGTTAGTCCTGCTGCAGTAGCACGTCCGTGCCCAGGTGCTAGCTGAGTGGGAATCAGAGATGGTCCCTCAGGCTGGACCAGCAGCCCCGTGTCCACTGCGCGGTGCTGGGGCGCTGGAGATCAGCTGTGGTCCCCGGGTCACAGTTCTGACGGTGAGTTCTTGAACATTTTGGTGCATCCCAGCTCCCCACCTCCCCAATCCTGGCGTGGTTCAGTGGGAGTCACTGCTGGTGCCCAGCCAGGAGCGTCCTTCCCACCACTGCATAAGGGACCTATGTCTATCAATTTCTCCTGCATCTGAGATGGGTTCCGTCCATCATGTCCTGATGAAGCTGGAGGCACTTGTCATAGACACCTACAAGGGGTGCAGGCACGTGGGCTCAGCCCTTCTTCCCTCTAACCCACCCTCCCGGGGGCCACCAAAGTCGTGTTGGCGAGCACGGCTTCTGACCAGGGGTGGACCCCTGACCTCTGGAACTGTAGCATTTTCTCTCTCTCTTGGGACTCTGGAATTCAGATGCAACACCAGTGAACCAAGTTAGGGAAGAAGGACCTGGCAGGAGTCAGTCTGGGGCCAGTGTGAGGCCACCATCTGCCGTCTGCACTGACAGTGAATTTGAGAAAAGCTGGTCTGCAGCCAAAGAGACAGGCAGGTGTGGAGAAATGAAGACAAGAGCCGCAACACTCACGGAGGTCCCGAGTCCGGCCCCTGGGGGAGTCCAGCTGCTTCCCTGCTCGTGGGATCCATAACACACCCCTGTATCCTTATGGGGGGGAAAAAAAAACACGTCTCCTTCTATCTCAAAGGGAGCTTGTGTGACCTCAGGACCCCAGCACATGCCTGGTGCATGGTGGGTCCTGGGCCCCTTCACTTCCCAGCTTGCACTGCACTGGCCTGGCTCATCACAGAGCAGATTCTAGGGCAGGTGGTCCAGATGCCTAGCTCTGTCTGGTCAAGACCACCCCTTGGGCAAGCCCCTTCCCCTCAGTTTCCTGCTTTGGAATATAAGAAGGTCTAAAATTCCCCAAATCCCTTTTAACTCTAGTATTCAGAGACCATTTGTTGTTAACCACAGAGATTTCAGAGGAAAATCACTTTCATTCAGATTAAAAAATAGAAACAGACCCCCCCTTTCCCTACTATGCTTTAGTAGCTGTTTGTATAAACCACTCATCACCAGAAAGGGAAAATAATACAAATGTCCATCCACTGATGAATGGAGAAATGTGGTACATCTATACAATGGAATATTATTCAGCCATAAAAAGGAATGAAGGACCGACACGTGCCACAACGTGGATGAACCTTGAAAACATCACGCTAAGAAGGCAGACACAAAAGGCCACTTATTGGATGATTCCATTTATATAAAATGTCCAGAATAGATAAATACAAAGAGACAAAGGAGAGTAGTAGCATTTGCCAGGAGATGGGGGAAGGATGGAGAATAACTGCTAATAGGTAGGGGGCTCCTTTTGGATGCTAAAGAAAACTGATCGGGGTAATGATGGCTACACAACTTCGTGAGTAGACTAGAAACCACTCAACTGTATACTTCAAAGGTATGAACATAAGGGTAAATAAATTACACTCCAATAAAGTTGTTATATTAAAAAATAACAGTGCTCAGCCAGTGTCTGTTCTAATTAGGTGTGAACTGACACCTCAGCGCTCCACAGTGACTGACAAGGGCACTTCTTTGAAATCCTGACCTTGACTTACGGGACAATCTACCGAATGTGTGATTTCTCTGGTGGCCCCCGCGACCGAGGCAAAAACAAGATCATTTCCACCATAAAGTGCCGTGTGTCTCTGGGGGCCTGGAGCAGACGGGAACCGTGTGTGGAATTTCACATGTACATGAGCCCACGGCACCGGCAGCTTTTCCACTGTGTTCCCAGATGTGCCGAGCGGCTAAGAGGAAAGAATAGGGCCCGGAGTTTTCCAGAGCTCCGTTTCTGCAGTATCCCTTACTGGGCTCAGAGAGACTAAGCAGACCTCTCTCTTCCCCGTCAGCACGGCTCTGTCAGTGCTATGGAGAAGATGGGGCTGGGGTGGGGAGAAGAAGCCCTAGAAGCTTCCCGAAACCTTCAAATGGCTTGCACCGAGTTTTATGCTGCTAAAGGAAGAAAAGGTTTAGCTGTGCCATCCGAGGCCTGAAGAACGCATGCCAGGTCCCAAAGGCCCATAATTCAACTCAGTTCAACATGGTTTGCTCAACACAGACTCAAGTTTTTTGGCACCTGTGCAGAAGCTAGAAGACACCCCAGGCGGAGGCAAGCATTTTCTCACGGGCTCCAAAGGAAGGAGTTGAAAGAATCCCCTGGTTGGGCTACAGTGCTGTCCCTTCAGCACATCTGGGGTCAGAATGTCAGTGTGCAAATCCTGGCTCTGCCCTTTCCTCCTGTGTGATCTTGGGCAACTAAACCTCTCTGAGCCTCAGTTTCTTCACTTGGGAAATGGGGATAATAACAGTACCCACCTTCCAGGGTTGTCCGGAGGACTCAGTGAGTTTATCTGCGTGAAGCACCCTGCCTGGCTCACCGCAAGTGCTCAATAATAAGCTTTACTGCCTGTTACCGTTCAAGAACCTCCCAGGGCCTGGGCTTCCGCTCCCAAGTAGACTGGCTCGGGATGGCGTCCCTAGCTCAAGGGGCACAGGGTGGAAGGGTGGTTCCCCACATGACAGTTGTCTGACTTGGGGAGTCCCACAGCCTCTCCGAGCCTCAGTTTCCCTCTCTGTAAAATGGGGATAATGATAATGCCTCCCTCACAAAGCAGCTGCGAGGACTGAATGTAAGTGCACAGTACAAAGAGGCAGTGGTTAGTCAGGGCTGCCCAGTTTGGAAACCTGCTCTCCACTTAGTAGCTGGGTGACTGTGGGAAAGTCACTTAACCTCTCTGTGCTTCCCTTTCCTTCTCCATAAGATGGAGATGACCATCGCCCCCACCTCACGTGCTGTCGTGAGGATTAAATGAGGGAATACATGTAAGGCTCTTAGAGCAGGGCACGGCACACAGAAGCCCCATAAGAGCCCTGTAAGAATTCCCTATTTTTCACTCAATGCCGGACATACAGCAAGTCCCCAGTTAGATGTGGTCACTATAATAATGGTGGACACAAGTGCCAGCACCCCAGAACACAAGATGTGATTTCTTTACCCTTATGGGGGCAGGAGGAGTCCAGCTGGAGGGCAAGGGTGTGGCCCACAGGGCAGGAGGACGTCTCAGACTGTACGTCAGCCACAAACAGCCTGTACTAAGGGCTTTCCCCAGCCGGGCTGGGGCTCAGGGTCACCGGCCGGCCACTGCAGGGTAGTGCCTGGGCCGCAGCCCACAGTTTCCACAGGAGGAAGAGCTCCTTCTCCTTTTCCTCTCCCACAACCAACAGCTGGCCCAGGAGGCCCGATTACCAGCCTCTGTGGCTCAGAGTGGGAACAGCATGGCTGCGCCCAGTGTCGATATAAATCCAGCATCAGACCGGGTGGGCACCAGATGCAGGCTGGGGCTGGGTGCCCCTGGCTCTGGTTCACAAGCCCAGTGACGCCTCATGTGGGTGGGCAGAGCCCAGGGGGGCCGTGGCTGGCGTTTCCACCTCACCTACCCTTCAGCTGTGTGGTGAGGGCAGGAGATGCTACACAAAGCGTATCATGCAATTATCTGCTCAGATTTACCCTGCAAGCCTGGAAGGTCCCAGAGGGCAGGCTCCATGGCTGTCCTGTTCCCACCTGGATCCCCAAGGCCCACACAGTCTGGTACGCAAATATTTACCTACTAAAACAATCCTCTTGGGGCTTCCCTGGTGGCACAGTGGTTAAGAATCCACCTGCCAGTGAAGGGGACACAGGTTCGAACCCTGATCCGGGAAGATCCCACATGGCGTGGAGCAACTAAGTCCGTGCGCCACAACTACTGAGCCCACGTGCCACAACTACTGGAGTCCACGCGCCTAGAGCCTGTGCTCCGCAACAAGAGAAGCCACTGCAATGAGAAGCCCGCGCACTAAAATGAAGAGTAGCCCCTGCTCTCAGCAACTAGAGAAAACCCGCGTGCAGCAGCGAAGACCTAATGCAGCCAAAAATTAAATAAATGAATAAATAAACAAATCTATTTTAAAAAAATCCTCTTGTCTGAAAAGTGCCTGAAACTCAGGGCCCAGCACATAGGAGGCACCTAGCAGAGACGAATTCCCTCTCCCTGACCCTGGGGATGAGCACGGCACCAGGCCTCCAGGGATTCTGGCACCCGTGACCTTTCTAGAACATTGCTTATGGTCCAAGCAGGGGAGGGCATGCGAAGCTGGGTATAACAGAAACCACGAGACTAAAGCACACTGTGACCCAAATGAACATTTACTGAGCACCCATGTGTCACACAGTACACAGAGGCAGTGTCTAAAGATCTATCTTACTTACTTAGCTTATTTACAGAGACCCAAATGCCATCGGCCCATTTTGTGGATGAGGAACCGAGGTTTAGGAGGTGAAGCAGCTTGCCCGGGGCCAGGGCACTGGTGAGTGGCAGAACCGAGATTCGAACCTAGGACTTCTGGACTCCAGAGCCTGCCTCCCAGCCTGTCCCCGACCCTGCAGAAGAGCTGCACACCAGATGGCCTGGGGTCACTCCTTGACACCTGCAGCCACGCTGGCTCCTAGCCGACCAGAGGGACGGATTCTGCCCTCTTCCCAGTGCCCCACCCCCTTACCCCTTCCCTGGCCCCACGCTTCCTTCCTGGGGTCCAGTTTAGGAGAACACGAGCTCCATCCACCCCGAAAGACCCCCAGGGCCTCCCTACAGCCCCAGATGATTGTGATGTCACAACCGGAGATGAGCTGAAAAGATGAGGAGGGCGAGTGGGTGGACGGAGGGCTGGATACTCGGAATTTCTCACAGTGCTGTGTCCCATCCACTGGCTCTAAATTCCTGTAAGCCTCTGTCCACACCAGCCTCGATTTCCCTCGGCTGCCGTACACACCTAAACGGGCGGCAGCCACACGACTCTGTTCCCACCCCTGCCCCTCACATTGAGGGGGGAGGAGGAGGTGGAGAGGAAGTCACTTGTGGTTTCCCAGGGCAACACCTGGAACACTTCCGCAGGGACACAAAGGGAGCTTTCCGCAGGGACACAGGAAGCCCCGGCCTGTTCCTGAGGGCGAGGAGAGGCAAGCGCTGGGCAGAAGCTCACAGCACTTGGCTCTGCTGCGGGCCGGCCCAGGGGAACGTCCTGGAGCCCTTGGCTTGAAGAGGAATGTGGAACCAACTTCAACAGGAAGCCCCTGCCCACCAGGAAGGGCAGAGCTCCCTGGGGAAGGGCTCATGGGGGCAGGGACCTGGTCCTGGCCTTTGCAAGACAGCAGCATTATAAGCACCGCCGCCCGCCCCGGGAGGTGACCTGCTCAGAGTCCCTGCAGGGAGCTAGACACGATTTCCCATAAGCCAATTCTCTAAGGAGCATCAGATCCTGGCAGCAGGACAAGGGGAGGAGGTAGTTGGCTCTGGGGCCACCCCACAAAGTCCTGCCAAGCTCAAGTTTTCAAGGAAATGGAAAGATGAGTTGCCCTTACATGGGGCTGCCTCACTTTATAGAATAGCAGCTACCAAAAAGGGCACGTCCCTTCCCTGGTTTCCCGCAGAGCCTTGGTCTATGAGCAGCATCAGGACCAGGATCCAGACGAACCGGCAGTACAGGGTGGTGGGGACGGTGGCCCCATCGGGCCGCACGTCTGTAAAATGGGGATTGCACCCGCCTCCTGGGGCTGGAGAACAGAACACCCCGAATAGTAGCCCCTTCTCAGTCCGACTCCCCAGCAAGGTAGGCTGTTTCCTGGACAACGGATGCATCTCCCTCTCTGTGGCCATACTCCAGGCCTCCCTGGCATCTGGTGTCCAGGTCCTGAGGAACTGAAACCCCACTGGAGATTACAGCCCCACGTGGACTTGGCTGGTGATGTGACGGCTCGAGGCTATGTGCAGTACCCAGGGGACTGTGTCCGGACCTCTCAGGACCACAGAAGTAAGAAACACTAGGTGGGGCAGGCCCGTCCTGGTCCATCAGCCCTGGAGCAGGCTCTCCTCTGGGTGGACACACCTCCCTCCCAGGATTCTACCCCACAGAAAGCTTCTTTTTCCTGCATATCTAAACGGATGATCTCATACAGGTTTCCGGGATCTGGAGAAGACCACCGCTCCCTCCCTCAGTGTCCCAGCCCCAGCCCCAGGGGCCAAGCTCCCACCCAAAGACAGTTCACCCTTAGCCCACCAGACTAGCTGGCTGAGCATGACCTTTGCTCCCACAGAGTGTTCCGGAAGGTGGGCCGACGTGCCAGGGATGTCTTAGAGGCAGGCCGAGATACAGATCCCTCAGCCCTCTGGTCAGCGGAGGGGGCCCTGGGGAGGACCCAACCCCTGGGCTGGGCCCCTCTGTGACCTCAGTGGGGGAAATACATTCCACTTTCTGGGTCTTCCCTTAATGTGAAAGAAGGCTGGGAGGTGCTGACCAGGAACAGCAATTCCTAACCTGGCCTAGGCCCCAGGAATCCCCTTGAGAAGGTTTGAAAATGCAGATTCCCAGGCCATTTTCCAGTCCTTGGACTATCTGGGTTTGGGAACCAGGCCCTGAATTTGGAGAAGAGCCCCCAGGTAGCTGTGTTCAGGATGTTCTGGAGACTCTAATCCAGAAACTCCGAGGAAGCCCTGTGACTGCAAATAGAACCTATATTTTCCAGATGAAGCATGGTGGCAGAGTATCCCAGTCCAGGAGGGCCCACACCATCTATTTGGGAAGCAGAAGTGTCCCCATAAAGATGGGGACGAGGGGCTGGGGCAGCCTCTCCCCTCTAGCCCCCCAAGCCATGTCCCAAATCAGGTGCGGTCTATAAGCCTGATGTTAAAAACATAGGATTCTTTTCAGAAAAACATCAAGTTCTGGACTTGAAAATCTGGAATTCTGCTGCCTCTCAGGATGGCAGGACACCAAGAAAAAACCTCTGAGATGAGGCCAAAGAGTTCTGGCCTTCATTTCCCATCGTGGACTGCAGAGGAGTTTGGTTAAAGATGAAGACAGACTGGGTGTGTCTGGGGATCCTCTCGCACACGAACTCCTGAATTCATTCATTTGACGGATATCTACTAAGCACCTACTATGTGTCGGGCTTGGGCACTGGGGATACAGTGAATGAAACAGACAAAGATCTCAGCCAGCAGGGAGCTGATATTTTAGCTGGGGAGACACAAGGTAACCAAATAGATAAAATACTTAAATTAGAGTGGTCAGGGAAGGCCACACCAAGAAGGTGACGTTTCTGCAGAGACCTGAAGAAGGTGAGGAAAGGAGCCATATAGATAACTGGGGAAAGTGCATTCCAGCAAAGGGCAAGTGCAAAGGTCCTGGGGCAGGAGCACACCTGCTACGTTCTGGGAAGGACAGTGAGGAGGCCAGTGTGGATGCAGCAGAGGTGAGGTCAGCACGGAGCTGGCAGTCAGATGACACTGGGCCCATCCAATGAGATGGGAGGACACTCAGGGCTGGGGGCAGAGTCACGCCTGTTCTGACTTATTTATAGGTAGGAGATGTCATCAAATAGATAAGGTGTAACTGTCTAAAGGTCATTTATGGCCTTAGAATATCCTGTCCCAGCAAATGTACAACGCATGGGCAAAACAGCCTGCCCATGCTGGAAGGGCTGGAGAGTCTGAGCGTGCCCATAAAAATAACATACATGGCTGTTTTTCTTACTGCATGGGAAAGCCTCGATGCCCTGGGCATTTGAGTGCAGTCACTAGGGGTTACTGGCACTTCCCAAGTCTCCATCTGGCCGGCCGTCTGGCACACAGGCTCCCCAACCCTGGGCAGTGCCTGTATCCCAGTGCAGCTCTAACCCACAGTTCAGCACTTAGGAGGTGTTCGCTGAGTGACTTAATGCCCACCCTTCCCACCAGCCTCCCCCGCCCTCATGGGTCCAACTCTCCATCCTGAAGACCCGGGGTTGGACCCTCGGAGCCCCCAGCAGTGTAGCCCGGAAGCACCCCCCCCCCGCCCCCGCCGAACTCACCGGGCATGGAGAAGGGGGACAGGAGAGCGGCCTCGACCAGCTCTGGCTCTGGGGGTGGCGGCGGCTGCTCTCGCTCCTGTTGCAGCTCTGCAGGGTTTTCCACAGGAACGTTCCCGTTCTCGAGGCTCTCGTGTCTCCCGTTCTGAAGTGGCTTGCTGCTCACACCGTTTGCCGAGTTGATCAGCCTCTGCCTCTGTGTGGACAGGAGGCAAGACAGACCCCCAGGCGTGTGACAAAGTGTCGCCCTGTTGCTTTGTTCCTCCCATGTAGCGGCCCTTAAGGGTTTCGAGAACGACGCCCCTGGAGATGGGTTTGCCTGAAAAATGGCCCAGGGACTTTGGAATCCAGCTAAGTTTGCTCATTTCCACTTGGACCAATACCAGTGAGGGTATCAGTCAGAGCCCTGGGCCTTCTCTTCTTAGCGCCAACCTGACAACCCATCCCATGTCACTGGATGACAGCGATCATTCTGCATCCGCCCCGTAGATGGTCATAAACCACCTGAAGACAGTCACACAGGAGAGACTTTGCATAGTTTAAAAAAAATGTTTTTCCACACAAAAAGTGCATTTATATTATGTGTCCAACAGCCCAATGATGGTTCACATCAAGATATAGAACATTTCCAGCCCCTCCAAAGACTCCTTTAGGGTCCCCTCTCTCCAGGGGTAACCAAGGTAACGCCATTCTGACTTTTATAAACATCACTTAGTTCTTCCTGAACTTGAGCTTCCTATAAATGGATTCAAAGAGTACATATTATTTTATGTCTGGCTTCTCTCACTCAACTGAATATCTGTGAGGTTCATCCATGTTGCTGCACACAGCAGTCACTTGATACTTTTCAGGGCTGTACGGTAGTCCACCCTGTGAATAACACACAACGTATCTTTTGCTTGTTGATGGGCATTTAGGTTATTTCCCCTTTTTGGTTATCATGAAGAATGCCGTGAACATTCGTGTACACATCTTTTTGTGGACATATGCGCTCATTTCTCCTGGGTATTTATCTAGAAGTGGGGTTGCTAGGTCATAAGGTAGGTGCAAGTTGAACCATTTTACACTCACACCAGCAACGGATTACAATTTCAGTTGCTTCCCATCCTGGTCAACGTTTGATACTGTCAATCCTTTTCATTTTAGCCATTCTGGTGGATGGGCGGTGGTATCTAATGGTGGTTTTAATCTGCATTTCCCTAACAACGAATGATGTTCAGCATCCTGATTGCGTTAGTGGCCATTCGGAAGGCCTCTGCTGTCTAAGTCTTTTGCCACGTGAAATGGGTGTGCTCTGAACCGAACCGCCCCCTTCCCTCTGCCATCTCCTTGTAGCTACTGACCAAGTCTGCCTCCTTTCTACCCAAGCAGAAGCTGACTTTGCTCGCCAAGTCTGTGGGTTTCTACGAAACCAGAGGCCACATTTCAAGAAATCAACAGGTTTTCATGCTCCCAAGAATCTGTTTGCCTTTGCACAGCTCATCTTTGTCTGGCTCCCATTAAAAATATTTATGGGGCTTCCCTGTTGGCGCAGTGGTTGAGAGTCCGCCTGCCGATGCAGGGGACACGGGTTCGTGCCCCGGTCCGGGAAGATCCCACATGCCGCGGAGCGGCTGGGCCCGTGAGCCATGGCCGCTGAGCCTGCGCGTCCGGAGCCTTTGCTCCGCAACAGGAGAGGCCACAACAGTGAGAGGCCCGCGTACCGCAAAAAAATAAAAGATAAATTTATGGATCAGCTTTAGGTCCTGTGGGTAACGATCATCACTCATGGACACATGTATCCTTCCCAGTTACTTCAGCAAGAGACCAAGAGTCAGTAAACATGTCCCCAAGGCAATACTCCACAACTGTGTGCCTAACACTTGCCCTTGTGGTTACTGGAAGCAAAAAGAGGGGGAAAAACGTCATTATTACTTAAAATGGAGGCATGTTATTTTTCCAAAAGAAAGAGGAATTGACCATTAACTGCCTTCATGTTGGTTTTAGGCAGGGACTCCTAAATCATGAAGTCTAGGATTGAGTGGAAATTTAAAACTTTCTTTCCTGCACGTGTGTCCACAACATTTAGCCCACCAAAAAGAGCAAAGTGATCTACATCTGAGACTCAGGGCCAGACATGGAGGCATATTTTGCTCCCCAAAAAGAGTGAAATGAAAGGTCATCCTTATTAAAAACAAAACAAAAACAAACAAACAAACAAAACCCCCAAACAGCTGTGCAAGGGCAGAATTGTAAGGAGGTGGGACGTGACTCAGTAGGAACATGAATGGTAATAATGGGAGGGGGTCACGACTCGAGCTTAATAGGAATCAATAGAGAATTATACTTGAAAAAAAAATCTACAGCTATGAGGTTCCATTAAAAGAGGCATAGGCTGGGCTTCCCTGGTGGCGCAGTGGTTGAGAGTCCACCTGCCGATGCAGGGAACACGGGTTTGCGCCCCGGTCCGGAAAGATCCCACATGCCGCGGAGCGGCTGGGCCCGTGAGCCATGGCCGCTGAGCCTGCGCGTCCGAAGCCTGTGCTCCGCAACGGGAGAGGCCATAATAGTGAGAGGCCCGCATACCGCGCAAAAAAAAAAAAGAGGCATAGGTTACAACACAAAGGAGGTGACGGATCCACATGCTGAGAGAGACAAACCAGAAGGTTTCTATAGGTTTCTCAGTTTCCTTCTAGAGTTGCTCTACTCATAGAGAACAGGTGTGTATTCATTCTTTTTTGCCCTGAATAACAGTTAAAATAAACAATCCATACTTCAGACGAGCCTTTCTCCAATTAGTTTTACTCTAGTACTTGACAAAATACTTAGCAGAACATGGCAGGCATGGTGTTTGATTGTTACCTGCCTTAAAATCCTTCCCGATAAGACCATTTGCTGCCTGTGTGTGAGGTTTGGGCTTCCTTCCTTCAACAGGTGCGGTGATAAATGCCAGCCTGGCAGAGGACACCCCAGGCCCAACACCAGAAAGTGTGCTGACAAGCCAGGGCCTCCTCATACTGCCAGAACCCATCCGAGGCCACTCGCTCTCATGGTCTCATGGTCCTTGAAGCAAACTCACCTCGTTAATTATGATCCTGCTGGCCATGCGCAGACGAGTCCTGGGCCCAAACTTATTGGTGATCATTACGCGTAAGCCTGCTTCTGGGAAGGTGAACTTGGGAGGGCTGGAGCTCATGACCTCATCCACCATCACCACTGGGTTTTTGCTGTACTGCGGCTCCTCCTTCACTATATTGAGCACAAAGCCATGATTAGTGCTGAGATCCCCCGGGGCCAAACCCAAGGGCTGGGGCGACTGACTTCCCCTCTCAGTGCAGACTTCTTGGGCTGTGGTCTCAGCAGCTGGTAGCCGCCTGGAAGCCTGGCTGCAGTTCATCCCCTTAGTCAAGTGGGCCACTGGGTCTGAACCGCCTGCAAGCACTGGACAGAACCCCAAAGTCCCCCTGTTACAGGACCACTCCCCCATCTCCACTGCCAGCCCCTCCGCCAATCGATGCCCCTCTCTTCTGGGGCCCAGTCTTGGCTAATTGCAAGGGTCTTTCAGTTCCTCATCTAAGCCTCACAGGGCAGCCCGCCTACAAAGTGGACAGGATTCCTGCCACCTCTCACCCCTGACTCTGAGAGGATCTTTCTTTCCCGCTGTTCACAGAGGTTCAGACAAAACTTTACAAATTGACAAGGGCCCCCTGGAATGGAAAATGCTGGGAGGCACCAGACAGCACCGGCTCTAAACTTCCCATGAGGCCACCTGCTCTGTCTTAGAGGAACCATCTCCACCTGGCACAAAAGGATGCTTCCAAATTTGTTCTCCATGAGGTAGGCAGTGAGGTCAAAGATCTGGCTCACACGCCCTGGGCGAGGCAACTGAGACCCAGGAGAAGCCTGCTTGCGGAGGGTGCAAGGAGAGCTGCTGGCCGAGCCCAGTGTCTCCAGTAAGGGAGGCCACTCTCTCTGAGCCTTTGCTTCCACTCATGAGGCTGAAGAACCAATCTCCCCAGTGCCCAGACCTGCCCTGCCACCTTCCCAAACATGCTCCAAGCTCGAGTCCTGGGGGGTTTGAAATTTAATTCCAGAGCCCCAGAGGGTCCAGAAACAGAAGCACTCCAGAACACAGCACACAGAAGCAGGGGGGCTTTCCCCTCCAAGGGGCTATCAAGGCGGATATGCCCATCCGTCTCCACGGGTCACCGGCTCCCGGTGAGTGTCCTTCCTGGATAACAGGGTAACCAGGAGTAGTCGAGAGCAAACCTAAGCAAGAGTTAATGGCACAAACACGAACAAATGCACACCAGCCACACACACCCTCACCAAAGAGGCAGCAAGGCTCAGCAGACAGGAGGCGTGTGGTTAGAACCAAAGCCAGGAAGACCATGCATTTTTTCGGAGACAGACACTAACCTCCAACAAGGCGTGCGTTGGACTCACGGATTTTGTTTTGTAAATGCATGTGTCACGGCTTGGATGAAAGCAGATTACTTACAATTTAGAAGAGGAGAAGAGTTAAGGAGACAGAGGCCAACAGAGATTGCCAGAGGTGGTTAGCGTGCGGTGGACACCGGGGAGTCTGGGGCAGCATTCTCGATGGTGACCCAGATGCCAGGGGGTTGGTTATATGAAGGAGGGTGTTAGTAGAGGGGCTTCGATGCTCGGGGCCTCTGGCCTCCTGAAGGGCCCCCTCTCCTGGCTCGGTCCCACTCTGAGGATCGGGGAGCCCCCGTGCCCGCTGCCCCGCCCTGCTGCAGGAAAGCTGGACTCCTTCCCTCCTCTGCAGCCTGCACCTCAGAGGGAGGGGGAAACCAGCAGAACAGCCGCAGGCTCCGTGGGTAGAACCAGCCCTACCGTGGGCACCACCTGGGGGAACAGACGAGCTCAGGAGGAGGGAGAGCCATGATACCTGACTCCTCAGGCACCTCGTCCTGGCACCGGCCCAGCAGGGAACCCAACCAGGTACAGCATGTTTCTCTGGCAGTTCAGCCTAAGGCCAGGTATCCTTCCCTCTCTCCCTGCTCCAAGCCAAAGTTGTGTCTAAGGCCAGGGCAGCTTGGAAAGGACCCAGAGTGAGCCCAGCCAGCGGTCAAGATGGCCTTGGTTGTCAGGCCGTGTTCAAGGCCACCTGACAGCCAACAAGGAGAGGCCGGACCCCCAGCCGTGCCTTCCCGCCTTTGCCCTCGTCACCTTTTCTTGGTGTATCGTGCTCTGCTTTCTTGAGCTGAACTGAAGTGTGATGTAAAAAACGTGTAAAACTTGTAGGGAGAGGAAAGCCCAAACAACCGTACGCAGAACAAAGTTGGAGGCTGCTACTCCCCTCGAGAGAAAACTGGCTTGAGCTGACTTGGTGAGCGGAACGGTAGGACCTTTAAGAACATTTAAGTACATAAAGGTATTTAATAGAAATGGGAGTAAAAAGGCAGTGTGTCCTCTCCTGTCAAGAGGTTGGGTTAAAAATGTCTGATTTTACATATATGGGGAAATACCAAAGCTGATACCAGCAAAGCCAGGGGTGTGCGTGTGCGTGTTTTCCTGAAATAATTTAGTAGCCAGCAATCTTTGACAACCCTGGATGGGGCAGTCTCCACGACCTGCCTGAAGGCTGAGCACCAGGGGAGAGAAGCTCCGAGTTGGAAAGATTCTGTGTCAGCACCGTGAGAAAAGGCAAAGTCCCGAAGCCCCGGTCTCCTCAGGCCCGGCCCCATCCCCCTGGGGTGGTACAGGTGCTCCTTCTTCCTGCCCCTGTCCATCTGTCTGCTTCTAGGGGACAGTGCCCTGCACACGGCCCTCTGGGAGGGAAGGGGCATCCACCAACTGGGGCTGTATCTCTGGGTTTCCCACCTCTCCAGTTCCAGGCCTGCATCCCCCCAACCCCCCAAATCTTTTCCTCCTCCGCCTTTATCTAAGCGCATTCACCCTGATAAGAGCTGGAGGGAGACCTACCTTCGCACCTTTCCCTGTGCCTGGGGGCAATCCTGTGTCTAATCTTCCAATTTTTTAGAAACTGCCCTGGGCTTCGAAATTTGGGGAAAAGCAATAAACTTGTGGGAAATCCTCACCCTCTGCAGGCCTCCTTTCTTACCCCGCCCACCCGCGGGTAGGCCTCGGCAGCCAGGCTGTAGCCTTGGCCGCACTCACACCCTCTCCCCACCAGCCTCCCTCCTTCCACGTGGAGAAATCCACCCCTCACTCAGCACCCACGACAGGTGCCTTCCTACTGGGGGTTACCTGGGACGGAACAGAGCATGCTTGCCCAGAGCGCACATGCGGGGAGCTCCTACCCTGACCCACCCCAGGGTGGAGGCTGGGGAGAGGGCCTCAGAATATAGATTTCAGCCTCCACGTGTCCCAGACACTGGCAAACAGTCCGCTCTGAGACATCAGTGACACCACAAAGGAATTAAAGTTACCTGAAAGAGGGGGTGACTTGCCCAAGGCCATGAGGAACAAAGGAGAAATACTCCTCGGGTAGCTGGTCCAAGGGACTCTCTCCTGGTTAAAGGAGGCCTCTAGCAATACTGTGGGTGGAACTCAACAATGTCAGCTTAAGCTGTTTTTTTCCAGATCTTAACTCCAAGAATCTATTCAGGCCTTAACACAGGTCTTGGATGGGAAAGAGTGTGAACTCTCTCGCCTTCCTGGCAGCTGTCCCCACAGATGGAGTCACCTGGTAACTGGCTGGATTAAGAGTTGAGGACAAGGTTTCCAAGGCAGGAGCTGGTCGGGCCCAGACATTTGGGGAACCTGACAGACACGGGCTGGCTCCGGAGGCCCAGAACCCCCGGACAAGGGGCCAAAGAGAAGCTGAGGAGAGCAGACCACAGTCCCCAGGGGAAGGGGCTCCCACCAGGGCTCTCGGGGGTGGGTCTGGAAGTCCTCGAAGCTCCGTGGCACCCTTCCCGGCCTTGCTGTTCATCTCGGCAAGGAGCCAGTGGTCTCTCTAGAACAGAGCTCTCCAGAACTGGGCCTGGCATTTGAGAAACCACAGGGAGACGGAGCCTGCTCTGCCTTCCCAAGTTCTCAGCTTCCTGTCACTGGCCTTTGACGTGGGTCAGAGATGTAATTCACTGCATTTCAGGAAAGCCAAGCAGGGCTTGAGACGGCCTCGGGAGGCTTGGGGCGACCCCCGAGGACGTGACCGCGGACTCGATTCATCCTTCTCCCGTCTAAGTAAACGCCCACCTGAGCCACACGTCCTAAATGACGCGCCCTCCTCATTTAGGGTCCCGTGGCCAAGGGGAAGAGTGACAATTCAGAGGGAGTGTGTGTGTGCACGGAAGAGAGGGGGAGAGTACTTTCAATGACATGGCTTGCCGGCTCCTGTCTGCTCAGCCTTACCTTGCCCCAGCAATGGCATGGAAGGGTCATCAGAGCTACTATCACAGTAATCATTACCATCCTCCAGCTCACTGTTGACCGTGTTGCCATTTGCAATGGTCTTTTGTCTGACTGTGAAAAAGGCCTGCATCTTCACATTGTACCTGCAAGTCAGTTAAGGTGGGAGGTCAGAGCTGCGGGATAGACTGGGCAGGGCCCTCCCCCACCTCCTTCCCCTGTGCACCTTCAGTGAGCATGGCCCTGGGGGAGCTGGTAGGGGGCTGAGCAGGGCCTCCTGGGGCCATAGGAGACCTTCAGCCCAAGAAAATGACTGACGCCTACCTCTGCGTGCTATAAACCTGTCCTGACAAAAGAAGTTCAGCCCAGCCTCGGAACAGGCTCGAAGCAGGTGTTCCCAGGCCTGGCTGGCCTTGCTCCCGTGGGCTGCCTGGGGGCCCTTCCCTGTACCATCCCAGCCAGCGCTGCTGCCCACACCGAGAACAGACTCCATCCCAGACCCCAGGCTGGCGGCCCCACTGCAAGGCACTCAGAGAAGAGACGGTTTAAGGACCATTCTCTTGCAGTTTGACAGCTTTTCACCCATTTTTATAAAACATTATAAACGTTTTAGGTCAACGGGGGATTCAGAGCGTCGTAAACCTCAGTGGTGTTTTCCTTTTTAATTACCTGCGGAGGTGTGAGGAGAAACTTACAAACTTGAATGTGGCTTAGCTCGTGGGTTGCCTTTTTTTTTCTCTTAATTGTAGAAAAATACATACCACATAAAATTTGCCATTTTAACTATTTTCCATTTTTAAGTGCACAATTCAGTGGTGGTCATTACATCCGTAAGGCTGTGCAACCATCACCACTATCTAGTTCCTAAACTTTCAGAATCCCGAACAGAACTCCGTTCCCATTCACCATGAGTCATTCATTAGTCCCTCGCCCAAGCACCTGGTAACCAATCTCTAATCTGCTGCCTGCCTCTAGGAATCTGCGTCTCCTCGGCACCTCACAGAAGTGGAACCGCACAGTATTTGTCCTTCTGTGACTGGATCCCTTTCACTCAGTATAATGTTCTCAAGGTTCATCCACATTTGTGGCATGAGTCAGAATTTCCTTCCCTTTTCATGGCTGAATGTTAATTCATCACGGGGAGTTCTGAGATGATTCTGACCTGGGCAGCTTCTGGAGGGCCTCAGGGTACACAAGCCTGGCGCCGAGGTCTGCTTTACAACTACAAGCGGTGCCCAGTGCAGCTACACAAGGTGGCAGCCCCGAGGGGTGGCATTTTATGAAGTCTGACAAAATGGAGGCGCCCGGCGCTTTCAAAAGAGTGGCATTAAATTATCAGGCGATTTATAGAGGCAGCACAAACGAGCGGTCCCCCTGCGGCACGGGCCAGCGGTGAGGACCGGGCTGGGAGAGAGGTTCCCACTTGTTATTTGTTTTGGGGAGGGGCCTCAACCTCCCCCCGACCAGCCAGCCACCTACCCCGGCCCAAGTGCAGACAGCACCCTAACACAGAGTCTGACTATCTCTCTCCCACTCTGGCTGCCCCAGCAGGGTGTCCCCCAGAGAACTGGGGTGGCCAGAAGTGACCGCAAGGGCTGAAGGAGGTTTTCTTCCTGCTCGGACAAAAGGCTACAGCAGGATGCGAAACCAGGGGTGAGACAGCCCAGAAGAGGAGAAAGGGCACTTACTTCATGATCAGAATGTAAAACACGTACAAGACGATGAGCACCAGGCCTTCCCACCTCAAAGACAGAAAGGAGACTGGTTAGAGCCAGGAGGCCCGCGGCGCTGAAGGCTGGGAGCGACCAGCGCGGCGGGCGGAGCAGGGTGCGTGGTCCTCTCACCTTCCTTGACCCAGCGCCCGGCCCAGGACCCAGGCATGCGGGCGAGCCACCCAGCCCCCAGCCGTCCTGCAGTCTGAAGCTCGCTTGGTAACAGAGAAGGCTGAGGGTGGGGCCTTCTCAACTACAAGGGGTCTCATCTACACGGCTCAGGAGGAGTTCCCCCAGCTACCTAGAAAAAGGAGGGCCCAGGGCCACCTCATCCCAGACTCAGGGAGGGGAGTAGCCTGGAGTCATGATGCTAAGAGGCCCTATGGTCACCCGAGATTCTGGCCAGCGACGGGAGAAGCTGTGGGTGCAGGTGGAAAGGGACCCTAAGAACTGCCTGAAGAGATGGGCCAGTCACAGGAGCCTCTTGGGCCAAACACGGGGGCTGGGCTGGGTGGGGGTCTTCCTGGGGTGCACTCTTATCGCCGTCCAGCAGAACCAGTGTTCAACCCCACACATGGTGGGGATTTTTGTAGCTCAGAACACAAGCCTCTGAGGAGTCACACAGCTTAATTTGTTGGGTCATCTGACAAATGTGTCCTGAAGACCTACTATGTGCCTGACATGAGCTACAGTCATCTTGGGGAGCTCTTCCTCTGCTAGCCCACAGCCCAGCAGAGCCACAAAGGGGTCTGTAGATGACCCGACCACCCCCTCAAAACTCCATCTGCAGATGAGGAAAAGGAGACCCAGAAAGGGAGAGACTTCTTGGCTCACACGGTGGGTTAGGACCCAGAACCAGGATGCTCTGGGCCCATAGCACACACCCACTCGCATCAGTTCTCCTGAATCTATGCCTAACAAATAACCACATACAGGATGCAGACCTGAATCATGGTCAATGAAGAGAACCGTTTTTATGGCTTATGGATATAAGATACATTCATGCCCTATAAATTAGAGTGGCAATATCAACCTCTTTAGAAGTTTGTGCTTTATGTATCTTGATTAAGAAATCACTTCCTACCTCCATATCATAAAGATGAGTCCCTATATTCTACCCTAAATTGTTTTAATTTTGCTTTTCACAGTGAGATCTTTAATCCATCTGGGATTTATTCTTGTATAAGGTGTGAGGCAACGAGCTGATGTTATTTTATTCTATATGAATTCCTCATTTTTGTAGTATGAGGACCGCTCCCGCCTCTCCCAACTCACTACCTTGTCATGATTCCTGTTGTATCCCCCAGCCCAGAACTGGGCCCATTACTGTGTTCTCAGTTCCATATTGGCCTATGCTTATCCCTGTGCAAAACACCATACTGTTTTCATTATTTTAGTTTTACAGTATATCTTGATATCTGGCAGGGTGGGAATACTAAGGGAAACAATCTTTGTCACTTTGAAAGCATAAATAAAGACATGACTGCTTAGAATGATACCCTTTTTACTTTCACAAGTTCATAAACTTATGTTTGTAAAAATAATTTTAAAAAAGCTTCAATGAACCCGATAAGCAAGGATACTAACAAAAAAGGAACAACGAGAAACAAACTTTAAAAACTTACCACACAATTTCTTCATCATATATGAACTGGAAGGCAAAAGAAACAAAGGGCGGGGCAACAGATTTATTCCAAAAGAAGAACAAACGCAGACTTCTAAGTGCCCAGAGCCAACACATAGGCTAGTTATGTGTTTCACAGAAAGCTGGCTCTTCTCTCCATGTCTGGGTTTCTCAAACATAGAAGGTGACCTTTCCTTGGTGGAAACCTTGGTCAGTAGATGCTGCAGTATGAGGTCTAGGGTGGGTCTCCAAAGAGAACTGGCCTGTGCTACCAACAGTCCAAGTAGCCACTGGGGCCAACCTGGCAGGGGTCTGCCCTCATTAATGGAACAGAGTTGCTGAAATCAAGACTCTTAAAAACTGAAAAGGCACCTCTGTATGTATGTATGTTTGTGTCTATCTACCTACTTGCCTATCTATCATCTATCTATCTATCTATCTATCTATCTATCTATCTATCTATCGATCTGTGGTACCTCTGTGTGTGGGGGTGGGGAGGAAAGGGTGTCATTTTTTTAAAAATAAAGAGTAACTCCTTTGGAAACTCTGAGGGCAAAGGACCCATTTGTACCATTTGAAAGGAGGCCAGGGGTGATGGTGGGGATGCCGTGGCTTCCTAAGAGGGCACTGACATTGCCCAACAATTCCACCCAGCACTGCCTACGTGGGACACGGATGAATGATGCTTCCGTGGTCCAGGGGAGGAGTCCTGTGACCGCCCCAGCCAGGCCCAGTGCACACAGGAAGGTGGAGGGGCAGTGCCCACCAATCTGATCTTGGAGACACGGGATGCCAGGAGAGACCAGGGGGATGTTGTCTGGACTTGGGCCCATTGTACCCCTCTCCTGGTTGCCATGGCAGGCAGCACACACAGAATCTGCTTTGGGAAGTCACTTCGGAGAGGGTCCTCCTGGCTGGGCATTGCTGTGAGGCTCCCCAAACTCAAGCCTCTGAGGAAGAGGGACTCAATAGAGGGGAGCTCAGTGCCACCACCTGGGAAAACTGGGGGACATTTATGGGGATAGTTTCAGCTTTTATAACCCAATGGAGGGCTACTGGCATTTAGAGGCAGTGAAGGCCCGGGGTGCTAGTCAGCCTAGAGCATGTGAAATGGTTCTACCAGAGGCGTTCTTCCGTATTTGGCACACGTCTTAAATGTCCTGCTAGATATTTAGGCAAGCAGAAAAAAAAAATGACCTGCGCCTCAACCTTAATTCCATTTTGCAAATCAAAGTATTCTTACATGGTTTTAATAAATACTTAATTTTCTAGTGAGTTAACTGTCATGCAAATGGAGGGATGATTGTACTTTGCTCTGTTTAGGATTTTATCAGGAGTCATTCATAATTTTGGAAAATCACATCATCAAGGTCGGCACCACTCACGGGGTTGCCAGCCCAGCATACCAGCCTCAGTCTGCACTGGTAGCTGTAGGACCTGGAGATTTCCCATATGGGGGCAACGGATCACCTCATTCAGCATTCTAGCACCTTCATGCCCAAACATTTACACATTGAAAGATGTATTCTTTTATTATGAATTACTTTTATTTGTCCTTTATGGTATAGTTTGGGCATTATATTGATTTTGTAAAATTGTGTATAGGTAAATAGTTTTATCTATAACTTTCATTTTTGGGGGGTGTGGTGGGCAGCCTCTCAGGTGCCCCGATGATCCCACCGTCTGATCTTCATGCTCGCCTGTGTGCGTGGCCTGAGCTTAGGGATTTGCTCGTAACAGAATATGGCAACAGTGATGGGCTGTCACTTCCGAGATTCGGTTGCAAGCAGACCATGGCTTTCAGCTTGGTGCCTCCTCGGCCCTGCTGGGAGGGAAACCAGTCCCCATGCCGAGAGCTGCACTGTGGAACAGCTCGAGGCCAGTCTGAAGCCTAGCGAGTGATCCTGAAAGCAGATCGTTGCCCACGGGAGCCTTGACATCACTATACCCTGGCCGACACCCGTGAGCCAGAGGGCTCGGCTAAGCCACTGCCAGATTTGATGCATAGAAAATGGAAACAAGAAACGTTTGCTGTTTTAAACTGCTGAGTGTTAAGGGAAATTTGTTACACAGCAACAGATAACTGATACAAGGGTCATGATCATCAAGTCCAGTTGCCTCTAGATGTTCTTAGGTTGAGAACCGTCACTCTAGGGCACGCTCCATACTCTGAAATCTGGGCACGCCATGTGCCTCTGCCCTTGTGAAAATGACCTGCCCTCATGCCGCCACTTTAAAGCTCCTTTTGGATGGAAGCTGTTCCCCTGTGGATGGCAGTAACCTGTGTCATGGGCTGTGTCACTGTCATGTACCATGATGTACCCGAGCCCTCAGGGATCCCTGTTTCAATCCCTCTGCCTTTTCTGCCCATATCCTTGCTCCCAGCTGCCAACCCTGATTGCTCCCAGCTGGCCTCTCTTCCCTGCTCCGCGGTAAGGTGGGAAAGCAGAAACTCTGCTCTTTAGTAAATGGGCTCTAAGTGAGGATCTGAAGGCCTCTGAGGAGCACGTGCTTGAGCTTAACTGCGTCAACCATGTGATGCCTTCTTTAGCTTTTTCAAGGCCTTTGTGCCCTCAAGGTGGTACCTGGATGTGATGGGTAAGCAAAGCATCAGGTATGAGATTTTCGGGACAGGGAGGCACGGTGGAGGGAGACTGGTCAACATGACTGCAATGAGTGGCCAGCACACCCCAGGGTAGGAGCGCCGTGGGTTCTCTGTTTCTAGTGCCAGGGACAGAGGTGGGTTGGGCCCCGGTGCCTTCGCAGGGGCGGGGGGCGGGGGGGGGGGGAAGGTAACTCACGGCAATGAGCACAACGACAGAGAGGGTGTAGTACACAGAGTCTCGGCACACGGCCCACCATGTCAGACGGATGACCTGCTGAGCAAAGGGACATCAGCTGTTACTGGCTGGGGAGATGGGGTACGGGGGCCGGGGGACACTGCTGGGGGGCTCCCACCACCCCCAGGCCCCTGCAGGTGCAGACACATGTCCACGGAGCTCATCTTAACTGTGACACCAGAACCACATCTTGTCTGGCTGTTCAAGGCCACCCTGTGCTCTTTGTCACATTTGGGGATGGAATGATACCACATCATGTTCCTAAATGATGGCAAAGCTGCCCCCTGTTCCTCCAAGGTGACCACATGGCATGTTTCCCAGCAGAAGCCATGTGCCAGGGGGAGAGGCCAGAGGCACTCACTCTTCCCTCCGACGTTCGAACCTTCCGGGGGTGATCGGCTGCCTACCTCTACCTCCCTTGGCCGGGCGGGGCCTACCCTAGAGCCTGACTCTCTGAGATTGAGTCTAATGTCCCCCTGGGGCTCTGAGGACCAGGAAGATGCGATGGGGTTTCAACAACAAGCCAGCTTTGCGCGTCCTGTGGGGAGGCCGAAGGCGGGACCCAAATATGTGCAAAGTCTAGCTCAGGGTCAGAGTTACAGGAGACGCCTCTTAAATATTTACTGCTGTTGAATGAACGCTCCCCCCTTGGACCAGCCATGGAGCTGATGCTCTTTCTGCTCTCAGACCCACCGGTGGAAGGAAGGAAGGACAGCCCTGCTACACGTGAGGAAGCAGGCTCGCAGAGGAAACCGTTTCTGACAGCCACAGCACTTACGGGCTCGGCTAGGGCTGGGCCTTGGGTCTCCCCGCGCTGTCCCTATGTCATTTCGTACGGAGAGAGAGACCACTGACCTGCCCTGCGGATAATCCGCAAACTCCGATTATACACAGGATGTTGAACACAGCAGAGCCCACGATGGTCCCAACCCCGACATCTCCGTGAGTGATGAACACACCTGGAAAGAGAAAGGCACAAACACTCCTCTGCAAAGCCCAGGCCTTCCCCTTCCTTAGACCCGGGCCGGCTCTGTGTCCCCCACCCCATGAATGGAGGGAAGCTGTTCTTATTATCAGAGAACACCAGCGACATGGTTGAGGACAACAAAACCAGAGGTGGAGGTGCCCTCAGGGACCGGCTACTCTAATGCTCCCACTTTCTGAACAGCTTTATTAAGATGTAACTCACATGTCATAAAATTCACCCATATAATTCAGTGTTTTCTGGTCCAGTCACAGAATTATACAGTCATCACCACAATTTAATTTTAGAACGTTCCCTTCACCCCCAAAAGAAACCCCATACCTGTTAGTACCCCACTCCACCTCACACCCCTGGGAACCACTAATTCACTTTCTATCTCTCTACTTCTCCCATTTTACAGATGAGAAAACTGAGACTCAGAGCTGACAAATGCCCGCACTAGTCTGGACACCAAACCTGGGCTCTCTCTGCATCCTGCGTCTTGGGGCGACGGGACTTCTTACCAATCACAGAGGCAAACAGCTCTGGCGTCGAGCTTCCTGCAGCCATGAAGGTGGCTCCAGCCACATCTTCGCTCAGATGGAGTTTCTGAAACAGAAGCGACCGCAGACCCTCAGGGCTGTAAGGTGGGGGCAGTAAACATGCTAACTGGACACTTGGCAGGCAGGGAGAGCGCAGGGGAGCAGCACGGCAGCTGGTGTGGTGGCCTCTCCTCCTTGCACCTCCTCCACACTGCCAGGCACTCAACCCAGAATTGCCTGTCCCCTTCCCCCATCTGTCCATTTCTGTTCACTCTCTGAGCCCCTAAATAACGTCTCCTTGATGAAGTCTTTCTAAGTGGCTACCACGAGCCAGCCACTCCCCTGGGACAGAGGAGCTGAAACACGAATCACGCAGTGAGGGTCTGAGGTCCATGCGCTTGCCTCCCCACTGGATGACGAGGACGAGGTTGGTCTTTTTCATCTTTGGATGCCTAGCACAGGGTCTGGTGCTCAGCGGGGATTCCACCAGTTTAGCGCCCATCTCCTCTGGTGCTCACACAGACCTTGGGTACCAAGCGGACCTCCACACGTCAGGTTGTGGATGTGGAGGCCTCGGACGCACAGCCTGGCTCCTGCATCCCAGAAGGCCTTCTCAATGGCAGGCCCAACACCTGGCTGCTCACTGAAACAGACCCTCACATCCTGTCCCCAGGGCTGAGCCAGCACGGGACAGGGCTGGAACTGTCAAGGCCCACTCCGCTTGGCAACGCTGTGTTCTGGCCACAAAGGCCCATCCTCTCATCTGGAATGTGGGGCTGGAGGCTTCGGGTGCTCGGGAAAACCACGGAGATTCTGGGTCCGCCTAAATGCCAACTTGAAGGTGCTCACCTGTGGTTCTCAGAAGGCCCCTGGTCAGGCTGGCTCAGGGCAGGGTTCGGCCTCCTCCTGCCCTCACCTCCCAAAGCACTCCTGGGCAGCCTGGGCTCTGAAGCCACTGCGGAATCCAATCGCTGGGCCAGCACAACCTCCCCACTGAGCTTGCTACAGAAGGGGTCCTCGGAAGGGCTGGAGCTCTGGGCTTGATGGAAAATGGGGTGGGGGCCCATCGCTGACCCCAGGAAGAAGCCCGGCCACCTCAGCCCTGCTGCAGAGGAGGTGCCGCAGCGGTTCAGCCACTGAAGCACCTGTGATAGCTTTTAGCCGAATCCAAACCATGCTACATCCTGTCCTGCCCCTCCCTGCCTCTGCCTGGGCCTGCTCCCCGCCCCGGTCCTTCTTGGCCTGGTACCGACACGCCACGTGTCAATCACCCCCAGCCCCTCACCCAGGCTTTTGCCAAAGGGTCCTAAGTCCCTCCCACGTACCTCGCAGATCTTCTCTAGAGACGGAACGAAGAACTCATCGCACACTATGGCCAAGGCGTAGAACATGTACAGAGCCTGCGAAGGAAACGGGGAGACAGAGAGCGTCAGCCAGAACTCCTGCCACTGATGGGCACGGCCAGGCGTCCATCACCCTCCAAACCAGCCTGCTCGGGCAGAGGCCAGGTGACCAGAGGGAGGCACAGAGGAAAATTCCAGCACCACAGAGATGTGATTCCTCAGTTCCCTCACTGACAGATGGGGAAACTGAAGCCCAGACAGGAGAAACCACTTGCTGAGCAGTGGAGGGAACTAGAACTCATGCCACAGGGTCCTGTGCTTCTTCTTAAAGAAGCAGCTCTCTCTTCAGCACCACAGTAGGCCCTCAAAAGGCAAGATCCTAATCTTAAGGGCCAAGGGGGAAAGCATTTAAAATTGCCATTTTAAGAGTTTAAAATAATCATCTTCCTGATTTCCCCTCGTTAGTTTTAGAGAAGGCATCATTTCCTTGTTACTGACTGCCCACCTCCTGCCAAAACAGACGGTGACGTGAGACCCAGCCTTTTCTCGGACGCAGCTTGATGTTGGTCCGGGTTAAAATCCACAAGCCATTTACACCGGGAGGCTCATGGAACAGAGTCCAAATTCCAGTGCTAATCCTGGGAATTATCTGCCTTGGGATTTTGGATAAGTCACACCTCTAGGTCTCAGTTTCTTCTGTTTGATGACAGAGGAAGAACAGGTGGGTAGTTTTTAGACGGTTTTATCTACAGAACTCTTCCCTGACCTGTCCACCCAACATGGCTCTACTGAGCTCATCTTATGTGCCAGGGACTATTCTAGCCATTAGGGATAGGTGGCGAGGATGCCTGGAAAAGCCTCTGCCTCTTTGTGGGGGACGAGCAGATAGGCAAATGAAGTATCTGTAACTGCCAGGAAACAGCAAGTGCAAAGGTCCTGAGGCAGGAGCATGTTGGATGCATTTGAGGAACAGCAAGGTCACTGGTGCAGGTAGAACAGAGTGAGAATAAGGTGGAAAATAAAGAATGTGACGCTGGAGGGAGAGGCAAGGAGCAGGACCTATGGAAAGCAGATGGGATTTTACTCTAGGCTCTGGTGGAAACCATTTCTTCCTCAAAGAAAAAGTGACATGAATGCCCTATTCACAAAAGAGGGAAAGGCTGGGCTGCTTCAGCTAAAACAGCGTGATATTATGACAACTTTACAATTAATTAACTGTGACTGAAGTGGAAGATGTATCAACTGTAACCAAAGCATCTGAGGCAGATGTCTCCTGGAGTAGACATCTACTCTACTGGAGTCCAGGTGTGGCTTTTGCTGAATTTGACACATTATCTTTTGGTGGCGGGGGGAAGGAAAAAGGAAACAAATACTGGGGGTGTGGGTAAAGTGGACAGAGAGAGGTGGGAGAGACCCTGCTACAAAGCTTAGGATACCGACTTGAATTCACACCCTCGGAAGTTCCCCCCAACAGCATCTCCCAGGCAAAGGCTGTCCCGTGAGGCTGAAGGGCCTCTGGCTCCCCTGACGCTTCAGAAACACTGGAGAGAAAAGGGGGCCAAGATGGCACCACTGTTTCCTTCACTTGGGACAGAAGTTCTGAGAAGCTTCTTAGTGCTACAGACAAAAACTGGCTCTAAAGCTCCAGCCTTTTCTTGCTCTAAAGAAGGGCTCAGCAAACTTTTTCTTAAAGGGTCAGATAGTAAATATTTGAGTCCTCGCAGGCCACACAGTCTGTCTTGACTCTGGTGCTGTAGAAGATTAGCCATGGAATGGCTGTGGTTGCATTCCAATAAAACTTTATTTATAGAAACAGGAGGTAGGCTAGATTTGGTTCTCCAGACATAGTTGGGTAGTGCCTGGCCTAAAAGGTTCCTGCCTGGCGGCGCAGTGGTTGAGAGTCCGCCTGCCGATGCAGGGGACGCGGGTTCGTGCCCCGGTCCGGGAAAATCCCACTTGCCGCGGAGCGGCTGGGCCCGTGAGCCATGGCCGCTGAGCCTGCGCGTCCGGAGCCTGTGCTCCGCAACGGGAGAGGCCACAGCAGTGAGAGGCCCGCGTACCACAAAATAAAATAAAATAAAATAAAATAAAATAAAATAAAATAAAATAAAAAAGAATCCACCTGCCAATGCGGGGGACACGGGTTCAAGCCCTGGTCCGGAAGGATCCCACATGCCACGGAGCAATGAAGCCCATGCACCACAACTACTGAGCCTGCGCTCTAGAGCCCGTGAGCCACAGCTACTGAGCCCGCACGTCACAACTACTGAAGCCCACGCACCTAGAGCCCATGCTCCGCGACAAAAGAAGCCACCGCTGGGCTTCCCTGGTGGCGCAGTGGTTGAGAATCCTCCTGCCAATGCAGGGGACATGGATTCAAGCCCTGGTCCGGAAGGATCCCACACGCCGCGGAGCAACAAAGCCCGTGCTCCACAGCTACTGAGCCTGCACTGTAGAGCCTGCGAGCCACAACTACTGAGCCCACGTGCCACAACAACTGAAGCCCACGCACCTAGAGCCTGTGCTCCACAACAAAGAGAAGCCACCACAATGAGAAGCCCGCGCACTGCAACTCAGTGTAGCCCCCACTCACTGCAACTAGACAAAGCCCGAGCGCAGCAACAAAGACCCAACGCAGTCAAAAATAAATAAATAAAATAAATTTATTAAAAAAAAAAGAGAGAAGCCACTGCAATGAGAAGCCTGCACACGGCAAGGAAGAGTAGCCCCTGTTTGCCTCAACTAGAGTAAGCCCACGCACAGCAACGAAGACCCAACACAGTCAAGTAAATACATAAATTTTTTAAAAAATTAAAATAAAAAAGATTCCTGAGGTCCTCTCAGATTCAGGAAAAAAAGCTTTGTCAAGACTTTGATGAGGCAGAGGGACAGAACTATGGGACTAATTCGCCAAACCCACACCCCCTCAGTGAAAGGAGAGGGCATGGGAAAGCCAGAGATACTAGGAAGATAATAACTCTATTAGAGAAATAATACACAGGTCTGTCACTCAGAATTTGCCCACAACCTTCATTTTCACTAGTGGTTTATCCTGTTAATTAAAACTTCACTCATACATTATTCTCGGCTGGCAACTCTCTATGTGAGAATCCCAGCTTTCACTTGCTTAATTATCTCTTGCAGAGACGAATACCGTGTTGGGTTTAAATATGTAAGCAGATGGTGCTGGGTGGTCAGGGAACCACATCAGGAGGAACATTTGCTGTGACTGATGCGAAGTAGAAAATTAAACCCTGAGCACTTTCATTTCCCTGCAGTAAACAATGGGGCTGGCAAACTTTTCCTACAAAGGGACAGACAGTAAATTTTTTTGGCTTTGTGGATCACGGAGTCTCCGACGCAGCTACTCAGCTCTGCTAGTGAAGCATAAAAGCAGCCACAGATGATACAGAAAAGCGTGAGAATGGCTGTGTTCCAATAAAACTTTATTTACAGACATGGGCAGTGGCTGCGGGCTGTAGTTTGCCTGCAGAGAAGAGCGACTTTTACCTATAATTTAGTTTTGAGCTCACTGTGCCTTTTTGAACTGCTACTTGAACTCCACCACTGGTCAGCAGGCTCATCTAACACTGAGGGAAGTTTGAGAAGAAGGGCACCAAAGTCTTAAACTAGTTATGTCAAGGCAGTAAAATGTGGGGGGATCCCGGGGATCATGATAGCAAGTGGGGACAGAGCCCTTATCACGTGCCCTGTGACGTCTGATGGACTTGACCCATGTTCACTTGTATTTATACATCTGGGAAAGATGCTGTCACTCCCATTTTATAAAAGCAGAAAATGAGGCACAAGAAGACGTGAATCCTTGTCTCGGCTCTGGGGCCACTCGCTGTGTGACACTGAACAAATCATTTCCTATCCTTAAGATTTCATTTCTTTGTGGTTAAAACACATCCAGCATCTGTTCTCACAGGGCTCTACAAAGACTGGATGAGATCTTTGACACGCTGTGTTCTGAAGACAGGTTTCACATGCCTGAAGTTTAGGGACATCCCACCCCGAGAGGGCCACTTACACCAAGGATATGTAGCAGGACGGCTCCGTGCTGTCGCTCTTTATTGGAGAACAGGTCTGCGGGGAACTCATGAATCGCTGGAAGACAAGAGGACACGGTAAGGTATTCAATATTAGTTACCAAGGGGTGTCATTTGAGGTCTGGGGGGGTCGGCCATGGAACTGAAGAGCCCCCCTGGTGTTAGACTACCAGGGGAGAGGCCAGCTACTTCTCTGTCCAGGGCAGACCTGCGCTCTTAGGAAAACATTGCTGGATACGGAATTATCCAGATATTCTAGTACCTTAAAGTTGATCATGTTTTGCATATCCCTTGCAATTCAAAAAAAAGAATGAAACACTTCACACCCACTAGGATGGCTATAAACAAAAAGACAGATAATAACAGGGGTTGGCAAGGATGTGGAGATACTGGAACCCTCATACATTACTCGTGGGAATGCAAAATGGTGCACTCCCTTTGGAAAACAGTCTGGCAGTTCCTCAAAAGGTTAAACAGAGTTACCATATGACCCAGCAATTCCACTCCCAAGTATCTTCCCAGGAGAAATGAAAACATATGTCCACACAAAACCCACACACGAAATGTTCATAGCAGTATTATTCATAATAACCAAAATGCAGAAAACAACCCAAACATCTACCAACTGATGAGTGGGTAAATAAAGCGTGATATATACATACAAATGGAATATTATTTGGCAATAAGAAGAAATGAAGTACTGATACATGTTACAACATGGAGGAAGCTTGAGGACATTTTGCTAAGTAAAAGAAGCCACTCACAAAAGACTACCTATTGTATGATCTCATTAATATAAAATGTGGAGAACAGGCAAATCCATAGAGATAGAGGTAGATTAATGGTTGCCTAAGGCTGGAGGGTATGGAGTTTGGGGGGTGACAGCTAAAAGGTACAGGGTTTCTTTTTGGGGTAATGAAAATGTTCTAAAATTGTGGTGATGCTGGCACAATTCTGAATACTAAGAGCCACTGAATTGTACACTTTAAACAGATGAATTGTATGATATATGAATTACATCTCAATAAAGTTACCAAAAAAAGCATAAAGAAGTCAAAAGTCACCAAAGAAGAAAATCGGGATGGTTCCTTGCTTTGTCAATGGATTCCAACCACATTCCTAGCAGACAGCTTTCCAAGTGGCTTCAACACACGCTCGGATCTGTTACAAATACAATCCCTGCCAACGGGCAGGCTGAGGCCAGGGATGGCTGTCCCGCTTGGGAGGGCAGGCTCCAAGGTCACACGGCCAAGTTCAGTTCTCTGCTCTAATACTTACAGGCTGGGTCGACAGGGACACGTTCCTTAACCTCTTTGTGCCTCAGTTTCCTCATCGGTAAAATGGTGAGACTAATTTTAATAACGTGCCTTACTGTTACAGCGCGTCAAGCTTGTGGTGGGCTTCAAACCTGCATCCCCCCCCCCACCCCGCCCAGGATTGTGGAATACTCTTCCCTCACCGCCAAGTCAGAACTGAGACGCAGCTCCACGAAGGGGAGAGGGGAGGCCCATCCCCTTCCGCTAGAGTCCTTTCAGAGCTCAGGGACAGGCAGCCTCTTGCACAGCCCTTCCAGCCTGTCCCAGACCCATCAGCCGCTCCTCCCAATCTCCCCTCCTGCCCACAATGGACCTTTCACTCCAGAGGGGGAAGCCAAGATCCCAGAGAGGTCAAGTGACGTTGGCAGGGTCGAGGATGGCAGTGCCGGCACTAGGAAAATCTCCTGTCCCAAGGGAGGGCACTCTTCTAGCAGTGCCACACAGAGCAGGGGAAATGATCCATAGGAGACGAGGCTCTAGGTAAGCCTTGGAGGGACACCTGATGCCGAGCGGGAACAGGGGAGGAGGTGAGGACTGACAGCATCCTTGTCCCCTAACCTCTCAGGCCCACTCAGGTGCCAGGTGTGCTTCCACTGGCACAGGTGGCATCTCAGGTCACTGAGTACCATGTCATAGGCCCTTCTTTGGCCCAAGAATGCTTCTGTTATGGGCTCTTGGACCTCAACGTCACTTATAATGGTGGAATAATTCCTTCTCACTGCCCCGCCCCCCACTGGAGATGACCAAAGGTAAGTATTTTATTTTGTGAATGTCATTTTTGCAGGTTCCCCATCAGACACCAAAACACCCCCACGTCCTCGGCACTTCAGCTAGACTGGAAGCTTCTGGAAGGCAGGGATCCACATTGCCCTGCATTGCATTCACAGTGCCTCGGCCAGGCCTGGCACACAGTAGGTTCTCAAGAGACCTTAACATTCAGTTGAATAAACAATGCTAAAATATTAACAAAAATGACAATCGACAATCTACATCATCTCATCCTGTTAGAATGCTTTCGTTACCCTTGCAAACCTCTTAAATGCCTAGAATGATACCTGGTTCAGAGTGGGCACTTGATAAATGCTTAGAAACTTCCAGGACAAAAATCCCTTCTCTGTAAATATAATTTGGCTCTAAGCTCTGAAAGGATGGTTTCTCCCTTAAAACAGAAAACTCTTCTGTTTAAGATGAGATTCTCCCAACAAGACCCAGAAAACATTAGCTCCCCAGACTCCCAGAACATGTTCCCACTTTAAAACAAGCAGCATTTAATGAAACATAGATTCTTTCACTTTTTTTCCCCCTGTAATCAAACTTCTTTAATAGAATTGCTGCTGTCAGTTCAAGGGCATGGGTCTACTTCAAGGCTTGTCGGCTCAGAGACGGAGAATTATAAAGGTGGTAACTCTACATTCCTGAGTCCAGGACCTTGCTTCCAGGAGAAATGTAACTGTCTGGGATATTTCAGGGCAGATCAAGCAAACATTTCTGCCATGAAAATTCGAGCCAGTTTTTGATTCTCCAAAGCAGTGATTTATCCGATACTGGGCACTCTTGGAAAATTAGAATCAAGTAATTCTGCCTTTGTGCCATAAGGACATTGTCGTCTGGTCTCCAGCAGAGAGGGGATGCGGGTTGTAAGCGGCTTTGTCCTTGGTAGGAACAGGCTTCTAATGGTTCAGCCGAAGCGCCTTGCTCCGTGACCCCACGCGTACACTGAAGGGCTATGGAGGGGGGTGAATGTCATCACGGTCTGAATTTTGCCAGCAGAGACAGAGTGACTGGCAGAGCTGCCAGCTGCTAATCACCCTCTGTACCCACCCAAGTCTTCTGGACACACCCTGAGCCCGTGAGGCAGGCACCGCAGCCACAAATATCCCTGTTTTCCAGATGAGACTCAGCGGGGGAGTGACTAGCTCAGGGACCATATAGGTCAGGACTCAGGAGGGGGATCCTGAGTTCCCCGTCCAGGGTTAAGGGCTGCCTCTAACATGGACAGAAATCATGCTGCACTGACTTGAAATGGAAGGTTTGAACTGGGTCCTGATTCAACTACCCATCCGCTTGTGGGACCCTGGCCGAGTCGTTTAACCTCTCTGTCCTTCTATCTCTTCAGTGGCGATGTGCTGCCATGCAAGGTGGTGCAAGAGTCACCGTTACTGTGTGTGCACGCCCTGGCGAGGACAGCAACGGCCGCAAGCAGGGAGATGGCCACCCTGCCCTCCCTAGCTGGCAGCTGGTAGCTGGGACCAGCCCACTCCCCAGTTTAAGAGTCAAATCCTCTAGAAATTGGCATACGGGGGGTGGGGTGTAGAGGCCATGGAGCACATGCAGCAGGAACTCCACCCCTCGCACCTTCGTCATCAACAGCAACGATTTTAATTTTTATTATGTTTAATTAATTTTTATTGGGGTATAGTTGCTTTACAATGTTGTGTTAGTTTCTGCTGTACAGCAAAGTGAATCAGCTATACATATACATATATCCCCTCTTTTTGGATTTCCTTCCCATTTAGGTCACCACAGAGCATTGAGTAGAGTTCCCTGTGCTATACAGGAGGTTCTCATTAGTTATCTAGTAGTGTGTATATGTCAATTCCAATCTCTCAGTTCGTCCCTTCCCCCTTTCCCCCCATTCCGGTATCCACATGTCCATTCTTTACGTCTGTGTCTCTATTTCAACAGCAGCAATTTTAAACTGCAGGCAGCCTATACAGCGGCTTAAGGCTTTGTTTTTAGAAGCAGGTAGCTTAGGTTTCAGGAAGTGCCTCTGTCCTTTACTTGTTACCTGCATGACCTTGGCGAGTTGTTTAACACCGCAGGACTGTTACCTCACCTATAAATGGGGATGCTACGGAACCTGCCCGCCAGGCTGCTGTAAGGATTAAGTGATACAGATAGTGTATGCACAGCACTTATCCCAGCTAGGCTGCCATCACTCTGAGGACTGTTGACTTACAGACTCCTCCCTCCACACCAGGTCTGTGCCCGCTGTTCCAGAGGATGAGCCTTGGTTTGTGAAAGCAAAAGAGAAGATGAGATCAGCTTAGTGGGGGAAAGAGCAAACGTGATTATACCGGCAACGTTAGGATGTGAATGCTGGTGCCGTTTAATCCCAGCTTCCTGAGAGAACCTTCTTCTCCTCTCTTGGGCTTGCTGGGATTGGGGGCCCGCGGCCACGTTCAACGGTGGGATGCTTGCGGGTCTGAGAGGGGCCGAGTCTGCCCTATCCGCTCAAATCCCCACCAGGGAGAAGAGAGGAATCAACAGGGCGCACACAAGCGGCTTTCGAGGTCACGCCTAAGCCTTTAAGCCGCAGAAATCTGGTGGGTGTAGGGAAGAGATGTGTCTGCAGGTGGAGCTGAGCTCAGGAAACCAGAGATGATTCCAGCAACGTCCACACCCGGGTGCGGGCAGGGGAGGAGAAGGAGGGGAGATAAAGCTGCCAGCGACCCAGCAGCCACTCCCCACCCCTCTTTTAGCATTCTTTCCTGTGGACCTCGGAGCCCAGAGTCGGTTTCTCTGTCACTCTTAGTTCTGGAACAACCCCCCACCACCGTGTGCAGGGGGGAACTGGGGTGGGAGGTCTTTCCTGCCAGTTGCTTTCCTGAACATTGAGGGGGGAAATGTAAGGTCCCAGGGGACATCTGCCACCCCTTCCCCACCACCAGCTACTAAGTTCTCTAATACCTTACAAGCCATACCCCTAGCACACACCTGACCTTTCCTGTTGACACACACAGTTACATGGGGGACGCCGTTATATTTCAGAAACCCTGAATTTATGTTGCCCTTTCAAGGCTCTATACTTTGGCCAACAATGCTGCTAGTTCCAAAATGTATGAATTTGTTCAACAAGTATTTACTAAGCCCCCACGCAGCAGGTGATGGACTCTCTGGGAGCAGGTGGATGAGGCCCTGATGCATCTGGGAGCATCCTTAGGTCTGGCAGCTCTTCACCTTGGAGGGTGATGGGAACTTCTGGAGAAAGCCAAAGTTACTCAGAAAGCAGGAGGTTATCAGGATGGCAAACACCCTGATCCTGAATGAGTTCAAGTCAATACATGCTTCTTGAGCATTTACTATGTGCCAGGTGCTAGGCTAGGGGCTTAGCTTTGAGGATGTGCCCTTAATGGGCTGGTGAGGGTCCAATAAGGCAACAAATGATTGAGAGACAGGAAGAAGGCTGCTGTGATGGTAAGGCATGAAGGGAGCCAGGGGTTACTGACCTGGGGGAGGCGGGACGGGCAGCAAGCCCATGGAGAGAGTGGCACCCTTGTCAAGTTTTGGAGGCTGCGTTACTGACTTTTCAAAGTCCTTTAATCTGCCACGTCAGTCCTGAGAAGATCATTATTCCCATTTTGTTGATGAGGAAATGGAGGCTCTGCGAGGCTTAAGGATTCACCTGCAGTCATACAACTACTGTTTGGCACAGGTGAGAGAAGAACCCAGGCTGGGAGCCCAACCAACACCAGGCTCTTTGCATCCAAGCATTTTACCCACAAGAGGGGCACATCTCGGGACTAAGGTCTCCTTTATCCAAGGAGCAGGTTCTGTATTCCTGGAAGCTCCAAGGGCCGTGTCAAGAAGTCATGTTCTCAAAAGGAGGAATACACATTGCATGTCTTAGGTCAATTCCACTTACAGCCCAGGACCCACTCATACAGAGGCCTAGCCCACTATTCTGTGGATCCTGGGGAAACCTGTCACTCATTTTCCTTGACCTCCTTGAAACATTTAATAAAACTGACCACTTCTTTTATGTATGAATGAACATATGTATGAATGAATGTATGTGTTATCTATCTACCCATCCATCCATCCAACCATCCACCCATCCATCTTACATACAGTAAGATTTGTTCGTTGTGATGTGCATTTCTATGGGTTCTCAAGCCTCTGAGACAGAAGAGTTCCCCCACCCCCAAATTCCTTTCTGCAGCCTTTTTGTAGCTAAACTCTCCCCCGAATCCCAACCCCTGATGTGTTGCCTTTTTCAGAATGTCATATCAATGGAATCATGGAATATATAGTCTTTTTGGTCTGGCTCCTTTCATTTAGCAAAATACATTCAGGTTCACCCACGTTGTTGTGTGACTCCACCTTCTTGCAATGTTCTCTCTTAGTTTCTTTGACCCCACGCTGTCCTCACTTGCCTAGTCTCCTTTAGAGGGCCCCCTCCTCTGTGGGACCCCGAGCCTTGGGGTTCCAGGGGATCTGCCCTGAGCCCTCTTCTCTCCAGGTGACCTGGCTTTGACTTTTTAATCTCTGCAGACTTCTCCCAGATCTCAATCTTTCCTGAGCTCAAGACCTAACATACCCAGCTGGCAATGGCACATCACTCTCTAGCTATCTTATAAATACCTTAAACCTGTCCCCAGCGAACGGCCCACCCTCCATGTCGGTCTGGTGCCATCCTTGATGACCTCCTCCTCCCTCATACCCTGTGATAAGTGGACAGGCCAGTTGGCACTCAGCATCCATTTCGACTTCCTTCCATGAGCCTTCCTGTCGAGAACACTAGGTACAGGTGACGGGTGTGCAGGCTGTGCACTGCATGTTCACACATACTAACCCTGTTTCCTATTCTGTGGAACCTGACCTACCATGCAGCTAGGGTTCTGAATGAGAAGTAGGTTCGGCCAACCTAGCAGATTCAGAGGACAGAAAAGAGGGAGAGGTGTTATTCCTCTAGCAACCAAGGCTTCGGAGATCTAAGTGTGGACAGGCTCTCCTGACAATAGCATCTACTTCCTTATTTGTACATAAAATGTTTCTGAATTTGAATATTCCATTTCCAATTCCTGCTCCTTTGGCCCTTCCTGCAATTTTGTAAGGCCCTAATTCCCTGAATTCAATTCCTTTCTGTTGAAAATATTGAGAATGGTTTCTATTTCCTGCACTGAAAGCTAACTGGTACACTCTGCCCTCTTCTAGCCAATCCTCCACAATCTTACTTCCAAAACAGCTCTCGAGTCCATCAGCTTCCTCATCTCCACCACCTGCATCCACTCTGGCTGGACCACTGCACCCGCCTTCTGCCTGACCTCCCCACGACCATTCTCAATCTGCTCCTTTCTGTTTTCCACATGCATTTATGGCTTAGAACTCCTCAATGGCTTTCAACTACTCTTTGGAGAAATGCCCAGGACCCTATCAAGGTCTTCAAGACCCTGCGTGGTCCAGCCCTGGCAACGTCTCCTGTCTGCTCTGGTCTGGCTGCACTGGTCACGTCTGTGAGCTGCCAGGTCCTGGCACAAGACAGGTGTTCAGGAAATGCCCGTTGAGTGATGAGTATCTGGCCTTCCACCTCCCTTTTGACACAAACCCAGGAGCTGCTAGGATGAGCTCTGCCCGGAAGGATGCCCAGGAGATGGTGTGGCTAGCCCTCCTTTCTCAGCTCCCGGCTTTTCAAACTGCTGCTTGGATGCTGAACCGTGACCCTTCCCAGACGGAGAGTGTTTGACAGAGAAGTCCTTCCATTAGATGCTGATCTTTCTTAAACCTTTTAATTAGTTGATTCTCTTCAGGGAATAGAAACTGTGAATTGAATTTTTCAAAAAGGAAAAAAAAATTGCCTCAAAACATGCCATTCTCCCTTTGCTTTCTACCCCGGTTAAAAATAACCCCACATTCTAAGCCCTGACGTTTATTCTGAAACTATGAAAGCTAGATGGGAAGGCTGGTGAGTAATTTAAATAGCTTCAAATTTCTATCATTTCGACTTCTGTGTTTTAGAAACCACCCAGTGCCAGAAACCAAAGCAAAAAAATAAAAAATAAAAAAATCGTGATTTTCCCCCAATTCTATGGTTTGAAATAAAGTTGCTAAGAATTGTGTACCTTTCATGGACAACAGCTGAAATGTCTAGGTTTTACAGCATCACTCTCATGTCCCAAACAGGAGTAAAAATAATTAGATTAAATCACTGGCTTAACCAGCATGAAAATGAGTTTAAAATCTTCTCTCTCATTTCAGTACATTCCAGAAGAGATTAAACGCCACGAAAAATAAAAATATGATTGGAAGATCCAGCAGGAGGATTGTTCTCTCCAGGAGAAACCACTGTGGAATGTTATGGCTGGAAGAGGCTCCAGATGCCAAGTGGCCCAGCTGTTCTCCACCCAGGGGGGGCCATGGGCTTATCAAAATCACCAGGGAAATATTTTCTAAGCCATCCTCGCCATCTCCACCTCTCTCCCTGCCCTGATGCTAAGAATCTTTCTCCTGCCCACGGAGAACCGCTTAATGTCCCATTTTCAAGGGGAGAGAGAACACTGGAGTCCAGACAGGTCAAGTGCTTTCCTCAGCATCACAGCTGGTTAGCAGCAGCAGGACAAGAGCCTGAACATGCAAACGGACACTGGCCAGGCCATACAGGACAACTCTGACCCATGTCCTCTGCAGCAGCTGGTCCAGGAAGCCCAACCACAATTGGCCCACAGCCATAGTAATGGTCCAGATAGATGGTCAGGACGTGGTCAGTGAGGGCCAGCCTCCCTACTGTTTTGTCCCAATTTCCAACTCAAGACCAGCCAGAGAAAGCTAAATATGACCCCTACAATGGGGTGAATGGTGTCCCCTGCCAAAATTCATGTCCACCAGGAACCTTGAACTCAACCTTATTTGGAAAGAAGGTACATCAGACTGCTAGGGCTGTCATAACAGAATTCCACAGACTGGAGGACTTAAACAAGAGAAATTAATTTTCTCACAGTTCTGGAGGCTGGAAGGTCAAGATCAAGGTGTTGGCATGGCTGATTTCTGGTGAGAGCCCTCTTCCTGGCTTGTGGATGGCTGCCTTGTCACTGTGTCCTCACATGGCCTTTTCTTTGCGTGCGTGCACTTCTGTTCTGGTGTCTCTTTCGCTTCTTTTTTTTTTTTTTTTGCTGTCTATGGGAAACTCACTTTTTAAAAAAAATTTTTATTGCAGTATAGTTGATTTAAAATGTTGTGTTAGTTTCTGCTATACAGCAAAATGAATCGGTTATACATATACATATGTACACTCTTTTAGATTCTTTTCCCATGTAGGTCATTATACAGTACTGAGAAGAGTTCCCTGTTCTATACTGTAGGTCCTTTTTAGTTATCGATTTTATATATAGTAGTGTGTATATGTCAGTCCCAATCTCCCAATTTATCCCTCCCCCCTACTTTCCCCCCCTGGTGACCATAAGTTTGTTTTCTACATCTGTGACTCTTTCTGTTTTGTAAATAAGGTCATTTGTACCATTTTTTTAGATTCCACATATAAGCGATATCTTTCACTTCTTATGAGGGCACAAGTTCTATTACATTAAAGCCCTACCCTTACGACCTCATTTAACCATAATTAACTCCCTAAGGGCGCTATTTCCAAATATCATCATTTTGGGGGTTAAGCTTCAACGTATGGATTTTGAGGGAATGCAGTTCCCTTGTTCATAACATAAGGTTTTTGCAGAGGTAGCTGAGTTAAAATGAGGTCATACTGGATTAGGGTGGGCCATAAATCCAAGGACTGGTATCCCTCTAAGAAGAGGAAAGGACACACAGAAACAGAGAAGGTGGCCATGTGACCACAAACACAATGATAGGAGTGATGTGTCCATAAGCCAAGGGACGCCATGGATTGCCAGCAGCTACCAGAAGCAAGGACAGAGACAAGGAAAAGATTCTCCTCAGAATTTCCAGGAGAAACCAACCCCGCTGACACTTTGACTTCCGGCCTCCAGAACTGAGAGAATAAATTTCTACTGTTTAAGTCACCCAGTCTGTGGTAATTTGTAACAGCAGCCCTAGGAAATGAATACACTCCCCAAACCAATGGCATAAAATACCCTGCCTCTATTTAGCCACCTCCAGCTTCCCCAGGCCGGCAACCTCCTTCAGGGCAAAATGCAAGTCTTTTCTTCTTTTCCGCTATAAAGCTGCCCCACTCCCCTACCTGCGTTTGAATCTCTGGCAAACACAAGTGATGGCGGCCGACTCCCTTGTAGTAAACTCTCAATAAGTATCGGGGATTTGCTCTCATTCGGGGGGGTCTTTGTTCACTGCCACGATAGGAAGAACCTTTAGTTGTGTCTGTATGTCTCTCTCCAGCACTAGGTGGAGCATTCTGAGGGCTGTGAGGACAAACTGTTCACCCCGGTCTTGTCTCTGCCTCTACCGGATGGCCTCCAGCAAGAGCATTTTACAGGCGGGCACACAAAACATCTGACGTGAACCAGTCACCAAGGTTCCTGTCCATTACAGAGCAACCCAGCTCTGAGCCACTCGCCAGTGGGCACCACACAGCGCTACTAAGTATCAAAAGGAAGTGGTTATTAAGACATAAACCATTTCTATTTGGAAAGATAGGCAAAGCTTTTCTTAGCATAACCTCTTTTATGTATAAAACATAAACAGCAAATACATATTCAGAGCTTACTATGCACCAAGCCTTCTAAGTACTTTACACATAGTAGTTCATTTAATCCTCACAACAAGTCTGGGAAATATTATCATTAGTCCCATTTTACAGATGGGCAAACTAGGACACAGAAAGGTAATGTAATTTGTTCAAGGTCACACAGCAAGTAAGTGGCAGAGCCAAGACTGATAGGTGAGCAATTCAGCTCTACAAGGCACTTGACTGTCTAACAAGAACCATAACATGTTTCTTCTCTGACACAATATTTGGCATTTGTTCTAAGAATGTCACTCAAAATGGGGTGGGAGGACCATTTGTGTGAAGATATTTATTATTTCTAATGGTACAACACTGAAGCCCCTAATTGTCCAGTAATAGGGAACTGGTTAAGTAGCTCTGATACATTCATCTAGTCCTTCCACAAACATTTACTGGCACCTACCAATGTCCTGACACTGTTCTACATACTGGGAATACATCAGTGAACATGACAGGGAAAGCCCCTGCCCTCATGGCACAATTTAGATAGAGTATTATCAAAAATGGTAAAGACGGGCTTCCCTGGTGGCGCAGTGGTTGAGGGTCCGCCTGCCGATGCAGGGGGACACGGGTTCGTGCCCCGGTCCGGGAAGATCCCACATGCCGCGGAGCGGCTGTGCCCGTGAGCCATGGCCGCTGAGCCTGCGCGTCCGGAGCCTGTTGCTCCACAATGGGAGAGGCCACAACAGTGAGAGGCCCGCATACCGCAAAAAAAAAAAAAAAAAAAAAAAAAAAATGGTAAAGACACGGGATGTGGAAAAAATGTTTATCATAAATTTTAAAAAGAAACACGAAAAAATCCCCTTTGGCTTTTTTGCAGCTACGAACAAATAAGCAAATGAAAAGAACTAGAAAGAAATAACACTAAAACCATTACAACGGCTGTGGCACATAGAAGAATCCTAAATCACTTTCCCTCCCATCGCCCCCTTGCCAAACGCTTTATAACATGATTATATTGTTTTTTATAGTAAAATGTTGAAGTCCATTTATTATGATTTATCAGTAAAGAATGAAGCTTAAAAATATGGTGCATTAAAGAATCTAGCACAAATGGCATGATGCCACAGATATGATGCCCAAGTACAGTCAACACTACCCTCGGGGATAGAAATCAGAACCTCTGGGGTTGGGGGAGGGGCTGATTAGACAAGGGCACGGGAAACTTTCTAGGGTGACAGAAATGTTCCAGATCTTGACTGGGGTGGTAGTTACATGGTTACATACATTTGTCAAACTCAAGCTGTGCACTTAAAAATCTGTATTTTTTTTATATTTGTTGTATGTCAGTAAAGAGAGATCCACAGAACTTCCCACAATATAGGAAAAGGGGAGCATATTTATTACCACTGATAAACCTTAGCACTCCCCACTGTTCTCCCTCATTGTCATAGTTTTTGCAACATGGATGGACAAGTAACAAGCACCTGGATTCATGTGAAAATCGCACATGTCAGCCACCACCACGTTTCCTGTGGAGGAGACTTTGGGATGGGGCTGGATATGGTCCTTGCTGCTGCTGATAGAAAGGTGAGCTCATCTCCCAAGCTCAGAAGCTCAGGAAGCAGCGTGGGCTCTGCCTGTTGTGACCCATTTTCAGGTGGGCTCATCACAACAGGCACTCTGCACCCCTGGAACAAGACCTGATGTCACCTAAGCCCATGTCACCATTGCCAAAGTCAGAAACAGAACCCACTTGACTTGTCCTATCATTCTCAGCCGGCAAAGGTGGGTGTGAGAATCGATTTGGGCCAGGTGTTAATCTCAGTTACCTGATCAACCTGCAGAAACAATTACTGTCTGGCTAGACCATGCAGCCAGCAGTCTGTGCGAAGTCCCAGGGACAAAGGTCTACATGGTGAGCCCTCATAAGATTGGGCTGTATCTGCTGTGCGTTGCTGATGTACCCCTGGCACTTCCACCAGAACCTGGCATGTAGGAGGCACCCATATTAGTTTCTCTTCTTTTACTGACTGCTCTTCGTTGCTGCGTGAGGGCTTTCTCTAGTTGCAGCGAGCGGGGGCCACTCTTCTTTGCAGTGCTCAGGCTTCTCATTGCGGTAGCACAGGCTCTAGGAGCACAGGTTTCAGTAATTGCAGCACGGGGGCTCAGTAGTTGCGGCGCAGGAGCTCTGGGGCACGCGGGCTCAGTAGTTGCGGCTCACGGGCTGTAGAGCGCAGGCTCAGTAGTTGTGGTGCACGGGCTTAGTTGCTCCACGGCATGTGGGATCTTCCCGGGCCAGGGATCGAACCCGTGTCCCCTGCATTGGCAGGCGGATTCTTAACCAGTGTGCCACCAGGGAAGTCCCATATTAGTTTCTTAGGGCTGATGTAACAAAGTACCACACGCAAGGTGGCCTAAAACAACAGAAATTTATTCTCTTGTGGTTCTGAAGACTGAAAGTCCAAAATCAAGGTGTGGCAGGGTTGGTTCCTTTCAGAGACTAAGGGAGAATGTGTTCCAGGCCTCTCTCCTGGCTTCTGGTGACAGCTGGCAATCTTTGGAGTTCCTCGCCTTACAGACACATCACTCCAATCTTTGCTTCATCATCACACAGCCTTCTCCTCTGGGCATCTGTGTCTTCACGTGGCTTTCTTGTAAGGAACTAGCCATTGGATTTAGCAACCTCGCCCCGCTGCTCCAGTATGACCTCATCTTGATTAATCACATCTGCAAAGGCCCTATTTCCAAACAAGGTCAAAGTCACAGATGCCAAGGGCTAGGACTTCAACATACCTTTGGGGGGACACAACTCAGCCCACAACTGCACTCACATTTGTTGACTTAATTAACCCTTCATCTACGGAACACAGGCACAGAAAACTACTCTGGGTTAATGAACTCTTAAGAACAACACAGTGATTGCTGTTATTAAGTCTCTTATATGCTCTGATTTGCCCCAGAAACATCTTGATTCACGTCTGCTGTCCAGCATGATTAATAACGTCCCCTCTACTCTCCAAAGTGTCCCAGTTTGGATCATAAATTTCATGGCCACTCTTCTAATTAGGAGTTCAGTGCCCCATAGTATAAATCCACACCAATCAGTCGAGAGAGTTCAAGGTAACCCATGCCTACGTGCCAGGAAAGACCTCCATCATTTCCAACATAGATACTTGGTACGTCCCCTTCCTAGACAGCCTCAAGCAAATGCCTGGGGAAAGACAGATGCTGGAGCAGGTACATGGGCTCAGGAATGCCTCCCACCCAAGGACAAAGCTAAGGGAGGGTGGATGATTTGCCAAGAGCGAGTAGTCTAACCAGCAAGGCTGGTTAGGGATCCCCACTAACCAGCAAGGGGCCTTGAGGAGGCTGGAACAGCTCCCCCCTTTACCTCTGACCTGCTCTGGTCCTGAAATCATGACCAGGGCTGTCTAGCAGAGGTGACAGTTAATTTTATGTGGCGACCTGGCTAGGCGACAGTACCCAGTCATTTAATCAAACACAAATCTAGGGGTTGCCACGGAGGTGTTCTGCAGATGTGCCTTAACATCTACCGTTGGATGACTTTAAGGAGATCACCCTTGACAATGTGGGTGGGCCTCGTGCAATCAGTTGAAGGCCGTAAGAGCAAAAACTGAAGTGTCCTGGAAAAGAAGGAGAAATTCTGTCTCAAGACTGCAGCATCAGCTCCTGAGTGGTTTTTTTTTTCAGCCTGACAGCCTGCCCTTCAGACTTCGGACTTGCCAGGCCCTATAATCACATGAACTGATTCCTTGAAATCAATCTCTTTATGGATACACACACACACACACACACACACACACACACACACACAGTGTGTGTGTACCTCCTGTTGCTTCTGCTTCTCTGGAGAACCCTGACTGACACACTGGATCTTGGCAAACTGGGGTTGGGCTTAGGATATGAAGAATGAGGGGCCATTCCTGCCCCGATGGGGCCAAACCAGGAGACCAAGGGGCCAGGCTGGTGGAGGGACCTGACGGGCTGCTATCACCACTTACTTGATAACCCAGAGCCGTGGGTCGGGGTCACCCCACCCCAGCACTCCTAGGTCCTGCGCTGTCTCCCTACCCCCAGCCCGAGAGGTTCCCTGTTTGGCCACCCTTCTCCTTGGCATATAATCCTGCCTCTCTTCCCAGACTTAACCCCTGCTGGTGCCCTGAGCAGCCTCAAAGCAGGAAGCCTCAGGTCAGGACTGAGTAAAAACAGGGGCCGAGGTCACCAGTCATATTTGGGAAGGCCTACCGAGACCTTCCTGGAAAGGACACGACAGCTTCTCCTTTTGTACAGATCCCAGGCAGTCCCTCGGTGGGCCTTGTCGACGTTCACAGTTCTAATGAGACATCGAGCCACTAGAGCTCAACTAATAAGGTGAAGCAAGGTGACAGGCACAAAGAGGACACTGGCAGGCTTGATGGATTTCCAGGGTGTTTCACATTGCAGGTGCTTAACTAAACAGTTGTTGAATGACAGATGGCTGTAATTCAGACACATAACCCCTTTCTCCTAAGATCTCACAAGAACAAAAACGTCTGTCTAATTCTCTCTAAGTTCTAGGCTTGCTCTCAACCTTAGCTTCTGTCCAGAACGTTTCTGATGAAGAGTCACTAGGGTCTGGATTTTCTTCTTGGCTTTCCTTTGTGAGCTTGTGGAAAATTACTTCACTCCTTAGTTTCCATGAAGCACTGTGAAGTTTGAGAAGGTTATTAGCTTGTTATAAACAGGAGATTCACTGAACCACAGAACAGACTATAAAATGAACCACGTGAGGTCACCGAACCTTCACTTCCAGCCTTTTCTCCCCTTAGATGTCTTCTCGGGCCCATGCCCCCTCTTCAAAAACATCAACAGAATTAAGATTCATGAGGCAGTCAAGAATCAGACAATGGGCACTGGATTGAGAGTCCAGAATGTTCAGTTCTGGCCTCAGTTCTGCCACTAAATGTCATTTTTCTTTTTTTTTGTGGTACGCAGGCCTCTCACTGTTGTGGCCTCTCCCGTTGCGGAGCACAGGCTCCGGATGCGCAGGCTCAGCGGCCATGGCTCACGGGCCCAGCCGCTCCGCGGCATGTGGGATCTTCCCGGACTGGGGCACGAACCCGCGTCCCCTGCATCGGCGGGCGGACTCTCGACCACTGCGCCACCAGGGAAGCCCTAAATGTCATTTTGACAGAGCGGTCTTCAGTTTCCAGCTCAGTAAGAGGAGAGTAAGAGGTCCCCAGTGAGATGCCTGACCCCAGGGGTTCAGCTCAATTCACTCATGTCCTGTCCCCTCAATGCAGGGCGCACAGCACATGGCAGGAGAGAAGTTGATCATTAAGGCAGGGAAATGAGTCTCTGCTTTCCCGCCAGCCTCTGTCTCCCTTTATCCGCCCAGTACTGCAAACTCTTCCTGAAGTGCACTACACAGACGATCCCTGACTTAACGATGATTCAACTTATGATTTTTCGACTTTATGAAAGCGATACCCATTCAGTGGGAATGATACCTCCCTTCTATTCAAGCAGAGAATGAAGGTTCTCGAATCTTTTTCTGGGTCTAGCGCTGTGCTAAAGTGTGGTCTGTGAACCCTCTGTTACCTGTCCGTGACAGGAGGAAAACAGAGCGAGAAGAATAAGCATTTCAACAATTTTAAGCAATTTGATGTTGTGACAACCAAGGATGTGATCGTTTATGGAGTGATTCATTTTTCTAGCATTTTACAAACATGCTTTTCTAGTATTTCACAAGAGTGTTGGTGAAATAAAGAAACAAGTCTTTGACCACAGAACGTGGAGGAACACTCATCTGGGAAAGTGTTTCTCAACCAGGAATGATTATGTCTCCCCTGCCTGGGTGAGCTCTGGAGACACTTTTTGTTGCCACACTGGGGGCAGGGGTGCTACCGGCATCTGGTGTGCAGAGGCCAGGAATGCTGCTAAATATTCTACAATGCACAGAACAGCCCCCATAACCAAGACGTATACAGCCCCAAAAGCCAACAGTAGCCGGGTTGAAAAACGCTGGTCTAGGGAATAAAACACATTAAAATGGTGGCTGCTGTCTTTGTCCACTGAACACTGATGCCTGCCTCACTCTGCCTCCTTGTAACTAAGACCTGCCTACTCTCTGCCTCTCACGGTCTACCAGTCCACATGCTGCTAGGCACAGGTCTTCCTCCCTCACAAGACCCTCTCTACCCAAACTGGGTGGCTAGGAACATGCCAGAAAACTCTGATTCTCCTCCCTCCCCCCTTAAAGTCTCATTAAGTCAACTCGAATCCTTGTTCATTCTGACTTAATTTCATATTTTTCTTCTACCAGCTGCAGTTCTCCGATGCATGTGTTCCTATACAGCCAGCAGGTCTGTCCCTGGAACAGAAGCTGCTTCCAGACCAGACCCTGACTTTCACTCCTTCTGACAAGCACTGAGTATGTACCATCTACCGGGAGGATCTGTGCTGGGGGCTGGGAGGGAGGAAAGATAAGCCTGGCAGTGTCTGAAGTCTAGCAGGGAGGGGAAAACAGATGTGTAGTGGATGGCGACTGTAACAAGACAAATGCCACAGGGAGAAGCTTACACAGAATTTTAGTGCGATACAGAAAAGGGAACAATTAACTCCAACTCAGAAAAGATGACTCAGGGAAAAGCAGCAGATGAGAGAGCTGGGCTCCAAAGATTTCCTGGATTCTCCCAGGAAGGAGAGAGAGGCTCTCTAGGCAAAGGAATGAACTGGATGCTGAGGCAGGAAGGAGGGAGCCCTGGAGACCGGGAATCCTGTGTAGTCAGGACCCAGGAAGCAGGGGAGGCGACAATGAGAAGAGGACCTGAGTGCCAGGGTGGGAATCTAGCTGTGTCCCCATGACACCAGGGAGCGCTAGACTTCTGAGCACAGGAATGACAGGATAAGAGTATTTTAACCCCAACTGGAAACTTAATTCTGTAGAGGGCCAGAGAGTGAGTATTTCAGGCTTTGGGGGCCATATGGTCTCTGTCGCAACTACGCATCTCTGCTTTAGTAGCACGAAAGCAGCCATATACGTCAACAAATAGGCATGGCTGTGTGCCAATAAAATTTTATTTACGTTCACAGCAATTTGAATCTCACATAATTTTCGGGCGTCACAAACGATCACTCTTTAACATGTTTTTCTGGCCATTTCAAAATGTGGAAACCATTTTTAGCTTGTGGGCCATCTACAAACAGGCGGGGAACTGATCTGGCTCCCGGGCTGTAGTTCGCTGATGCCTGTTTTAGAAAGGTGTTGCGGGGGTGGGGGTGGGGGACGGGGGCCTTGGGCAGAAGCTGCCGCAGTAACTCAAGGATGGTGAGGAAGGGACAGGTGCGCAAATGCTGTGGCCACCTGAGCAGCAGGATGGAGGACCAAAGGAGGGGAGGAAGGACGCACCTGTGGTTTCTGGCTAGAGTGATGAGAGGGCACTATGATGCCATGAATATAGGTGGGTGATGATACAGAGATGGCACAGGCCAGGAAGGCTTGTGGGCTGTTGCCACACACCCTGTGCCCAAGAGGACAGACGTGCCTGGCCCAAATGCAGATCAGCCTGTCTCAGAGAGAGACGGATTATACCAGAGCTGGGTACTCAGAGTGCTGGGGTGGTTGACAGAGCTGACATCTGTTGTTTCTGCTTGCCCAGCATCCTGCAACCCTGGTTCTCCTTGGGGGACACCCTTTCCCTGTTCTTGTCCATATGATGTGAGTGGGGCCAGTCCCTCCCTAGGGCTGGCTGTACAAGGTTGCTTCAGAGATAGGTAAATGATCCAATGAGCGTCAATCCTAGGAATCTGGGGCAAGCTTTCTTTCTGCTGAACCTAAAAGTGGTTAACAATGCAGGCCATGACTTTCCAGGGTCCCTACGTAGAGCAAGACTGGCTGGGAAGAAAGCCAGTATGGAAGAGAGCTGAGCCCATCCTGTTGCCGCCCACTGACCCCTGGATCCAGCTATGCCTAAAGCTGGACCCAAACCTCCCAGATCAGAAGCCAGTCATTTCCCATCACTCGCTCATGCCAGTCGAGGCTGGGTCTTTGTCACTTCCGACCAAAGTCCTAACTCATCCAGCTGCTATTAGATGGAAACCCAGGAAGGCAGAGGCCTTGATCTTGTGTGTCATAAAGTGCCCATCCGAGAGGATTCCTTGATAAATGGCCTAGTCCAAAGCATGCATCTGTCTTATTTATCTCTGGACAGTGCCCCTTATACACAGTAAGTACTCAATAATGCTGGTGCAAGAGTGAAGGTTCATAATCCCAGGGCACCAACGCACTGAGCTAGAGGAAGCTCTCTGGAGAGACACGTCAGCAGGCTGTATGCATTTCTTGTCCTCCACCGACTAAGGGTTCAGAGAACCCATGAGCTTCAGGGACCTGGTTCTGCTTTACACAAATAACCGAGAGAGGCTCTGGCTGGGAGAGAGCAGGCTGGTGGGGCACCGGCTCTCACTGCACGTTGGGTAAGACCCTAAATGAAAGAAAGGAATTGGCTGATCTCAGAGATGGTTCAGAAAGGGGCAGGCGTCCTGCTGGGCATGGAAGATGCTGGCTATTAGCAGCAGCTCACTGGCTAAAGAGTAAGTGGGTGGTGGAGCTCTGCTAAGTGCTCAACCTTGATTCCAAGGCTGGGGCTAGGGATGTGTGTGGGCAGCTTGAGACCCTGGGCCTGTGACCCAACAGAGGCTCTGGAATATTCAACTCAACTGTGAGTGTCTATGAAATGTGTTCACGGAGAAGCTGATGAATGGGGGTGTTGCAAGGCAGAAAGGCAAGAGCGCTATACAGGGAGTCTATATGCACTGGGGTCTGAGTCCCAGTCTTGATCATCACTGAATGTGTGGCCTTCAGCGAGTCACTTCTCCTCTCTGGGAGAAGTGACTCTCTCCGCCTCCCTCATCTGTCAAAAGCACCAGAGAGGGCTTCCCTGGTGGCGCAATGGTTGAGAGCCCGCCTGCCGATGCAGGGGACATGGGTTCGTGCCCCGTCCGGGAAGATCCCACATGCCACGGAGTGGCTGGGCCTGTGAGCCATGACCACTGAGCCTGCACGTCCGGAGCCTGTGCTCCACACGGGAGAGGCCACAACAGTGAGAGGCTGCATACCGCAAAAAAAAAAAAAAAAAGCACCAGAAAAGTGCTTCTTCATCTGAGGGGAGAGCTCAGAGTTTGTCTAAGAGATGCTCAAACCTACGTGCATTGAGTGAACATGGAATGAACACCCCACCCCCATGTGCAAGCATCAGGAATGTCTAAACCTCTGTTTCTGGATGCATTTATATTTTATTAATCAAATTACTAAATTCTCAATCACTTTTGGTCACTGTTTTCTCTGCATATAGTACATGGGACCTCTAGGTGACAAGTGTCCTCCGTCTCCTCCCAGAAGCCGCATGGGCAAGGTGGACCTCTCACTGCCTTTATTTTATTTTTATTATTTTTTTACATCTTTATTGGAGTATAATTGCTTTACAGTGGTGTGTTAGTTTCTGCTTTATAACAAAGTGAATCAGTTATACACACACATATGTTCCCATAGCTCCTCCCTCCTGCGTCTCCCTCCCTCCCACCCTCCCTATCCCACCCCTCCAGGTGGTCACAAAGCACTGAGCTGATCTCCCTGTGCTATACGGCTGCCTCAAATTCTTGTCCACCACTTGCTAGTGGTGTGGCCTTGGGCAAGGTTCTTAACTTGCCACGTCTCCGTTGTTTCCTACGTGTGATACAGGCACAAATTAGTGCCTACCGCTTAGGCTCGTTCAGAAAACGGAGCGAGAAGGTCTATGTAAACGTGTGGAAGAGGGCCCAGCATACAACAAGGGCTCAGTACACCCAGGAGGATGGGTAACTGGAAGGGGATGCACGGGGCCTTCTGGAGCTGGTAATATTTTGTTGCGTGATATGGTGCTGGTGAAATGGGTACGCACAGTTGGGAAAATGTATTAAGTCCACTTCCCTGTATGTTATCCTTCAATAAAAAGTACTAAAACCCAAGATACTCTTAAACAAAAAAGACAGAAGGTCAGCGGCAGCTGCAAAGCTCCCAATAATGAAAACATTTAATGCATTTGCATTTCCTATCCCTCGCTCCTGAGCATCTCCTCCACCTCTGTGCCTTACAGCCTCAAATGGCTTCCAGCTTCATTCAGCCCTGCAGAAAACTGGCTCCCTGGGAAACAGCGCTGGCCACCCCCCACCCCCAGGGCCATTCCTCCATCCAGCTGTTCAACATCGCCTCCTCTTATGACTTGGAGTTGCTGACGTCAGCTTGCTGGACCCCTTTGCATCTCAGTGACCCTGACTGAGATGGGAAAGGCCTGAGGAGACTGAACTTTACTCAGAATTGGCTGGGGAGCTGTTTTCCATAGGCTGTCCTGACCCAGTCCCACCTCTGTCTGAAGAAAGCCCCACCAAAGCCCCACTCACACCTGGTTCACCCCAAAGACTCGACCAGATGGTCCTCAGGCCAGATTTCCTTTCCTGCAGCTTCTCTTCTCTCTCAGAAAACTCCAGCCCCTAGGATGCTCTATTTAGTCCCAATGATAATGCCTTATAATCCACACATACTGGCATCAAAGTTCCCCACGTTCTCACATGAGGAAAAGGCTTACATAAATACATCCACCCTAAGTTTTCCCACAGGGAAACTCCCTGTTGGGAGAACAGGTATAGATTAACCTACTCCAGGACAAGGGAAAAGGTAAAACGAACAGTGGTCCACTCCCTCTAGAGAAATAAAGAAACCAACATTTGTAAGTTATTATTTTACTTAATCCTAATTACCACTTGAAGGGTAGGTCTTATTATTCCCATCTGGCAGATGAGAAAACTGAGGCTCGGAAAGCCTAAATGACTTGCCTGAGCCCATACAGCCCATAAGCAGGAAAGCCACAACTCATCCCAAGCAAACTGGCCTGGCTCCAATGCCTGGAGTTTTCCCACCTTGGCTCACATCTCACAGCCATCATTTTAAAACAATTAGCCCACCTAGAAGGCTTCCAAGGTAACATAACTCACACGCTTGCAGAGATAGGAAAGCTCTAGCTGCACTTTCCAACACACAGGTACTGACTGCTTGCTATTCTGGGATAATCAAGAAAATAATGAAGTAAGCCACTTCCTGAAACAAATAAACTCAGAAAGCTCAATTTAACCACAACAAATACAATAATAGACTTTAATCTCGGGTCAATTTAGTCACCCCCTTTTTTTTTCTTCCATCCTGACTCATCCCCCCCTCGTGGATGCAAAACAAAACACACACACACATGCATACTCTTTGCAGCAATAAGTATACTAAAACCACGTGAGCATCCCATGGCAATTCAAGACTTTGGTTCTTTGGAAATCATTTCTGTCTGAATCCACATGAGGAATAAGCCTAGCCCCTCTCTCCCAAAATACGTGCACATACACACACACACACACACACACACGTGTGTGTGTGTGTATATCCATATCCCTCTACCTTCACCGTCTGTGATCACCCTGCAAAGTGGTTCTAGCGTTGTAATCAACCCTTAATGCTGGAAACCACTGAAGTGAGGCCTGCACTAAATAATTCCTGGCACCATCTTGACCACTAAGGGGCTGATGGAAAAGCTCCCAACTTGAATGTTCATATTTACCTCTTTGTTACACACACAAACAGCAACTAAGTCCTGTTCTTAAATCCTGTCATTTCTCAGGAGGGGATACGACTCCCAGCTGAAGGGTTAACTGATCTATCTGGAAACACACCATCCCTGGGGTATTGCAGAAATTTCTGCAATAGCTGAGTATAGGGCACAGAGAGGCTAGGTAACCTGCCCAGAGTCACACAGCAAGTGGTAAAGTAGGGGTCTGTACCCAGGCAGTCAGCACTTTATCACTACACTGTATTCCTCTCTACTCAGGGAGATGGACATGCATAGCACCCACAGCACCAAGGGCAGTATTGGTTTTTTTCCATTTCTTTTAAATTTAAATTTACACAACTCCTTTCTAACAGTCACTGAACTGAGATTCTGACAAGACCAGAGCAAAGCTTTTTCAAACATGCTCTTTTAAAAATGCAATTATTGGGCTTTCCTGGTGGTGCAGTGGTTAAGAATCCGCCTGCCAATGCAGGAGACATGGGTTCGAGCCCTGGTCCAGGAAGATCCCACATGCCACAGAGCAACTGAGCCTGTGCGCCACAACTACTGAGCCTACGCTCTAGAGCCCACGAGCCACAACTACTGTAGCCCATGCGCCTAGAGCCCGTGCTCTGCAACAAGAGAAGCCACTTCAATGAGAAGCCCGCGCACCGCAATGAAGAGCAGCCCCCACTCGCCACAACTAGAGAAAGTCCACGCGCAGCAATGAAGACCCAGCACAGCCAAAAATAAATTAATTTTAAAAAATTGTTTTAATAAAAATGCTATTATTTCCAAGGGAAAAAGAGCTGTCAGTCAACTACATATTAGTATAAATGAGCCCTATCAGCTTCACCTCTTAATACTGGGCATCAGCCGCCCTGAAAGAATGAGTGGTTTGGCTGAAGGTATGTAATACAGGAACAGAGCAGGTGTGGGGGGGTGCGGGTGCAGTGCCCAAATGGAGGTGTTTAGCAGAGTCTGCAGAGGAGACCATTAGAAGCATGTACAAGAAAGAAGAGGAATTCCCGGGCGGTCCAGTGGTTAGGACTCCAGGCTTTCACTGCTGAGGGCCCGGGTTCAGTCCCGGTCGGGGAACTAACATCCCACAAGCCATTAAAAAAAAAAAATCGATGAGAGAAGATGCCTACTTTAGATTCTGACTAAGGACTAGCCCTAATTGTATCTAAAAGAGTTGAGGGTAATTCTCCCGGATTTTTTTTTTTTTTTTTTTTGCGGTACGCGGGCCTCTCACTGTGGTGGCCTCTCCCGTTGCGGAGCACAGGCTCCGGACGCGCAGGCCCAGCGGCCATGGCTCACGGGCCCAGCCGCTCCGCGGCACGTGGGATCTTCCCGGACCGGAGCACGAACCCGCGTCCCCTGCATCGGCAGGCGGACTCTCAACCACTGCGCCACCAGGGAAGCCCTCTCCCGGATTTTTGAAGTCCTGTTTCCAGTCTGTACTCTTTGAACTTTAGACAGTCTGCTGTTCTGAACTGTGGGGTGTGTGTGTGTGTGTTGGGGGGAGGGTACTGTTACTCATGACTTCATGACGGCAGAGATGCAAGGTGGGGAGGCTTCCCAAAGATTCGTGCTCACTTCCACAGGATAGGGTTGCTGCTGGTAAAAACAGTTGCCCACCCAGAGGACTTCATCAGCCAGATCACCAGTGTGTCATGTGTCGCTAGTGTTCCAAAGTGCCTCAGAAGCTGGCATGTCTTCTCAACCCTCTCTCACCTTCCACGGGGGCCCTGGAGGCCATCTGAAGATGGCAGAGTGGAGGCAGGAGGAGCCTGGATCCCTGTGTCACCACCTGGAAGGCTCCCTGCCAAACGCTCACACTGGCTCGCCAAGCAAGTGAAAAATAAACTACTACTGGGTGAAGCTACTGAGATGTGGGGATTTCTCAGTTACTGTTGTGATTGTTATCTTAACCTCCAAAGGAATAACATTTTCTGATTTTCCAAACATATGCTCTCAAACAGTCTCGAAGCATCCACCTGTATGATCTAGTTAGGGGTTTTGTTCTTGGTCTGTAGGATCTGGGATGCTCTTCATGGCTGTCCCCAAGGATATACACTGAGGAAAGGGGAAAAGTTTCAACTACCGATATGTAACTCTATGTATTTCAGGACCATCACAATTTAGTGGGTGTGTGAGCACACTTAGCACTCAATACTCCTGCCTGCCTCACAGAAGTATTTTTAGAAGCCAGGGTAACCAATTTTATGCCTTGCTTTTGACATACGGTTTACTTATTCCAGCAAACATTCATCTTGTTCAGCTTTGCCCTCGTACCTTGAAACAAGAGTGTAAATTGATAAACGTTATCTGAGGACCACAGACAGCAAACTATCAAATGTTTAAATGTTATGAAACCAATATATCCCATCATCAAGGAAACTGGGCAATGGACCTAGATGATTTGAATATATTTATTCCATACTTCTCTTACTTTTGGGAGCATTGGTGTTTAGAGGGAAAAAGAATGCGTTTTGTTATTAGTGGGTGAATTTGACCTTTGTCGGGTCTGTGTGCCAGGAAAAGGCTGGTGCATTTTGTGTGTAGGGCTCTGAGTGTATTGTCTATAGGGGAAGGACTGAGATGCCTCCCTGCCCCCACCCCCCCTCAGCCCCCTGCTTCATTCCTAAGGAGCCACCTGCCTGGCTGAAGAGACACAAGCCCTGGGGGTATTGCAGAATTAGTAGCAACTCAGGAAGGGCACAGAGAGGTTAGGTAACTTGTCCAAGGTCACACAGTAAGGGGCCCATTTGAGATGTGAACCCAGGAAGTCTGGGTATTGGACATAATCTCTTTCCCACTACATAACACTTCCTCTCTGCTTAGGGGAATGGTCTTCCAAAGGACCGCCTTTGCAAAGCCTTCCATGATTCTCTCAGGCACATGGAGGGCTCCTCCTACTAAGTCTGCTGTTTGCACACATATCCACTCTAGCCATTGTCACACTGTACTGCCATTGTTTTTCTGTCTGACTCCTCATTCAGGCTCTACTAGTCCACAGTGTGCCTAGAATTAGAAAAAAGTGCCCCTTCCTGAAGAAATTTTGCTTCCAGTTACTGGAATATGCTCATAATAAAGAGACAAATCAACAACATCTCTGATTTGAATGGCGCCCTCTAGAGTTGTGCAGTGCACAACCTGCACAGCTGTACACAGTGATCTACTACCAGACCGGGAGCACAAGTTCCTTGAGGACAGTCTCTGTTTTTCCATTTGGTGCTGCCAGTTCCTAACACAGCACCAGGCACACAATAGATTTTTGTTGACTCGATTTGCAAGCGTTGCTGGCTAACTCAACCCCGAGAGGCAGGAGATTTCTGACTCTTCATTATGAGACTGAGGGAGGAGACTGGAATCTTTTCATTGTTTCCCCTGCTCTGCTGTGGGAAATCAAGGACTGCGGTTACAGGATAGATGCCTGTGTGAGTGGAGGCCCTTTCTAAACAGTCGTTTCCACCTAGGCTTTCACTCCCATTTCCCAATTTCTCCCCTCAAGTGGCAGAAGGACCAGTGAGATTTGAGATTTCTCTCTTTCCTTTAGCCAACAGCTCCTCAAACACACTTGTTTACACCAGGCATCAAGAATATCGATAAAAACACTTTCTAACTTGCATTTGCAAAGTATGCATCTCCCACTAAGCACCAAAGCCCACAGAAATAAACGAGAAAAGACAAAGATAACAGGAGACCTAGGTTCTCAGGTTGTTTTTAGGGCTGTCAGAGGAAAGGACTTAACTTCGCATCACTGCAGCTAATTATGAGGTGGTCTTTCATCTTAGATGATCCTGTGCTCAGTTATATACTGTCCAATACTTCCCCAGGGAGGGAGGGGCACTCCTAATGACCTGGGGTTCAAAGCTGTGAGTTGCAGTTCCCCAGGGTCTAAAGGGTCCACTGTGGCTGGAGCTTCCTAGTCAAGCCCCGTGTCTTCTCTCCCCTGGTTCACCCGCCCTCTGGGTGGCTGGGTGTGCGTTTCCCCCAATTCTGTGCCAACATCCTCTGATCTCTTCCAGTTTATCAAGGTACAGATCACTAACAGAACACTACCAGTTCCAATATACAGGTATTTGATTTAAAATTGCTCCTCACCCCCACCTCTACTCCTCCCCGACTCCCACATTCAAGGCTCAAGGCAAGTTCTCCTTCTCTGCAGTTTCTTTAGGCCACATTCAACTCTCTTCTCTAACTACCTTTGCAACTAATAAATTTCTCTGCAGTTGTCTTAATTAACCAGCGTAATGGAAACTCTCATTGGAAGAATGTGCTGGGGGTACTAGAGGGCCAGGGATTAGTTCAGCTCCATCGTATAGCAAAGCCCTGGCAGCCAGCTGAGCCCCGGCACCAATACGTCACCAATGTAGAGGCAGACATTAGTAAATGAAGATGCTTCAAGATTTCACAACCACTCCCAGAAGGCAATAAAATGGCTTTCAATCCAAACACGGGGCAACATTTAATCTAAAAGTCCACGCCATGAAATACTGATTTCTTCCTTAGGTAACACCTTGCATATGAAAAGTAACCGTAATATCAAGTCGTTTTCTATCTACATTTTGTAAAAATCCAACCGTCTTTTCCTAATTTCTTTTAGATATATTTGTTCTATCCCTTCTGGGAGAAAAGAAACATCAGATCCAGTTGCTGCTGATCTGAACTGTTTGGATTCATCAGGCCAAATGGGAAATATCATCCCTATCTAGTAGGTTTCAAAATCAAGGTGAGGTTTTGCTGCCTAAGCGAGTTTATGGCAATTTAGACCCCATGGAGTGACATTTTTAACTCGGTGTGCATGAAATTAACATGTTATCTTCTGAGAACCCGGGTCTAGGTAATTCTGTATCCTACTGAAAACACATTTTATGATCAATTGAGGCCTGAACGAGTCAGCAGGGCTCTCGGCAGGTAGCTCATGACAGTGCTGGCATTTAAATGTCATCTAACCAGGCTGAACACAAATAGGTCGTTAGGGCTGTTAACTAAGATCCTAAATCTTGCTGGAATTCCCCTCCAGGTGGCTACTTGATCATCCTCAAATACCCGACAGTTACCGAGCCTGTCACCAGGGCTACTCGGCCTAACCCTGGCCTGGGAGCATCTCAGCACGGGAAAGTAGCAGGTGTTAAGCCGGGAACAGCCACCCTGCAGGGAGACAGGGGTCCCTCACGTGGCAACTCTGCCCAGCGTAGCCCACTCTCTCGGCGGTGATTTGTGCCCAAACAGCTGTAGAAATTCCCCTTCCAGCTTGGTGAGGGTCAGAAGGAAACCGCACAACTCAGATTGGGACTTTCACACACCTGGTCTCAGGACTTAATGAAGCTCAGGTTCTTGATGTCTCGTCACAGAAAGAATTCAGTGAGAAACAAAGTGATAGGTAAGAAGTGGATTTATTTAGAGAGAAACACGGTCCACGGACAGACTGGGCCATCTCAGAAGGTGAGAGTAGCCCCAGGGTATGGGGTTGTCCGTTTTATAGGGGCGGGTAATTTCATAGGCTAATGAGTGGGAGGAGTATTCCAGCTACTTGGGGGCGGGGGGAAGAAGGGGCGGGGATTTCCAGGAATTGGGCCACCGCCCACTTTTTGACCCTTACGGTCTGCCTTGGAACTGTCATGGCACCTGTGGCTGTGTCATTTAGCTTGCTGATGTGTTACAATGAGAGTACAGGGAGGTTCAAGGTCTACTGAAAGTTGATTCATCTGCCGTCTTGGACCTACTTGGTTCTAATCAGTTTATGTCATGTCCCTGGGCTATGTCATTCTTCTAAAGGCTGTGCCCTGCCCCTTTCCCTCCTGTTTCAAGAAGGGATCTGTTTGGGCCCATCAGGTGGGGCAGGTGTGAGGGAACCTATCAGAGCAGCCCCCGGCTGGTCAGGGGTCCTAGGAAGTAAGGCACTGAGGCGAACAGGCTTCTTCTTAGGACACAGAAAGCTTCAGGGAGGAGGGGGAGGAGATGTCAGTAAAACTGGGCCTTGGGGGCCCCACCCATTTAGTGTCCTTTCCCATCTCTCCCCTCCGGTCTCCGACAAGCCCACCAGTTCTTCCTCCCACATGTCCACCTCTCTGATGCTCGGTGTAGACGCCTGCTGCCAGCCTTGCCTCTTCTTAACCCCACCGTGGTTATGCTTGGCTGTTCCTTAGAGGCCCTCAGTGGCCCCTGCTGCCCTGGGGACAAGGCCATCCTCAGTGTGGCACTGAACCGCCCTTCTGTTACCCAGCGGTTTTGGGCTACAATTTACCAACCACAGCAGCTCACCTGCCTGTTTCCACCAACTTAAACAGGCAAATAACCGGGACATTTAGAAAACAGAAATAAGGCCTGTATCGGGGGGGGGGTGTGGACGCAGAAGGGATGACAGCAGGGGCCCATCCTTCTCATGGCTCAGCCCCAAGCCAGGGCCCAGGTGGAGGTGCTGTGACAGAGGTGTGTTTGCAGCCCCTAGCTCAGGGTTTGGTCCTCTTGGCCCTTATTTCAGGTGCATGGCTTGTTCTCAAAGAGGAGAGGTCAGGCTGGGTTCCCTGTGACACCTGCATCAAGTTTTCTGATCTGGACCACTTTGGAGCCAAATCCTACATATGCTACTGGAACCAAGCGGAATACTGCAGTGGCCCCCACAAGTACAACAGCCCCTCTCTGTTCCCTGCCTCTTGTTTGTAGAAAAGCTAAAGTCTCCCAGGCCTCCCTGAGTCACAAAAAAGCAGGCTCGAGCAGCTGATGATTAGGACGAGAGTCACAGAATCTTTCAGCACCTGATACACATTCTTAAGTTGTTTTTTAGAACAACTTAGAGGCAAAAAACCAACTGCATGAAGATCAGAGTGCAGCCATGACATAAGGTGCTCCATCTTGAGCAATTCCAAGAACTAGCCTCAAAAGAATGGGATTAACATTATTGCTCAAAATAATCTATACCTTGGTGGGCATCAAAATAATTGTAGCTTGCCCTGCCCATATATGTGAGAAGCCAACTAAAATTGTTAGCAAAGGGATGGTACAGACCCATGTCAACATCTTCCACTCTGAGAATATGGTACCCTGTGTCAGCGTGAAGAAGTTACAGAAGATGGACCTTTGCCCCTAATCCCACAGAAATGGAATGATGTCTGACAGTGGGGAACTAAAAGCAGCTCTTTTGCCCCTTTCTTGTTTACCCATTTCTGTCCCCCTGTAACCTTAAAAACCTAATTATAGGAATGCAATCACTAAGCAGTTGAAATTAACTCCTGACTTATGCTCCCCTGAATGCACACCATGCCTTGCCTAACCTGTTGATTTTCTTCCTAGATCGAAAGAAGAATGAAGAATGAAGCAGTTAAAGAATGATTAGCGACAAGCCTCTTAGATAGCCTCATCCACCAGAGGGCAGACAGCAGAAGCAAGAAGAACTACAATCCTGCAGCCTGTGGAACAAAAACCACAATCACAGAAGCTAGACAAAATGAAAAGACAGAGGACTTTGTACCAGATGAAGGAACAAGATGAAACCCCAGGAAAACAACTAATGAAGTGGAGATAGGCAATCTTCCAGAAAAAGAATTCAAAATACTGAGAGTGAAGATGATCCAGGACCTCGGAAAAACAATGGAGGCAAAGATCGAGAAGATGCAAGAAATGTTTAACGAAGACCTAGAAGAATTAAAGAACAAACAGATGAACAACACAATAACTGAAATGAAAAATACACTGCAAGGAATCAATAGCAGAATAACTGAGGCAGAAGAACGGATAAGTGACCTGGAAGACAGAATGGTGGAATTCACTGCTGCAGAACAGAATAAAGAAAAAAGAATGAAAAGAAACGAAGACAGCCTAAGAGACCTCTGGGACAACATTCAACGCACCAACATTCGCATTATAGGGGTCCCAGAAGGAGAAGAGAGAGAGAAAGGACCCGAGAAAATATTTGAAGAGATTATAGTTGAAAACTTCCCTAACATGGGAAAGGAAATAGCCACCCACGTCCAGGAAGTGCAGAGTCCCATACAGGATAAACCCAAGGAGAAACACGCCGAGACACATAGTAATCAAACTGGCAAAAATTAAAGACAAAGAAAAATTATTGAAAGCAACAGGGGAAAAATGACAAATAACATACGAGGGATCTCCCATAAGGTTAACAGCTGATTTCAGCAGAAACTCTACAAGCCAGAAGGGAGTGGCATGATATACTTAAAGTGATGAAAGGGAAGAACCTACAACCAAGAGTACTCTACCCAGCAAGGATCTCATTCAGATTAGATGGAGAAATCAAAAGCTTTACAGACAAGCAAAAGCTAAGAGAATTCAGCACCACCAAACCAGCTCTACAACAAATGTTAAAGAAACTTCTCTAACTGGGAAACACAAGAGAAGAAAAGGACCTACAAAAAACAAACCCAAAACAATTAAGAAAATGGTAATAGGGACATACATATCAATAATTACCTTAAACGTGAATGGATTAAATGCTCCAACCAAAAGACACAGGCTCACTGAATGGATACAAAAACAAGACCCATATATAAGCTGTCTATGTAAAATCCACTTCAGACCTAGGGACACATACAGATTGAAAGTGAGGGGATGGAAAAAGATATTCCATGCAAATGGAAATCAAAAGAAAGCTGGAGTAGCAATACTCATATCAGATAAAACAGACTTTAGGGCTTCCCTGGTGGCGCAGTGGTTGGGAGTCCGCCTGCCAACCCCCCGCCTGCGGGAGACAGGGGTTTGTGCCCCGGTCCGGGAGGATCCCACGTGCCGTGGAGCGGCTGGGCCCGTGGGCCATGGCCACTGGGCCTGCGCATCCAGAGCCTGTGCTCCGCGGCGGGAGAGGCCGCAGCAGTGAGAGGCCCGTGTACAGCAAAAAAAAAAAAAAAAAAAAAAGACTTTAAAATAATGTTACAAGAGACAAGGGACACTACGTAATGATCAAGGGATCAATCCAAGAAGAAGATATAACAATTATGAATATATATGCACCCAACATAGGAGCACCTCAATACATAAGGCAACTGCTAACAGCTATAAAAGAGGAAATTGACAGTAACACAATAATAGTGGAGGACTTTAACATCTCACTTACACCAACGGACAGATCATCTGGACAGAAAATTAATATGGAAACACAAGCTTTAAATGACACAATAGACCAGATAGATTTAACCGATATTTATAGGACATTCCATCCAAAAACAGCAGATTACGCTTTCTTCTCAAGTGCACACGGAACATTCTCCAGGATAGATCACATCCTGGGTCACAAATCAAGCCTCAGTAAATTTAAGAAAATTGAAATCATATCAAGCATCTTTTCTGACCACAAAGCTATGAGATTAGAAATCAATTACATGGGGAAAAAAACGTAAAAAACACAAACACATGGAGGCCAAACAGTACGTTACTAAATAACCAAGAGATCACTGAAGAAATCAAAGAGGAAATCAAAAAGTACCTAGAGACACATGACAATGAAAACATGATGATCTAAAACCTATGGGATGCAGCAAAAGCAGTTCTAAGAGGGAAGTTTATAGCTATACAAGCCTACCTCAAGAAACAAGAAAAACCTCAAATAAACAATCTAACCTTACACCTAAAGGAACTAGAGAAAGAAGAACAAACAAAACCCAAAGTTAGCAGAAGGAAAGAAATCATAAAGATCAGAGCAGAAATAAATGAAATAGAAACAAAGAAAATAGCAAAGATCAATAAAACTAAAGGCTGGTTCTTTGAGAAGATAAACAAAATTGATAAACCATTAGCCAGACTCATCAAGAAAAAGAGGACTCAAATCAATAAAATTAGAAATGAAAAAGGAGAAGTTACAACAGACACCGCAGAAATACAAAGCATCCTAAGAGACTACTACAAGCAACTCTATGCCAACAAAATGGACAACCTGGAAGAAATGGACAAATTATTAGAAAGGTATAACCTTCCAAGACTGAACTAGGAAGAAATAGAAAATATGAACAGAGCAATCACAAGTAATGAAATTGAAACTGTTATTAAAATCTTCCAACAGGGCTTCCCTGGTGGCGCAGTGGTTGAGAGTCCGCCTGCCGATGTAGGGGACACGGGTTCGTGCCCCGGTCTGGGAAGATCCCACATGCCGTGGAGCAGCTGGGCCCGTGAGCCATGGCCGCTGAGCCTGCGCGTCCGGAGCCTGTGCTCCGCAACGGGAGAGGCCACAACAGTGAGAGGCCTGCGTACCGCAAAAAAAAAAAAAATCTTCCAACAAACAGAAGTCCAGGACCAGATGGCTTCACAGGTGAATTCTATCAAACATTTAGAGAACAGCTAACACCCATCCTTCTCAAACTCTTCAAAAAAATTGTAGAGGAAGGAACACTCCCAAACTCATTCTATGAGGCCACCATCACCCTGATACCAAAATCAGACAAAGATACTACAAAAAAAGAAAATTACAGACCAATATCACTTATCAATATAGATGCAAAAATCCTCAACAAAATACTAGCAAACAGAATCCAACAACACATTAAAAGGATCACACACCTTGATCAAGTGGGATTTATCCCAGGGATGCACGGATTCTTCAATATATGCAAATCAAGCAATGTGATACACCATATTAACAAATTGAAGAATTAAAACCATATGATCATCTCAATAGATGCAGAAAAAGCTTTTGACAAAATTCAACACCCATTTATGATAAAAACTCTCTAGAAACTGGGCACAGAGAGAACCTACTTCAACATAATCAAGGCCATATACGACAAACCCACAGCAAATATCATTCTCAATGGTAAAAACTGAAAGCATTTCCACTAAGATCAGGAACAAGACAAGGATGTCCACTCTCGCCACTATTATTCAACATAGTTTTGGAAGTCCTAGCCACGGCAATCAGAGAAGAAAAAGAAATAAAAGGAATACAAATTGGAAAAGAAGTAAAACTGTCACTGTTTGCAGATGACATGATACTATACACAGAGAATCCTAAAGATGCCACCAGAAAACTACTACAGCTAATCAATGAATTTGGTAAAGTTGCAGGATACAAAATTAATGCACAGAAATCTCTTGCATTCCTATACACTAATGATGAAAAATCTGAAAGAGAAATTAAGGAATCACTCCCATTTACCATTGCAACAAAAGAATAAAATACCTAGGAATAAACCTACCTAGGGAGATAAAAGACCTGTATGCAGAAAACTATAAGACACTGATGAAAGAAATTAAAAATAATACCAACAGATGGAGAGATATACCATGTTCTTGGATTGGAAGAATCAATATTGGGAAAATGACTATACTACCCAAAGCAATCTACAGATTCAATGCAATCCCTATCAAATTACCAATGGCTTTTTTTATTTTGCGGTACGCAGGCCTCTCGCCGCTGCGGCCTCTCCCGTTGCAGAGCACAGGCTCCGGACGCACAGGCTCAGCGGCCATGGCTCACGGCCCCAGCCGCTCCGTGGCATGTGGGATCTTCCCGGACCAGGGCACAAACCCGTGTCCCCTGCATCAGCAGGTGGACTCTCAAACACTGCACCACCAGGGAAGCCTACCAATGGCATTTTTTTACAGAACTAGAACAAAAAGTCTTAAAATTTGTATGGAGGCACAAAAGACCCCGAATAGCCAAAGCAGTCTTGAGGGGAAAAAATGGAGCTGGAGGAATCAGACTCCCTGATTTCAGACTATACTACAAAGCTACAGTAATCAAGACAGTATGGTACTGGCACAAAAACAGAAATATAGATCAATGGAACAGGATAGAAAGCCCAGAGATAAACCCACACTCTTATGGTCAACTAATCTTTGACAAAGGAGGCAAGGATATACAATGCAGAAAAGACTACCTCTTCAGTAAGTGGTACTGGGAAAACTGGACAGCTACATGTAAAAGAATGAAATTAGAACACTCCCTAACACCATACACAAAAATAAACTCAAAATGGATTAGAGACCTAAATGTAAGACCGGGCACTATAGAACTCTTAGAGGAAAACATAGGAAGAACACTCTTTGACATAAATCACAGCAAAATCTTTTTTGACCCACCTCCTAGAGTAATGGAAAAACACCCAAAAATAAACAAATGGGACGTAATGAAGCTTAAAAGCTTTTGAAACAGCTAAGGAAACCATAAACAAGACGAAACGACAATCCTCAGAATGGGAGAAAATATTTGCAAATGAATCATCGGACAAAGGATTAATCTCCAAAATATATAAACAGCTCATGCAGATCAATATTAAATAAACAAACAACCCAATCCAAAACTGGGCAGAAGACCTAAATAGACATTTCTCCAAAGAAGACATACAGATGGGCAAGAGGCACATGAAAAGCTGCTCAACATCACTAATTATTAGAGAAACGCAAATCAAAACTACAATGAGGTATCACCTCACACCAGTTAGAATGGGCATCATCAGAAAATCTACAAACTACAAATGCTGGAGTGGGTGTGGAGAAAAGGGAACCCTCTTGCACTGTTGGTGGGAATGTAAATTGATACAGCCACTATGGAGAACGGTATGGAGGTTCCTTAAAGAACTAAAAATAGAATTACCATACGACCCAGCAATCCCACTATTGGGCATATACCCTGAGAAAACCATAATTCAAAAAGACCCATGCACCCAAATGTTCACTGCAGCACTATTTACAATAGCCAGGTCATGGAAGCAACCTAAATGCCCATCGACTGACGAATGGATAAAGATTATGTGGTACATATATACAATTAAATATTACTCAGCCATAAAAAGAAACGAAATTGGGTCGTTTGTAGAGACGTGGATGGATATAGAGATTTCATACAGAGTGAAGTCAGTCAGAAAGAGAAAAACAAATATCGTATATTAACACATATATGTGGAATCTAGAAAATGGTACAGATGAACTGGTTTGCCAAGCAGAAACTGAGACACAGAAGTAGAGAAAAAACATATGGATACCAAGCGGGGAAAGCGGCAGGGGTTGTGAGTGGTGATGGGATGAATTGGGAGGTTGGGATTGACATGTATACACTGATGTGTATAAAATGGATAACTAATAAGAAAAAGATAAAAATAAACATTAAAAAAAAAAAGAATGATTAGCTCTCTACCCTAACAGCTCCATAAGCAACCCTACAGGCAGATCATGTGGGCAAGATAACATCTGAAGAGAGAGTCAGCCAGTCTGCACGCAATGGAGGATGATGCAGAAGCCAACCTCCTGCCTCGATGATTCACTGAGATTCCCCCCACCCCCATTTTTCCCTTGAAAAGCTGTCACAGCTGAGCAGAATCTTCGGAGTTGATCTCAGGACAGAGTCCACCTTCTCCCCAGATTGCCGGCTTTTCTGATTAAAGCTACTTTCCTTTCTACTGACACTTGCCTCTCGAATTATTGGCTTTTGAGTGGCAAGTGGCCAAATCTGAGCTCGGTATCACTGTGAATCCTAATAGCAGTATGTCACTGGCTTCTATTTTTAGGGTGAGAAAAATAACACAGGTAGGAAAAGCTTCTCCACCAGGTGGTCTTGCTCTTTACTTTTATCAAAGGCCAACTTGCAACATTAGGTAATCACAAACAGAACTTTCAGAAACATCTTTTATTCCTTTCAAAATTATTGCCCTGGATAACAATTCCAACCTTGCCAGCCATTCTCGTGGGGGGGCCCCTGCCCTCTAGCCTGATCACTGACCTGCACACAGTCTCCGGCCAAGCCGACCCCTACATCTTTGCTCATGCATACCTCCTCCCACCATTGCCAGTTTAAATCCCCCTAGAGCACAGATACCCAGCCCGCCCCTCCAGGATGATTAGGCAACTATTTTCATGCCAAAGGTCTTTCTTCCTTCAAGAACATGGGAAAGAGCCCTGGACTGAGAGTTTAGGAAACAGTACTACGCTCACATCACGGACAGACACCCAAATAGTTCCAGGCTGTGATCCCTCTGTTAGTCACAGATGGTCGCTCCACGTGGTGACTCAGGGACTCCTTCCAATGCTGCAGCCAGGAGAACCAGGCAGAAGGAGCTGGGCACAGGGGAGGCTTACTTTCCGTGGGATTCTGAGAACAGACACCTCTGCATTTCAAATGCAAATCTCTGATTATCCTCTGCGATATATTTCACACCATCCTCCAACCTCAGAGCTACTGGGAACCTCTGGTGTAAATTACCACAGCAAAAGGGGAGGAGAAGTTCCCCTTTTCCGTGATGCTTCTCTATATAAGATTTCATAAGCAGTCAAAACTCATAGATCAATAAGAAGAAAATGTATACTTTCCACCTACCAGACTAAGAGGAAATGCTATTAGCACCTTGAAGGCAGGAGCCAGAGGCCTGTCCACGTTAGAATCCCTGGGGCAGCACAAGTTCCGGCATGGAGATGGTGCCCTATAACCCTATTATGTTGTATTAAGCCTCCAACTCTAATCTATGCACTGGTAAAAAGTGGGTGTATGGGTGGCGGGGAGGTGGGGGGAACACCACGAGCAGAGGCGGTGACAGAGATTCAGGAAGCCATTCAAATGCCCCCATTGGATGTGTCACCATCACAGCTCAGCAGACATACAGGAAAAAGAATTCTGACCCCCAAAGAGAGACACAGTCAAGAACAGAGAAGACAGACGAAGAAGCAGAATTCTAAATCGTACACACTGTGTATAAAACTCAACTCATCGCAAAGAAAGAGCTACAGATGTGCTAGATGTAAACTGACTCTCAAGACAAAGAAGCTGTGGGTGTATTTTTAAACATGCCATTAAGTTGTAGGGTGACGCGGGAGGTCACATTCCTAGGGTTGGTCTCCATTCCTTTCTGTGGGATTCCTGTACCCTAAGTCTGTCTTTGAGCAGGGGCATGAGTTCCCACATCTTTCTTTTTTTTTTTTTTTTAAACTGAAGTATAGTTAATTTACAATGTCGTGCTAGTTTCAAGTGTACAGCAAAGTGATTCAGTTATACATATATATTCTTTTTCAGGTTCTTTTCCATTATAGGTTATTACAAGATATGAGTAGAGCTCCCTGTGCTATACAGTAGGGCCTTGTTGTTTACCTGTTTTATATATGTACATAGTAGTGTATATATGTTAATCCCAAACTCCTAATTTATCTCTCCCCCACCCCACCCCCGCTATTCCCTTTGGTTACTGTAAGTCTGTTTTCTATGTCTGTGAGTCTATTTCTGTTTTGTAAATACAGTAAGTCCCCTACATACAAACGAGTTCTGTTCCGAGAGTGCATTCCTAAGTCCAATTTGTTTGTAAGTCTGACAAAGGTAGCCTAGGTACCCAACGAACACAATCGGCTATACAGTACTGTACTGCAGTAGGTTTATAATACTTTTCACACAAATAATACATAAAAAAATAAACACAAAAAAATAAAGTGCACATTTTTAATCTCACAGTACAGTACCTTAAAAAGCACAGTAGTGCAGTACAACAGCTGGCACACAGGGGCTGGCATCGAGTGGCAAGAAGAGTTACTGACTGGAGGAGGGAGAGGAGGTGGGAGACGGTAGAGCTGAAGGATCGTCAGCGATAGGAGATGGAGGGCAAGCTGCAATGTCACTCACACCCGAAGTTGATGGAATACACGTTCGCATCTTTGAAAGTCTGCAACTTGAAGGTTCGTATGTAGGGGAATTACTGTAAGTTCATTTGTATAATTTTTTAAGATTCTGCATATAAGTGATATGATATTTGTCCTTCTCTGACTTATTTCACATAATATGACAATCTCTAGGTCCATCCATGTTGCTGCAAATGGCATTATTTCATTCTTTTTTATGGCTGAGTAATATTCCATTGTGGGTGTGTATATATACCCTATCTTCTTTACCCATTCATCTGTCGACGGACATTTAGGTTGCTTCCGCGTCCTGGCTATTGTAAATAGTGCTGCAATGAACATTGGGGTGCATGTGTCTTTTTGAATTATGGTTTCCTCAGGGTATATTCCCAGGAGAGGGATTGCCGGGTCATATGGTAGTTCTATTTTTAGTTTCTTAAGGAACCTCCACACTGTTCTCCGTAGTCGTTGCATTCCCACCAACAGTGTAGGTGGGTTCTTTTTTCTCTACACCCTCTCATCTTTCACTTTTTAATTTAACTTTCACACTATGGCCCACGAAGGAGGAATAAGAGCGTGTGGGGCTCACCCAACCTCACCTGTCCCCACTTCCCAGGGGACAAAGGATTTCATGATGAAAACAAAGCATCACTCCCCAGCCACTTTGGGGCGATGGTGGGAGAAGCAGGACTGTGTGATTTAGTCAAATTAAAATCAGTCTCACTACTGGCAAATGACAAGCCGAAATATGCAGGTGTGGCAAACCTTGCCCTGCGATGCAAACAACCCACACGAAACTCAACTGGCAATGAAGCCAAACTAACAGTGATTTGCTTATAAATGAAGAGCAAAAATGGCAGCAATGAAAAACTATGAGCATCTCAGAACAATAAACAGAAGGGGCACTCATAAAGCAAGCTTCCTCCAAGTCAAGGAGATTCCAACTCTGTCTGGACACGTGTGTAGTCGGAACTGGGCAGTAACGCCAACTGCTGGTTGGAATCCAGACTTCTTACAGAATCCTGAATTAGGTCCCTCAAACTCTAGCAACTCGCTAATTTTAGTTTACAAATAAAAAGTTTTAGCAAAGCAACCCTTAGTAGCTAGCTCGGGTAATAGTTACCCTTCACAATTTCTGCAAATGAAGCTTTTGGAGCTAGTCCTAGGTACGTTATTTGCCCACAAGAACCAGAGAGGATTTTTAAAAAATCAGCCCTGGCCTGTCAGGAGGCCCCCGAAGTCTTCCAGTTAAGCCGAAGGCCCTGCTCTGAGAATTGCTGGTCTAGAGAGGCCTTCAGCATCACTGCATTGTTACAGGCAGCAAGGTTGGGAAGCGTGGCTTCCACTCGTGGCAACTCGGCAAGTTAAAAGTAGTGCAGCCAAGATTAACTCTTAACCCGAGACACTTGAGTCCCCTGGTCAGGCAGAAAGAGCTCGCTGTAAAAGTCAGGCCAATATGATCCCGCAATCCTACCCCTGGGCATGTAACTGGACGAAACTATAATTTAAAAAAATACATGTACCCCTATGTTCACTGCAGCGCTATTCAAATAGCTAAGATATGGAAACAACCTAAAAGTCCATTGACAGACGAATGGATAAAGAAGACGTGGTGTGTACACACACACACACACACACACACACACAGGAATAGTACTTGACCATAAAGAAGAATGAAATAATGTCATTTGCAGCAACATGGATGGACCTAGACATTATCATACTAAGTGAAGTAAGTCAGACAGAGAAAGACAAATACCATATGATATCACTTCTATGTGGAATCTAAAATATGACACAAATGAACTTATCTACGAAACAGAAATAGAGTCACAGACAGAGAACAGACTTGTGGTTGCCAAGGGGGAGAGGGGTTGGGGGAGGGATGGAGTGGGAGTTTGGGGTGAGCAGATGCAAACTAGTATATACAGAACGGATAAAAAACAAGATACTACTGTATAGCACAGGGAACTATATTCAATATCTTGTAATAACCTATAACGGAAAAGAATCTGAAAAAGAATATATATGTATAACTGAATCACTTTGCTGTACACTTGAAATTAACACAACTTTTTTTTTTTTTTTGCGGTACGCAGGCCTCTCCTGTTGCGGAGCACAGGCTCTGGATGCACAGGCTCAGCGGCCATGGCTCACGGGCCCAGCCACTCTGCGGCATGCGGGATCCGCCCGGACCGGGGCATGAACCCTTGTCCCCTGCATCGGCAGGCAGACTCTCAACCACTGCGCCATCAGGGAAGCCCAACACAACATTTTAAATCAACTATACTTCAATTAAAAAAAAAAGTCAGGTCAAAAGATGGGCCCATCACTTCTAAAGAAAATAGGAGGACAGTTTATAAATCTATCTGGGATCAAGTTCAGAACCGTTGGGCTGCATGATCCATCCTAGAAGGCACTCAGACCCTCCCCACCCCGTACTACATCCCTTTGTTTTTTCTGCCCTCCCCTGCCATCACTCTTGCTGTCTGGCTTTTGAGTGGGGAGGTTACCCCACAGCTCTAGTCTCAAAGCATCTCTTTTTTTTTTTTTTGTTTGTTTGTTTGTTTGCGGTACGCGGGCCTCTCACTGTTGCGGCCTCTCCCGTTGCAGAGCACAGGCTCCGGACGCGCAGGCCCAGCGGCCATGGCTCACAGGCCCAGCCGCTCCGCGGCATGTGGGATCTTCCCGGACCGGGGCACAAACCCGTGTCCCCTGCATCGGCAGGTGGACTCTCAACCACTGCGCCACCAGGGAAGCCCTCAAAGCATCTCTTAATTGGCACCTTGCTTTCTCTGGGTGGAGGGAGCCAGGAAATTTGCCCTGAAGCAGAAGAGCCTAGAATGATGGTGTTCACTTTAGCACCTTCTTTCCCACTCTACCCATCATTTAAAATTTAACAGCATTCACAGAGGATGTGTAAATGGTATTGCCGATACCCTACACGATTGTATATTAAGTAGCTATTTATGGTTCAGAATAGTGTTAAAAGTTATAGAAAGAATAATCTGAATTTCTATGGAAATAACATCAACTGATCTTACTCTCCTTTAAGATTGTTTTGAACAAAATTTTATGTAGGACTATGTATTATGATGAAAACTATTCTAAGTGCAGTAATTTCCCATCTGGATGACCATTTTCAACTGCTTGCAGAAGTCTGTATTTCTTCTGCATTTTAACAACATTGCAAATGGATATAACTCGCCCAAATCAAGGAAAACATTCTAATTTATAAAGACGAGAAAGCAAATGACAAACTCCAAACTGTGAGAATTAAATTAAGGGAAAATTACGAATCATGGCTTTGTTCCTATTAAAAGCTTGTCTTGGATGGAACTAGACAGAAACCATGACCACTTCCTGTGGCACTTGACTGGCCCCCATCTTGGACGGCAAGCATCCATGTGGGGCAAGTCCCCCGCATTCTCTGTGCTGCAGGAGATACCTGGTAATCACACGATGGACAACGGTAGAAACTGCTGGAACCTCCAAGCAGAAACCATTCCTTAGAAACCTCCACAGGGGTGATGCTCACCAACAGTCTGGACTCCTTGAATGATGGAAAAGGAAAGTCAATCCTACCTGATCGTTTCTCCCTCTTCTCTTTGCCACCAACTCAGAGGGCTTTGCAATTTCATCGCCGAGGCATCTGAGTGCCCACCTCCCACTCCAAGGCCTCCTTCAGGGAGTGGTCCTAAAAGTGAGCACTGGCTACCCAGTAGGGCATGAAGAGCAACCAATAACCCCTGAATATCCCATTACTGGAGAGGTCACTCACTGGAAACAAGGCTGCTTCCGGCCACAACCCAGAGATCAGAAGCTGTTGCCCCAATATATGAATCAAAGTGCTGTTTGTGCAGGATGGAAAACTGGCAAAGGATTGAAATGGAGCAATCAGGGTCCAGACTCCCAGAAGGCAAGTGACAGGCAGATGAGACGTCGGGATGAAATCAAGCAAGGCTGACACGATCTAGGGACAATCCTTGGGAGAAAAGAAAAAAAAAAAAATCTGCGACTGTCTCTTCTTTCAGTGATCCTAAAATTATAAGTGAGAAGATAACCACCCAATGTATTTTTCAGATCAAGACATTAGTTTTGGGGCTTCCCTGGTGGCGCAGTGGTTGAGAGTCCGCCTGCCGATGCAGGGGACACGGGTTCGTGCCCCGGTCTGGGAAGATCCCACATGCTGCGGAGCGGCTGGGCCCGTGAGCCATGGCCGCTGAGCCTGCGCATCTGGAGCCTGTGC